>NC_088643.1:19466622-19489122 GCF_964019385.1 Sycon ciliatum | reverse complement strand
GTTTCGACATGTCCTCTCTGACTCCATTGTCGATACGAAGAAGAACTCGTTTGTTGTAAACCAGACGTACATGACTGTGTCAACGTGAGTGAGTTGTCATTTTTCCTGCTTTCGCGCGGAATATTTCTTCGAGTTCACAGTGAGTTTTTCCAGGCAGCGCTCGAGTGCTCATACGGTAAGACGCCAAACTCCGCGGGCGATCGCCAGGATTGTAAATCTTTTTGAAACGGACTGTAGTCTTAATCATGATTGAAGCCTATGGTGTTTCTCAAGCCTTTTTGCCGCATAGAAAACTATTACTACGCACATGTACATGGTATCAGCGACTGTGCATGTGGCAATGCATGTGCACTGATGGTGTCCTGTTTTTGTGATTTGTAACAACGCTTAACCGCACCAGAAGTGTTTGCCGTACACTTAGCGAAGTAGGTCTCCTCGGGTTATTTTCGACTCTTGATTCCTTCATGCCTTTTCCTCTTTTTTCTTTACTGTTTCGGATAGTTGCCGTGGTTGACTATCACCCTTCATTTCACATTCATTTGTCATTGGCAGTCGTTTGATGAGCCAGGAAATGTTGAATAAATACAATACAATAGGTATCTCTTACAATCCGATATTCCGATCACTTGCTCCTGTGTTGCCTACAGCTGCGGACGGCAGCGGGGAGAGGAAAGTCGTCGGACCCGTCATAGCTGGTGATTCCGTACGTGGCATCCGTATACGTGTGTTCTAGTAACTGTAACTCTACTTGATATGCACAGTGTTTGTTTGCTTAGTCATCAGTTTGAGGGAGTGGAACGAAAAAAATTTCACGGTTCGCGTGAGACTCGGCCAAAGGCCCAGTTTTCCGTATCCGCAGGAACGCCACCACCCTCTTGGATCAAGGCGCAGATGCAGCTCCTAAGCGGTGGGAGGTGAGTAGATCAGACCCGCCACAAAGTGGTCAAAGACCGAAAATCCCATTCACTGCATCCATGTTTCCCTCATGCCAGGCCACGAGTTCCCAATTAACTGTGGAACGAAAGGTGTGAAGAAAACTTGAAACCTTCGCAGCGATAGGCAGCGCACACGTGTACAGTATGTTAGTTATTTCCTGCATGCCCGCTTCCCTCGTTCAGTTTTCGACTCCGCCTATTCTGCTACACACCTTATGTTGCTGTTCTGCTGTTGCCTGTGTCTCTGTTGCTAACGATAGCCTCATGTGACGTTGAGCAGTAGTGAAGTTGCTCGGATCAGCACTGGTGCATGTTTGCCGGAAGGCGCTGATGCAGTCGTGCAGGTGGAAGACACAGAGCTTGTGGAGGATGCCGATGATGTAAGTTTCTTCTTTCTTCTTTCCCTTCTTTTTGTTGCCATGGCTGGCTAACGCCCACTTTCTTTATATCGGCGGTTGCCATTGGCCGGTTAACGTTGAACAGTGCGTCAGCAATGTGCATGGGTGTGTGTGGGGGGGGGGGGGGGGGGGAGGAGGAGGGTGTGTGTCTGTGTGTTTGGCTGTCAGCACCATTCCTCCAGTGGTTGTTTACCATCGTGTCTGTGTGTGTATCATTTGGTCCTGTCATTTGAGAAGCTCTATTAGGTACTGTAAAACCGGAAAGTCTAACAAGTCACAGAGTCTGACATCCGACGTTTTAATGACCAATTTGTTTCGTTATTTGAAGAAACATTATTGTGAACCTGGTTTGAGATGTCTGTGTAAAGATCCGCATACAGATGGGTGGCCAGGTAGCCATCGTTAAACTTTCTGCACGTAATCATGCCAAAATTACAAAAACATTAAACTTTTGGTCGTTAAACTTTCCGGTTTTACAGTAGTAGTGTCTGTACGGATATGCATGTCTACTCCTCTTATGCATGTCTACTCCTCTTATGCATGTCTACTCCTCTTATGCATGTCTACTCCTCTTATGCATGTCTACTCCTCTTATGCATGTCTACTCCTCTTATGCATGTCTACTCCTCTTATGCATGTCTACTCCTCTTATGCATGTCTACTCCTCTTATGCATGTCTACTCTTATGCATGTCTACTCCTCTTATGCATGTCTACTCCTCTTATGCATGTCTACTCCTCTTATGCATGTCTACTCCTCTTATGCATGTCTACTCCTCTTATGCATGTCTACTCCTCTTGTTCTCTGCTGTGCAGGGCCGGGTGGAAGTAGTTGTTAAGATTTGCACCTCGGTCGATGTTGGCAATGATGTAAGGTGAGTACTGGACTGGGATCTTTTTCCTTTGTCTTGTTCATTGTAAAGCATGCTTCAAGGAGCATCCACATTCCGAAACAATTAAGCTGTGCTTTTTGGTAGGTGGCTGGAACGTGATGTAGTTCTTTCTCTCCGTCCATTTGATTATTCAGATTGTAATTATTCTGTATACTTACATGTATTACTTAGGGCTAGCCACTGTGTGTGTGTATGTGTGTGTGTGTGTGCGTGTGTGCGTGTGTGTGCGTGTGCGTGTGGGTGTGGGTATGTATGTGTGTGTGTGTGTGTGTGTGTGTGCGCGCGCGTGTGTGTGTGTGTGTGTGTGTGTGTGTGTGTGTGTGTGTGTGTGTGTGTGTGTGTGTGTGTGCGTGCGTGCGTGCGTGTTATTCAGATTGTAATTATTCTGTATACTTATTACTTAGGGCTAGCCACTGTGTGTGTGTGTGTGTGGGTGTGTGGGTGTGTGGGTGGGTGTGTGCATGTGATGTGTTTGTGTGTGTGTGATGTGTTTGTATGTGTGTGATGTGTTTGTATGTGTGTGTATGTGCGTGTGTGTGTGTGTGTGTGTGTGCGTGTGTGTGCGTGCGTGTAATTGTGGTGGTGTGCGTGCGTGTAATTGTGGTGGTCTGATGCTGTTATTGCATGTGATATGCGTACCCTGATTTCACCATGTATGCTGTGTGCAGGCCGGTGGGTTTCGACATTGCCCAAGGCGAGCGTGTCCTGACAGCGGGCTGTACGCTGGGTTCAGCCGAGATTGGCCTACTGGCCAGCATTGGTGTGGCTCAGGTAAATGCAACTAATCCACGTTCACCATTGACGCACTCATTGTAGAGGATGGGGGCAGTTCACATTTGAATACGACATTTGAATGGCATTCCTGACACAGAATTTCACGTTGTGCTAAAAGTAACGTTAGTGCAGCTGTTGGATGCGATTCCTAACATTGGTCCACATAATCTTTGATGTGAAACACTCCAGGTCGAGTCCAATGGTAACTTGCAAGATTGTTGTCATCTAGTACATTGTCATTAGCACTCATTTCATTGTACGTGTACATGTAAGTAAGAGTAATACGGTCTAGTCTATCCTCTGTGTGTGTGTGTGTGTGTTTGCGTGTGTGGTGTGTGTGTGTATGTGTGATGTGTGTGTGCGCACGCACGCGCATGTGCATGCGTGTGTGGTACTTTCTTATTAAAGTTATTATATGGTTGACCTGAATGATGTCATGTTGCTATGTTCTTGCCACCATCTTGTACTGTTTCCTGTGTGCTCACTACGCATTACAGGTTGATGTTCACCGCAAACCAGTTGTTGGTGTCCTCTCGACTGGAAACGAGGTGAGTTGTATGTAGAGTCACCCCCACCCCTCTCTCTCTCTCTCTCTCTCTCTCTCTCTCTCTCTCTCTCTCTCTCTCTCTCTCTCTCTCTCTCTCTCTCTCTCTCTCTCTCTCTTTCTCTATCTCTCTCTCTCTCTCTCTCTCTCTCTCCCTTTCTCCTTCATCTGCCTCTATAGTCCAATGGGATGTAGCTTCCAAGGTTCTCATCTGTACCAAATGAATGAAAGGTCTGCCAATGCGTGCAGCTGAGAGCCTGTCCAGGGAATGGAAGCGTTTACAAGTGGAAAGAAGACGCTGCAGTGGAGTTGGAGAGTTCACGCGATCATTCTCGTCAGCATTTGCGTAGACATGCAAACATTTGCGTAAAATCTTGATCTGCAAAGCGAAAGTTCTTGTGGAAATGCTGTTGTGCTCGGTGAAATTCGACCCAGACTAGAGTGCACACGGCCCTTGACTCCCTGGAAGTGGCACGAATGCAGCTGGACGTACACATGTACAAATACAATGACGCGATCAGAACTAATCCAGGTTGCCAGTTTTGCACTTTGGGTCGGAGTTCACCGAGCGCAACTCTACATGTACTTGCATCCGTTTTGATTTTGAAATTCAGCTCCATGTAGAATTTTTGAAAGCTTTGCTGTGAGTCACGTTTTTCTGTGTGTGTGTGTGTGTGTGTGTGTGTGTGTGTGTGTGTGCGTACTTGTGTGCTTGTGTGCTTGTGGGTGTATGTACGTGTGTATATGTGTTGATTCGTCACCCGGCACAGCTGTGCGATCCGGCCACTGACACGTTGCCCGGTGGTCATATCCGTGACAGCAATCGAGCCATGCTCATGGCAGCTGTGCGGGAGAAAGGATTCACGGCGTTGGACCTGGGTATTGCCAAGGACAGGTAGGGCTGCTGCAGCTAGACATAAATATGTATGAGCATGCACTGGATTCTGGGGGCTATCTTGAAGTTGTACTGTTTGGGCTTGAGGGTTTTACGTGTTCTGGCCGCCTAGAATTAATTTGTTGCTCTGGGTCACTCTTCTAGCTGCAATAGGGTTGATTGGTTGTTCAATCAGGCTTCTTTGTGTGGCTGCACTGCATACATGTAGTTCTGATTGTGTTGTTCAGATGAGCCAGTACCATGTGATGGTCCTGCCATGCCCAGATCCTGGCTACACGGGTATAGGAGTGCGAGGAGCTAGTGACACCAGTGCGTTGGTCATGCAGGCAGCCATGATGTCATCCTCTTTTCTGCTGGTGTGCCTAGAATAATAGAAATTCTATCTGCGGTTGCGTATCGGGAAAGAGGACTGGCCTGGTGACCCCGAAACAAACTGACTCCCGGGGTGACCTCAGTTGAATATGCTTGCAATGTTAGTGGGCTGTGGAGTATTGCCAGTAGCTGTGCATAACTGAAGAGAGCACTGGCTGATAATACACGTTCCCATTGTACCAACATGTATAGCGCTTGATTATATATATAGAAGCCTTGCTTGATAGTTCAACATGTTTTCGATTTCGACAGCATGTTACAAGGCGAGGACGCACAGTGCTCCTGACGGTTCAAATGGTCGCAAGACCGGGACTCATATAATTATTATTATAGTGCTTCTAGGTCAGTGTACATTGTAGGAAAGCCAGGATTGGTGTTCGAAGGTCAGTGTAGATTGTAGGAAAGCCAGGATTGGTGTTCGAAGGTCAGTGTAGATTGTAGGAAAGCCAGGATTGGTGTTCGAAGGTCAGTGTAGATTGTAGGAAAGCCAGGATTGGTGTTCGAAGGTCAGTGTAGATTGTAGGAAAGCCAGGATTGGTGCTCGAAGATGCGCCTTTCCTTACATTGAGCTACCATTTGAAGTACGTAGAGTGTCGCGACTTTTGAAACGATTCTTTCTAGCTCCAAGTAGAACGTTCTCCATGCGCTCTCGATCTAATGCACAGCTTAGAAGCGCTCGGTGAGACCATACGTGCAGCTCTGGAGCAAGTCGACGTGCTTGTCACCTCCGGCGGTGTTTCAATGGGAGAAAAGGTGAGAGCTGCGTTTCTTGTCAACTTTTGACTGCTCCGTTTATTCATTTATTTCGGTTTGTTTACTTGTACAGTTCTTCCTCTGGAAAGAAATAAAACTCGCGACTTGTTTCTTCACATTCTATGGAGTCGTTGTGCTCAAGAAATCTGATACAAAGAAGAGCGGCACTGTTTGAGTCTCACTTTGTTGTCGCCATTGCTAGATTCCTCAGAGCTCAATTCATCAGAACTGACAGGTTGATCGAAGTCACGAAGTTTTTTGTTTTCATAGGAAGTATTTACCTACAGTCAGCAGTCAAACACAGTCCTCACGCTGTCTTGGAAGAACATGGCATGGTGACAGGGCTTGAGATGTACATCCTGCATGTGAAGAAATCAGGCTTGGCAATATGTTTGTAACACTACCAGGGAGCCGGTCTTCAACCCAGGCGTGTATGCCTGGCTGTGAGCTGACCTTGGATGGTGTGAGGACAGTGTACAAGCTGTTCTGCTTCGTGTCTTCTTGTCGTACCGTTTTCCCTGCAGGACTTGCTGAAAGCTGTGTTGACGAGCACGTTTGGAGGCACGCTGCACTTCGGCCGCGTGCATATGAAGCCAGGGTAGGTCTTGTCTTGCTCAAGCGTGCCGTATCATTGAAGTGCTGAAATGCCATGTAGTGAAGCGTCCTGCACCTCAGGCACTGCCTGCCATCCTCCTCCTCGCACAGCACGTCTAACGTTTAATTCCTTGCATGGCCATTCTTGCTGTGTGTTTGCTATTCTTGTTGGGAGTGAATGTTGATACATGCTTTCCATTGCTCTGTGTGATGTCGATCATGGACTGTAGGAAACCAACAACGTTCGTCACCATCCCGGCCAAGGATGACCGAGCAGAGAAGTTGGTGTTTGCCTTGCCTGGTGAGACAAACTTTTTTGATAGAATGGAAATGAGTCAGCATTGTATACTCTCTTTTAAAAGGTTGCAGCAGGACGTTCCTTTCCTGTACAAAAAGAGTGAAGATTGCACACCCGTGGTACAAGGGGCTATGTATGTAAAGTGGTGTTGAGACTTTCCCTGGTGTAAAATTCTCCTTTTTTTTTACTTTTTATACTGAAAATCTGAATTATCTTTCCTGGGCAGCACAAGGCGTCTGTGACAGCACTCGTCAGTCTATCTATAAAGACTGTTCCTCTATGTCTCCTTCTTCCACGATGTGTGTATGTTGTCAGGTAATCCTGTCTCGGCCCTGGTCACGTTCCACTTGTTCACCGTGCCCGCTCTCCGCTGCATGTCTGGACTAGCACGGCCGACACTACCCTGTATACACGTCAAGGTAAGTGTAGTGGTGAGCACTACTCGAATTTCAGAAATTTTTCGGTGCTCAATGTTTTCGGTATGAGGGCAAAAGGCCAGGTTACGTGAACAGAAAATTTAGGTACAGAGGAGCAATTCCCTATTGGATTATGTGTGTTAGTGTCTGTTCGGTGTGTTGAAATTTTAGGTATGAAACAGATGCACCGAAAGTACCGAAAATAAAAGTACACCGAAAATTTGTGAAATGACAGTATCTCGTATGCTTGTTCAGCGGGGTTCATCCTAGCCACCGCCGAATGCTGCAGGGAAAGCCATGGTGCAAGGAAACCCAGTTTCGATAGACATGTGGCCTCTCCACACAGGACGATAGAGGTCATGCGATTACATCATCGTTTTAGATTGGTTGGTATGAGCTCAGACTCACTGCTTTGCTACTCAATGCAAATTGTGTGTGATGATGTCATTCACTCTATGAAATGATGTCGTTTGCATAGCCATGGCCACTTACTACATGTAGTCGCGGCCAAAGAAATCAGACACGTGAGCCGAAAGCAGCGCCAAGGCTCATGTGGCCCGTGCAACCCTCGCATGGGTGCGTGGACTGACTGTGCAGGATGTAATTAAAATGGAAACGCGGCTCTGCTTTTTTCTTCTTTGTTTGACTCGCTGATCGGATTTCTTTGGCCTCGACTGTACTGAGTATAGATTTTCTCCTGTACGGGTCAGTCTTGTGTGGATGGCCATCATGGCACATGAGACCACACTACTACTAAGTAAGTTAGTACCTGCAGTGGATGGGAAGCCAGGGTTTGGATTTCACTTACCAGAACTGCTCACTGATTTCAGTTGCCACATCGTGAAGCAGCGGCGAAGGTCCTACACGGGAAGTTTAAAACATAACCACGCACTCACAAGCAAGGAGAGTTCCAAGTTCTTTAACCTGACCGGTGTCTGTGACATGAGTCACTTCATCAGAGGAATGAAGATAAATGACAATATGGAACTCAATATAACCAGAGAACTGGACAGACAGGCGTTGAGCACTGTCGAGTAATTAGCGCGAAAAAAGCAATTGAGCGATTTAGCGCGAAAAAAGCGTGAACAAAACACGGGGTTGCTTGCAAGGCGAGAAAACAAACACGAGGTTGAGTGCAAGGCATGGAGGTAAAAAATACCTATACCCATCGTGAATGTGGTTTCCTAAACCATAAGTTAGCGCGAAAAGAATTTTGCAGGGTGCGTTGAAGGCTGAGGAGGCCAGGGTGATAGTCAGTAACAAAAACTGTGGGGCAAGAGGCAGAAGCTTGCACAGAGCTAGCTGGAGGTATGAGTTGACAGCTAGCTGGGGTATCACTGAACGCATCGTGGAGAAACCTAGGAGGGTAACCACGCTTGCGAAGCCTGGTCCAGAAAGCATCACGTATAGCGAGCAGGGAGGTGAACTGAAACGTGATGGAGGACCCCAGGCATTGTTCTGTATATTCCCTCCCAATCCTTCACGGAATTACGCACTGCCTCGTTTTCACTTTCCAAGTCAGGGAGCCTTTCTTGTGCCTTTGCTACATCAACCAATTCGCCCTCACAATTTTTCTGGTACATTGGCCTTCCATTATATCCTGCCTTTTGTATGGTTTTTTTTACTGGCATAATATGTTCTGGACACCAGCAGCAACAACACAATACGAGATGCAGGTGTAGAGCGTGGACCAAGGGCAAAGGAGGCAGCTACCCTCCCTCAGTCACTCTCGGCACTGAACGTAATATAGAGCTTACTCCGGCACGGCCTGGAGAACAAAGCGTGAACAAACTCTAGACTGACTCTCAAAGTCTAAGTCTACATCCCCGTTAAGCAAAGCATGGATCATGTAAATATAAAGGTGCTGCTTGCAAGCAGCGCCAGGTAAATATACAGCCATGGAAAGAGACACGGCGGTCAGAAGGAGACGCAAAGGAAACATGAGCGCTCTCAACAGCTCCGAAGTGCGGTGAGAAATTACAGCCTGGGAAGGATTCCTGAGGCTGCTTGACCAATAGTCACTGCAGACATGCAGTCCCCAGGACCTGAGTAGGCTATAAAGTAATCGCTCGGCGAGGAGTGTTGGTCGTCGGGGTTTGGGATTAGGGAATACTCTGAAATAAGGTACAGTTACGGAGTGCAGCAGACCAGGTACTCTTGAGTGTTGGTCGTCGGGGTGGGGGATCAGGGATGACTGGGGTACTGTTACGCAGTGCAGCAAACCAGTTACTAGTACTCTTGAATGTTGGCCGTCGGGGTTGGGGGTTAGAGTAGGGAGTAGTTACTCTATTTTCAGAAATTTTACGTGCTCGATTTGTTCGGTACGAGGGCAAAAAGCCAGGTTAGGTGAACAGAATTTAAGTAGAGAGAAACAGTTCCCTATTATGTGTGTTATTGTGTGTTCGGTGTATTGAAATTTTAGGTATGAAACAGACACACCGAAAATAAAAAGTACCCGAAAATTTGTGAACTTTCAGTACTCTTGAGTGGGGGGGGGGGGGCGTTGTTGGGGATTAGAGAATACTCTGATTAGGGTACAGTCACGCAGTGCTGCAGCAGACGATTCTCTCGTTCACGCAGATTTTTGCTTGTATCTTCTCATTTTTCTTGCTGTAGTTGTCACACCGGGTCACACTTGACCCTCGCCCCGAATATCAGCGTTGTGTTGTCCGCTTCAGCACAGCGTCGGCATCAGCGGCCAATGGCCAGGGCCATAGTTCGCCCTATCCCGAGGTTTCCACCACCGGCAGCCAGTGCAGTAGTCGTTTGCTAAGCATGCGCAGTGCCAACGCCCTTCTTTGCCTGCCGCCACGCTCGGCTGAAGTGACTGAACTCAGCCCGGGCAGCATTGTTCAAGCTCTCTTAATTGGAGAGCTGTAAAGAACTTTATCGTGAGAAATTTACACGTTCCAGTGCCATGCAAGAACTTTTGTCATAATAAAATCTGGCCTTTTAGATCTATTAGTGCTGTTGTTTCTTAACCCTGTTTGTAGGTCTGCTGGCAGACTAGTACAATGTAGTATGGAGGTTTGCATGCTATTTTGTTAATTTTGTTTTTACTCCTCACCCAAGGCTAGTAGTGCAACCTTTGCAGTCCACTCTCAAGCGCACACCAGTTGGCTACCGACCGATATTCATTGTTAGTTCGCAGAGGTATGCCGGATTGTAGGAGTTATTCCCTTGGATGATTGTAGTGACTTTACTTCCTTTACGCGTGGGGTTGCGTTTTTTGCCCATCTTGCCAAATTTCAAATCTAGTATTCTGCGAACTCCTCTTTGGTTTTGGTGCTTCTGATCGTGCCCATCGCTAGTTTGGAACTCATAACCAGGTGTGAGGTTACTCCTAAGCTGACCTTACTTCAGTTATACACAGCGACAGATTCCACAGCGACAGATGCTACGTACTCTAGTAGGGTACTGTCCGGCCGAGTATTGTTTTAGTACATCGACAAGTTTCGAGTGGTGAAGTGAGCAACACTTGGGTACAACACCCATTGTGCCTCGGCTATGTATAATAAAGAGGCTCGGAAAGCGATGGGCAGTCATTAACCTTTATCGTCCCGACCCCTCCAGGAATTATCGTCCTATCATCATGCAACTTTCCACACAAGTTAAGGGTCAACATATTATTTCGTTCGGATCAAGGAAGGCTGGGTTAGAGGTATGTTCCCATAATTATGGGAACAACGGGATAACGGGCGCATAAACGTAGCCAATTAGCTAACAATGAGGGATTCTCACCTCACGGGCCTACATGGAATGTAGTAGCAAGAGTAAATAAAATCTTGGTGAGTAGTCTTTGCATGGTGTTCATGCACCCCTGCCCAGTTTTGGGAATTTTTCCGGGCATCGGCGCTACCCGACATTTAGCATGGTTCCTCTCGTGACCAGGGATACTATGAGTATGAGCTAGCCACCTTGACTGCGTATGAAAATGGTTCCTCCTCTACCACGTACACATGTATACCTGTTATGGCCTCGTGATTCAGTGTAATTGTGGACAACGATCTACCCTGATCTAGCGCTCGAGTTGGCACCAAAAAGAGAGACCGGTTTCGCAAAAAGGAACACAATTAGTACATGTAGTCAAAAGATTGCAAAATCGCCGGCTTGACAGTATCCTCGAGCTAACGACGAATTGCCCTCCCACACAATTCCGAGTACTCTCCTATTACAGTGTTGGGTGATTAAAAATCGGCCAACCTCACATGTACGGTACATTTGAGACTGCCCATTTCCATTCAAATCTGCCTATTTTAGTTGTACGCAGCGTAGTACCAACTAGATTTAATTATCCCACGGACAACCCTCTTCGTGCAAACATCCACCTTTTTCCAGCATACAGACTTGTCTTGAAAATCTCATGTATACAGTAGGCTTTCCCCAAAATCGGCCCGTTTTTTCGCCCATTCGCCTTTTCTCTAAGCTCGACAAATACATCAGATTCGGCTGCAAAATCAGCTGATTATTCGAAAATCGGCTGCAAAATTGGTATTGGAAAATCGACTACAAGAATTGTTAGCATATTGGCTTCAAAATTGGTGAGATGCTGGAAGATTTCGTAGTTTTCGGCAATTCTCAAAGAAACCCTCCAAAATCGGCGAAACGCTTTGCAATTTTTCGATCAGTCTCGTTTTGGGCGAATTTTTCGGCCGGCCGATTTGGAGATTTTACTAGTAACGATCTTCCTCATGGCTAATGTTTGTTTGAGAGGAGGTCAAAGGACACAAGTCACACGACCTCAGCACACTAGTACTACAAGTACTGAAGTAGAGAGCTCGAGCGGGCATGCTTGCAGCAATATCATTCGTTCGTTAACGCACTTTGCAACATTTGGTAGATTTTCGGCGATTCTCAAAGGAACCCTCCAATATCAGCGAAAGGCTTGCGATTTTTCGATAAGTCTCGTTTTCGGCGAATTTTTCGGCCGGCCGATTTGGGGAAAGCCTACACCACAGCCATAGACGAGAAAGACGACCCACATGCTGACTGCAAAAAACCTTGCCGAAAAATGACTGCCAAACGAAAGCGTGTACTCTTCGACACTGGCAACTACAGGCATGTACTGTAACCAGGAGTAGTAAAATACCGATATTTTAAGACTCCTGGTTACAGCACTACTCGCGCGAGGGAGCTTGTCAGGGAGACTCTCTGGCCATGGCTATGTCTGCCCTAGTAGTGGCTCCTACGATTTGTAAACACCGTGAGCAGCACCCTGATTAGCCCTTTCCCAAAGATGCTTGCCACTTTTTTCGCAACTTTTCGTTGTTTAGGAAGAAATCGCAACTTTCGCAACTTTCTTCATTTTCGCGAACTATTTCGCAACTTTTCCGCAACCTTGGCATGGGGTCAAAAGGTCAAGTCACCGACTCACAGACTACATGTCGGAAAAATGCATGCTCGTAGATCTACTCGCTCATTTCTCGCCTGCCTAAGTTCAGACTGATTTCAGAGAAACAGTAGATCAACGGTAGTTATGATAATTATGTACATTCCCTTGCACTGGAATGATGTACATGTACAATCATGTAGATCTACATGTAGGATACATGACATCAAGAGTACATAACCCCTGGGGGTTATGTACTCTTGATGTCATGCAACAGGCTACTGGCACGGTGTAAAGTGGTGGTTCCCAGCAGGAAGGCAGGGGTGTAGATCTACGAGTTTGCTGTCGTTGCACTTCTGCGATTCATGCTCCCTTTTTTGTAGGTTTTTGCACAAGAACTCTCCAATTTTAGATTGCGATATTAGCAACTTTTGAGCTTTTTCTGAAAATATGGATGCGATTTCAGCAACTAGCACTTGTTTTGGCACGGTTGCGAAAAGCATAAGTTGGGAAAAATTATGGCATCTTTGGGAAAGGGCTAACCCTGATGCAAACCAATGCTGGTACGCGGATGATGGCGAGTCGGGTGGTAGATTGGCGGCCATACATTCTTTTCAGAAGTCCATCGAGGAGATTGGCCCGAAGCATGGTTGTTATCCAAATGCAGCCAAGACAGTGCTGCTGGTGAAACCCACCCTGGAGTCTGAAGGCCAAGAGCTGTTCCAGCCTACAGGTATATGTGTGCTGACCAATGGTGTTCGCTATCTTGGTGGGGCCATTGGTGAGAAGGATTTCGCACAGGAGAGCATGTGTCGTCATGATTCTGTCTGGTGCAGGGCGGTCGGTAATCTGTCCATTCTGGCGGAAACCCAGCCACGTGTTGCTTATTCTATCTTCTCCCATGGTTGGAGGTCGCGTTGGCGTTATCATCTGTGCTCACATGGCTTGCCAGAGCAGGATGCTTTCCGCAGGCTTGATACTGTGATTAATAACGACTTGATACCAGCAATCACTGGTCAGAAGAACATGTCCACCGTGGAGCGGAGTCTTATCGGTTTGCCCGTAAAGTCCGGTGGCCTCTGAATTCCTGTCATTGTTTCCGGTATGGGCTTGCCCTGCGCTATGGCCGGGGTATTGGCGGCCTCCAACCAACTTGTGTATGTGGCAGAGACCTGTCTGTCGACCATGCATTAACACGCCCAGGGGGCTACTCAAGTCTGCGACACGACGAGCTGCGTTACGTACTGGCGGAGGTGATGATTTCTGCCATCCCTGATGTTCAAACGAAGCCACCGCTTTTGCAGTTGGATGGAGAGCAACTTCATGGTGCTGCCGCTAATCGTGCTGCAGAGGCTCATTTGGATATCCGTGCAAGGGGCTTTTGGTCGCCACAACAAATGCATTCTTTGATGTGAGGGTTACCCTCCCCTCGATGTCCTTGCTGTCACGACAGGAAGTTCTTGCACAGATTTCCCAGAATGAACATCAGAAGAAGCATGGTGTCGATGTTGAGAGGGGGTCATTTACTCTGGTCATATTTTTTCGACGAACGGGATATGTGGCATGAAGTGCTCTTGCGCATTGAAGAACATTGTCCAGTTGGTGGTTAACAAGCATAGTGACCTCCAGTATGTTGTAATGATGGCACAGCTATGCTGCAAAATTGCATTTGTTTTGCTGAGGTGGTCAATCACCTGCCATCGTGGCTGCAGAGCGTCATATTGGCGGAAGAGATCTGGCCCATCATTTCTCGACCGATTTCGCCTTTCATATGTAACCGCCTTCATTGTCCATGTTTTGTCCTATTTCATGCTCAATATTGGCACGTTCTGCGGATTTGTGGGCATGCTGGGCAATTCAAATAATATCCAGCAATATTATTTCATGACTACTACTTCATGACTGCTGCCTGACAGCCAATTTGGTTTTAGACGTGGCCGTGGCACAGCTGACTTCCTCACAGCACTCCAGAGCGAATGGGTGCAGGTCGTAGCTGAGGGGGGCTGTGTCCCAGTAGTAGCAATTGATATTGCCGGTGCATTTGACCGCGTCTCTCACGTCGGCCTCGTCAACAAAGCAGAGCGAGTAGGCATCGGCGGACCTCTTCTCTCTTGGCTACGCGACTACCTGAGTAACCGCTGCCTAAAGGTGGTAACTGGAGGCCACGCTTCCAAGAAGTACCCCATCACTGCCGGAGTGCCCCAAGGCAGCGTCCTGGGCCCCACACTCTTCATATTGTTTGCTGCCGATATCGACCAATGCCTCTCGCATGGAGTAAAGCTCAGCTCTTTCGCCGATGACACTACCGTGTACAGTCTGATCAGACCAAACGACAACCTCCAGGAGAAGGCAGCATCCTTACAGACAACCCTCAGCAATCTTGCCGCATGGGGCCAGCAATGGCGGATCCAGTTCGAGCCCACCAAGAGCCCGCGCCTGATTTTGTGCAATGCTCGAAAGCGCCCTGACTTTCCACCAACCACCTTTGCCGGCGAGACTATTCCGGACTCGGACCACCTCAAGCTGCTTGGCGTCACATTCGACTCTAAGCTTGGGTTCCAGCGCCATATACATGCTGTCGCTGTCAAGGCCAGCCAGCGCCTGGGATTCTTGCGCCGTGCTGCTTGGCTTCTGGGTCATGAGGGCTGCCTTGCCGTGTATAAGGGGTTCATTCGGCCCATCCTGGAGTAGGCTCCCCTAGCTATCATGTGTGCAGCCCAACCCCACCTAGCACGCTATGACAGGGTGCAGGAGAAGGCAATGCGAATCATTGGACCTGGCACGATCCTTCAGAGCCTGCAGCTCAGGAGGGCAGTCTCAGGGCTTGCGTATGTGTACAAGTTGCACTACATTAAGGGTCCACCCCAGCTGACAGCCCTCCTCCCACCACCGTTGCCGCCTGCACCTACTCCTAGAACCCGCCGACAACTAGCTTCTCGCCACCCTTTCCAGTTGCAATGGCCACTTGCTCGGACAGCACCGAACTACCTACTGAGGTCATTCCCCTACACCCTCATTGCGGCATGGAACGACATTCCTGAGCAAGTCATCCCGGAACCTCCGGCATCGAAGGGAATGCAGGCCTTCAAGTCTCGCATTTGTCAGCACCTGATGCGCCAGGATTGGTTGTGGGCGACAGCATTCCATGGCTAAATTTGACGATGTTCCATTTCTCCGGTCCCACAACGATCACCTTGTCTTCACCCCACTGAACTGTACCTTGCTCCCTAGAGCTCTCGAATCACCTCAGTGCAGAATGTTTTGCGTAAATGTTTATTTCTTCTCTTCTTTCCTGTTTTGCTGCTTTTCGTAGCCCCTTTCTCGCTGATCCAGTGCCTGCACACTACTCTGCCTGGCAGCAGCTCCGATCTAACTACTCCGTATAGGGCACAAAACTGACAGGCTACTGAGACATTCAGTGACCCGAGACCTAGCTATAACACATTTCCAGTGCGCAAACCAACAGCCCTATTATCGCACTTTCTGACTGTTTATCATCTTGTTATGTTACAGTCGTGGATAGTTGATGCATAACTCGTTCTCATGTGTTTCTTCTCTTTTTTACATTTATTACTGGCTCAGTATCCGAGTTTATATAAAATGAAATAAATTTGAGGAACCGCCATCTTCAATGCATGGTACATCGCGCGAGTGCTGAAACAGACATTGCACTTTGATGAAGTACAGCACGAAGTCAAGCGCCAGCGCCTGCCACTTGTACTGTGGCTTGCGGACTGGATGATGTAGCGGCTGTGTCTCGGGGGCCCCAAAATGCAGCACCCTCTGCCAAGAACAAGCGAAGTGCTTGAACTGCAGTGCTAAAAAAAGTAGCCTTGAAGTTAGGAGTCTTAGGACTCGGGATAGATCATTCTGTTTTTTTTCAAGCGTCAGTTCTGCCAAATTCTGCTCTCTCGTCCGTGTGGCGTTTTCTGCCGAATTTTCTGCCGGCATTATCCGCCAGTCCCTAGCTGGCATGGTACAATTATTATCCTTTTCTTCTTTTTCTTTTTTTCATTTTGTCACCTCGAATGGTTCTTTACAATCGATCTGTATCACAATTTGCGTGTTTGCCAATAAAGGTATGGTTACAGCACTCCTGAGCAGTACGTACATCTACACTCAGGCACCCGTAGTTTTCTGAGCAGCTGACTGTACTGCTTTGTTCGTTAATTTTGCCCGTACATGTCATGAGTCTACTGTCTTGCTGGTGAACACTATATCCGTACTGGGCACAGAGAAAACAAAGGAAGTACTGAGAGAAGAACAAAGACAACAGTCCGCAACAGTACCTCGTTGCTGTTCCCTCGCGTTTCTGCCGCCGCGCCGGTCTGCATCCTTTTGGCGTCCGCTTCCTTCTCTCCGCCCTTGTTCTGCAGCTGTGCTGACGACTCAAGTAGCTGGCGCCTAGCTCACTCCCGGTTTAGAAGTTCCATGCGTTGGCCTACTTGCGTCAGGTTCGTCACTGCCGCATGATGCTGTATGCTCCCCTAGGCCCTCTCGTCGATGCATCCTCCTTCGTGCTTATGACTGTAGCGGCTCTTCCGGTGACCATCGCACGTCCGATAGAATATGGACATGGACGTAGATCCGGCCCGGGGTCTACGTTCATCTTTCTTTTCAGTGGCTCTACTCAGTCGCTGGCTTCTCAGCGGCAACATCATTAGCAACAAGCAAAACAGCAGGCATTGCACGGGAGTAAGACTTCTCGACTCTCACAAAGTCTCAAGACAAAACAATCATCGTTCTTACTGCAGAGAGCAATGACTACATAAATGTAAGTGTAGATACTGGAAAGACCAGATACTGTACTACTGTAGTGTAGGTGTAGTGTAGGAGCTAAAACAGTAAAAGTAACGTTAGTTAGTTTAGCACTGCAGAGTAGTAGCGGAGTCTACAATGTGCCAGTGTTAGAGCGGGCGCGGGGTGCAAACAGCACGCAGCCAGATAATTGCTAGACTGACTGTACTCTGTAGACCATGGTAGACGGTAGGGCGCGTTGTCACACTTGTAACCTGTATCCTTGTAAGGAGAAAGGCAACGAATTCAACATCTTTGTGGTCTCACAACGACAACACGCAGATTTCCCCGCTGAGATAGCGGAGACAAAAAATAAAGCACAGCATGCAGTGATCATGCAGATAAACACACTGCGAACAGCACCCCAGAAAAGAAAAAAAGAAAAAGTGAAGTTCGCACGTCCAACTAAGGAACAGTACTCTTGTAAATGGCATCACGAATGGAACAACACCAAACCCAAGAGAAAGCCCAGCAGGTCCAGTATCTCGACACTGACCCACCACAACAGAAGTTCAGCTCAATCAATTGCATGTATGTACTGTCCCATGCAGATGTAAGAAGGCCTTAGGCCTGTGGGGATTGCCCTATCAAAAAATTAATAATAATAATAATAATCAATCCCCTGTCACTAGCACTGGCCCATGAGACACTGAAGCTGTATGTAACCAATCATTATCATACCCATACGTTTTGATTTGAAGGTTTTTTTGGTTTGCGGTTTGAAAATCTATATTTTTACACAAGCATTTTCCTGATTTATTCTCCAGTGTATGTTGTATTTTAACTTATAATACAAGCCTGTTTTACGGGCACACAATGGATTAAAAATAACCCCGGGGGGGGGGGGTTATGTACTCTTGATATCATACTAGGGTGCAGCGGATTCTGCCGGCAGAAAAATTGGCAGAATTCGGTACTTTTCTGGTAAGTTTCATGCATGTTTGGTATGTGGATAAAGAAATGGAGCAGAATTCGAGGAATTGCCCGCCATAAGGTTTGTATGGTTCTGCCAATTTTACTGCTTTTCGAGCAGAATCTGCCACCTTTTCGAGCAGAATCCGCCGGTCCCTATATCATACGCCCACGACGCACACACAGCCCCGAATGCAAACGGTACAGGTACCTGTACAGGTATAATTATAATAATACAGTCGTCCCTCTCTAATCCGGCACTTTATAATCCAGCACCCTCGATAAACCAGCACAATTTTCAGTAGCCAAAATGTCCTCTTCATGCACATTGCAGCAGTAAATCAGATTTGTTAATCCAGCACCCTCCCTAATCCAGCAGATTTCCGTGGCACAAATGGTGCCGGATTATAGAGGGACCACTGTACTAGCAGCACCACCGGCCAGCGTTGCCTGGCCGAATGTGGCATGCGGGTGAAGCAAGGACATGAACAGCACACGTGCTCAGCACGTGGTAGTGGCCAGACCGCTGAAGTCCGGCCTGGCCTGGTGAGGGAGGTTCTTCATCGTTGGAAGGAGAAGGAGGGACGTCTGTTACGCCTTCGGGAGGCTGGTCAGGGTTGTCCATCACCTGGTGGCGGATGAAGCGGCTCAAAAAATTCATAAACTTACGAACAAAAGTGCGATGCGCGCGCTCTTCACTGCAGATCAGATGCAGAGTGCAGTCAGTGCAGATCTTTTGTATCCTTTTGTTGCAGATGTTTCTATTTGCAGAGAACGGTTCACGTGGTCCGCAGCGCTTGTGCGGCTGCTAGTGCTACCTATGGCCTAGGCTAGGTGGCTACATGATTCGCACGCTTCGCGTGCTCAGTACAGTGCTTCTGCGCGCGGCTGCTACTGCTACTCGTACTGATCGTGTCTGCTACCACCACCTACATATAATGATATACACTGTTCGCACGCTTCGCGTGCTCAGCACGTGGTGGTGGCTACACGATTCGCACGCTTCGCGTGCGCGTGCTCAGTGCTTCTGTGGCTGCTTCCGCTAGCTACACGATTCGCACGCTTCGCGTGCTCAGTGCTTCTGCGGCCGCTAGCTACACTGTGCTACACTGTTCGCACGCTTCGCGTGCTCAGGGCAGCGTGACACAAAAACACACGTCACAGGTGCCTCTTCTTTATAAGGAGCGTGACACACACATACACACACACACACACACACACACACACACACACACACACACACACACACACACACACACACACACACACACACACACACACACACACACAGACACACGTCACAGGTGCCTCTCTTTTATAAGTAAAGATTCGCATTAGCTTGAATGTTCAGAAACACACAAGCTATTAGCCTTCGGTTCCGCAGGCCACCACTATGCCTTTACACCTTAGTGTACAGGTACCTGTACGAAAGGTCACCGCCAAGGTAAACCAATATTCTGCGGAAGAAAATCCCAATATCGGAGCCATTTTGCACAAACATCTGTTTATCCAATATTCGAGCAGTCTACAAAGACACAAGGTTTCCAACTCCCTTCAATTCAACCGTTGGAAGGCGTACTTTCTTCTTTCGTCCGACAGCGCTGGCGCTTCCCATTGGCAGTCGTAGGGACCTGGAACTCCCTACCTCCTGCAACAATACCCCTGCTCAAAGAAAGCCTAGGCTTTCAAGACTACCGTGCACCGCCATTTACTACGCTCCAGCTGGACAGCCATAGCATAAGTATAGCCTCTAAAGCTCCCACCAGTCGACTCGCTCCCCTAATTACTCTGTCTCTGTCTTGTCTCTTTCACTGTCTGTATCTGTCTGTCTCTGTCTGTCTCTGTCTCTGTCTCTCTCTGTCCCTGTCTCTCTGTCTCTAGTTCTGTCTCTGTATCTGTCTTCTCTGTCTCTATGTCTGTCTCTGTCTCTCTGTCCCTCATCAGATGCACAATCATGTATTGGCACCCTGTAAGAAGACCTTAGGGTCTGTTGGGAATGCACAAGTAATATACTTGTAAGTAATAAAAATTAATACAATACAATACAATACAAAAATATTCGTTCTCTGGCAGGTCAAAATTGACAGAATTCCCCCAAAATTCTTCTGAAGGTCAAGATGCACGTTATTTCCGACGTGACGCGCAATTTCACGTCAAATTTGGCGTGAAACTTCAAATTTCGACGTGAGCTACATGTAGCTGCAGGTCACTCGCGTTGTTTCGACACGCGAGCCATATAAACGCGAGCTATGCATTCGCGTAAAATTTGACGTGAAAATTAGTTGCTCTGCTCTGATGTCAGTGATGATGAGTGTTCATCCAGCCCTTGCCGCTATCGCGGCGCGGGCTGGATTCCGCGGTACTGCCCTCGTACTCGTGCATGAGCCTGCACGTAAGTCGTTGCACATGGTGGATTCCACCGCGTAGATACCCCTACCGGTCCATAACATAACTACTAACTAGTCGACATAGTCGACTGAATCGTAGGAAATATTCGGAATGAGACACAAGAGAAGTAGAAGTTAGTTCCGAGTCTTGGCTTCAAGTTTCGTAGAATGGAAAATTCTGAGTCTGCAAGTTCGGCTTCCACGCCAGATTGTCCAGAGAACTGTGCGTTCTGCCAGTCTGATGGCGAGTCCGGTGCAGCTCGTCAGTTGAAAATACTCAAGTGTCTTCACGTATCGTGCAAATCCTGTGCAGAGCGGTTTCTGAGCTACGACAACACTATTCGCTGTGCTCGATGTCAGACAGTTACACTTGACCCGGGTCCAGGTCGTAAACTTACCGATTGGCTTCCCACATGGCCTGCAAGACAAGACGAGGGAGGCTTATCAGATCCTAGCATGGGAGGTCTTCAACCCAACAGCGAATCAATATTTTGCCAACACCCCGAATGTGACGAAATCAACGAGCCAGCTGAAATGCGCTGCTTGACATGCGATCTTCTATTGTGTAACCTGCACACTATCGCCCACAAACGAAGCAAAAAGAGTCATCACCACGAACTGATCCTAACATCTAGTTCAAGGAAACCGGACTCACAAGGCATGAAGTGCCCGCTGCACAATGAATATCTGCAATCCTACTGTAAGTCTTGCAACGTGTTGATGTGTGATAGGTGCCATGCCAGTGAACAACACACTGCACACAGCGACCATGCCGTCCAAGAGATCTGTGCAGCTGCCAAAGAACTGAGAGAGTTTCAAAGCCAAAGTCAACAGGGGGAAATTCCCAACTTGGAGCACGCAGCTGCTGCGGTGGAAGCTGAGATTGACGCAATTAACGCAGAGGCGGAGGCAATATCTGCAGAAATCAATGCTGACGTGGCCGCTGCTGTGAAAATCATTGAAAAAAGAGGTGAGGATTTACGGCGCGACTTAGATCAGGCCCGATGGAGAGTTCTCAAGAAACTAGAGAGAGCTAAGGAAAACAAAGAAGACGAGCTTCGAAAGAGCAGAGCGACATTGTTACTGTGCAAGCATGCTGATGACATCGCCACTCTTCAAGTTCTGCCACAGCCGCACAGCATGAATGTAAGCGATACGGGAAAAACTGACAGCATCGAGGAACCCATCAAACTAGAGTTCACATTTCCACCAATAGCTCCTGATGTAAAGAGTATCTTGAATGCAGCGGACAACACGACCCAGGCGCTCAATTATAGTTTCGACACTGAAGCGAAGTCCAAGGGCATTATCTTGTCCGACAATGGTACTACAGCAACGGCTCCAGCCGCCGGCGATCTAAAACATTGGTCTTCTATCTCTAGTCCCATACTTCCAGTTTCATTCCGAGTGCAGTACAAGGCAGGATCTGCTTTTCTGGGATTCGCTAGCCAAAACACAGTGGCCGCGAACAATGGTGAATGGCTGCATGGAAGTCAGTTCCAAGGGTGGTCGTCAGTGGAGAAAAACAGAGAATACACGACTGGTGGTGCCTCCGTGGGCCAGCCGTGGAAAGCAGGTGACGTCATTTGCCTAACACTAGATACCACGACGTGCACAGCAACTGCCCTGCATGAGCGCACTGGAGTGACGGAGACGATCAGCATTGACAAAGGTCTCTTTCCAGTTTGCTTTCGTGCTGAGCTATTTAAAAGTACGTGCATTAGTTTCCTTCCCGTGTAAACCCGTGAGAAGAGGAACGATGGCCATACTCTGAGAAGAATAGGCGAGCATTCTACACGGCAATGAAGAAACTCGTGTTGTCTTGTTCCAACTTACATCTACATGTACAGTCAAACCTCTTTAGGACAAACACTAAGGGACCGGTGGTATTTGTTTGCAATAACAGGAGTTCTTCTTATCCATATTTTATACCCAGTGAATAGACAGTATCTTATCCAATAAAGTTATGAACACTAGTTCTTCTAAAGCGAAAGTTTGTCTTATCGGTGTTCTTCTTAAGTTAACGAGGCTTCACTGTACATAGCCACACTAAGTACTTGCAAGTATGTTTACTGTGGAAGAGACCTCAGTAGGTGGTACCCTACAGTATTAATTTTTATGGCAGCTGTATTGAATTTCTTTATTCATTTTTCACATTGCCAACGTGCCAAACGGATGATGACGTCCTTCAATAATGGTTACTT
>NC_088643.1:19451622-19461622 GCF_964019385.1 Sycon ciliatum | reverse complement strand
CAAACTTCGCTTTTTGTACTTGCTGGCTGCTGTATTTCTACCTGAAACCATATTAGCTACATGTATATAAGTGTGTGTTTTAGTTATTACATTTTTATGTGACGGCGTTCCACTGATGACAGTCACAAGAAAACGTTATGGAACTTAATTTTCTTCATTTTTTGCTGTTGTTATGAGTGCACAATTTATCTTATTAATATATAGCCACTCCTGATTTTTCTCAACTAATTTACTTGTTGATCCTTATACATGTACTAGTACATGTACATGTACATTAGTACATATGCATGTGCTTCCATAGCCGCTTCTTGGCCCACCGCTCGCCATCATTTTATTGAGTAATCAGCACGTTTGAATGTGCGAAGTAAAAATACAATCCAGCCAACCAGGAGCAGAGCTATCGCACACAAGCCACGCAAGCCACACTGGCCCACACTGAGTATCCGCGCGTGTGTGGCTCTGAGTAACTCATACCGATTTGTGGCATGCCAGGTGGCAATCCTCAGACGATGCACAGCTCTTTTTTTCTTTTAGTGATTGGTGTAGTTCGGAGAGCGTTTGTAGAGTGTTGTGAAGATGTATGGGTAGGATCCACAGCTAGGAATAAGTATGGTATTCAATATTAAATTTTTTAAATTGTTAATGCAATGCTATAGATGGGAATCCGTTTGGTTGAGGTCTGGTGCATGTACATGTAGGTGTGGAGTGTAGGACATACATTGTACATGTATACATACTTTTTACGCTCGACACATTGGCACATTCTGGTCGAAAAGCATTGAAATTGGCAGAACTATAAAACGATTATGGCGGGCAATTCCTCGAATTCTGCTCCTCCTCCAATTATACCAAACATGCATGGGACATACTTTTTAAGTACAAGAAATGTACCACCACTGTATACCGGTTTCCTGCCGTTATTATCCGCCAAGGCCTACTACATGTAGTACTTTGACAGCAGCAGGAACGTTCTCACCTACATGTACATGACTGTAGACTATTTGCTTCCGCAACATTCGGTGCTTGTACATACCTTAGCGATCCCCTCTTTACAAGTCTCGAGTGTACTGGTGCCATTGTGTACATACCAGCGTAGTGAAGGTGGCAATGATCGGAGCTTCTACCCACTTACCCGTACGTTTGTAAGTTTCCAACATTATCATGCTCAGCGCCAAGTTTCCAACAGCAAAACACTGCGATGCATACGTGTGTTACTGAGTCACAATGACAATTATAACATTGAGGAGGTTGATTTATGACAAACTTTGAAAGTACCGGTATGTTGCCTTTCACAGGTGCCACGTTCTACAGACACCATGCAGTCTCAAAAATCTCAAAAACGCCCAT
Organism: Sycon ciliatum; assembly: GCF_964019385.1. Taxonomy (NCBI): domain Eukaryota; kingdom Metazoa; phylum Porifera; class Calcarea; order Leucosolenida; family Sycettidae; genus Sycon; species Sycon ciliatum. The sequence continues at coordinate 19,460,275 of NC_088643.1, read as the reverse complement.
CGGGGATGCCCGTAGGGGCAGCGGGGCACTTACATGTATACATACAAGCACCGTGTGGACAGTCGGATCGAGTGCACAATACGGTCAGTGGGTCATGGTTAGTGGGATGACATACCATCGTACAGGCTATGGGTTGGGTATTACTATTAGCCTCCAGCTACTGTAGCTGCACGCCAATTAAGGTGACGGTGCTATTCATGTCACCCAATTGCTATCACCACAACACCGCCACTGCAATGCACTATCGCCCCAAGCCTGGCGATGCGGCTTCCAGCTAGCCTTGCACAGCCCACACGGCCGGGCTCCACATAATCGTGACACGCACGACACACGTGGCGACACTCATTATCGGATATTCATTCCGGATCAGCATTCTAATGATTGTCGGAGCGCTCCATGATTTCTCCAGCCTCTTGGATGGTGGTGGTTCGGGATATGTTCTTAAGCCTGGAACGATTACACTATTATTATTAAGGCTCACACGACTAAGACTAAGGTCTGCCTGGTTCATGGATGCTGCCTTGCCTCTGGCTGTGAGCTAATGTAGGAGTTGCACTGGGAATTGGCACACAAGCATGGCATACCATGATTGAGTAGTCTGCAGCTGTTCAGGTCGCTGCGCTCAGCGGTCCCCTGGAGTTTGTCAATGGTTGCCAGGCCAAGCACACGACGTACATGAATTTGCGCTGACATCTCTTCAAAACTACTCCACACGCATGCAGTACAGTACAGTCCTGGCACTACTGACTGAAGACCCTGACAATCAAGGCTTACAAGAAGTACTTTCATTCAGTGCCAATAAGGCTCAAGACAAACAATGTCAGCTCGACGAGTTCTCACCTCTCGTAGAAGAGTCCACATACGAAGCGCACCGCCATGAATTGAAAGCCTGACCATCCCTATCCAGCATGGTGGACAGTATTACCAGTGCAGTACTTGGTTGACGTCTCCCGGATTGTAGGATGCATGCACGCTGTTCATGGCTTTGGTATGGTGGCTGTTTGACTGTGGGCACTCCCCTCCGTCTCCAGACCACTTCATCTCAGCGGTTAGCATTGTTAGAGAAAAGAGGAGGTGTGAGGTAAGACTAGGTAGAGGGGCTGAATACATAGTGCGAAGACAAATACCAAAGGAACTCTGGTAGTGAGGAGTGTGGTCAGTTAAAAAATCGGAATTTCCCAGGGTTAATGTACATCCTTAATGTTATAAGTTACTTGTTTCGCTTTTTCAGTTCGATCAAAGTTCGTGACAGAGCCATAGTACTGAACTTCGATGTGTAGTTCAAGATCTTGGACACCTTATTGATAGAAATGGACTCAGATGGAGAGCCAAGGTTTAATTTATACAAAAGAGAAAGACCAAGGAACTACAAGTTACACTATACTGTCCACTAACACCACCAGCTACTAAACAAACAGCTCATGCAATAACATTGCACGACACTGATCGACGGCACTGACGTTCTACAACTAACTGGCTAACAGCTCTAGCACATTTTGGATGCGCACTCCAACAGCCTTCCAACTTGGAAGGTTCTAAGCTGAACTGATTGTTTAGTAACTGGTGGTGCTAGTGGACAGTATAGCGTAATTTGCAGTTCCTTGGTCTTTCTCTTTTGTATAAATTTAACCTTTAATATTGATAAGAAACTTTATTCATTGAACGAGTCCTGGGTGAGTCCTGGATGAGTTACGGAATAACATAGAGGCACCCGCGCGCGTTGTTGTTGTTGTTGTTGTTGTTGTTGTTGTTGTTGTTGTTGTTGTTGTTGTTGTTGTTGTTGTTGTTGTTGTTGTTGTTGTTTGCACCAAAACAGGCCGTACTGTATTATACAGTATGCTCTATAAATACAGATGAAGGGGCAAGGCTGCATCCTGCGATGTATAAGAGTATTCTTTATACACCATACTAGTACTAGTGCGGAAATGCTCTGCAAGCGCTCTTCAGTTCTACTTACCCACTAGCACTACTAGTACTAGTACTACTGACTAGTCTAGAGTACGGTTCAACCAGTACCAAGGCCCAGGCTCCATAACTACATTGTATGTGTTCGCCATCATCAATGGAATTCCCGCGTGTCAGTGTTGCATTCACTTTAGCTTCAAGCACTTCACTTCCTCTAAGGGTAGGCATGGTAAGTACTGGTAGGCTTCGGTCCTTGAAGTAGATAGTGAAATACACATATGCATAGTTGACCGTGTGTGAGATTTGCACCTGGAACATACCTGACACACTCAGTGACTGCATCACATTGCTCCAAAGTGTACAATGTACAGTTGTGGCCACAGGAATCCGACCCATGACCCGAAAGCAGGGCCAAGGCTACCGGTAATGCGGCCGCTGCGGCCTTTCGGATGGGTTTTGGGCCATGGGTGAAATGGAAATGCGCGGCGCCGCTTTGACTCGTGGGACGGATTTCTTTGGCCAGGGACAGTACTGTAGCACTAGGACTTAGGAGCTCGTACATGGACGGTAGTAGTAGTAATGATGATGAGCATTATAATATTATGAACCACTGAGTAGTGCTTCAAAAAAGTATTAAAAACTAGAATAGTTTCACAGACCACAGTACTCCCGCTATCCCTGGTGGTTTATGTACTCTTGCTGGTACTGACCCAATCCCTGGTGTGGCGCACTACAAAAACGTAATGCTAATACTAATAGACAATCCTCCTTGTGTTATTTCTGTAACTTAGAACCTTCCAAGTAATTTAGTTGGAAGGCTGTTGGAGTGCGCATCCAAGATGTGCTGCTAGCCAGTTAGTTGTAGAACGTCGGTCACGTCGGTCAGTGTCGTGCAATGTTATCGCATGAGCTGATTGTTTAGTAACTGGTGGTGTTAGTGGACATTATAGCGTAACTTGTAGTTCCTTGGTCCTTTTCTTTTCTATAAATTTATCCTTCGCTCTCCATCCGAGTCCATTCTACCAGACAATCACTACGAAACATCAGAAATGCCCGAATGTGACACGTGAAGTGGTGTGCGCCACACGTGTTCCTTCAGACACGTTCAGTGTCTAGCTAGCTACTCGATCAAGGACCTACACGACCGGCTACTGTTGCTGTGGCTGGCCCTAGGCCCTGCGTCCTATCATAATGAGGTGTGTCCGCACCCACCCCAATCCTGTTATTTAGCCATTCCAATGGCATTATCTATACAGTCAGTGTACTATGGTTACGCTTAAAATGCGGTATGTGTGTGGGTAGTGCAAACACTAACAAGTGACAGTCCTGCCATTACTCATTAGCCTGATTAGGATGGTCCAGAATGAACTTTTTCGCTGTTTTCGCGTCCTGTGAGGCTGTGACCATGAGGCATGACCCCAGCCCAGCCATTAGGCATGTACCATGTGTATACGTGTAGTGTAGAGGGAATACTTACCTATGCTGTCAGGTTGCGATTACCTCTTCCGGGGTGCCAGAAGGAACGGCGCGAGAGGCTTTCAAGGCGTCACTTCATTATCCTCTTGACCCTGCAGCAGCCACCGGAAAACGCACTCCTCTCGCCTTTCCGAATAGCTTAGCATCTCCGCAGCACGTGCTCTGCTCCGCCGCTTCGTGTGTGTGCCACGCTGTCGCCTTGTGAGCGTACATGTACGTGACAAGATTGATAGTTCGCTAGGCAAGGCTATAGTATAGTATAGGCCAGCTAGGCTATTCTAGTATAGGTCAGCTAGGATATGACCGGCTTTGCATCAGGCATGCTATCTGCAGTAATTTCGCAATACTCAGCATTCTACCCGACGATCGGGTTGTGCGGCATGAATGATGCACGGTTGAGCGTTCGGCCGAGCCATAGAGAGCCACACACACGCCGTACACTGGTTCCCGCGGATCCTTCCACAGACGTTTGTTGGAGATAAAAAGTGAGAACACACTCCGCACAGTAACGTTCTCGCAGTCTTCTTGCGTTTTTGTGCGGTAGCGACTGTCACACCAGGAGGCAGAAGAGAACAGTGCGTCCGTGTAGTGTTGGACGGTGCTGTCAAAAGGCGCCAACAGCCATACGGCTGAGCTAGCGGAGGAGGTGTCCGGCCTGTTTGCGTGGACAACATGGACTACAAGACCATCAGTCACCAGTGGGATCTGGCTGTGCAGTACTGGCAGGCGGGCCGCTACGAGCAGTCGTACGAGTGCTTCGACGCCATTGAGGACCCTCCGATGGCCATCGTCTTCAACGTAGCTGTGCTGCAGATGATGCACGAGGAGTATGACATAGCCCATGAGGTAAGTCAACGTCAAGCGTAACACAACGACTACGGACTAGTGATTATTATAGGGAGAGTTCACGCGGTTTGGCCCTTCGTGGAAGAGTGTGAACTGGCAACGTGCGAAAACCACAACGTCGGCGCGTGGACAGTGCGAGTCAGGGCCTAGCGCCTAGGGATGCGACTCCCGGATGCGAATCGCACATGAACATGACTGTGATGCGGTCTTTGCGCAGGCTGACGCTGTCTCTGGCACCCGCGCCCTGACGAACAGGATGGAGTATCAGTATTACCGCGGTACTTGTCTGCAGCAGATCTGCAAAATAGTGCAGGGCTAACAAGAAATATTCATAGCAGGCCATTGGCTTGGAATCGTTGTAGGCGTGAGGTGCATTGAATTTTGTGCGTCCAATTAGCCCATGCGTCCATGAGTCCAAGAGCCCATACGTCAGCCTTTACAAACAAGAGCGCGTGTGTGTTTTCCTATGACTGCTCGTGCGTGACTTTTGGAAAAGCATTTTAGAAGTGTCGTGAACATGCTCTTACATGCACATTGTACTTGTAACAACAAGCCTGATAAAATCTACTCCCCGCGGGGAAACATAATTGGGTGATGCCTTGTTTTCGTGCCTGCGATTTCCAAAAGAGGCGCGGTGAAAATGAAAGGTCGCCAGGGCTACAGGGGATACGTTTGGAGAGCATAAGAAGAGCCGCGATAGGCGAGAGATGAGGAGGACACTTATGTAGAGATTTTGTTACCGTTCGCTTTGTAGAGGCGGATGTTTGACGTGGTATATGTACATGTTGTGGCGATTTCCTTGATCCATTTTCTTATCCGTAAAACTACGTAGCAGAATGCGAAGGTAGCATGGGACTTGTCGACCCATCCTGGAGAATCCTTGTAGCAACACGTCCGTGCGATGGGTCATCAGCTGGAAACTGTCTCAAGCCAAAGGGAAGGATTCGCTCAGTATGGAGTTTCAGTTGGCGGTTTGACCCTATAGTACCCAGTTAGGCTGCACATATCTTAGTGGGGGTGTGGCTGTATTCTGGCCATCTCTACAACTACTTGTATTGCTGATAATGTGGTAAAGAGCTCCAATTGGTAGTCACTGTTGACTGAGCACCAGTGACAGTGGTTGGCACTAACACCTACCTGTACCTGGCCAGTGCGGACTCGTGCAAAAGAACTTCACGTCAAGACTGTTGATGGGAATCCATCAGTGGAAGTGGACTCTCAAGGTGATGTTCCTGTCCAATGGCAATACCATACCAAGTTACTACTGCGGGACTCATGGTGACGTGTCGTGTGACTGAACAACGTCGTTACAGACCGTAAATGTGATTGAAGCGAAGCGTGGTCTGCTTTGCTCTGGTTTACAAACGATTATGCTGACTCCTCTAAAATTCCCATTGTTCATTATCCAGCGGACCATTTTTTAAGTGTGAATTCATTGGTTAGCTGGCTGCCATGCCTGGGGGAGCATCGATATAATATTTCGGACTAAACTCTCCTACTTAAATACTTGAGTCGTCATCCCACGACAATATTCCAACACCTACACTTCTCATCCACTCACTACTCTGTGTGGTTGCATGATGATCCTGGGAGTCGGAGACCCAGTTGGGTCCAGCTGTGCTGCTAAACTGCCATGTCATAGTGCAGAGTTCGACCCACAACACCTAGTACCTGGTCCTTGGGCTAGGACACCAGCCTGCGCACAGTCCCATGTGGACTGTCAGTAGCGATATCAGGAATGATAGCTACAACGTACATGTATATTGTGAGACTAAGAGGCTTTTCTTTGCCTTAGCGACGTCATGCCAATCCTGCACTGCGTGTACGTGTAGGCTGACGGTGTAGCCCTTTCCCAAAGGTGCTCGCCCTTTTTTTCGCCTTTTTTGGCCCTTTTTGGAAAAGCCCGTTTCTTTCGCCCTTTATTGCGTTTTTTGGTGAATATCGCCCTTTTTGAGCTTTTTTAGCTGAAAAAGTGCTAAATCTGTTTGCTCATGCATGCGATCACAGTTTCCGAGGGCTCGATGGGCCTTGGCACGCCGCTTTTTTTTGGGGGGGGGGGGGGGGGGTTCGGGCAACAAGTTGTTGAAGCTTGTACCCGGTATACAGAATGCAGTAAAAAGTGGGTTTTTTTAATTTTACTTCCTGTTTTGCCTTTCGTGGAACCATAAATGGAAGAGTGCGTATTGAATTCTCAGCTTGAGTTCATATCTGAACATGTATCATGGGTATGCTTCACTGAAAAAAGAGCACTTTTTGCCTGTTTTCACTGAAAAATGAGCACTTTTTCAGCATATTTTGAGGGACGCGAAAAGCACTAAGTGCGAATTAAAAGAGCACCTTTGGGAAAGGGCTAACTGCGTGTACTCGAAGTAAAACTGAAACAAATGAAAGAAACACACAAATGAAAAAAAGGTATTGAAATATATAAATTGTCACGCGGGAACGCTCTGCTACTTGCACGTATATCAAAGTGTGGCCGTGGCACGACTCTCATCTCGTTCTATCCACAGTCAGCATCATCGCAAGGATAGCCTAATCCCCGTCGACCAATATTGCAATGCCAATGCCAATGGCAAGGCAATGGTGACCTTCCCACCCGTGACTAGGTGTTGGCGGATAATGCTCGGTAATATGGGATATAATGCTCTCAGAAATGCTCCACAAAAGGCCATATAATGCTCCAAATAATGCTGATAATGCTCCGCCGGATGAAATATAAACACCTGAACCTTGCAGTATTGGGCTAAGAAAAACCAATGCCTCCCCAAGGTGAGTGCTTCCATCAAATACTACGGAACAAAACCGGGCCTCTTTCAGTTCTTCCTTCAGCTGCTTTACTTCCTCCTCTAGGAGGAACGGCACATAGAGTGACAAGTGGCTCGAGTCAGTCAATCTTTCGTTTCTGTCAGACTCCAAAAGCGGTCGTAAGTAATCAACCTTTGCGAGTGGGATTCCTGCTTGCAACATAGAACGCACAATCTGGATCCGCCGCAGACTCGGCTGAACTAACGGCCCAAGTAAGACCGGTGCCAGCTAGAGCCTTCCCAAGTCGTTTCTGATACGCCAAGAAGGACTCCTTGACCAGCTTCTGCCTCTGAGTTTCCCTCTCCAAACGGGACTTTCCTTGTTTGTGTCTCGCGGTAGCAATATGGGACATGATTATACTCTTCTTCCCTGACAATGTTGTATGGCATGGCAGGCACACTAACTTGCCACAGTCGCTTTTGAGCGGCTCATCTGGGAACTCCCGCACCCGTGTTTCGGCACTGATGGCCACTTCAGTGCTCTGTCCATGAGCTACTCGCGTCCTTTTGGAAACATTTTCAGACTTGGTAATAGCTGTTTTCTGAAAAGACCGCTTCCTCGCTATCGCGGCAGGATCTGCAGTTTCCAACTCGACGACGCCACTATCATCAGAGGACCCCGCCAAAAGCTCATCTGGAGAAAGCCCAGCTTCCTCCCAATCCCAAGAACGGCATCGCGGCGAGTCAGCTATCAGCGTTGGCTGCTAGTTAGCTGGTCTTACACAATGGTCAATGTCCGGTGAAAGTCCCGGAGCGTTACTCTTCGATAAAGACATGGACTCTTGCTTCGATGAAGAATGTTTTTTTGTAACATTGTGGACGGTAACCGGGTAAGGTCTGGAATGTGTGCGTGTGCGCACCTCCGCGCTCCGTGCTGGCTCACATTTGTTTCGTTGGTTCGGCGTTTTTACCTGGATCTTCAAAAAGTTAGTTGCTGGCCGAAGATAAACTACAGTACAGGGATCGAAAGTTTCTGCGAGAGTTGCCACACTGTGTTGGACCACATGCATACCTAGCTAGCACTACTGCATGCAGTATTGCCCGGCCTGGCACTGCGTGCCACGATCTGTTTGGTACCATGCATGATGATTGATGTGTACGGTGGTCTATCGCTTGGAGTAATACATCGCGTATGTAATACATGTTTCCAAGACTACCGATACGAATCTGTACATGACGAATTGACGATGTGTGTAGATCTACTACTAGTATGCAGTCATGTAGAACGTCGTATACGCGTATTGCCATTTTTGGCCTCGTAATGCTTTATAATGCTCGTAATGCTCCGGGTGGTGTATAATGCTCGATATAATGCCGGCATTATCCGCCAACACCTACCCGTGACCTTTACTGGCGTTAGGTCTCAGGGTCAGACTCAGTGAAGCATGCCAGGTAGATCTACTCCGTGCTCACGTGTACACACAAAGCCAAGCACCCCCCCCCCCCCTTCTCCAGGTCAAAATGGTTTACTTTCGCATTGCATGGCAGAAAAATATTACATACGACGTAATGACCTTCATTGCTGACATAATAATAATACTACATTTTGTAGGTAATAGTCATTGGCTTCAAGTGCGCCAAGCTCAATGACGAATGCCGGGATCTACCGACATGATTGTAGA
>NC_088643.1:19396622-19446622 GCF_964019385.1 Sycon ciliatum | reverse complement strand
GGAACTACCCTGGCGGGCCAGTCGAACGACGTGGACTTGGGGATCCGACGCCGATCGCGGAGCTACCACTGCGGACTGGAGGCGGTGAGTCTACTCACCCACCCGTGCAGCAGCATGACCGACATCGTTGCCGGTGTTTCTCTCGACGAGCCCCCGGCGCTGACGCGGCGATTCAGTCGCAGTCGCCGTCGCTCTCGTTCCGCCGAGCCGTCCATGCTGGAGTTTGACGAGAACAGCGAGGACAACAACGCCATGATCTCCAGTCGCCGCTCTGTGCCAACCTTCAGTCCCATTGCCATGGAGATGTCGTTGTCGAGGGAACGCAGCTGCAGTTTGTCGAATATCCCCGCCGCTGCTGGAAGCGATCCCACCAGTCCCCCCGGCGTTGCCAGTCCCGGTCGCTTTACTCGCAAGGTGGAGAGTCCTCTCGTTCGAAGTGGTAGCGCAACGCAGTTCACTTTCACCGATCCGCCAAAACCGGCCGCACAGTCGCCAACACCAACCAAACCATCTCAGATGAACAAGGTGAGAAATTGCTTTGTTTTGCCGCCCACATACCCATGCCCCCTCACCCATCGGACCGTGGCCCATGGACTGCACACAGTAGTAGTATGTGTGATCAGAACTAAAAAAAAAAGGGTTGTGCTTTTCAAGTATAAATGCACTTCGAGCTTTGAGATATTCTCATTTTACCTAGAACTTTAAGGTACCCACAGGCATGTCTGTTACCCTGGTTACTCAGAGGCTATTCAAATTGCCCTCGTCAGATTTTTTAGATAATTGTTGAAAGAGATGAGCTGAAGTGTCCCAATAAAACCGACGCCGCCTGTCTGGCCATTTGCAGTGGAGCCATCTTAGCAAAAGAGGTATACTGCTGTATATGCAGCTCCACGTACCATGGGCTTCATTCACCATGTGTATTGAATTATATTCTGTCGTAGTGTCCACGGAAAATACTCACAAAAGGAAGTTTTCGCAGGAGTATTTCAAGCTCTTTAATTAACGAAACAATCCACTCCAGCCCTTGAAAGATAATTATTGTCCTTTCTTGCCTCATGTTGCTGGTTATGTTATAGGTAACCACGCCAAACGACTCGAGCCACAAACCATCCCAGCACGGTTTGCACTTGGACCAGCCGACATCTACGCACGACAAGGAACGGGGTAAAAGCCCGCTTGCATCTTACGAACCTGCTGCCGCTGTTAGCGACGAGGAAGCCGTCAGACGAGTCAAGTCACCTATTCGAAGCAATGTCGTGAAACCAAAGCCGCCTCTCCACAACGACGACGAGTTTCCGAACAAAGTCCAGACGTCACTGCGACGGGATGAGTCCGCTAGCAGTGTGAAATCCTATCTCCACAGGCACGAGTCGTCGTCCAGCTGCATGACAAACTGCTCGTCCACGTCCGGAGGCAGCGCCAGCATCGGCATGCAGTCGGAAAGTGATTGCTTCCGGCCAGTGCAGTCGTCCGGCAACTCTGCCCACAAGGACCAGCAACGCCGCCATCATCATCATCGCCCATCCACCGACTCCGTACCGAGCGAGGTATCCGGCTTTGCCAGCGATGGCAGCAGTGCAGCCGAAGTCGACATGCCGACGATGCAGCAGCACAAGCGACCGGCACCGCAAGCGTACAAGATATCGTGCAACATGCAGGACCTGGTCGAGAAGATATCCGGCCTGGGCCAACACCATCGACGGGGATACACAATCAATATCATAGTTCAGAACCAAGCAGTGTGATACCCGTGTTGCATTCACTGTCCACTTGAGCGCGGCGAACTGCTGCACCGTATTGCCACAAGCCAACCCATCCGTCCCCTTGATTCTAGCCACACCATGAACATCATGACATTGTGGGATTTAGCCAGGACTGAGAATACTAGATCTTAGCCAACCACGTATGCTCATTGCCCTCTGTTATGGTCATCCTCCTTTCCACGAACATGCTTTAGAATGTTCTGAGCACGCTTGAGCCCTGAGCACAAATTGTAGAACGAAATTGAAAGAATTATTATGATCTACGAGTGAGTGCATGAGCCGCGCAGAGCTTCATTTCTAGTTTCCAGGCACTTGTTGCTCAGCGGCTGACCTGTTTTGCACGTGCCCTCAGCTTTACATACATAATTTTGGCACGTTGACTGCTGGTGCGCACTTGACGCCGCTGTGTTATAACTCAACTAACGCTTGCCCTTGGCATTGCACTATGTATGTAGTGATTATTATACCACCACCACAACCCTGTCCCAGTCCACTATTGGCTTGGTGCCAGAGGTGACGGGGTTCAGAAAGATCATGCTCTTTTCCTACAGTGCATCGTTAGTTATTCACCCAGCTGTGTTGATGGTGAGAGTCTCACTTCGCTAGGCTAGTAAGAACGAAGGTGTTTATTGTTCAGTATTTGACCACCCCAATTGAATGGGTCTAGTTCTAACACTCACATTGGGTGAGCTTCAGTTCAGGAGCTAGATCTGACGTCTAATTATACGATACAGATCTACTCCCTTGATTCAAGTGACTTAGGTAGGCCGGCGGAAACAGTCTGGTTGGTCAGGCCACGGCCGGACCAACGTTTTAGCCGCCAAAGTGTGTTTACTGCTGAGGACGTCATGTGTATACCCTCCGTATCATACACAAACAGTATGAACGCCTAGGGTATGGCCGGAGCAAATATAAACTGCTTCCGCCGGTCCTGTTAGGTTCTCCAGTGCAAGTATGACTCTCAGTGCAACTCATGCATGATCACATGTCTTGCACATTGCCAGAATCAGTTCTGAGGACTCTCAAACTGCCCTGCACAAGAATGGGTAAGCTTCCAAAAATGTGGGAACATACACACACGCACAAACACACACATATGCACACGCACGATGCCACACACGTATGCACGCACACACACGCACAACCACTGCCTGAGATCTCTTCACTCCATGCCTCGGTCTTGGTAGACAAAGCTCTGCCAACAGGTGAACACTCGCCGTTTTACAATGATAGCTAACGTTATTGTAGATTTTGGTAACAGCATGGGAGTCAAAGAGAAGACTAAAACTTCATATTTCTTGAAACCCAGGGGGGGGGGGAGTAAAGGGAACAAAGGGAATGTCATGTATCTCGGATATGTTTACTGCATTGTAGGCAGGTACAAGAATGAAATTTCAGGAAAGCCTGTACCAGAACTTCAGTCGATCACGCAACAACAGGACGGAAAATATCACCAGATTGCCCGGACAAGTCTATAAAACCACCCTTTTGGGTCGGCTTCCACCTCCATGATAATACCTTCAAGCGAGGGTGCCTTAATATGTTATGTGGTCCTTGAACAGAAACCCCATGCTGACACAAAGGGGCCACTGTTGGAGTCGTTGTCGTCATTATTGTCGTTGTCAAATGCCCTTACTTTCCAGTTGGGTTGCCGTACCAGGGGTAGTGTGCGGGACACGGCGAACACGTTCTCATGTAGTGCTCCATGTCGGTCTTGCACAGCGACGGCAGTGCTTGCAGCGGACGCCGTTCGCCAGTGTACTCCGCACAGAGTGCGCCGCCCTCGCCACCACCACCAGCACCGTCACCACCGTCACCGTTCATGTCCGTGAAGTGGCAGTTGTAAGCGGCGGACTCGGCGCACACCGGCGGCATCACTGGTGCCGTGCACTGGAACGGGGCAAAGTCCTTGACTGAGGTCAGTGCCTGCGGACTGCGCATCCAGTCCAGCATCTGCGCCACGCTGACCAGCCAGACATCGTCCATGGCGGCCAGCTCGCCGATCAGCTTCTCGACGGCGGGAAACGCCTCGTTCGGGTGCTGCAGGAACCAGGCGGCGTGCATGAAGATGCCGTACGGCGCACGATTGCTCTTGTAGTGACGGTCAAAGTTGGCCCGCAGGAATTGGTAAGCGTCGTCCACGCTGGTTGGCGTGAAGGCGTCCACCATGGAGTAGCACTGGCCTGTGCGGTCCGACTCCAGGCCAACCAGGGGTACTTCCCACATGCCCGGGTACGACTGGGTGGGACACGGTGGTATCATGCACTCCTCGGTGCGCGCATAGTCCAGCGTATAGGGGTACATAGGCGGGTCGACGTACTTGCACGTCGGCATCGTAGAGTCATACACGAAACTCTGCTCTTTCAACACGCTGAATTGTCGATCACCGCCCGCCTGAAGATACGGTGCACGGAATCCGGTGATGTTTGCAGCCGGAATGTTGGCAAACATCTCCAGGATGGTCTTCATGCCGGCTATCTCACCGCGCCACTCATCCACGGTGGCATTGGCCCACCAGGTTGTGGGCGTGCGATGCGTGATGGTATGGTCGGCTATCTCGTTGCGCTGCGTGTACAGATACTCCACGGTGTAGTAATCCGTGTACTCGTGGCACACGAAAAACGTGGCCGTCATCGGGCAGCCGTTCGGGTTCTTGTACTGTCCGGAGAGGATCTGCTTCTGGAAGTCGTACACCTGTGTGTTTACATTGTCATCAAACGTTAGCATCACAATCTGAGGGCTGTTGGCCGGTGCGAGCCCACCCGGTGGTGTAGTTCCGGAGCAGAAGCAAGTCGGCAGTTTGCAGTTACTCGCCGTGCAAGGCTCGAGATCCGCGGCACTGTCTCTGCTCCGGGATTGAGGAGCCGCAAACGCAACAAAAGGCCCCGAGACCAGCGATACATACAATACCATCAACACAACTGGCGCAAGCCAGGCAAGACGATCGGACGCGGCCATTGAAGACAATCTTTCCTCAGTCTTCAACAAGAATTAGAATTACGTTACGCGGCTAGGCCAAAGAAGCCTTCGCACCCTACACCGAGAGCAAAGGACACCTGAGCGCTCTCCCGTAGCAATGATCACAAAGCTAGCTAGCCATCCGTATTTCTCTGCTCTTGAACACAAATAGCCCTGCGCCATGGTCGAGCCAGCTACTCACGGAAGTCGTATCTCCCATTCATCAGGGGAAAAGAAGGTGTCATGAGGTGGTCGGCGGGTCAAGGTACGGCTGGTTCGTCTTCGGAGTTTTTTGTTACCCTGGCCCTGTGATCATGCGATTCATGGTGATCCTACAAAACATGTAGCGCAGCCCACGATGCATGCATGCAGTATCAACTCCTGCATGTTGTTGTAGGCGCACATGATTCAGTGTAGTCCAGGTGTAGATAGATATAGATGTACGTGTGTGAAGACACTGGTACATGGTGCAGATACCACACAAAGGCAGGCTCGAGTCGAGATCACGAGATGCTGCAGGGAACGACGCGCGTGATCCTAGGGCCGTCAGGACTCTTTTTTAGGCTCTGCCGCAAAGAAAAGTACAGGAAAGTCCGGACCCGAACACTACTACTACTAGTCTAGACAAAGTGTCTGAGGTCCTTGCTGCAAATATAAATTATTATTATTATAGTGATCAATACCCTAGCAAGGGCAGAGCGTACTACACAACTTCAAGACAGAACAATAGAAACCAATATTACAGTAACTTTCTCGTGACCCATCCGTTTTGGTCGGTCCATTGTTTGGGTCCAGCGGATAATGCCGGCATTATATTCGGCATTATGGGACTATCCGGGCATCAGAGCATTGTGGAGCATAAGAAAGGGAAAAAACGAGCATTTTGTGAGATTTGAGCGGCATTTGGACTTTCATAGTGGATAATATGGGGAAATTCCAGCAATCGGCTACACTCATGAGGTACAATATATGTGCAACCCTCCTCGTGTTACCAGGTTACTGGATCGTGGATCCCTTTGGCTTTGTGTGGACACGTTGAACACTTTTTAGCACTTGATGCAGCAAAGACTTACCCTCACTACATGTATCTAGCCAGGTCAATGACTATCTATGTGCGCCCAACCAAAGCTGGTGCAAAAATTCGCAACAAGAGCCGAAAAGGAACCTCGCCAATTTCGTTAGAAGCCCCAAACTGGCCAAAGATGGTTGTGTATGTGCATTCGTGCAACAGCACTGTCATAAGGTTGAGTGAGGCTCTGCCAGATTCTGCTCGAAAAGCAGTGAAACTGGCAGAGCCATTCAAAGTGTATTGCGGGCAATTTCTCGAATTCTGCTCCCCTTCTTTATCCAAGTTTTTTTGGACAGGAAATGGCATTCCTTGGGCCTATTTGTAGTGGTTCTCCAAGACGCAGGAGGGTCGCCCTATCGGAGTTGTCGCGCATTGACCAGTTTTTACTGACCGTCGTGCGGTAAGGTAACTGATGGATATACAGTAAAACCTGGGACTAAAGACCACCCTTGGAGCCAGAGAAAATGGTCTTTAGTGGCAGGTGGTCCTTAGTTAGAGGTTTGCACCACACAACCATACATGAATGTGAGACCGTCCGTGCCTGGCGAAGTGGTCTGTATTACCAGGCAGGTCGCTAGTCACGGTGGTCTTTAGTTACAGGTTGGTCGCTAGTCACGGTGGTCTTTAGTTACAGGTTTTACTGTATTCAACCTACCCCTCCGAGCTGGAGGACACTGCTGGCAGAAAACTGGCAGAATAGTTTGGTACTCAATCTTCTGGGTTTTCTCTTGCATTTTGGTATAATATTATGGATAACTTGAGAAGACTGGGAGCAGAATTAGAGGAATTGCCTGCCCTAAGCTTTGCATGGTTCTGCCAATTTCAACGTTTCCGCAATAGAATCTATCACTTGTTCGCCGATTATTATCCACCAGGGCCTAGCACTTGCCAGCACCCCCCCCCCCCCTCCCCAATACAAACAAAAGAACGCTTCAAGGCTATTAGTATTACTGGGCCTGTTCACACGGTTCAAGCAAGCATGGACAAGGTTAGGTGCTACTGCTATTCCAGCCGATAACAATGTCCCGTATGATTGTAGTTTCACACAAAAACTAAAAAGGAAAAAAGGAGTTTACAGAGTTCGACGCACTCTGGAAACCTCCTTTTTTGCCTCTGGTGTGTAATAGTGCTCCGCATTGTTACTAATGTTAGTGTTGAGCCCTCTCCGCTCAGTCCGCTGGTGGGTTAGTAAAGGAATATTTCCTCCCTGCTTGCGGTTTCATGTACTCTACTCTCTATGGTAGTAGTCTTGGTTCTCTTACTCTTACTAGTCTTAGGGTTGGTTCACATAAGCAAAATCGGCGCCGCAAGACATCGGCGGTGAGCCAGCTCCCGATCCGTTGCGCATACGGTTCGAGTACCAAATCTACTACAAAGTAGTACAGAATGTGCCCAAATGCTACGACAGGTTTGCCAATTGAAGCTTGAATTCTTTGTTTCTTCAGTAGTTCAAGGTCTTTCGGTGATGGCCACTCGGTGCTACTTTTACTGGAGATCATGAAAATACTTCTACACATTTTATTGCAGTCTAGTAAGCGATTGTGTCGAAATTATGCTTGCAAACGTTGGTGAAGTCACAAGAACTTGCCAATGTATCCATCATATTTTCTATTTGTTTCAATTGTATTTGTCTCAGAAGTTGCACAATGGTCAAGCAGATCATCCGAGAAGGACGGGCTGGTATGCTGACTTATTTGCCACCTTGAAGCGACTACAAGAATGGCGAACGGACCTCCTCTCTAGCTTCAATTTAGGAAAATTTAGGACAAGTGTTGGTTTGATATTTTGACAAAGTCTGGCTCCCGGCAGCCGGCGATCACCGGCGCGAACGGTTCACAAACCACTTTTGGTCAAAATTGTACGGGATCGGCGCTGGGGCAGATCGCAAGAGTTGGGCACTGTCCAACTTTGCCGGCGGTCCCTTGCGATATTTTACCGTATGATTTTGTTACGACTGCACTGGTTCACACAATCGCAATGCGCCGGGAGAGGTTGCAAGAAGCCCACCGCCGGTGACTCCCGGCGCGTACCGGCGATATGTGAACCAACCCTAAGTCTTACGAGTCTTAGACGTGTTGCAACAGGTAATAGGGCTTGAAAGTGCTACGTCACAACAATCATAGCAACAATTTCAAAAATTCAAAAACTGGATCCACTTGGATCCAGTTTTTGTATGGATCCAAGCACATTTCAAGCGGTCTTACTCACAGCAAGGTGATGTAGCCGGTGTAATTGACTGGATTGCCTAATGGGGGTGGGGTAAGAACTGGTGGCGAAGAAAAGTCACACCTGCATACGACATGCGTGGGTTGCTATGCACCCACATACTGAGGCAATAGCAAAGTCACACCTTTGAGTGGATCCCAAATAGAAATCTGATGTGAACTTAGTACTCCCTGGCCGTTTTTGACGTCATCACTTTCAAGCCCTATTGCTAGTGTTGGCGTTATCATGGTTACAGTCGTCATGCATCCACTCACCGTAATGTGTGTGACGTCACTCTTTGTGTTGACAAATCCTCCCACACACTGCACGATGTGTCGTGGTGGTATGGACTCTACCGTATACCATGGTATACGTAGTCTACGTCGATGAGTTGCTCCCTGCATGCTGGTTGTGCCGTTTGAAGGCGTTTCCGACACAATCATCTTCCGTCCGCCTAGCTCTTTGAGCGACAACATCGCATGAGCTGTCGAATGAGCTGTCGAATGAGCTGAGTAAAGGAGTCGGAGGATTTCCGCTCGAGGCATCTTGCAGACATAGCACGGCCAAACTAGAATGAGTCGTGTCATAGGGCCCGAGGCGCTCAAGTCGCGCATGGATGGCGGCGGGCGTTCTCATCGCGGCGGCTTGCCTCTTGTTTTCGACATTGGCTCGCATTGCATATTTCTTGGGACGGCCGGACAGCCGCTGCCATACCTGGAAATACCCCCGGTGGTGGCGCAACACAGGAATGCTGGTCAGCTGAACGATGATTCGCCGATTGGCAGCCTCGTCGAGGAGCGGTCGGAATACCTGCTCGGGCCCGACAAGAGAAATGAATATTTTGTCGGCGAGCAAGCGAAGCAACTGCTTCGGTCGGCGGAGGGCGAAGGCTCTGAATACGTTGCGCGATATCCTCTAGCGAATCAGAGAGTCATCAATTGGACTGACCTGGAAAAAGTAAGCAACATTATTATTTTTGTTCACTTGCCGCATGTTTGCGTGCTGTCACCGTTCATTTGCATTGCGGTGGATTTCCTCCGTCACCGCTGCATTCAAGCACGTCGTTTTATGCATACATATGCATACGTGACAAATGACAATACAAAAATCCCTGAAACTAGATCTAAACCCATACAGACCTCAATACACCCTTTCGAGCTCATGGTTGATTCAGATATTTGTTCCTCTTGTCTCCCGCAAGCATGGGATGGGGGGCTCAAGCCAGGAAATCCACAAAATGTGTGTGTGTGTGTGTGTGTGTGTGTGTGTGTGTGTGTGTGTGTGTTTGTGTGTGTGTGTGTGTGTGTGTGTGTGTGTGTGTGTGTGTGTGTGTGTGTGTGTACAAGTTGCTATGTCTAACATAGCTGTTCGCTATCATCGCTTCCGCGATGGGCAGGTCTGAGGTCTGAGGTGTATGTGTGTGTGTGTGTGTGTGTGTGTAAGAAAAAAAGAGAAAAAAATGGAAAAATGAAAAATAGGGATTCACTGGCCAGAAAAAGTCACTTCAATCAGCTGTGTGGTGGATACCAGGCTAAAAATAGTGGCGGTCAATTCATCAGCCTTGCAAGCTGTTGAATGGTGTAATTTCAGCACAAGTTGCTATGTCTAACATAGCTGTTCGCTATCATCGCTTCCGCGATGGGCAGGTCTGAGGCCTGAGGTGTGTGTGTGTGTGTGTGTAGGGGGGGGGGGGGGGGGGGGTCGAGACTGAACACAGAAGAAGAGGATCCAGTTTTTGTATGGCCCTTGGACTGGTATCCTGGACTCAAATTTCACTCTGCTGCACTTAGCTGCTGCTCAATGAAATCCCATCAAGCGAGCCTGTGCCACGCCGGGCGCTGTGCCACACCGGGCAGCGCTGTGCAGCCCTTGTTTGACCCTTGGACAGTGGGATGTGAACTGGTGTAGGGTGCAGACTACAAAGACTCGCACAATTATTTTTATTGAGAAGCACTGCCCATGGATTTGCTCCAGCTCCACCACATGCCGCGCTCATTGATGAACAGGCCCTGCTGCTTACGCTTGCATATCAAGTACTGTACATCCTAGGGAAAACCAACTAATGTAAAGCAGAAATTTTCGGTGGTGTGTTATTTTCGGTAACTCCGGTGCCGAAATTTTACTGAAAATAACACGCACCGAAAGTTTCGGTATAGTACTAGTACACCTACCTGGAAAACGGGTTTACCGAAAATTTCCCTCCACCGAACCGCCGATTTTGGAGAATACCGAAAATATTACACCACCGAAAATTTCTGCTTTTACAGTGTGCTGATTACTTGCCACCTACTGGTTATAGTCGTACACCATCATACAGTATTTATACTCACTGTCAGTTGCAAGATGATGGATGCTACGTAACAGCCACTATCATGCCAGTGGGGTGGGCAGACTAAGCCACTCACCACACTACAGTACTAGAATGCTGGTGGTAATCATCACACGGCATCTACACTGCACGTCTGTGTGACTCTCAGTGAAGTGCTTAGGCACCTGTGTGTTAGGCTGCTGCGAGATGATCATAGCAGGGCCGGTGCCGGAACCGGTCCGGTTGGTGAGGTCATCACCGGACCAACATGTTAGCCATCAACACAATCATGTTTACTACTATGGAGGTCATGTGTACCCTCCATATCATGCACAAAGTATGAAAGGCACTCGGAGAGTACCGGACCAATCAAGAAGTGTGTCCGGCAGTCCTGCATAGTCACGGATGTGTTTCCCACAAAGGGGAAATGCATAGATGTGACTTCACAAGTTGAACACCAGAAGAAGAACACTATAGCCGATAACTCAATCGTCCATAACGCACAGATGTCATCAGTGACCAGTTGTTGGTGACTGTTCACCCCTACTACCTCCCCATTCCTTTAGGTCTGCAGTCCAGGCTTTCCCCGTACAGTCGTCCCTCTCTAATCCGGCACTTGTTTATCCAGCACCCTTGCAAACCAGCACACTTTCTGGCAAAACGGATTTTTTCAGTTCATTTTCTACGCCGTTTAATCCGGCACTTGAATTCCGCCTCCAGCAGCGATTTTCTGCAACAAATCACTCAAACTGTACATAATTCGATTTTCTAATCCAGCAGTTGTACATCGCAGACTGTCAGGGACCATTGTAACATACACAACACATGTCACATACACTTGGGAATATCCTATGCCAGTGCATAGGATATTCCCGCCAAGTGTATGTTATAGACATGCATTCCACAAAGTACTTGGATTGACACAGAACATCCCTACGTTTTGACGTACGACACAAACATGTATGTTAACATGTGGGCCGGGTTGGAGGGCAGGATTTGATAATCCAGCACCCTTGTTTATCCAGCAAAAAATGCCGTTGCAAAAGGTGCCGGATTAGAGAGGGACGACTGTACCAGACTGAGGACATGACTGTATCAGCTGAGGTCGCAAGACACAGCACCAGCATGAACTGGGTGTTGCGCCCTACCTAGCTTAGGTTGGACTACCGGCGTGTTCCCATTGCCTGCATGCCGTGTGTTGTGCAAACACACTACAACGTGTACACTGCGTGAGTCAGTGGATGACTCGAAAACTGCAGCACGATGATCTGAAAACATGTCTGCACATTTGGCACGATGTGCATGAAATGGATCAAATACATTATAGTATTGTCTGATGATTGCCTATTGGCGTGAAACTCAGAGCTGCAAGAGAAAACCTGTTTCACTTTGTCAATAGTGTATGACCAGCTTTGTATAGTGTGCTGCATTGAGCACTATCCCTGTTGCTTGAATGGTGCCTGCTTATAAGTTATACTGATTAGGTCTGTTCATGTTGCAGATCTGGATCCATGGCATGCACCACAATCTCGGGGTGGTGGCCGAAGACCATCCCATCCTGATGAACGTACCACCGTACTTACACGCCAAGGACCACCGCAAGATGTTGGAGGTGTGTTTGCCAGCCTGATGGCCAGGATGCATGCTGTTCTGCAGGCTGCAGGAGCTGCGAGATTGTGTATAGGCCAGATGCATGTACTTCCAGCTCTAGTGATGACATCAGACAAATCCATACTGTACAAAGCAAACTTGCCTGATTCTGTGCTACATGAAGTACACTGAATGATCATGGTAGTCAGTGTAGGTGTACTACTTGTACACTTTATGTTGTACTGTCAAATGGGGGCAGTATAACTCAGGATTGTTAAGGCATTGACACATGCATAGCAACTCGTGAATGACGACACAATCTTCAGACCTGCAGTGAACATTTGACTGCGTACTTTCAACCGCGCGGGGAACGACAACTCGAGAATAACGACGGTGCTTTCCTGATGAACAATCGAGGGTCGTTATTCGCAAGGTTGACTGTACTTGTTATTATTATTCAACTATACGAGTGAGAACAGTTGCAGTGGAGTCTTCAACTTCTTTATCATGAAAATAAAACCAAGACTTGAAGATGGAAATCTGTCCACAAAGTCAATGCAAAAAAAGGAAGAGAAAAGTTGCAAATTATACAATGAACTTGCACGAGTGCGCCGTTCATCATTTCCAGTGCATGCATGTTCAACTTGTCGTTCTTGCTGTGCCTATTCAGATTCTGTTCGAGTCGCTGAACGGGTGCGATGTGAGTCTCCATGACGACGCGGCGCTAGCGCTGCTGAGCCGTGGCGTGTCGAGTGGCATGGTGCTGGCGCTGGGCCACTCGACGGCCGAGTTTGTGCCGGTCGAGGAGGGCTTCACCACGCACCACTTTGCCATGCCGATGGACGACAGCATGACGGGAATAGCGACCACGCGACGCCTGAAAGACCTGCTGGCCAAGAGTCCTCACGACTTCACGAAAGAAGTCGTAGGGAAGTGCCACCTGAGCGACGAGTACGCGCAAGCCCTGAAGGAGGACTACAGCATGGTGGCGCAGTTCTACAACCATCAGCTCTGCGACTTTGACGAGAGCTGGAAGCGAGTGCTGGAGGAGAAACAGCGGCACTCGCGCGTCTCACTCGGGCCGCGCATGTTCTGGTACGACAACCGGCAGCAAGTCGATCCCCGCAAGAACATTGTCCAAGAGCTGAAACTGAAGGACAGGGAAGGGAAAGAGTGTGAGCTTATGTTGGGCCCGGAAAGAATGGCTGTGTACGAAAGTCTCTTCGACGCCCGTCGCCTAGACCCGGAGCAAATGTACGTTCCTGAAGAGGAGACAGGCGTACTGGCCGGGCCCGGCAGAACGGGCAAGACGGTGCCAGTTCCCAAAGATGGTCTAGCCGGACGCATCACCGCTCACTTGGAGGTTCTGGCCGAGTACGCTGTAAACGGCACGGTACTCCGGAACCTCGTGGTGACTGGCGGTAACGCATGCGCCCCGGGCTTTGCCGACCGCCTCGGCTCCGACCTGCTTCGCTACAGCAGGGAGAATGGCAAGAAGGTCTGGACGCTGCCGAGGCACCGGGTCCTGTCGTCGCCAAACCCTCGCTACGACGTGTGGAAGGGCGGCTCCATTCTGGCGACGCACCCGAGCATGAGCTGGGTGAGCAAGCGCTTCTACATGGAGCACGGAGCTGCCAACACGATAAAACAAAAGCTGTGGCTGAGAGAGTGAGCACTGGACCAAGATCGCCTGCCATGCATCGCCTGAACAGAGTGGACTGGCGATGTAGCACTCAGAGAACGTGTTTACTGGTATACGCTACGGGCAATGTGTGCACATGCTAGCACTAACAGGGAAACACATACTCCCTGGCCTCATGTGTCCGCAGATTACCAGCCTGAAACGTATGCAGAGTATACCGGATCAACTGTGAATACAATACCAGTGGTTCTTATGGTCTCTGGCCTGATTTGAAGTGGCCGTGGCCCTGTGTTTGTCATCGTAACCATAGTTACAGTGGGACTCCTGCATAGACACTGTCAGTCACGTTACCTTGCCGACCGTACTACATTGTGTACTTGATTTCCACCATAGTCCATAGCCTGCGCAATGGGCTGGATACATTTTGTTGTTTTGACTCAACTCCATGCCCCAGCATGGTCTGGTCTACCTGCCAAGTGCAATCATTGTGCAATCATTGTGCTAGCCTGTACTTGATAGTGCTAGTGACGGGACAACAGTGTATGAAAATAACGAACGGAATGACTCTTCACGCAGCTTCACTGTAACAACAAATTGGTCTCACGGCAACACTGGCCAACTGAGCTGCACTACTATTTCACACAGCCTGACGGTTCTTGTTCAACGCTTCGCTCGCTATGACCGTCTTTCAGGCACATTCGACTATGTGAACGAGCAGTGCAGCTGAGCGTTGTCCAATGTTGCCATAAGACCCATTTTGACAAAACAGAAAGGTTCCAGGCTGTCCGAAACAGTGCTCAATGCACAGGCAGAGCTACTTACAACAGGTAGAGGATGAACATTACAAGGAACTCTTTCATCCTCTACTTCTTGACCAATTTGATATTTAATATCTTTTTTTTATTTTTTTATTCAGACCAAATAATAATAAATTTTATTATTATTTGGTCTGAATAAAAAAATTAAAAAATAAACAACAGAGTGATCACAGTACAGTGCAGATGTTGTGTGCTGCCGTCCGGTGGCCAGTAATACATACCCTAGGGACTTGGAGTGCTCGCACTCTTCAGTTTCACACTGCAAGTCACCATCAACATCAGCCATGGAAGCCCGTGTACATACAGTGACGACACACCAGATAGTCGGAGCCGAAACTAGTCCCAACTTCCGAATGCTTTGGCAAGAGGTGGCCTTCCGATAGGTTGGAAGCATGCGGGCGCGCGCACATGTAAATAGTTAGGCTACATTTCTTTGGAGTGCACACACACACACACACACACACCTTTGACGCCCATCGCCGGAGGCGATGATAGCAATGCTACGGCAGAGGCCATAGCAGCTTGTGCTGGGATTGCACCATTCAACAGCTTGCAAGACTGAAGAATTGACCGTCACTATTCAGCCTGGTCTACACCATACAGCTATTTGAAGTGACTTTTTCTGGCCAGCGAATCCCTATTTTTGGTCTTTTCATTTTTTCCCGCACACACATCACACCACATACTCCGGCATGCACTGGCTGTTGGTAACCACCCAGGAGAATGAAAGAAAAGTCAGGAAGAGTCTGAGAAAGAGAAGAAAGACGTGTGTGACCATAATCGTCGGGAATCGAACCCGCAATCTATCGATTGGAAATCGCTGCACATACAGTAAATAGTGGATATAACGTGCCCCTTTGATTTTCGATAATTTATCACTATATCCGGTGCATCACTATAGCCGATTTGCATGTATGACTGACACATGACACATGACTGTGCATGAAATGATGCGTACATGCTGGAAAAAGCATGAAAAGCAGCCACGTGTACGTGTGGCTGCTTACAGCATACAGGGAAGAATTTTCTCTCGATCACGTCTGCTGCCTGATGCATCCAGGCAACACTGGATCCGTTTTGGAGGAAGTGAACTATATTGGAAGAACACTTGTTTTGTGATCATCACTCTTGATCAGTATTATGCGATATTTTCCTGTGCATTTGATATGGTTTGCTTCCTGAAGCCCATCACAATAAGCGATATATCGGTATAGCCGATAATAGTGTGTATAGTGATATTTTAACTGTATTTTTTGTGATTTGATTTTGATTTTGGCGAGTTCTATCATTATAGCCGGTATATCGTTACACCCGGTCACTTTATAAACGATACTCACTGTACCACTGCACCATATGGGACACACACACACACACACACACACACACACACACACACACACACACACACACACACACACACACACACACACACACACACACACACACACACACACACAGAGGCAAATAGGCTACATTTCCTTAGAGTTTCAACATGACTTCAGTCAAATCAGCAGGTGCACGGTGACAAGAGTCAGTCGACCAGTGCCGGCAACAGGGATACGCCAGAGAGAATGCAATCATCGGGTGTTAAAGAGTAAAAAAAGAAAGAAAAAAGGACAGAAGAACATGAACGTGGCCAAAAGGGACACGGCTAGATGTGCACACTGCAGCCTTGCTTAGTAAAGCTAGACTTCAACACCGACTAAAACTAATAAGAGCAGTGAGAAAGAGAAGGGGAGAGAGAGAGAGAGAAAGTGAAGTAGCCCCTACACCTAGAATGGCAAGAGTGGAGAGTAGCAAGACAGAGAGAGATAGCCACACGTGTCAATCAAAGTACCCAGACACGCAATCTGACTCGCGTGCGCGCACTCAGCGCTTTTAAAAAGCCTAATAAAAACATATCTCCAGCCACACTAAACGCATCAAACACGCGCACGCGCACACACACACACACACACACACACACCACACACACACAGCACACTTCACTGGCAGCCTATAAAACATTGAGATCTGGTGATAGCACGTTGAGCTGAACTACGTCGAGCTGAACTAGACCTATGGCACAGCAACAGTGAATGTTAGGTCGACCACATCAGTCTGCATAGGATATACATGAAGAAACACAACACAACGGAAACAATAACAACTCATGTCAAGCATCGCAGAAAGCTGTCGCACTATACTGCTGTCCTAGATGAAATTCGACCCAAAGTGCATACTAGTAATTGGCGCTCTGGACTTACACAAGGGATCACTGAAAGTGGTGCGAATGCTGCTGTAGTACAAATACAGAGAGGGAGAGAGAGGGGGGGGGGGGGGGGGGGAGAGAGAGAGAGATGCACTAGCCATGGGTAATGGTGGTCCAGGGTGCCAGCTTTGCTTTGGGTCGGATTTTGCGTAGCGCAACTGCACATACATTAGCTGGCAAGCAAATAACACACCGCAACCGCATTTTGATGTGTTTATGCTCGAAAACTTGCGCCCCACTACAACCCCGACACATGCACACCACACGCATGCACACATGCTGTACCTTTTTCAGCCTCCAGCGAGTGCGAGAGAGGAATTCTAACGAGTGCTCCTTGCCGAGTACCTGATCGTCGAATAGAACGTCGACCTGCCGAACATATAGACAAGGTGGAGAAATGTCAGCACTTACAGAACACTGTTGTACGAAGTCAATACCCGTACCTCTACCGCTGCACCAGAATACGTTTAGAGTTACCCTTTAAAATAGAGTTATGCATGGGCAGCACGAAAACACTAGTAAGTTAAACACAGCAGTCTCAGAAATTGTTTGCAAGGCTTGAAATGCGAACACATCTCAATACGCATGTGCCAGGTCAACCCGGTGCACAACAGGATACGAAACTGCTTGGGGGGGGGGGGGGGGGGTGATTGGACTGCGGGGATGGTCTTCAACAAACTTCTATTCCTGGGCTGGCCTAATCACGAGAGGTTTCCGCGAAGAGACTTACATTGGCGGTATCGGACAGCGAGAGCTTGGTCTTGATGTACTTGCGCAGAATGTTAACAGTGGCTTTCGACGACATACAGATGAACGGCCGCTGAAGCTTCTGAACACGGAAAATGAAAAGAACAAGGCAAAGGAAAGAGGAAGAAGGTTTTATTGCACTTGTATCTTGATGTTATTTCTAACACCTTTCTATTTACAGTACTTAACTTCAGTTTCTTTGGTTGTATCCTTAGTTCCGTTTTTTCCCACTGATGATAGGAACGAGAAAATCGATTCTGGGTTTTCAATAATATTTTTGTTATAAAATACACAGTAATACATGTCAAACAAGTAACGTAGTTGCGTGATGTCTGCGGCCTTCATCCTATTCATAGCTATATTAAAGAGGAAGAAAAGAGTTATAATTGGCACAACAACTCTACCCGGACTTTTTCCAGTCTGGTTTTTTTTCATTTTCCGTACTCTTTCCAGACTTGTAGACTATGCTGCAAATCCTGCATTGTGCAGTAAGAGTAGTACACTAATGTCAGTCATTGGGCGAGGCTATCGAACTGGTCAAATCACTCAACACTACTCCGAGTACCGGTACTACCGGGCATGGTGCTGTAGAAGTCTTGAGGCTTCTTGCAGCTTCATCTGTAGAGAGGAGAACTTGGGCGGACACACCCATTCCCCCCATTCCATTGTAAACTATTAAATGGAACTGGTACAGATGTTCAGTCAAGCCTATTTGCAGTGCTGTGGGAATGTTTGTGTTTACCGAAGTTCCTTTCTCTACTATTCATTGCTAGTCATTGCTGCCAGCCAAAACAGTTTGCCGGCGACAGGTTAGTTTTCTCCAAAGTCCTGCAAGCGGGGACAAACAGATAAATACCACGATGCTTCACTGACCTTCGTTGGCGATCTCTTCCCAACAACTTCCCTGAACATGAAGAAAGACAAACAGACACATCCATCATTTCAAACATGGCCGATAGTACGATCCGCCACTTGCCGTATGTACCCGACCATGGCATACATGTACACTCGGACGTCTCTTATCCGGGCACCTTGGGACCGGGCACTGCCCGTATCTCAGATTTGCCCGTATCTCAGAATAACTCACCTACCATGTATGATATCATTTTTTGAAGAAGTTTATTTGGCACGTATTGCACATGTTGAGGATACAAAGGGAACCCATTGATAAAAATGTGGGGATTGCATAGGTTGGCAGTGAAACATAAGCACTTCCACACACGGAAAAAAGTTCAAAAACCCCAAATTCGAAGCATTTGTGCTATAGGCCCTCAGCTGAAGGTGCCCGGTAGAGAGACGTGCCCGTATCTGAGGCGTCCAGATAAGAGGCGTTTGAGTGTACTGATGCTAAGGCATTACAAGCCGTACGAAATCAGCACCACCCACCAGCTCTTAAAAGAATGCCCTCTACTACACCCCCCCCCCCCCCCCCCCGCCACATACACACACGGGCACGTGCACACACCACACCCACCCATACTACACCCACGCACACATACCCGTACCCCCCATCCTACACACACACACACACACACACACACACACACACACACACACACACACACACACACCCATACTACACCCACGCACACGCACCACACATGCCCGTACCCCCCCCCCCCCACACACACACACACCACCACCACCACCACACACACACACACCCACATACACCTCAGACCTCAGACATGCCCATCGCGGAAGCGATGATAGCGAACAGCTATGTTAGACATAGCAACTACACACACACACCTCAGACCTCAGACATGCCCATCGCGGGAGCGATGATAGCGAACAGCTATGTTTTAGACATAGCAACTCACACACACACACACACACACACACACACACACACACACACACACACACACACACACACACACACACACACACACACACGACTACTTACTTCGGATCTCTTCTCTTCAGGTGGATTGCGATCAGCCCGTCGCTATCCGGATCGGATGATGCCATTGGCGATCGTGACTGGGCGGTAGTGGATGCAGCTGACGGTGCTGCAACGGATTGCACACCATTTGTTGACGGCTGAGCAAATGACGGGTTATTCTCTGGCTCGGCATCAGCTGGAAAACCACACAGCACAGTCACGTTAGGGAAACCTTGAATTGAAAATACTACAACTACTTCGTGAGGTAGTGTTTCACACAATATTCCTCTTACTTTGCTGAAGCTTGTATCGGAATGCGTCCCTAGTGGTGGTGAAATAATTGTACTGGATATTCGATTAGAGGACAGTTCTTGAAAATAATCGTAGTGGGAATATATCAGAGTACTCGTTCATGCATTGTGCATGTACAACCCCCCCCGTTGTGCTCGGTCCACATAAACAGTTCTCACACCATGAGGGCAATGTGCTCTAGAAACTACTGTCAAGTGGAGTGATAGGCAAGAGAGATTGGAACACACACACACACCCACACCCACACACCCACCCACACCCACACCCACACACACCACTACTGCTGCTGCTAGCAACAGGTAGAATGCAAGGAAAGTATTTATACATACATTGGACTTCAGGAACAATGCCGTGCTCCTCGTTGTATGCCCTCTCCCTCTCAATCTCGTCTGAACACATTTGCATTACAGTGCGTGCACACACACACACACACACACACACACACACACACACATACATGAGCGCGCACACACACACACGTACAGAAAGAAGCACATTACAATTTAGTAAGAATAAACAGACAGGACAACAGCACACCATGCATCAAATGCACTGCCACATTCAGTGCCACCGACAAAGCACAACACGGTGCTACTAGTCTGAATGATACCCGTTGTACTGCTGCCATCATGTACACCTGCGACTAAACTAGAGTAAGCCAAACATACACACACACACACACACATACACACATGTACACACACATGCACATACACACACACACACACACACACACATACACACACAGACACGTACACACACATGCACATACCACACCCACACATGATTCTTTTAAAAGTGTAAAAAAAAACTAAAACAAACATGCACGCACACACACACATGCACGCACACACACATGCACAGTGATGCACATGCATGCATGCACACACACACACCACACACACGCACACACACGCGCGTGCACACACACACATACACACACACACACACAACGTGGGCAAACTACAGTACTGCACCACTAAACGAGCGAGAGCCGATATGGAGAGAGAAGCTCGGCTCACCTTTTTGCAGCCCTGGGACTAACTTGTAGACGATATCAGACATTGTGCGATCCATACTGTATACACAAAGAAAAAGCACCAGCACCACCACCACCAGTTCACCACGATGCCACCAAGACCAGAAGCAAAACACAGCGGCGTGATCATTCGAACCAACACTAGCCAGCAAAGACGAGCTCATCAGGGTATGCACTTGATACGGAATGGCAGGGCAGTGCTTCTGATGTCAATAACTACAATAGCCATATGACATGATTGCACAACTTCTATTGACCAGCTGTGCACTACAGGGAGTGGGTGAACCTCTGGCTTCACAGCAGGTATTGATTTGCGATCCCTGGGCCATTTGGCCCAAATATAAACATGCCGAACAATGGTAGAAATGTATTATATCTTTTATTTAGGCGGGGGCACACCACACGGAGTGCATTGGCATAAAAAAAGGGTGTGCATAGGTAACTGTCTTGGCTGTCACACACACACACACACACACTCACCTCAAACACACACACACACACCTCAAACACACACGCACACGCGCGCGCACACACACCACACACGCACACGCGCGCGCGCACACACACACACACCTCAAGCAAACAACGGAATATGGAGCTGAGATCAGGGTTAGGTTCTGGTACTCACCGCACATAGTGAAGCGGATAGGCCTCGTGGATGACAATACGACACGTCGGGCAGTCCCGCTTGACGTGCAGGTGCTTGACAATGCATGATCGGCAGACTGTGTGTGTGTGTGTGTGTGTGTGTGTGTGTGTGTGTGTGTGTGTGTGTGTGTGTGTGTGTGTGTGTGTGTGTGTGTGTGTGTGTAGGAGAGAGAGAGAGAGAGAGAGAGAGAGAGAGAGAGAGAGAGAGAGAGAGAGAGAGAGAGACAAACAGAAAGAATTGGAAACAGTTACCAAATACATAAAATCCCAAAGCGGTATTCCCACATCGCCTTGTAAACAACATGATACATCTACTTTACAGGCATAGAGATATACACATATCCCACCAAATCCACAGTAGAAAACAAAACACTGCCATGATGGTATCAGCGTCAGCAAAAACAGTCCAGACAAAGACCATAATACTAGAAAAATGATTTCAAAAATACCCCTCCATACACGCACACACACACACATGCATGCACACACGCATGCACATGTGCACGGGCACATGTACACGCACCAAGAACGTACTAGTTTGCTCCCTCTCAAAGACATAGTCGACAATCAAGGGTAAACCATTCAGCAGCACTTACAAGAATGTAGGCACTCAGTGACGGTGGCTGCGTTTACCAAGTACCCAGAACACAGGCCACATGTGATGTGTGGAGTTAAATCCCGTACGTTTATAGTACGCTGTGAGTGAAAGGAACAAGCAGAATTCATGCACACACAAGTGTGAGGGCGTGCACACAGGAACATACGCACGCACACACACGCACGCGCAGGCACAAACACACACAAATACCCATACACACGCATGTACACACACACGTGCACATACACGGACACACACACACGCACACACGCGCGCAGGCGCACACACGCAGGCACACACACATGCACACAAACATGCGCACACACACACATATGCACATACACACACACACACACACATTCTTCATTGGCCGCCATCGTCACAGCATCAGATCGATGGAATACTGATCTCAACAGCACTGAATGAAAGCCGCTCGCCAGATCAGTGTGAATAAGTACACAGTGAGTCATATCATGGGCCACCACAGACCAATCTTGTGCCACTGCTGCTAGTCCTGAATCAAATGTGTTACTATTTTGTGTGTGCTTCAGTATGAACATAGAAACAGAGGAAGGAAGAAGGAGAAAGATGATCCAAGCAAAGAAGGGACAAGGAGAGGCCATTCTGGGACATATTTTATCACAGAACCAGCACGGTCAGGAAGTCAACAAGACATGAAGCTGTGATTCCAGATCTGGACTTGCTGCTGACATAACCTCCTGTTGTGGCTTTGTGGCGATTGAAGAAAGAGGAATTTCCGCAGCACCACGCTCTGATCGTACCCGACTGTTGCTACCATCAGGCGAAGGTACTCGGTACATTTATTGATAAGGACAGCCATTCGCCAAACAGCCCCTAGCCTAATCAGCGCTCACAACTCGCGTCTGAATTTGAGTGAGAGATTGGAACGTTTTCAGTGGCGCTGAGATTCAAGAATATTCAGGAGAGACTTCTTCCACCACTGTCCAAATCACAGATTCTATAACAAGTGAAATTACTTCAGCTCCATCCGTAATCCAACTCAAGGATAGCCACAGGATCAGTCTCTGCTTTCCAGCATATACCAGATATACTCATAATGTCACATTTCCCCTTCTCTGTGTCCAAAGCTATAGTGAAATGCACAATGAACATACATCGGGTCGTTTCTTTCCTCGAACGACTGGCTCCTCGCCGCCATCGCTAATTGCTTGCTCGTCCAGGCGCCTGTCCATCTCCTCAGTCCAACCAAAATGAAATCGCAGCTCGACGTTGCCAACCTCCTGGAGATATATCGCTTTACTTACTTACTATTGCCAGTGCAGCGCATGTACTCGTACGACAGCCTACAGCCTCATGATGAGCTCAGTACAGGCCACATAAAAACAGAAATGACTGGCAATCTGTCAAGCGCGTGCGTAATGCCCGAGTACGAGTATGTATGAGCTAATACAGTGCGCTAGCTTGTGCGCAGTGCATGCAGCTCACTCATTTTTATGAAGAAAAAGCGAGCCTTGCAGCGCGCGCGCGTGCGCACCCGGTACGAAGTGATTTGGCTTTTTTTAACATTTGGCATTTTTTAACAAATGTGTAAAATTTGCTTTTCTTCTGGCTGTTTCTCTGCTCCGGATGGCTGTATCGAAACATGGGTGGTGGCAAATGGGAGGCAGTTTATCGTAGCCGGATCAACATTGACCAGAAAATTTGGTGCATATAATTTAATTCTCCCTGCCACATTGGTATAATTAATGGTGGGTGCTTTGATGATTTGTGTAAAATGTGTAAAATGAGCCCCTGAATGGACGAGGAGGGCAGTGAATTGCTTCCGCAGGGCCTTTGGACGACGTCAGGCCGTCTTGCCATCACTAGAGACAGTAATGAAGAACAGTAGGTCATGGAATGCACTCTGTGAGAACGAAAACATCGCTGCGATGCTATGCTATCTATCCAATTCCACCGTATAACACAGCCATTAGTTACAAATACAAAAACACGGCTTTCGCAGCATACAATGCAGTTCACTCCTCTGTTGACGGATTAATTTTCATCCACTAGCAAATAGTAGCAATCCTTGAAGTGATATCTATCAACTAACATTGATGACCGAATATCCCAGTTTGTGATGCCATTTTACAAATTTGTTAAAAAATGACACACCAATTATTTGAATCCTGAGAATACTGTGAAAGTAGGACATGATTCAAGACACTTTCCAAAGTGCAGTGGGATCATTCCCATTTTTGGACACAACGGGCATGAAGGATAGCACTTCCACTTGCAACAATTCATTTGGACGTAGCTTGTCTAGAAGTGACTGAAAAACGTCATTTTACAACCATGTTAAAAAAAAAGCCAAACCACCTCGTACTCAGCTCAGATCAGCTGAGTCAGCTCCAGCTCGCTCCGCGATCTGTCAACGATGAGGATAAGCCATAACTAACTATTACTTACTTATGGCTTATCCTCATCGCATAAGGAGTCGAGTCGGACTCGTAGGTCTACTACGCGATCGCGGGCGCTAGTGCCTGGTCATGCAACACGTCTGCAGTACATGACCATAGCCGTAGATCTAGATACAGTTCGCCATGTCTACCAGGTCTACAGACGAGGTCTACCAACGTTGCAACAACAAGCCCTAGCCGTCATTGTAGGCCTGGTGCTCGAAGTCTCAAGAACTAGAAATCCAAGGAGAAGGTTCAGGGTTATCAGGCCGGAAGCAGTGAGAAACTTTAGCAAGAAGAATAGATGATAACAAGAGTACATAAACCGGTTTATGTACTCTTGATGATGATATTAGATAAACCTTGTATTGTAGAAACACGCTTTTAGTTTAACCACGAACGAAGTAGCGGTGAGGCATCCTGCAGCTTCATAACTCGAAGAGAATTGGTGAGCAAACATGCTCATTCCCTGGGCACTGCAAATTCACAACTCATTTCATTTTACAGAATCATTTTCAACGTTTCGGCAAATTGCCATCATCAGGATGCAATATGAAGTGGAAGTCTGCCAAGGAGCAGTTATATACACTAATTTGGTGTTCTTAGGTGTTGATAATAATTATTTCTATGACTGCACATGTTACCTCCGTGCTAGAAATATGACATGTCTAAAACTAGTGAAAGATCACAAGTTTTCACTGACTCATATGCTGGGTGTTGGTAATAAGTTAGCACAGCGCAGATGTCGCCAGATAACTTAAATGTCTGAACAGGTTTCTCGCAAGCATTGTCTTCCAATGACACCATGTGTAAGGAAAGTGAACAGAAAATTCAAGACCAACTTCAACTCAACCACTATCCAGAGAGCCTCATCATCAATGCCCGAGAAGCAGCAAGGAAACCCAAGCGTCGCCGCCGAGGTAATCCGTGTTGTGCGTTTCTGAAGCTGCCATATAAGTCGGACAGGGTGCATCACAGCGTCAGCAAAGCTATCCGGAAGCAAAAGTAATTAGTTACCAGTCCGGGTGGTTTACGAGCATGCGGGTAGCCTCAAACGTCAGCTCTGTCACTCAGCACAAAGTCCGCCCAGCTGCATTAAGGAGCCCAACATCAGAAAGACAAAGAGAAGAGGACGCCCAATGGGACCGTGTCTGACTTGTAAGTCGGGTGGAGTGAAAATATGTTTGAAGAAGAATGTGATATACCGGCTGCAATGCAAGGTGTGCAGGGAAAAATACATCGGAGAGACGGGTCGCACACTGGAGACGAGACTGGAGGAACACAACGGTGAAGCTCGTAGGCGCACTGTGGATAAGCCATGGGGTGACCACATGCGAGCTAAGCATGCAGGGATCAACCTAGGTGTCGGGGACAGCATCTTCTCGGCAGTGTCGGTGGTTGCAAGAGCCAGTGACAGGGCAAGCCGCAAATTGCGAGAGGCAGTGGAGATCAGAAACGAAGGCCCAGAGATCTACACCAGTGCTGGGTGGTCATAACAGTCACACCACACTGGCTATCTAGGTGACCGTATTTTCTGGAAAACACTGACATGGTCACATTCGTGTATTGCTTGCGAGAAACCTGTTCAGACATTTCTCAAGTTATCTGGTGACATCTGCGCTGTGCTAACTTATTACCAACACCCAGCATATGAGTCAGTGAAAACTTGTGATCTTTCACTAGTTTTAGACATGTCATATTTCTAGCACGGAGGTAACATGTGCAGTCATAGAAATAATTATTATCAACACCTAAGAACACCAAATTAGTGTATATAACTGCTCCTTGGCAGACTTCCACTTCATATTGCATCCTGATGATGGCAATTTGCCGAAACGTTGAAAATGATTCTGTAAAATGAAATGTGCAATTTGAAACTCGGATGTTGAGCCATAAATAAATGTAGAAGAGAAAAGGACATATGGATACGAGTTAAGAGTAACTCTCCATCACAGCCTTGAACCTTCCAAGTTGGAAGGCTGTCGGTTAGCGCTACGGAGATGTGTTGAAGCTAGGTGTCAGGACGTCGAATGTTTCAGTACTCTGTCAGTTTTGTGCCTAGTTATTGCACTTTCTGACTGTATATAGTATCATGTTACAGTGATGGAGAGTTACTCTTAACTCGTATCCACATGTCCTTTTCTCTTCTACATTAAAATGAAATGAGTTGTGAATTTGCAGTGCCCAGGGAATGAGCATGTTTGCTCACCAATTCTCTTCGACGCTTTTAGTTTGACAGCATAATTATTACAGGGCGGTGGAACACCGTGTTCGGAAACAGTGCCCCTTTTACTACAACCATCCACAGTTGGCAGAGCCCCGGTCTTGCGACCATCTTTAATGCAAACCTTCTCCCCACCGGATTGACAAGTAAGACATGGCTCAAGCGGGCGGCCTCGTCTCCTACGTTGCGCAATAGTCGGTTCCTTGACACATTGGGGTGGCGACTGTGCTGAACGACATTGCGGAGACTGCCCAAGTGCTCATAATTATACTACTCTTACCGGCAGTTTTTACTTGCGAATGGCGAACTAGGCTTCCGTGCCGCTTCTCTCGCCTCTGATATGATGTTTTCTGGATAATGGTTCAGTAGTAGTCGTTGGTGTATCTTGTGTTCACTTTCAGCCCGCATCTGAGCATTGTATGAGAGTCGCTGTGCTTTCAAGAATTGCGACTGTGCGACGGCCAACTTGACATGGGTAGGGACAGAAGATGCGTAGTCACACAGACCACTGCTGCACGGCTTCTGAAATAATCTATAAAATGTTAATGACAATTCGCCTGACTGTTGATATAATCTAGGCAGCCCCTGTCGCAGCTCAGATCATAGGTGAACTTGATTCGATGGTGCGCGTTGTTGAATCGGTCGATCAACTCCATATGTCGCTGTTTTCCATGGATCCAGAGGATAATGATATCAATATACTTGTACAGTCATGTACCTTCTGTACAGAATTGGCGCAAGGGGCGAGTCCTGGAGAATACGTGTTTCTATGGTGTGCATGAACAAAATTGCAAATGGTGGTGCAAGATTATTGCCCATAGATACCCCGTCAGGCTGGTGGTAAATTTGGCGACCGAATCTGAAGTAATTGTGAGTAAGAACGAATCTGAGCAAGCTTTTGGCTTGGCAGACATCGAGGCCAAACATGTCTATTTGCTGAAAATGCTCACCTAGGATGTCGCCCACGGCATCAACGCCTTCCTCAATTGGGATACTCGGGTATAATCCCACTACATCCATCGTGGCTGGAATTGCTCCTCCTTCCTTGCTCCAATTTCATCAAACACCGTAATCGTGACCTGCCCTATTCCTTTGTTGTGCGGCGCTCGAGGATCAGTTTGTGCCTTGTGGGGTGGCAAATTACCTGCCCTCGTGGTGCCGGCCCGTGCGTCCTACGTCCGGAGGCAAGCTGGTGATGACGCTCATCTTTTGACCTGACTGTAGTCGACTGTCGTCGATCAATGATTATGTTCTTGTCGCATGGACGCGTGCTGACTGTATATATTTATCTATGTTTGAGTGGGGCTTCTTTGATCGCTTTTTACTAAGTTTTAGTGGTCTCTACTGAATTCATGCTTTTCACACGTCACAGAGCACCAAGCATCGTCCGTTGTAACAAATAGTTTCATGCCCATAGCAACAATAATAATAGTTACAACGAACGATGCTTGGTGCTCTGTGACGTGTGTGTGATCTATAATCTATAAACTTCTTTATTTCAGGATTACCCAAAGGCTGATGCCTATCGATAAAGTTGGACCAGGATGAAGGAGCGGCTATGAACAGAACTCGGAGCGCGTTTCAAAGAACTGCCTTTGCCGAGTCAGCCCAGGCCAGCAGGCTCGAAAAAATTAGAATTTCTCATGGACGCAGTAGATCTACCAAGTCCATAATTATTAGCTCTCAGCAGCGCGTTTCCGACATTCCTGGTGAAGCACGTACAGTTCGTTGTGGACGGTTGTAATGCCAAGCCTGCAGTCAAGTGCTATCAAAAAAAGAGGAGCTTTGTGGCCATGCATTTATCTACACAACACCAGAGAAGAAGACAGCACAAGTAAAGGCTATAGAGTGGTAAAATAACTTCGGACCACGTGTTTTCAGGCTTTCCGCAAGTGGGAGGGATCTCAATCCATGATCGCCTTGCGCGAACTGGCCTAATGTCTGCCGTTTGGGATAAGGCATTCTTCACAGAGTGGAAGCAGTGACAGCTTGTCTGCGCGCAGGACTACCACTTGCCATGATAAACTTCCAGCATCCCAATGATCATCAGCAATAATGGTTTTCACCTCTCGCTACCTGGATAATGAGGGGGAAAGATAATGATTCACCTACTATTCTGCCACAGCCCTACATCAAGTTGCAATGGAGAGCAGCCACGTGAGAAGAGATCATGTCTTATTACCTCTATCCTTCACAGCTGAGACTTTCAGCTCGTGCTTATCTTGGTCGTCCTCACCTTCCCCTCCTTATGTTATTTCTATAACTTAGAACCTTCCACTGAGTTGGAAGGCTGTTGGAGTGCGCATCCAAGATGTACTAGAGCTGCTAGCCAGTTAGTTGTAGAACGTCAGTACGTCGGTCAGTGTTGTGCAATTTTATCGCATGAGCTGATTGTATAGAGGTTATGCGATAACGTCAAATCCGCCATATATAGGAGCCAGTTGGGGTGGCAAAATGCCCAAAGCGGGTACAGAAACACCTTATATAGAAAAATTTGGGGTGGCAAACGTACTGTATGACGTGTATCGCATAAGATCTTATACATGTACTATGTAACTGGTGGTGTTACCGTGTTAGTGGACATTATAGCGTAACTTGTAGTTCCTTGGTCCCTTTTCTTTTCTATAAATTTATCCTTGGCTCTCCATCCGAGTAGTAGTAGTAGTAGTAGAATTTATTATTTTGATAGGGAAGGCCATACAGACGTTGCCGTCTTCCTTCCGAGTCCATTCTTGCACACCTGATGGAATGATTATCGCTCACTATACTCTTGAACAAGGGAACTAAAAGACAATCTGCAGCAAGAGCAAGAGTTGGTTTGTAAGCCTGTGTAGTGTGTAGCTGTAGCAGAAAGGGTTGACCTACATTGTACATTGTACACGTACGTGTAAGTAACTACATGTAGTTACAATGTACATGATTGTACTTTGTAGTTACGACATTGTGTGTGGGTGGTAATCAGATAAAAGGTATTTCTGAACGCATTTTGTCCATAATATGAATGTTTTGTCCTCGTTTTCTTCAGAATATTTGAATTATATGCTGGCTTCATTCCAATATTCCCTTTGTCCCTTAATATGCCATAATGAACTGTCTCACAAAATATGCGGAAATATGCGCAAGCATATTTGGTCGAGGCCTACTATCAACCACGGAGGTTGTAGTAAAATCACTGTTTCCGAACACGGTGGTCTCTTGTTACATGCTGCACTGCAAATTAAGAACATTCAAGCGCCATAGAATGGCGACTGAAGGCTGAGATTGGGTTTTGAGCCAATTATCCTATGGCCCTAATCACAAAGGCCACAGACATTCAACAAAAAAACGTCTCGCGAGATACTAACTTAACTTACATTTCGTTGCTTCTGAGCCATTATCGGGATAGATGTGCCCTTGCCCTTGGCTCTGCTTGGACTGGAGCCAGAGAAAGAACGCCGCTTGCTGAACTGAAGCAGCGTACAGGATGTCAGCAACGTAATCCACGTGTGCACGCCGACTCAGCAGCTGATCGAGTCTGTGCAGAAGGACCGAGGCAGCACGCCAAACGCCGCCGGTGTGCGGAAGGCAGTGGTCTTTAGCACTCTTACTAAGTCTTAGTCTACCTTTCTCTCTTTCTCTTTCTCTTGGCGATGTCGCGAGGCAAGATAAGTCTGCAACAAGCAGTCGGTGCTACACCATTACAACTAGGAAGACGCCGCCGCTCAGGCTGACTGCTCGACAACAGAAGCAAGACTTTATGCACACGCACTCAAACAAAGTATTGGATCAGGGCATGTAGTGCAGTGTATCTTGGTCGACTATGAGTATTACACTCTTAGTCTTACCACCGCCAACTAACGCTCGACTCTCCTAACCCATCTTGGCCGAAATATTCTGTACCCCGGTAACAAGGCGGGGGATTTATGACGTAGGATGAGCAGGGCACACTGTGCCATGGTTACGTGTAACGCGTGTAAGTACGTACCATAATTTAATGGCGGGCATAATTACTAGTGCTTTACCTAATCCTTGCAGCTTGGCCGTGCTTCATGTAGTCGATGATGTGGCCACCCACCCTACACAACCGTGCATCCCCTACTGGTGCAGCAAAGGGAGAAGTATGTGACAATCCGCATTCGCCTCAGTCAAACCAATAAAGTGGATCAAAACCTGGAGAGGCGACGAACAAACGACTACTACTATTATCAGAACTACCGCGTACCGGTACGTTCACAGACTCAGTGCACTGGTTCATGCTGCATGCAGCGCTGCTGATCACCCGAAAAGTGTGGTCTACATATACAGGATGTTGCACAGTGTCCGCGAGGATTATTTTTCATAATCCCCGCGGCGCTGCGCGCCTTGGGGATTTGAAAAATAATCCCCTCTTAAAGGGGAAGTTAAGGCAAAAATTAAAATTTCACCAGTTGTAGTCTTCGGGGTGCTGAGTCGAATGGTCTTGGTCCGAGGAAGCTGAGACGCTCCCTTCCTACTTGAATCCCAATCGAACTCGCACACTTCCACCGAAACTGGGTGACTGCGCCCTACTAGATGGGGATTTGTATGCAAAATATCACTAAAAGCGCCATTTCGTTCTTATAAAAGCACGGATGACCGCGATTGGCCCATATGTTGTAGTCTTTTGGCCGCTGAGTCGACTGGTTTTGGTCCGAAAAGGCTGCGATGCAGCGTTCCTCCTTTATTCCCAATCGAACATGGTTGAAGAAGCGGTCACGTGCTAGGCACCGGCGGATTATGCGGGCATAATTATTGGCATAATTTGGTGGTTGAAAATTTGGAGCATAATTTGGCATCCTTTCGGAGGTAGGAGCATAACTACATGATTGTACCACAGTTCTAGTATGTAGGCGTGTGCAATGCACCTGATCAGTGCTGGTGGTATGCATGGTAAAGGGTTCAGAGGTCATGCAGATATAATAGTGTTTTCAATGCACCGCAGGGTAGAAATCATGGCCGTAAATTACATCTTGATGCATGTTACGAAGTCATGGATTTTAGCAGCCATGACTGTGCAGGCTATGGATATTGCTCTAAATAAATTGAGGTACAGTTGTTCGGTCATGATGGAAGGAGAGGTGGAGCTACGGGAGAGATGAGCTGATTATTCGCAGGGTGGACGAGTATGACAATTACGAAGACAGTTGAACATGATAATTTACGAAGGTAACTCAAACTGATTCGGCAATGAAAAATCTCTTTACAAAAGAAGTTATCGAATGAATAGAAGAAGTAATGTTTTCTCTTTTCCATGTTGATCTCTAGGCTAGCATGCATGGACAGACACCTTGGTATGGGGATTCAGTACTCATGTAACATGTTGTTGTATTAATATGGCCACTTGCAAGTACGAAAAAGGCACAATTTTCCGAACTTTGAGGGTCCATAAGTACAACAAAGTGAATATGTATCCCCGCATGCCAAAGCATAATATGAGGATCTTGCAAGCATAATGCGAGAATCCATAAAAGCATAATTCCATGATTTCGCGAGCATAATCCGCTGGAGCCTATCACGTGCTCCTGGGTGCCAAAATCACCTGGTAACCACGCCAGCAGGCGAGAACTTTCACACCAAGGTTCAACTCGAGTTCAACTCGAGTGACAGGACTGCACCCAAAAAAGGTCAAACAGGCTAGTAAGTTGTACCCTGCAGGCACGGTGACCAGGTGACTGGTGTACGCAGGAGCACGTGACCGCTTGTTCAACCATGTTCGATTGGGAATAAAGGAGGAACGCTGCATCGCAGCCTTTTCGGACCAAAACCAATCGACTCAGCGTCCAAAAGACTACAACATATGGGCCAATCGCGGTCATCCATGCTTTTATAAGAACGAAATGGCGCTTTTAGTGACATTTTGCATACAAATCCCCATCTAGTAGGGCGCAGTCACCCAGTTTCGGTGGAAGTGCGCGAGTTCGATTGGGATTCAAGTAGGAAGGGAGCGTCTCAGCTTCCTCGGACCACGGCCATTCGACTCAGCACCCCGAAGACTACAACTGGTGAAATTTTAATTTTTGCCTTAACTTCCCCTTTAACCGTGCAATACTAGTATCCTATACATAGCGTTTGTCTGGAGGTGCCTTCACGGTAAAGCTAGTGCCACGTAATCGTTGTCTGTACTGATCGTCAGATCTGCTGGCAGGAGAACCCGTCATCAGAGGTCCAGTGGTCTGCTCAGTCAGCCATCCTCCACTCGCTCTGGTGCTTCTCGGCCGTCCGTCGCAGGATCTGCACTCTGGAACCTGCTGCCGGATGACGTTCGGACCATAGCAAGACAGAAAAAGTTTAGCATAAGTTGCCTACCATATTGCTGCTCAGACTAACCCTCCCCCTAGCTCTCCTCGACCACCCTGTCACCCCTGATACTCGCTTGACT
Organism: Sycon ciliatum; assembly: GCF_964019385.1. Taxonomy (NCBI): domain Eukaryota; kingdom Metazoa; phylum Porifera; class Calcarea; order Leucosolenida; family Sycettidae; genus Sycon; species Sycon ciliatum. The sequence continues at coordinate 19,413,766 of NC_088643.1, read as the reverse complement.
CCTCTAACAGATACTGCTTCTGTCGTAATTTTCTAAGTCCTGTCCTCTCTTTTCTAAATGCGGCTTATCCATTATCCATTCGCCTTTATGTCATTGGGCCTAGTTCCCGTTTATTGTGCGAAAATAAACCAACCAACTGAAACCATGTTAGGCATGTAGACAGGGACACGATAAAGAGTGGTACTGGTAGTGGTGCGACGTGAGCGTCATTTTCTCCGGGATTAGCGCGGGTACGTCCGCTAAGACGAGAAGCTAAACTTCTCGTTACTTACTTGGCACTCAGGTACTTTCACGGCTAGTCCGGCTCCAAAAAGCCAACAGGACCACCAGTCCGTAGGGCTGAGACATGGTATAGGAACTTGGGAAGTACTACTGTAGTAATTAGTTGTCTCACAGTGTGCCGCCTCACGTCACGAGGGAGCGGAGATAAGCACTGTCACTCGGAACAATAAAGTAACAAAAAATTCTCAGCTAGCAGCGCATCGCCGCCAGTTGGGAAAACATAATTTGAACCGTATGGGGGAACGTCCCACGGCATCAAAGAATGCCGAATGCTACTGGATGATGACGAAAGTAGGTGGAGTATGCTCCTCTTTTGAGCAAGCACGCCGACCAGATCAGGGAGCCCTTCCCAGGTATGTGAAGGGCTCCAGGACCGGATGGCTCTCTGGAGAAAGTATGTACAGTAATATTTGTATACATAATTGATGCTTCGTTCGATCAGTCCGACAGAATCCACTTACCGCAGGCTTTGGCCTCGCTTTGCCGTGTACATGTAGCAGTTCCCGGTCCCGTGTTTCAGGCGACGTCACCATGGTCAGCCGGTCGCTTCGCGCAACACGCATTGTTGGCTTCTTCGCCTTGTTGTCTGCAGTTGGACTGCCCGGCCGTGTGGAAGCGTCCGGCTCAGTTCCGGTCATACCTGCGATTCTTGGGTTGGTTCACAGCAGGGAGTAGTACAATAGTCAATACCGTTCACAGCGCTGTGTGTTCTTTCCCAACGAAGATTTTCAGCAAACCCGAAGGCAGAGACCATGAAGACAGCAACATTCAATGATTCAACTGTGCCGATACAGGACTGTTCACTTAGTATTATCAGGATTATTATGAGACTGCATGCCGTGCACTGTCCTATTTATAAAGGCATCTTGTGTGTTGCAGAGTCGCTTCGCGGCCATCGACTACACACCTCAGGCAACTGAAGGCGACAAGTAGCGCCGTGACGCAGCATGTGCCACTGGTAGTACTGTTATTATGGTATATGCACAGAAGCCTTGCTTGGTAGGGGAAGTATTAGTTAAAGGGGAAGTTAAGGCAAAAATTAAAATTTCACCAGTTGTAGTCTTCGGGGTGCTGAGTCGAATGGTCTTGGTCCGAGGAAGCTGAGACGCTCCCTTCCTACTTGAATCCCAATCGAACTCGCGCACTTCCACCGAAACTGGGTGACTGCGCCCTACGAGATGGGGATTTGTATGCAAAATGTCACTAAAAGCGCCATTTTGTTCTTATAAAAGCACGGATGACCGCGATTGGCCCATATGTTGTAGTCTTTTGGACGCTGAGTCGACTGGTTTTGGTCCGAAAAGGCTGCGATGCAGCGTTCCTCCTTTATTCCCAATCGAACATGGTTGAACAAGCGGTCACGTGCTCCTGCGTACACCAGTCACCTGGTCACCGTGCCTGCAGGGTACAACTTACTAGCCTGTTTGACCTTTTTTGGGTGCAGTCCTGTCACCCGAGTTGAACTCGAGTTGAACCATGGTGTGAAAGTTGTCGCCTGCTGGCGTGGTGACCAGGTGATTTGGGCACCCAGGAGCACGTGACCGCTTCTTCAACCATGTTCGATTGGGAATAAAGGAGGAACGCTGCATCGCAGCCTTTTCGGACCAAAACCAGTCGACTCAGCGTCCAAAAGACTACAACATATGGGCCAATCGCGGTCATCCGTGCTTTTATAAGAACGAAATGGCGCTTTTAGTGACATTTTGCATACAAATCCCCATCTAGTAGGGCGCAGTCACCCAGTTTCGGTGGAAGTGCGCGAGTTCGATTGGGATTCAAGTAGGAAGGAAGCGTCTCAGCTTTCTCGGACCAAGACCATTCGACTCAGCACCCCGAAGACTACAACTGGTGAAATTTTAATTTTTGCCTTAACTTCCCCTTTAAGGCAAAAATTAAATTTTCACCAGTTGTAGTCTTCGGGGTGCTGAGTCGAATGGTCTTGGTCCAAGAAAGCTGAGACGCTCCCTTCCTACTTGAATCCCAATCGAACTCGCGCACTTCCACCGAAACTGGGTGACTGCGCCCTACTAGATGGGGATTTGTATGCAAAATGTCACTAAAAGCGCCATTTCGTTCTTATAAAAGCCCGGATGACCGCGATTGGCCCATATGTTGTACTTGTAGTCTTTTGGACGCTGAGTCGATTGGTTTTGGTCCGAAAAGGCTGCGATGCAGCGTTCCTCCTTTATTCCCAATCGAACATGGTTGAACAAGCGGTCACGTGCTCCTGCGTACACCAGTCACCTGGTCACCGTGCCTGCAGGGTACAACTTACTAGCCTGTTTGACCTTTTTTGGGTGCAGTCCTGTCACTCGAGTTGAACCTTGGTGTGAAAGTTGTCGCCTGCTGGCGTGGTGACCAGGTGATTTGGGCACCCAGGATCACGTGACCGCTTGTTCAACCATGTTCGATTGGGAATAAAGGAGGAACGCTGCTTCGCAGCCTTTTCGGACCAAAACCAGTCGACTCAGCGTCCAAAAGACTACAACATATGGGCCAATCGCGGTCATCCGGGCTTTTATAAGAACGAAATGGCGCTTTTAGTGACATTTTGCATACAAATCCCCATCTAGTAGGGCGCAGTCACCCAGTTTCGGTGGAAGTGCGCGAGTTCGATTGGGATTCAAGTAGGAAAGGAGCGTCTCAGCTTTCTCGGACCAAGACCATTCGACTCAGCACCCCGAAGACTACAACTGGTGAAATTTTAATTTTTGCCTTAACTTCCCCTTTAACATGTTTTTCGATTTTGACAGCATGTTTATACAAGGCGAGGACAAAAGTGTTATACTTATAGTGCTCCTGACTAGGCCTCGACCAAATATGCTAAAAAAAAAGAGCATAATTATGCTCGTCGCATATCAGGGAAAACGTCCATAATATACCAAAGGCTTAGCAAGATATTCCAAAATATGCTCGACATACATGTAAGCAGAAAGTGTAGATCATTTCCGTAAAATTACAACCTTGGAATATTCATTAGGCCTTGGCGGATAATGCTCGAAAAGGTGGCAGATTCTGCTTTTTTTGCACCGAAATTGGCAGAACCATACAAACCTCATGGCGGGCAATTCCTCGAATTCTGCTCCATTTCTTTATCCACATACCAAACATGCATGAAACTTACCAGAAAAAGTACCGAATTCTGCCAATTTTTCTGCCGGCATTATCCGCCAAAGCCTAATATTCATTGGCTTCACGGCTATCATGTTTATGGTGCAAATCAAAACACATGCGGAATAGTATGGCTGGGGTGTGTCCCCAGTAAACGTTTTGTCCTCATTTTCTTCAGAATATGCTGGCTTCATTCCAATATTCCATTTGTCGCTGAATATGCCATAATATGAACTGTCTCACAAAAATATGCGGAAATATGCGCAAGCATACATGTACATGTATTTGGTCCGGAGGCCTACTCCTGACTACAACCATAACCCGGTTGGTAGAGTCCCGGTTCAAATGGTCGCAAGATCGGGACTCTACCAACCGGGTTATGGTTGTAGTCAAGAGCACTACGCGTCCTCGCCTTGTAACATGCTGTCAAAATCGAAAAACATGTTAGTACATACTGTTATGTAGGTAAGGGGCCAAGGGCCATTGTTATATGTATCGCTTGGCATAATATAATATTCAAGGCGTTCAAGCCCAACAAAATGTGAGGACAGAAAGGAAACTCAGGAACACAACACATTCAAATGGAAAAAAATCCACTGTTATACCGGCTACTGTCAACGACTTCACTGGCTCTTGCTATTGACAGTACATGTATTGTATTTCACTCATCTTGTTCAATGCTCGTACCAGGGAGTAGTAAAATACCGGTATTTTACTACTCCCTGATGGTTGCTCGTTATAATTATACTCTTGGTTCCAATAGGGCTTGAAAGTGCTACGTCACAGCATAGCAACAATTTCAAAAATTCAAAAACTGGATCCACTTGGATCCAGTTTTTGTATGGATCCAAGCACATTTCAAGCGGTCATACTCACAACAAGGTGATGTAGCCAGTGAAACTGACTGATTTGGCTAATGGGGGCGGGGTGACAACTGGTGGCGAAATAAAAGTCACCCCTGCATACGACATGAGTGGGTTGCTATGCACCCACATACTTAGGCAATAGCAAAGTCACACCTTAGTGGATCCAAAATAGAAATCTGATGTCAACTTATTACTTTTTGGCCGTTTTTGACGTCATCACTTTCAAGCCCTATGGCAATGGTAGGCCTGCACGCAGAGGGGGGGGGGGGGGGGGCAGGCGCGTACGCAGGGGGGGTTTCCCGTTGCCCGGAAACCCCCCAAATGTTCCAAACGAGCAACGTTTTGGGGCATTTTTGGTAGGGCCCACGATCGATCTGGCAAGAATGCAAAACTTCAACAGATCGCAACTCAGTCAAATCTCGCTCAAATCCAACGATCCAAATATCCAGGTCGAATAGAAAACTCTCAGCTGTCCGTTGAAACAATTTTCGACGCGCTGCGAGCAATGTCTCTTGAGATAAATCATTCGTACGTAAGTAATAGAGCCGCGATTTTCCATTTTGAAAAGTGCGCAGTCCGACTGGAGTATCCAGAATTTGGGACTTTTCGTCGCGCTGACTTGCTCAATTTTGCAGGGGCTTCACTTGTGATATTTTCAAGAGAACACAGCCAAAAAAATCGAAACTCTGCGATCAAGAAAAACGAAATCGCTGGAGCAGGACGCGTTGGGGCTTTTGGCCAGGACACAGTACAGTCATGTACATATCCAGCGCTATAGCGGTAGAGTGCAGCGACGGTGCGAAAAAATGCCCCAAAGTTTGGGGCATTTTTTCGTTTGGGGCATTTTTTCGCACCGTCGCTTGCACTCTACCGCTATAAATAGCCATAGCGCTGGATATGTACATGACTGTACTGTGTCCTGGCGATCATGGTCGACCTCATTCTCTCCCTGGTACCTTTCCACTTCCAGGAAGCCCAAGATAATGAAGATTGAGTGAGTAGAACTGAAGTTATGATCCAAAGAACACGAAAAAATGCATAATTCTGAAAAATTCGTAGGGCTCTTTAGAAAGGGTAAGAACGAGCAATTGTTTGCGATTCGGTTGGAAACCCCCCTAGGCCTAGAGGTGACCCTGCGTACGCGCCTGGGGGGGGGGAGGAGGGGTTGGGTGGATGCATCCACACTACTGGATTCACTAAGGAGACTCGTGCCCATACAATTCCACTCCGAGTTTTTTTGCCAGGGAATGGTCTTGCTAGACTACAGCTGCATGTCACTTATTCGACGTTCAGTCACCACCAGGGAGCCCAAGGCTATACTACATACGTGTACGTATGTGTAGGGCTTCCTGGTCAGCACCGATCCAGGATGTTGTTTGTCCAACAATTACAGTGCACTGACCGATCGCACACTGTCTCTTTTACAGTCCTACATAGTGGTGAAGCGAACGTGTGAATTCCACTTAAAAAAATTGAAGTAAAGAGAAAATATTGAAGTACTAGTACCGGTAAATGTGGACAGTCGGTATGATGAGCGTTGCCTTTATGCAACACGTTAGTAACTTGCATAAGCCAGTCATAGTTGAGCACAACGGCCGTCTCAGCATAATAAAACCAAGCATCAGAGGTACGGTTAAACCATGCTCTACAATCGGTTTGATGTGTTCAAACCAGGGACTAGTAGTAACATACTCCCTGGTGTGAACACATGACTATGTAGAAAGTCTATCATGTAGCTTCAGCTATGATTCTTATGACCAGAATGTTTCAAAGGTTTATCCAACGTCACGCCCAAGGGTACCAGATAACTGACACGCAGCTGTACTTCACGCCTCTTCGAATCCAGTCACCTTGCTACTGAATTGGTACATTATGATAATGTAGCACCTGTGAGGGGGGGGGGGGGGGGGGAGCTGTAGCGGTACAGTCAGACCTCGCTTATCCGGTCCTCTTATATCCGGATCCCTCGCCATCCGGAAGAAAATCAATGGTTACCGATTTACAGCTGTCATGCATGCATACAGTATGTGTGTTTGTTTATCCGGTTCCCTCGCTTACCCGGATATTTTTGTGGGAAACGGATGTGATGCCAGCAGGCGACAACTTTCACACCAAGGTTCAACTCGAGTGACAGGACTGCACCCAAAAAAGGTCAAAACAGGCTGTAAGTTGTACCTTGCAGGCACGGTGACCAGGTGACTGGTGTACGCATGAGCACGTGACCGCTTGTTCAACCATGTTCGATTGGGAATAAACGAGGAACGCTGCATCGCAGCCTTTTCGGACCAAAACCAGTCGACATAGCGTCCAAAAGACTACAACATATGGGCCAATCGCGGTCATCCGTGCTTTTATAAGAACGAAATGGCGCTTTTAGTGACATTTTGCATGCAAATCCCCATCTAGTAGGGCGCAGTCACCCAGTTTCGGTGGAAGTGCGCGAGTTCGATTGGGAATATAGGAGGAAGGGAGCATCTCAGCTTCCTCGGACCAAGACCATTCGACTCAGCACCCCGAAGACTGCAACTGGTGAAAATTTGATTTTAGGCTTAACTTCCCCTTTAAAGGGGAAGTGCATCGATTTTTCGAGTAGGGTCCAGAAGAAAGACAATTTGATATCGGTTCGAATGGCATATCTCTCGCTTCCATACGATAAGCCAAACTTGCCAAATCGCCAATTGTATGCTCACATTGCCATAGCGACCAGAGCAGTGATGACGTATGAAAGGCTTAGCTCCTCCACAGAGAAGGTCGATCACTGCAGAAATTGGTCATTTTTCAATTGTCTTATTGTATTCACGATGTGAAAAAAGTGCTGTGTTCAATGCTGTTAGTGTCGTGAACTATTTATCGCCCTTCTCATGCATTTCCCTAGGCTGACTGCGCCTAGGAAATGGTTTCCTCCAGGACAAGATGCTTGGAATTCGCCATCTCTCCTGAGACATTTTCCGCAAACTTTCAAACCTACGACATTATTTTCATTCGTCAATCTCCACCACCCGTCGTCTCACCTGGCTTCAGAAGATGTTACGAGAGATAGCAGAGTCGCCAGGAAGCATCACATTCATCTTCAGGAAGTGGAAAGAGCAAACGGCATGGTCCTTGGTTGGGGGAAATACTGAACGTCTGATTTGTCCCAACCAAGATTTCAGCATTTTGTTCGTCACTATTTTCGCTTGTCTGCTGGTGTCTCCGCACTCCAGCTTTCTCCTGTCGGTGTCACGTCCCAGTACACAACGGAGAGGACTACTAACAAACAGTTCACTGCACTAACAGCATTGAACACAGCCCTTCTTTCACTTCGTGGATACAATAAACCAATTGAAAATGACCAAATTCTGCAGTGATCGACCTTCTCTGTGGTGGAGCTAAGCCTTTCGTACGTCATCACTGCGCTGGTCGCTATGGCAACGTGAGCATACAATTGGCGATTTGGCAAGTTTGGCTTATCGTATAGAAGCGAGAGATATGCCATTCGAACCGACATCAAATTGTCTTTCTCCTGGACCATACTCGAAAAATTGATGCACTTCCCCTTTAAGCGAGGTCTGACTGTATTGTGGACTTATAAGCGCAATAGTTTCAAGTGCGAGGGCGTTAAGTCGTGTCAGCTGATAGGAGGCTTGCATCGTGGGATACGTGTAGTCATGTACTACACACACACCCTAGTGTTGGTGATGTACCTGAGAGTATTATCTCTCCAATCAACACCACGCCACCCGGGCTGCCAGCCCGTACAAGCATGCACAGTGCACAGTCAGTGCTCCTGGATGACGAGAAGAATCTTGTATTGAGTGGTTTCGCATCTTCTTGGTCATGTGACTACATTTGTGTAGAACGTGATCATGGCATGTGGAGAGTGGAACCAACATGGCCGACATCATGTGACCCATAGATGCAGGGGTTGAGTGGAGTTGGCAAAAAACATGGCTGTCCCGTATGGTCATTTGATAGTCTGATAGATGTGAAACCACTCGCTACTGGCAATCCAAGCTGGCCAAAGCCAGTGCAGGTAGGGTGTGAACACGACAACAAAGCACATACGGTTGGTTTTCCAACATAATTTATTATCACAGCGCTCCGTCAATTCTAGTCAACCCATGATTTCTTCTGTTCGTGTTGCTCCATCATCTTGACCGTGCGCTCCTCGAATGCATCTTGTGTTAGAGCGTAGTCGGCATTAGCAAACGCACTTGCCTGCACACGGGAGGAAAAAATGAAATAAGCCAGAGGCAAAGGATGAATAACAAGAGGACACAGTCAAGCACGGAAACCGATGAAATGAAATCGCTGCACCACTGCACTTCAAGAAAGAGCTGTTGGCACACGACTCTGCTTGTCTTCCCGTCTGAGCCCCCCCCCCCCCCCATCTTGATCACTGGCAGTTTCAGTAGTTTTCTAAGTACTCGCAGACTCCATTGCAGCCATTTACACATTAGGGTGCCTGAATACTTTCGGTACATCATGCAGCGGCGGAAGAAAACATTACAAAAGCTCGTGATGGGCGTGGGCAGTCATTGAATCTACCACCATGGCCGGCAACACTCCGTCAAAAAAAAAGAAGAAGGATAAAACAACACCAACGCCAGCCATACCTGCCAGGAAACGGCCAGTTTGGAGATCTCGCGTCCGGAGAAGCCTTCAGTCATGACAGCCACTTCACGCAGCTTCTCAGAGATGTCCTTGAAGCCCTCCAAGTTGATCTTTTTGCCGCTGTGAGAAGCAAGCAAGGCAAGCAAACACGAACAAGTTAAAAATCAAACAATCCCCCACACCATTACCACACAACACACGGTACTGGTCTAGACGCTAAAAAAAAGGTCCTTTCTTTTCCCAGCATATAGTACCAATGTCTTGACCAAGAAGAACACGTACAACATAATGCACGAGGGATGCACCTAGTGTGCAACGAGTGCTCAAAATGCCGTGGAGGCAGAGCGTAGAACAGTCAAACAGAACGGCTCTGTGGTTGTAACTCAGAGTGCCATGCACAACCGTGCAACCATCAGACAACACGATAATGGTGGGTCTGTGCCGGTATTTGTATGCATGTACATGTACGAAATGCATGTACAGTAGTACAGTCCTGCTCAAAAATGAAATCCAGTCGATGCACTCATGTACGCGCCGGGCGTTGCGCAGCCCTAGACCTGCGGGCACTGGATTCGAAATGGTCCAAGGCGCGTACATGAGTGCATCGGCTGGATTTCATTGAGCAGCACTGTACTAGTACAGTGTAAGAACATACCTGGATGCGAACGGCGAGTTCTGCGGTACAGGCCGCACGACGTAGCGCTCGAAGTACTGTTCTACCAGCTTCTGTCGCTCATGTTCATCGGGCAGGCCAAAGTGGAGCATGTCATCCATACGATCCTCAATGGCACGATCAAAGTCGCTAGGCTTGTTCGTTGCCAGGACCAGCATGAACCTAGGGTAGAAAGAGTCACACAAGAGGACATCTGTTTACCTCAACGTTGTTGGGAAAACAACGTCTTGTATAGGATGGGAGGAATGAACAATTATACAACGAAGGTCACAAAAGACATGCAAGGATTATGCAGAGGTGAGATACACTGAAATGCATGATGCTGTACTAGTACAGCTGAACTGTGCTGCAAGGCTCTACAGACTGTATGTACTGTGTGTGGATACTGGTGCAGCTGAACTGTGCTGCAAGGCTCTACAGACTGTATGTGCTGTCTGTGGATACTGGTGCAGCTGAACTGTGCTGCAAGGCTCTGCAGCCTGTATGTGCTGTCTGTGGATACTGGTGCAGCTGAACTGTGCTGCAAGGCTCTACAGACTGTATGTGCTGTCTGTGGATACTGGTGCAGCTGAACTGTGCTGCAAGGCTCTACAGCCTGCATGTACTGTCTGTGGATATTGGTGCAGCTGAACTGTGCTGCAAGGCTCTACAGCCTGCATGTACTGTTGGTACTGGTGCAGCTGAACTGTTGTGCTGGTCTACAGCATGTACAAGTACATGTATGTGGTGGTACTGGTACCACCACTAAGCTTACTTGTCAGACTGTTCACCAGTGCGGTACAGGAAGGCATTGAGAGCACTTCTCAAGTCCTCGTTGACATTCGCCTACACACGCACACACACGCAACGAGGGAGGGGGAGAGGGAGGGAGAGAGAGAGAGAGAGAGAGAGAGAGAGAGAGAGAGAGAGAGTAAAGAGAGAGAGAGAGAGAGAGAGAGAGAGAGAGAGAGAGAGAGAGAGAGAGAGAGAGAGAGAGAGCATAAGTTATGCGTTAGTCCACCAACTAAACCAGGTTTTGAACAGTCAGATCATTAATAATTGTGTTTCTTTTCTCCTCATAACTTACGTATGCATCTTTTTCAAACGGAGACACCCAACATGTACTTTTTAATATTGAAATATTATGCACATAACCCCTTCTACAACACTAGGCTCCCACTTCAATTTGACTGTTGTCTCATGATTGGCTAAATGCCATGAAACTCTGAGTGACAAACAAACCAAACGTCATAGTCCACTTGTGTATGAAGAAGTTAATTATTGAGGGAAAGACTGAGCAGCCGAGGTGCACGTAGGAGAAGGTCAACAGATACAGGTGCTCGTACTTGCGCAGTAGTGAAATTCGACGAGCATGTAAACGATATCACTCCCAATACAAATGGGTGACGCCTGCACACACCGAAATCACTGGCAAACTCTAGCAGATTATCCACAGAATCGGCAGCAAGCACAACGCGCTAACGTGTTTGGCAGCAGCTGGTTTGTCTGCATTGCATTCTCTCATTCCGAGTTTGCTATTCGGCCTAGTCGAGTAGTAGAAAGGGTTGGTCATTGTTGTGGTGTCTGGTGCTCCTGTCGGCGCGACGCAACCGCCGTTTCAGTGAGACAGGTAAACATGGTCCGCTCTCTGAATCTAGTATAGTACTGCCGGGCGCCGAAGAACGAACAGGCTAGAATTTCACCAAGCACAGCATGCCAATGTACACACGATGACTCAACTGTGCATAGGCTGTAGTACATGAAAAATTAGAACGGCCTAGGCTACGAGGCTGACCCCCTCCCCCCCCCCCCCCCCCCCTCCAGTTCTTTGGCCACCGACAGTACTGTACTTCAACAGAGCAATGGTTGTGGCTTAACTGTTGCTGACACACCAAAACTTACTGTTGACCTGTGCTTCAGGAAAGCATCTGCTTCATCCACGAACAGCAGCAGTCTGAAACAAGACACGCATAATTATAAACAACATTACATATACAGCCATGCCAAGACACAATCAAAGTCAGATCATGGGGCAGCTTGCACAGAGACAGAAGATATACAGAGTTGTGAAAATTGCAGCGTACAGTGCAGGCCAAAGAGCTACGGCCAGACACCAGACCACATCGCAGTCCCAGAGTGCACGAACAGACCTTGAGCTGTACTGATACTACCAAAAATTGTCCAGCTGCGAAATGATTGATTCAAAGACAAGACAGATGTGCAGCAGCACTGCTGTCACCGATATCTCAACCGACATGGCTGCAAACAAAATCAACAAAATGGACTGAGCGCCATGCTCTAAGACATTAAGGACCAGTCTGGAACATTCCAGCCATACACCGGCATGGAAAGAGGAAAGTGAAAATGACACCAGTAACAAGAACAGGGACAAGAACAGCATAGTCCGCAAACATTAGTGCTCGCAGCCGGTAGCAAGCCAAGATGTACATCATGTACTGTACAAGCAGAAATATTCGCCTGGAATTTAATTTCGTCTCTTTCGTCCAAGGAGCTTTTGGACTAAATTAAATGCCGGACAAATGTCGTCTTGTCCAGCTTTTCAATACACTCTTATGATCCATGGACGAATTTACAACCGGACGAACTCCTTTGCTTTGGAGTTGGACGAAATTATTATTGACCGACGAAATGTTCTGCCTGTACAGTACCTGGCTAGGCGGCCCTACTCACCCTCGCCGGCTAGTCTTAGCCCAGTCGAAGACCTTGTGGATAGCGGTGACACCTTCGGCGCCCATAGGCAGTATGTCACCACCAGTCATGATGGCGTAATCCATCTTGCAACGACGTGCCAGACTCTACACATTGGTAAAACATAGAGAGAGAAGTGCTGCATCAAGTACATCACCAGTTACTGCTCAGTCTCCAACAGCGTGCAGGCCAGGAGCAGTGAAAGAGGTAGAAGTCCAAAACGTGGCAGTCAACCAACATGCCAGTCATCCTATCACACTTCATGCACATGTGCACGTATACACACATGCACCTGTGTACACACGCTCGTGCGCACCCACATAGGCATGCACACACACACACACACACACACACACACACGATGCAGCGGTAGAGCTAGCGTTACCTTGGCGAACAATGTCTTTCCGGTACCGGGAGGGCCGTAGAACAACAAGTTCCGGTACATTCCACGGTTTGTACGAGTATTGGCTGTTGCTACAGTGATGTCGCGCAACTGAGTGGCTAGTGTCGGCTATAAGTACCATACAGGAGAGAGAGAGAGGAGATAGATAGATAGATGGGGGGGGGGAGAGAGAGAGAGAGAGAGAGAGAGAGAGAGAGAGAGAGAGAGAGTAGGGACTTCAATCGAAAAACCAAATTCGGGAGTTTCGCATAAAACGCTAGTTTTTCTAAAACGGGAAGATGTGAGAAACAACCTGTGAAAATTTGAACCCAAAATTCCAAGGCAATCTAGAGTTATAGTCGACTGAAGATCGGAAAACGGGGGAGAAAGTAGTCACAGAAGTAAATGCAAGTATGTATGTGAGCCGTGTGGTTTCCGTCCAGCACTGCACTATCTGGTGCATACATGGCGATCGCCGGCGATACAGGATGTGTGCATGCATGCAGTGTGCACGCATGCCGTGCGCGCCTACTTGCACAAGTCACACGTTTTCACCGTCACTGCTTCTACAGTGTGCGCGCAGTTCACTCGATTTTTTTCGTTTACCACCAGGAAATCGCCGTGGGCTGGTTTCTGTGATCATCTTCCTTCAACCGAGATAAAGCGCGAGCCTCAATGTTCTAGAATCCTCTTGGTTTAGGCTAATTCGAGGCCGCTGAACACGAAAATCGGGTGTTCCTCGCGGGGCCGAGTACGGATCTGGTCGAAATTAGTACTTCGAAGTGCATCCGCGCCAAGCGTGGAGGCATTATTTTTGGAAGCATGGCATGTGTGGCACCATTGGAAAGGTAATGACCTCAGCTACCTAAAAATAGCATCGACAAGGCCGAAAAGGCCGCGGGAGAAGATACTCGGGCCTCGAACTGCATCTCGAACAGCAGTCACGACGCGCCCATTCACTTTGTACAGGCGAGCTGTGACTGCACTTTTCGCTTTTCAGTGACCGGAACTGAACTCCCTAGAGAGAGTGAGAGAGAGAGAGAGAGAGCAAACAAGAGACCGGGGTTGTACACAAGCGAGCGACATAGCAAGGCACAGCAACCCTTCACTTCACTTTGGCTACCCCTGTCAAACATACAGCAGAATGCAGCAGCATTGTACTGGGCATGGCCTGCATACATAAACTAGGGGTGAAACGATTACATTTTTTGACTAAGAAATAGCCTAAACCTTTATCGATCGGTTATCAATTTTCTTCCATAGATAAAAGCAGTATTAGAAGCTGAAAAATGCAAAAAAATAGAATTTTAAAATTGATCCTGTGGAGAAGAGAATTTTTCCCGCACATCGGCCGATCTACAATCATACGTGTATAATCATGTATGCTATATGCACAATCGAGAAATCGATTCGTTAGCTTGTAACGATTTCTATTTCGAGCATTCGGTATAATCGTTTCATCCCTAACATAAACTGACAAAACTGGGCTTCCCTATGCACAATACAATGCATACCGAGTACATGTGCATGTACACTAACGTACTGGTCCAGTGTAATGGCAACATAGCCACGCGATCATGATGTACTCCCTGTACGACGGGGTGAAAACTAGGGCTCAAACGGTCACGGGTTTACCCCTAACGGTTAACTGCTAAGCTAACGGTCGGTTTAACGGTTATAACCTATAAGCCACGGCAATCCTGCGGACTCTTTTTTAACCGTATATTTGACTATACTCATTCAAAAAATGTACCCTATTCAGTACAACGCACGCATGTACATTCTCTTGCATGCTCATTCATACATACTCTCACACCAAGAGACCAGATATGACCGAGTTGACAGCCCAGAAATTGCGTACGCGTGCGACAGCCTGCGAAAGTGCATACTTTGCAACGACCTGATACTTGAAAAATTGACTGAAAAGTTACTGCGTAACCGTTATCTTTATCGGTTAATCATTAATTCTTCGTAACCGGTCTGCAACCGGTTAATCGGACTAACCGTTTGAGCCCTAGTGAAAACGTCTTACAACAACATACAAATTGCCCCCCCCCCCCCCCCTCTCCAGTTTCAATCTAGTTAGAACACTGGAGCCACACTTGACAATACAGTCATGTACACTTCTGCATATCATCAGCTGTGCATCAGCCAGAGCTGAGCAGCACCGAGTCAAGCACACGTGTGATCATTCCTTTCTGTAGCATCTCCATCGTGTTGGTAACAGCTCTGCTAGTATCCACAGCTGTGTATTAGCAAGAGTAGATAAACAAGAGTGTGCAACTCCGGATCTCTCCTGCACAATCTGCAGATACCTCTGCCCACGGCGGAATTTTTTGTTGACGTCACCTTTTTTCAGAAGAACGCGCATTTTGCCGCAGATCGTGTGAGCGCACGTGCTGGGCACCGACCTTGCAGTGTAAAGCCGGCCAAGAGCACGAGGGAAAACTTTCCGAAAGACTCGCAGCGAGTGCGTCGTCGAAAAGATTACGTCAACAAAAATTTCCGCCGTGGGCCTACCCATCCCGGAGTTGCACACTCTTGTTTATCTACTCTTGGTATTAGTACAGTCGTCGCCAAAAAAATCCGGCCAAATGCGATGCTAGCTACCGGTAGCTGTACTGGGCCGCATGCACTGTATCATACTTCAAGTATTAGTTCAAGTCTTGATAGTGGTAGTGCCTAGTGCCGTGGTGCTGGTAGACCGCGGGTCTGCAGTTACTTCACTGTTCACATGCTGACAGGCTCGCATACACCATGACTTTGTAGAGGCGACAACGGCTTGACAGGTCAGCCAAATTTGTATAGGCCCAAACCATGCAAACCTATCATCAGCGTTGATTGTTCACTCGAAATATGTTTGTGGAAGGAAACTGGCATGTTGAAGTTTGCTCTGAGGCCAGAGTCAATCGAACTGAGCCACTCCTTTGTGTTGACCCATTGCCTCCAAGTTGCCCAATTTTTCGCTTCAAATCAGAGGTGGCACCAAATCGGAAAGGTTTTAGAGTGCACGTCAAATTCACTCTATTAGTCTGAAATTAGGTAAATGCTATCGCTCCACGACGGTACAGAGTAACAATTAGTTTTGATTGGCATGCGGTGCTTTATTGGCGAGAGGCGAGCCGCTGTTTACCTGCGACAAGAAGTTGATTTTTCGAAAGTCGTAAAACTCAAGTCGCGGTGCGAAGCAACACGTCAAAAACTCACCTGCTTGGTGTGGCGCTTCTGGTCATCGCAGAGCCATGAAATTTTGGCTCGGAGTATAAGTTATAACACATCGTAGTCTCACTGTGACATATGTTTTCTAATCAAAATACCAAGAGAGAAAGTGAATATTGAGTCCGTTCCGGTTTGCAACCTACCGGTATGTCCTATTTGAAACCGTCGCCTTCTACACTTACTCAGAGTCAGACTCAGGCTCGGCGCAGTGCTCAACCCGTCCCGACTGCAGCAGGCAGAGTGCGGCGCAGACTGTTCAGTGCAGTCCAGTGGCAGTACAATGGCCTAGACTAGTGTAGTGCATGTGCCACTCCGCTCTCCAGTGCATGAACCCGCGATGAAGTACCGCGTAGATCTACCTACCATACCTATGTACGCGTATACTTGGCATTGGCCGGATTTTTTTGGCGACGACTGTACATGTATATCAGCAACAATGCAATGCGAGTACTTGCAGGCAACCCACGGCCAAGTGTTGACACCAAGGAGCGGTCCTTCTCTGCTACTATGGGCCACGTCTGGGTGGGGAAACGATAGAACTGTTAGTCCACTCACCTTGAACACAATGCCCTGGAGCACGTCCTCGGGTTTGTCCATCAGTCTCCGCGCTGTCTTGATCGGATTGCGCAGTGCAGCGCCGACTGTGAGGCGAGACGTTTCGCGCACTAGCTTCGGCTTGCCTATGCGTGCCTCGGCAAACCTGTTGCGGTACAAGGCAAAGCCGTAAGATATCAACAGTCTACCATACACGAAAGAATTTCCTCAGAGACAAAATGCGATAAAACTCAAGAAAAGAACAAGCTTCAGGCTCCTCTCAGTCAACATCCTCAAATCTCTTCCACTAGTACATTCACTGCCTTCTCATCAGGTGGAAGAGAGGCATAAAAGAAACTGACTAGGCACAACAGTTCACACACTGTCGTAGATATCCCACTATCCATGCTAGTACACAGGAGTTGTTGGATGTGGAGACATGATAGTGGAATTTCCTGCATCTGCCCACCCTGATCCACGCAGGCAGAGACGGAACGGTACGCACGCGCGCTCGCGCGCACACACACTCACACAGAAAGAGAGAGACACACACACATACATGTATATACGCACACGTAAACCCAAACTCAAGTGCATTACTTACCTGGTTGCTACTGTCGCAACTCCCCGAGAGGAGTATACACCCAAGGCGAGGAGCGAAAGACCAGCCACCTACAAGACATAGCAAGCACACCCATTGCCCAGACTTAACATGGCTGTTCTGAGGCCAACATACAGAGCCGAAATACAATGTACGAGTGGAATCTAGTGTTATACAATCATGCACATGCTCACA
>NC_088643.1:19311622-19391622 GCF_964019385.1 Sycon ciliatum | reverse complement strand
TTGCCAATACTTGCTAAGGCAAGTTACGGTTAGGTTTCGAAACGTTTCCAACAAATACGTCTGCATGAAAGGCACCATAAATACCCCAGCCCATGGCCATATCAAAAAAAAGTACAACAATAAACACCAAACAAACATTATACTTGTATGTGTATGCATGTGTGTGTGTGTGTGTGTGTGTGTGTGTGTGTGTGTGTGTGTGTGTGTGTGTGTGCGTGCGTGTGTGTGTGTGTGTGTGTGTGTGTGTCTGTGTGTGTGTGGTGTTGGCCAGTCCTGTGGCGTGACGAATTCCGCATTGATGGTTTTCACCACTCTTGCTTGCGCATCATCTTGGGTGTGTCTCGGCGAGATCAACAGTCAGATTCGGTGACCAATGAAGAGTTGAGGCGAAGATGGGGAAAGCCAGAGTTGTTACCGTATTTCCGCGCATATAAAGCCATGGCGTTATAGGTGAAACATCGCTGTTTTGGACCAAAATTTTGGAGAAAATAGCCTCGGTTTTAACGCCATGGCGCTAAAAGTGAGACGCTTACATGAAAAATCGGCAGAGTATGAACTTCGAGTACTCGTATGGTGCCGTTGCACGTTCATGTCGAGCATCCATATACTTTCAATTTTCCCTGAAAATTTCAAATTGTGAACCTATTGTGTACAAGGTGGCATACAAACTTGTGTGAAGGTGCAGTGGCGGTATGGCATGTGACAGTGGGGATGGGTACATGTAGAGAGAATCACCGCTACTGTAGGTTCACTGAAAGAATTGAACTCACCTTTAACGCCGGATGCAACTTCCTCCACATTGAATTTTGTTCACTTATAACGCCATGGCTTTATAAGTGAGGGTGGCCTTATATTCGGATATAACGCCATGGCTTTATATGCGCGGAAATACGGTATCCACCTGCATCCGCAAGCGGCGCATGGAGTGGCTTGGACATATTGCACGTATGCCGGATACCAGGCAACCTAAACAGTTGTTGTTTGGATGGTTTGCCAAGGCTCGTCCAGCAGAAGGTCCACGCCTTCGGCTCAAGGACCGTGTTCATCACGACCTACGCTCCTTGGATACACCATGGTGTACAACAGGCCAGGATCGACCTTTGTGGAGATCGAGTGTCGTTGATGTTGTGCCACCACCACTACCGTCTAAGCCCACTGTGCACTGCAGTGTTTGCGATCGCCATCTTAGTGCGTCTGGGTACAAGCGGCATAAGTGCAGTGCGGCCCGTCAACTTCCTGTCAGCCAACAGCCTGGTGCAAAGTCGTGTCAACGTTGTGGTAGATGGTTCAAGGGTGCTGGTGGGCTGAAGGTACATAAGTGCCCTCTCGCAGGTTCCTCCCAACAGCCATCGGACTCTGTCGATCCTGCACCTCGCCTAGTGCTTCAACACCAACATTGTTGCTCATTCCACTGCACGTCATGTGACCGGTGCTTTCGATCTGCTGGTGGATTTTAATGGCACAATTGCGAGCGTGGCAAGCGACCAACAGCGAGAGAGCGTCTTGAGTTCAAGTTCTGCTGTGCGTGCGGCGAGAGATATCGCAGGCAGCAGGATCTACAACGGCATGAGGCCGGATATTCTGCCGCGAAGCTGTGATGCTACCCCTTTGTTCCCCTCCTCATGAGGGCAGCTTAGCCGTTTAACGGCAGCTGTATGTCAAGGTCAAGGTGTGTGTGTGTGTGTGTGTGTGTGTGCGTGTGTGTGTGTGTGTGTGTGTGTGTGTGTGTGTGTGTGTGTGTGTGTGTGTGTCAGCACTGCTCTCGGAGATTTCGGCAGTCCAGGGACCTGACCTGGCACCAGCGTGTTTGCTCCTCTCCCTCCTCCCGCAATGGGACCACGTAACCTTTACAGCAGTGGGTCAACAGGACAGGACAGGACAGGTGTGTGTGTGTGTGTGTGTGTGTGTGTGTGTGTGTGTGTGTGTGTGTGTGTGTGTGTGTGTGTGTGTGTGTGTGTGTGTGTGTGTGTGTGTGTGTGTGTGTGTGTGTGTGTGTGTGTGTGTGTGTGTGTGTGTGTGTGTGTGTGTGTGTGTGTGTGTGTGTGTGTGTGTGTGTGTGTGTGTTTCATACTCGTGTTTATTCAGGTTTGCCGTTGACGAAATAATCAAAGAAAAGTTCACAAAGCCACAGTAGGAAACGCAATGCTTACTGGACTGATTTAGCTCCTTCATTGCTTTGGCAGCACGCTCCAAGCCACTGGGATCGAAGTTGGCGAAAGATCCAGGCACTCCAGGAATTTCCTGTTTTTTTGGAGGCTGTGGTTTGTTTGCATCATCTCCAGCTGCGGGAGGAGGCCCTCCCGGCATTGCTGCTCCATCTTGGGGAGCTCCCTTGAAGGCGTTCCCGAAGAGGAACGACATACTCGCCCACTCGACCAGAAAATCCTACGAAACTATAACTAAAAATAGTAAGAAATACAAAATTCTACAGCGAAGTAAGATTGAAAATTTTCACCACCGGAGAGATCGATCACGCACGTTTTTCTTCTGGCTAGGGCTGCGACTCGATTGTGCGTGGCCGCTGCGTGCAGTGACTGCAGTCCAGAGATTTCCATTGCGCAACGGTCGAGCTAGCCTGATATCCACTCATCCAGACCAGAGAGCCCATATCCCCCCCATGCTGCATACATCATGCCCATGATGATGTCACTACAAGTACAAGACTGACCACATAATATCAGAAGGAGAGGCGTACATCTGTAGCTGCCAGTTTAGCATGCTGTGATCGTCTAGTGGTTAGGACCCTACGTTGTGGCCGTAGTAACCCAGGTTCGAATCCTGGTCACAGCACTCGGCAGCTTTTTTCTTCTTTTTTTAGAAACTTTTTACAGGGATTGTGCATGATTTCTTCCGTGTTTTTTCGTCGCATTTCTTCGAGCTTCATCAATTTTCTATTCAGATCAGACAGACTTGCCTTCCTCCCCAAACCATGCAAACAGTCCGATGTGCTGAAGGAAGCAAACAGTAACTATACTGAGTCTGTAGTATCTGTACACACCATCATCAGGACTGGTGTCCCCACGCACAGACTCAGCACCAGATTCTACAAGTACTCTCGCATAACAATGCTGGTTGACGAGCATGCAGCATGCATAAGCAGCCTGCATCTGCCATCTGTCAAGTGTTAATCATGACCAGTTCGAAGAAACAATTCATTTGTTGGAAAGCTGACGTGTTGTTGAAGTACGTCTCGTATCTAGATTGGTTTGGCCTTTGGGTGATTGTTTTCCTTCACCATTTGGAAATACAAAATTAATCGAAACATTCTCAACGCTAATTTTGTACTTTGCTGTACAATGCAGTGGTGATTGCTGCAGTTGGTTATTGAACAACTCGACTCGAAACTAGCAAGTTGTCTTCATCGATGTCACGGTCGATCCATTCTAATTGTAATTATGGCCTGTCGAGGCATGGCACTTAGACGCCCAATCCTACTGGCATTGCTAGTACTAGTAATAAGCAACGTCTTCGACAGTCACACTGCTGTGGATGGAAAGAAATCCCCTCCGAAAGACTTCTACAAAGTCCTGGGTGTAAAGAAAGATGCGAGCAGCTCGGAGATTAGGCGTGCATATCGCAAGCTCGCATTGAAATACCACCCAGACAAGAATAAAGAAAAGGGAGCAGATCAGCGATGGTTGGCTATTGCTGAAGGTGAGAGTTATAATTTGAAGACTTGAGGCATCAATGGACTCAGATGGAGAGCCAAGGTTTAATTTATACAAAAGAGAAAGACCAAGGAACTACAAGTTACGCTATACTGTCCACTAACACCACCAGTTACTAAACAATCAGCTCATGCGATAACATTGCACGACACTGACCGACGGTACTGACGTTCTACCGTCGGTACTGACGTTTTACCGTCGGTACTGACGTTTTACCGTCGGTCAGTGTCGTGCAATGTTATCGCATGAGCTGATTGTTTAGTAACTGGTGGTGTTAGTGGACAGTATAGCGTAACTTGTAGTTCCTTGGTCTTTCTCTCTTGTATAAACTTGAGGCATCAATAGTGATTGGCAAGATAGTGCTTGCTCGTGATACAGTGCAAGAAATCTGAATGGGGTGATGAATCTCATACTGTTCTGACGGATACATGTACTGCTGTGCACATGACCACGGCGGCATGTCGGCAAGTGTGTATGTTTGCGGAAATCAGGGAACCGTACCATCTGGGCCTTTCTGGAGAGACGGCGTGGGTGGGTGGAACGTGAAATGGCATGGCTTTGGCTGCTCGTGTAGGGTTCCAGATGCACCGGTGGTCTGTGCCGCGCCTGGTGACAGTGGAGCTTTGGTAGCGATCGCGTAGAATATCTTTATCTGTGTTTAAAAAGCTTCAAACACACATCATTTCGCATACTATAGTCTCGTGTTGTCTCCCTAGGAGGGACGCGACGAATGCGACTCCCTACCAGGCCCTTACATGATGGCAGGAAAAATCATGACTGCTGATTTGTAGCATGTCATTGTCAATGTGCCAGGGTGGTCACAGGGCCAAGGCAGCCGCAACTCTGCTCGTACAATGTATGCACCAGTGATGATACTTGTGAGTCGATTTTGCTCTCCCGGCACTGGCTTGAGTACCATATTGTGCTACCGTAAAAGTCCGTAAATAAGTACGTATTTACTTTCGAATTAGTGACCACACCCGTACTAACTTTCGGGCGGGTACTGACTTTCGGGCACGAACTAACTTTCGGACCTGACTTGTGTGTAGTGGAGAAGTCATTTTCATGTAAATGTACATGCTACGTGCTGCGTGTGCGCATCGTACGGGTACTTATTTCGGGCAGTATGTTTATCGGACTTGACTTGACTTCAACAGACAGAGCCAAAAGAATGAAGGGGATATTTATTTCGGGCAGGTACTTATTTACGGACTTTTACGGTGTTGTACCCATGTTAATTAAGCGGCCAATGCAACAAGGGACCACCTGTTGTCCAAAAATACAGTCAGACACCGGTTATGTTGGATGCATCCTGTATGCTGTAAATCTGTAACCAGCTATTTTCTCCTGGATGGTGAGGGATCCGGATAAAAGAGGACCGGATAAGCGAGGTCTGACTGTACCAGCTTTCTGTGCTGTGAGGGGGGGGGGGGGTGAAGGTTTGACCATATAAATGAGTCCTTCATTCGCATCCATTCACCTTTTCTCTGTCTCAATGTGCCGACCTGCTTGTCACTGTTCTCCAACTGGTTGTGTCACCTTTTGAATGGATAATGAGCATAGTAGAGCCGGGCATGCATGTACACTGCACTGAATGAATCGTAGACAAACTGCCACTATCTGACTTGGTGTTTGTCCAGCGTATGAAGTGCTAGGCGACAAAGACAAGAGGCAGCGCTATGATAAGTATGGAGAGGCCGGACTAAACGACAATAACGGCTTTGGCGGCGGCGGTCCAGGCGGTGGCTTCAACGGCGAAGGCTTCAGCTTCCAGTTCGATGACATTTTTGGCGGCGGTGGCTCCCCGTTCGACGATTTCTTCGCCGGCGGTGGTGGTGGTGGACCGAACATGTTCTTCGAGCAACCGTTCGGACATGGCCATGCTCACCACGAGCAGGATGAGCACATGCAATTCCAGTTTGACTCGGACTTCATGCATGGCCCAGGTGCTGGTGCTGGTGCTGGTGGTGGCGGCCACGATCACATGTTCTTTGCCGACGACGGCATGCAGGACTACCATGCGTTCCATGGCGGAGGCGGTGGTGGTGGCGGAGGCGGCGGCGGCATGTTCGATGACTTTGGGTTTGAGGACATGTTCGCTGGCGATGATATGTTCCATCATGGCGGAGGTGGGCATGGACACCAGTACTTCGAAGCGTCCAATCAGCAACAAGGCAAGTACTGCACCTATAATACACTCTGTACACTGTTGTCCAACCAGCAACAAGTACTGGTACTGCACCTGGAATACACTGGCTGTGTTCGATTATGCACTTGAATCGATTCATGAATCCATTCGCATGGATTCAAGTCGTTCGATTTTCATGTCATAAGCCCTGGAATCCATTCACCCTATTCATATGGGGTGATGTGAATAGCGCGAATCGATTCATGAATCGATTCGTGAATCGATTCGCGTGCATAATCGAACGCACTCACTGACTCTGTACACTGAACCTGATTGTATTACAGGTACCTGTAGTAATACACTGCACACTGTACACTATCGGTACCTGTAGTAATACACTGCACACTATCGGTACCTGTATTAATACACTGTACAGTGTACAGTCATAGTAAACTGTCCACCAGGTGCATTCTTGCAAGTTTATAGCCAGGAATGGGACCGAGTGCCAGTTGCCACGCACATGTAGACAGTATTCTTGTCTGTTGCATGTTGCTAGCTGCAGTCCGCATGTTTACTCCGACCCTGGTGGATCAGGCACGTGTACAGTACCTCGGCTATGAGGACCGATGTTTATGGCACATGGCCGTCTAGTACATTATTCTTATTATTCTTTTGCTGAAGTTTTGCTGTACTACCATTGCATGTGTAGGTATGCTGAAGATTTTCAATATCTTGGTTGAAAGTAGCGTAACGTGTTGCAGGGGATTCCTGACTTTACAGGGGTTGCGATGCTTTAACAAACGCTTTGGTACTTCTAGACCTGTGTACCTGTTTCACTTTTTGCGTTTCCGTGTGTTTGGTTGGTAATCTGCAGGTGGTGAGCGATGTCGAGTAGTAACACAGAAAATAGGCAACATGGTCACAACGCAGACGATCTGCAGCTAGTCCAGCTCTCTCTCTCTCTCTTTCTCTCTCTCTCTCTCTCTCTCTCTCTCTCTCTCTCTCTCTCTCTCTCTCTCTCTCTCTCTCTCCTTCTCTTGCAACTTGAACCAAGCAGTCCCTCACCATTTCGAAATATTGTAATCTGGCAGCCAGCGCTTGGACAGTGGCGCCTGGTTTTATCCGTCTAAGTGTAGACGGCAATAGTGCTTGGCCAGTATCAACTGTGCTCATCGGCTGTGAGGAACTTACAATGGTATGTGTAGGCTACCTGTGTTCCATCCAGATAGCTTCACACTCTGATCTGTGTGCTTCGAGACTCGCCGAAATGCACAAAGACCTAGATGGTCAGCACGTGCAGTGCACACCTGGCTGGACCAAGCCAACCGCCAGCACTGTTCTATTGTACTGCCTTGCGCGCTGTTGTTCGCGCTGCGGCACATCCTTGTGCTGTTTTACGACTGCTTGAAGTATTTCCAAAAGCTCTTTCGCATTGCATTGCATGCACAGAGTCCCGTCTCCTGTTATGTGTGCATTTCCACTTTTCCAGCTGTAGATAATACTAATTATTATTATTGTTTTCTAGGGCCAACTGGAAATATCTCTCCCGGTTGTCTTCTACTAGATGTGTAGTCATGTGGCTGGTTCATTTTGACTCTTTGTTGTCTATAACTATAATTATATCCGACTTATCAGTTATGCCTGACATTATCTTCAAGCTGCTGCTGCTGCTGCTGTCTTGTTCAATGGAACTGCTGACTACTGTACAGAGTTGCACGTGTGCAGAGTCTAGTGTTCTAGATGTGACACCGGGCGGTGGCTTGTCTGAACGCACCATGACCGACGGGGATCGAGCGTATCTCAAGAAAGCACACTTCGCTTGCAGTAGTTCTAACGGCCTCTGCTTCCCAACCCACATACGCATACACGATACAAGCGCAATGTTCGGCTTTGGCTATTTTAGCCCCTTCAAAAGTACAATAAACGAGCAGGAAAGATCAATACCGTTTTAAGAAAATACTAGCGATCATCAGTTCGGAAAATAAAACATGTCTGCCAGTTGAACTGATTATAATTTGAAAGCACGGACGCGCGCACACACATACACGCACACGCAGAGAAAGAGAGAGAGGCGTACATACGCACGATATTGTTAAGTATGACGAAAGGTTGCAAGTCTAAACACTTTGGCTCCTCATGTACATTGTCCAAATCGGCTGATGCCTAACATTTTTTTTTTTAAAGAAAAAGACTGAACAAGGAAGCAAAAGACCTAATCGAAATAAACCCGGACTCCGATATGCACTCCTTTTTAGGATATATTTACATGAACTAGGGGAGTGCTGGCATAAACAAACTGGAAGGTATCTCCTGATGTCAACAGAAATCCTACATTGTACATGTACATCAAAATGCGCAAACACACACTGGCAGTCTCGACAGTCATGATGTGAAGTGTGCAAAGTAAGAGAGCGCGTCCACTGTTAGTCAAAGTTAGTTGCTACTCGCGATCAAAGACGACATTACCGGCGACACCTCTCCTGTGTCCCTTGGCTGCGTTATATGTCATGGTATCACACACATGTGTACACACACACACACCGCATACGCACGCACGCACACTGTCGAGAGGGGGATCCGTTAACAGTGAAGTGCGTCGTCCGGTGCAGCAGTGCCCACGCTGACGGCGGAGCCTTCGAGCAAAACACGCGCGTGCGCACAGGATCTCTCGTCGTTTTGAGGATAAATATGACAGAGGGGAGTAATATCGGGGAGGTGGACGACACATCAAGCCACTTTGGACAAGGGGGTGAATTCTAATTTGGCGCTGGGTGACGGCGGCAGAGCTGGGAAGGTCGAAAACAGGACGTCGTTGATCGGTGAAAGAAACAACAACGTGTCATGCGTTCCTGGCTGTCGGTGCCGACTCGCCTGCCTCTCACGAATTGGCATCCATGTAGTCATCTCCCAGCAGCTGCAGTTGGCCGTAGAGCGCATCGAAGGAGGGCCGCTCTTCCAAGTCCTGGACAGTGCAGGCAGCAAAACACAACAAGTTGCAATGCTGGGCCGCAAACTATCAAACATCACTGCGCCCAACGTGCGCGTCCCAATATGGAGCCCCCAGCTCTATGCAAAGCCCCCCCCCCCCCCCCATGTCTAAAGTGATTGCAGCTCTATAGCCCCCCCCCCCCATGTCTAAAGTGATTGCAGCTCTATGCAAAGCCCCCCCCCCCCCCCCCAATGTCTAAAGTGATTGCAGTAATAGCACATAAAGCACATAATGTCACTGGAAATTTCAGTGAAGCCTATTATAAAGCACCATTACTCTTTGAAGGGTAACGGTGTGAAATTTCCAGTGGCTTCATGTGCTGGTATGTTTTCCACCAACAAAAAATATCGATTATGGCAATTCACATAGACTCATACTTGGAAGTATTCATTCCTGGTTGGATCAAAGTTTGATTGCCTTTGTCCTGTAGTACAGTAGAATCTCTATTATCCGTACTCCCCGTGTTCGGCCCTCTGCAGGGTGTGGACGGTCAAATAACACACTGCAACTTCACTCTACTTTCGTACTTCCAAGTCCATGCACTGTCTGCCGTGGGTGGACATCTAGAAAACATTCTTTAGTTCTCATTTGAGCCGTAGCAAGTACACGTCTTTGCCTGCAAGTTACGCTCACCTTGTGCCATGTGGTGCTGACAATTTCGTACACCTCCGGGGGACACCGCTGTGGACGCTCCAGTCGATAACCGCGCAGTACCTGAAGACAAAAAAGACAATATTATTAGGCACATGAAAAAGCAAACATCTGTTTATCCCACTGGCATTGCCTTTGGTTTAAATGACATCTGACCAGCAGACATACGTGGGCAGGCATACATAGTACACACACACACACACACACACACACACACACACACACACACACACACACACACACACACATGCGCGCGAGCGTCCAGACTGAGAGCGCCTGCTTACCAAAGCAATGATGAGTACATGTACTTACTTCATCAAGAACCTGTGAATTGCTGAACGTCGGATAAGGCTGCTTGCCCGAACTGAATAGCTCCCATACCAGCACGCCTGTAACAGCACAAACCACAAGGTAGAACACAATTTGACCACGATACTCGGATAACAAGCACCCCCCCCCCCCCCCACACACACACACACAACTTTCCTGCAGGTGGAACTGCCCCCCCCCCCCCCCCATTACCAGCTTCATGATCAATGATTGATTCCACAGATTACTACACCTAAATGCAGCGGCCCATGTGCACATGTCACATACCGAAAGACCAAACGTCCGACTTGCTGCTGAACTTGGCGAAGCTGATCACCTCCGGCGCTGCCCACTTGATTGGGAACTTGGTGCCTTCGGATGCCGTGTACTCGTCGTCCAGTACGTATCTGCGTATACAGTGCCACACACACGCACACACACGCACACACACACACACACACGCACACACACGCACGCACACACACACACACACGCACACAGTAGAGTAACACCACCACCGTCATTTATGGACTGGTCACCATAGCAGTGGCAGACCTAACGTTCTCACAGAGAATGCGGAATATTTGTTGGGGACTGGGCTGTGGAGTGAGTGCGACTCTGCTCTAGTCACGAGGCCAGTTGTCATTCTCCACCACTGCACATCAATACATGGCCGGAGAGTGTCCGTGAGGTGAAACATCCCCCGCCACATTCTGATGACAGGATAACGGGCCACTACGACTGCTGATGGAAAGAAGTGGCAATTCCGAAGCAGTCCTATGTAGGGCTCAACGGGGTGCACCGGGTACCCGTCCGTTAATCTCAGGTACCAATAGTCAAAGGTACCCGTTCGGATTTCGATGATCCGTGTCCTTGTCAAATCATTGTTACTGCCTGTGAAGGTGTTACCTGGTACCCATTTTCCATGGGCAGGTGAACAGATAGCATTCATTTGGAACTTCAGTAGCAATTACATGAGGCACAAATCAATTTGCAAATCATAATGACTTTGTGATATCAAGATGCAATCTGAGTTCGAGAAAAGATAAAAATTAGAGAATTGTACAAAAACTAAACATGGCTGCTAAAGTGCACCGTTAACCCGCCTGCTAAGAAAATTACCCGTTAGGTTAGTTAAAGGTACACCCGTTTGTCCCCTAGGTCACTCCTATTTCTACTTGCCTTGCCAGTCCAAAGTCACCCACTTTCACCTGGTATCTTTCACCGATCAGACAATTACGAGCAGCCTGGGGGGCAAGAGAAAGCACACACACACGTACACACACACACACGCGCGTACACGCGCGCGCGCGCACACACACACACACACGCACACACACACACACACCGAACACTAGAGAGAGTTGGGGTACGGTTAGAGGAGGACGAGACATTGAATGGTGGTCGCCACAGTCACAGATAGTAGCAGTGCTGGTGAGGCTACAGGCACTCCACCGACCAATAGGTCTCAGTATCGCCATGCCGGTAACGCACCAAAAGACAGAAACGGAAGAAAATCTGAAGCGCAATACATGAATAGTAATTACAATAAAGGTAATAGGAAGAGTACATGAAAACCAGAGTGTGCAGCTCGGATGGGTTGCTGTCACGGCGGAATTCCGTGATTACATCATTTTAGTGATGTAGTGCGTACAAGCAGGATTCAAGCAGGTCTCTTTCTGCACAACTGCAGCTTAGTTGTACGCACTACGCCATTTCCCGCCTCAGATCTGCGCCAAATATGATGTAATCACGGAATTCCGCCGTGACAGACACCCATAGCAGAAAAGGCCCCAAGGCCCAAGCTGCACACTCTGGTTTTCATGTACAATATAGGTAATAGCTGGGAGAGTGGTGACCAAGAGAGAACAGTATAGACCGTTAGTAGGGGGTGCTTCAATGCACATCCCCAAACCGAGAGGTGCGATCTGGAAAGAACAGTGACACGATCAGCATGATGGGCTTCAAAGCACGTCCCAAGACCATGGCTAGTCTGAGATGTGTTTGTTGACACCTTTTTTTAAAGCTGTGAGTGGAGAGTGATTGGCCAGACGGGGAAAGACGTCTTCGGGGAGACTGTTCCACATTTCAAGGAAACAGTACGGGAAGGAACGTCGAAGGTAATCGGGACTGGTGCCGGGGGTGGTGTTTAATAGCTGTTCCCGGTGCTGGCGCTGAGCATAATGCTGCTGGCGGGTTCAAACAGTATCATTCTGTGCTGAGTTATAAGACAATTGACAATTCAATGTAACCCCAATAAAGTGCTTCAAGCATTCGTCCCAAGCGATGAATACAATACGATAATGATAAGGGACAAACCAATGTTCTCCATCCCTACCGTCCAATTGAAGCATGGTTTAGCACCCCCCCCCCTCACAAATGCATAGATAACGTTAAAATCTAATAAATGAGGGCTTATCTACGAGTACTCGGAGTACTTATTGCTAAACCTTGTAACAAGAGTAATAAGTCGCACACACGATCTCATCGGCGTCATCGCTCTAGGCTCACCAAGTCCCGGTGAATAAACTTGCTGGTCTCCAAGAACTTCATGGCGCCACAGATCTGCAGCGTCATGTCGATCAGGACATCGGGCCGATCCTGAAGCTCGGGATGATTGCGGATGTACGTCAGCAAGCAACCTGTACAGTCATGCACACCAGTTGGCAGTGAATAATTTACAAACACACACACACACACACACACACACACACACACACACACACAAGTGCACCCGCTCGCACACACACACACACACGTTTCTATTTGTTCAAGCTAGGTACTTCCCAGTACCGTAAAGTCGCGTGTAAAGACCGCGGCTTATATGACTTTTTGGGGGAAATTTTGCAGGCTTCTACATGAGACAGGCTTCTATACAAGACAGGTATTTCTATGTATGTCAACACTAAAAGCAGGCCTGTGTGCCGACAGGCCCGATACACTACGGTATGTATGTCAACACAAAACTGTACAGTCACCTACCTATGCCTATATATTTGGCATAGTGCATCCATATGTAATTTGACCCCGCTTCCTATTTCACACCGTCACGTACGCACATGCACCTCGCATGCACCAGCGGTAACTGTTGCGTGCCTGTGCTGTTTACATGCCTGCTCTGTTGCCTGTGTTCTTCACTTCTCCTTCTGTCTTCATCAAGTATAGTTTGTAATTCCTACCGGAGTGTGATGGTTGTGTTGGACTGAGAGAGTGTGCATGGGCATTTACCCTTAGTGCTGTTGCAGTAACGCAACACTTGGTGTCAGAACTGGTACCCCGAACCCTCACCACCGGACCCGCTCGCCATGGCGAAATTTCAGCACCCTGAAAGCTTCGACTTTTCCGCACCAGAGAATTGGCCCCGATGGAAAAGCCGTTTCTCACGCTTTCAGATTGCTACCAAACTCTCCTCCGAATCTGCGGAAGTCCAAATCTCAACTCTAATCTACTCTCTGGGCCCAACTGCGGATGATATCTTCCAGCGTGAGTTGTCCTCGCCCAAGCCTCCGGCAAGGACAAATTCGACAAAGTGGTCGGTTGTCCTCGCCCAAGCCTCCGGCAAGGACAAATTCGACAAAGTGGTCGATGCTTTCGACAAATACTTTGCACCTGTGGACAATGTTATCCACGAACGGGCACAGTTCGCTCGTCTCCGCCAGCTTACCGGCGAATCCGTAGCCACGTTCTCAAGCCGACTCCACTCTGTCGTGGCGAGATGCCGTTTCGACAAGCCGTCAGAACGGATCCGCGATCACCTCATCGCCCACATGACTGATTCCGATGTGAGTAAGGCGATGCAGAAAAAGGACATATGCTCCCTCACCCTCGCCGATGTTCTCAAGGAGGCCAAGGCAGCTGAGACCCTCGAAATGCAGCTAGCCACTCAGCCCTCCGTCACCGCCGCTATCGCTCGCGGACATCATAAACAATCTCGTGGAACTGGCAGACTGAAGAGTGGCAGAGCCTCAGGTCCGCTCGCTCCCTGCTCCGGCTCATCCAATGGTCACTCGCTCCGCGAGTGTCCTGCTTGGTCCGTCGAGTGCCGTAAGTGCCAGCGTCGTGGTCACTTTGCCAAAGAGTGTCGTACTAAGGTCATTGGACCTGACGGCCAACCTCTACCCATACACGGTGTATGTGTTGCTGCCAGCTCCTGGAAGGACCGCAACGTCACGTTCCGTGTTATTGTTGTCGATGGCCCCAGCAACCTCCTGAGCCGCAGTGTATCCTAGGCATCCGCAAGCCCTCCATCCACTCCTCCTGTCATTGGTGACATGTCCGGTCCTGCAGCTACCATCGAGCTGCAAGACAATGCCCAACCATACCACTGCCAGACCGCACGACGAGTCCCCATCCACTTGCAAGCCAAGGTCAAGACGAGCTTGACCGGATGGTCCAGATGGGACTCATCTCTCCAGTCACCGATCTGACCGACTGGTGTGCACCCATGGTGCCCGTGCTCAAGAAGAATAGCTCAGTCCGCATCTGCGTGGATCTCAAACGCCTGAACCAGTCCGTGAAGCATGCACACTTCACTCTGCCGACCATCGAAGACACACTGGGTAAGCTGTCCGGGGCCAAGGTCTTCTCGTCGCTTGACACGGCATCTGGGTTCTGGCGAGTGCCTCTTGCTGACAACAGTGCGTCACTCACTACATTCATGACACCATTTGGCCGGTTTCACTTCAACTGTCTACCCTTTGGTATCACCCGTGCACCAGAGGTTTTCCAGCGTTGCCTACTGGACATTGCTGGGAACATTCCCAACGTGGTTGTCTTCATGGACGACATCCTCATGTTCGGTGCCACTCTAGCTGAGCACGATGCTGCCCTCACTGCCGTCCATGCAGCTCTCGCTTCTGCAGGCGTACTCCTCAACCCCGCCAAGAGTCGCCTCCGTATGAAGTCCCTGACATTCCTGGGTCACCTCATCGGTGCTGACAGTATCCGCCCAGACCCAGCCAAGGTGTCTGCCATCCAAGCTCTGAAGTAACCGACCAATGTGCCCAAGTTGCGCCGTGCTCTGGGTATGTTCACATTTCTGTCGAAGTTTGTGCCAGATATGGCAAATGTCAGTGCCCCGCTCCGTGCTCTCCTGAAGGCCGACACCGCCTGGCAGTGGGACACCCAGCAAGAAACTGCCTTCTGTCGCCTCAAGGAACTCGCTACGACTGCTCCCTGCGTGGCACTGTTCTCTCCTGACCAGCCCGTCTGTATTAGTGCTGATGCCAGTAGCTACGGCCTGGGTGCTGTCCTCCTGCAGCCCGATGGCTCCCGCTGGCGCCCTGTTGCCTATGCGGCCCGTTCTCTATCACCTACTGAGCAGCGCTATGCCCAGATTGAGAAAAAGCGTCTCGCCATCGTTTGGGCATGCAAGCATTTCCACCACTACATCTACGGCGGTCCTCAGTTCACAGTTGAGACTGACCACAAGCCTCTCGTGCCCCTCATCAACTCCGCCGATCTCGCCCGCTCACCTCTGCGATGCCAGAGACTCCTGATGCGGCTGATGAGGTACAGCCCAACCGCTACCCACGTGCCTGGCAAATCACTCGTCATTGCCGAGACCCTATACCGCGCTCCTCAAGAGTCCTCGCCTTCTAGCGCTACATCGAAGTCAAGCAACTTACCACTACTACGTCTGCCGCTGTGATTGCCTCTCTCCACTTAGTGTTTTCTACCCATGGTATTCCACACACGCTGGTCTCTGACAACGGTCCACAATCTGCTAGTGCATTTGCTAACGAGCTTGGGTTTGCCCATCGCACGTCAAGTCCTCGCTTCGCCCAAAGCAACGGCGCTGCAGAACGTGCCGTTCAGACAGCCAAGCAGCTCATTCTCAAGAACGACGACTTGCCTTCCGCTCTCTTGGCATACCAGTCTACGCCATTGGCAAACGGTTATTCACCGTCACAGCTGTTGTTCGGCTGACAAATCCGCTCCCGGCTACCAGGACCCCTCCCTGCTCCAGCATAGCCCGATGTGACCGCCCTTGCCGACAAGGAAATATCTTCCAGGTCTCAAAAGGCTGATCGCTACAATCAACGCCACCGTGCTCGAATGCTGCCTGTTCTTGCCACTGGTGCTCCTGTGTATGTCCCCAATATGGACAAAACAGGACACGTCCAGAACCGCCTGTCCGAACGCTCGTACACCATCGACCTTACTCCTGGGTCATCTGTCCGCAGAAATCGTCGCCATCCACGCCATCCGCGTCAGCCAAACGCCCTGATCCCTCCAGCTCATCCTCCTCCATTGAGCCCATGTATGAGGTTGATTACGGTGTTCCTGTTCCTGTGCATGTTGCCCTGCAACCACCAGCTGACTCTACTCTGCCGCCCCTTCTGCCTGTGCCACAGTCTCCTCGAGTTGCTAAGCCTTTGCCACCCGGCCGCAGACCACCATCCAACCGTGTTCGCCATGCACCTCAACGCTATGCTGCCAATGCCTGAACACAGTAACACTGTTTACTCCATGTGTTCCAGTTGAACTATGACTGTGTTCTTTTCATGTTTTTTCTCTCTATCATTCTGAGTAATGCTCACTTTGGTACCCGCTTCAGAACTGCTATCGTTTCTTTTTCTCTTCCCTCTCTCCTTTGCTCCGCACTTTCTCGTGTCCCGCCATTCGAATTTTTTCGGGGGGAGATGTACAGTCACCTACCTGTGCCTATATATTTGGCATAGTACATCCATGTGTAATTTGACCCCGCTTCCTATTTCACACCTTCGCGTACGCACATGCACCTCGCATGCACCAGCGGTAACTGTTGCGTGCCTGTGCTGTTTACATGCCTGCTCTGTTGCCTGTGTTCTCCACTTCTCCTTCTGTCTTCATCAAGTATAGTTTGTAATTCCTACCTGAGTGTGATGGTTGTGTTGGACTGAGAGAGTGTGCATGGGCATTTATCCTCAGTGCTGTTGCCGCAACGCAACAAGAATGGGCTTAGCTGATACACACCGGTCCTCTTTTTAACACTCAAAACAGGCTCCTGTGTTTCAGCCAGGCTTGTACACAAGACGGTAGCGGGGAACTCCCCATGGTCATGTGATGATATCCAGTAGAGCATATAGGGTGCACATACCATTACACATGAGCTCGGTGACGATAAAGATAGGTCTCTGCACTGTGACCACGCCGTAGAGCTGCACCAGGTTGGGATGCTGGAAATTCCTGCAAACGTGAATATTGGTGTAGATGCACAGAGACACACACACAGTCACACATATGTTCAGGTCAAGACTACTGCAGTGACATTTCACCTTGAATAGTAAGTTGTCAAATGCCATCCATTCACCACGGTACACAACATAGTGCATCTTTTTGGCGCAAAAATTACTAAAGGTAGATTTGCGATACGAAGGGCGGCGACTTACTTCATGACCTTAGCTTCGTCGATGAAATCTTCTTCCGCCATCGTGCCTTCCTTCATCATCTTGATGGCCACTTCAATTGTTCCCTTGTACTTGCCTGCCATGACAACACCAAACTGACCGCTGCCCAGTTCTCGTCCAAAGCTCAGGTCTGCAGGGTCGATTTCCCACTTGTCTGCGAAAGAAGCAGGAAGTGAAATACAGAGAACACATTGAGCATTGCTCTGCCGCAGTGATCCACTAGGATACGAGGTGCAGGCCTGTTGGAACCAGTCCAGTCGGTCAGGATATCACCGGACCAACTTTTTGACCACCAGCACATGTGTCCTGCTGCGAAGGGCATGTGTAGCCACAATACCATACACAAAGTATCATGTGACAATGCCATGATACTACTGGACCAATCGAAAAACTGCTTTCGGCGGTCCTCAGGTGAGACTGGTGTAGTCTAATTACATGAATACCAAGGCAACGAATTGGCATTCAAAATTTCTAATGACTCTGGCTCACCTCTGGTTGGCGGCTCCTGCGGTTTCATTAGACGAGGTGGGTTACGCAATCTCGTTACAAGACCTGTGGGCAGGCAAACAGTGAGAACACACGTTAGCATACAGACTGTACAAAACAGACTGCACTCAGTATCCAAACGCCAGTTATTGAGAACCTCGGTTTTGCTAGATAGCATTATCCAGGCCTTGTTGGTTTGAATCCTGGTTGTCAACAAACCCTTTTTTTCTTTTTCTTTCCTGCTTTGCTCTGCGATTAGCCTAGACAGGGAGTTGCCAGAGAAGGAACAAGATATTTCTCTTCGAACAACTTGGATGAGTAAATACACATGTACATGTACAAGAATCCATGCCGTGTGTGAAGGATGCTGAAGTACGGCAGAGATTGGATGGATTATCCTAACATAATGGAATGCCAAGACACAGTGTCCTGCACCGCTGACCGGCATTGCACGCATAGGCAATGCGTGCAGGTGAACCATGCTCAACTGCACTCCCGTACAGTACTGTCGAAGAACGGAGCTCCGAAGAGCAACTAGGCTAGAAATAAATTCACCAAGCACAGCATATCAATGTATACACGGTGACTCAACTGTCGGTATCGACTGTACTACATGAAAATAGGAACAGTCTAGGCTAGGAGGCTGCTGCCCCCCCCCCCCCCCCCCCCCCCCCGTTCTTCTGCGATCGACAGTACTGTAGCATAGAAGAATGGCATGAGTCAAGCCATGAGTCAAGCCATGAGTCATGGCATTAGTCATGGTATGTACTGTACCTACCTCCACCGTTCAGCTGATGGTACTCGATGAGCTCGGGGATGGTCTCGAACCGATGGCGATCAGAGATGTAGTATTTTCTGTCGTCGTCTTGTCGAATGTGGTAATGGCGGACCACATCAGCATGCCTGCAGAACAGCAGCAGCACATGGGCATGAACAACACAATCCAATGGTACATCTTAAGGTAAATCTAATCAAGACTAGCTAGCTTCAGGGAGATGAACCAAGAAAAGTCGTATTATGCTACGTTAGGAGCTTGACAGTGGCAGGGTGTGGCCAATAGACCAATCCCGAAAAGATTGTCTGGGTTCGAAAGGGGGCATGTCAACTGAGAGTACACTGTACAACACATACATGGCACTACCTGATCAGCATGCGGCACAGGACGTGTTTGATAGTTCGCGTGTGAATGCGAGGGTAAGTACACGGTTTTCTCGTTAGTTGCATGCAAGAGAGACGATGCGACAGAAAGCAAAGCCCTTTGTAGTTTTCTCTCTCGCACTGGTAATGGTCTGCTGTGGGAGTTGAAATGCTAAGACATAATCCTTGTTTCGCTCTTCTGTGTAGTGTGAAGAGGTCAACGAACATGTAGAGCTCACTTTGATGAAGTAGGCAAGGCTGTGAGCGCTGTGGCTCAAAGCGATAGGCCCTAAATCTTACGAGATGTTTCGAGTGCTATTGTTTGTTGCGAGCGCTTCGTCTTCGATGAGTCCTGCCTCTTTCCTGGCAGCTGCCCTCCTATAGGACCAACCACGAAGTGACTGTACCCATCTGCAGCCGATCAATGTTATATTGCACAAGAAGATATCGTTTTCGCCGAGCCAGTGCCCTGCCAAAGACCATCGCCGTGTCACACCGTCGGAACGAGTTCATGATGAGAAACATCATTCGCGCGAGCTTGATGAAGAACTATTTCGAAAGACAACATAGTCTTTACCCCCGGGACGACAACTATGCGCACGTCCTGCAAGGGGAGAATGTCACCAGCGACATCAAAGACGACGACGGCAGTATTTCGGAAACCTGGAGTCAGCGGAGGTCGTCAACCTCCTCCGCGACCAGGTACATGTACAGTACAGTATAGGTGACATGTCGACACGAGCGTGCGGAAACACAGCATACACAGTACACTGTAGTAATGTTGCGAGAGTTTGCGGAAGGAGTCCAAGTCGGGAAATCCATCAGCTCCAAAAGCTACCTGTAGGTGGGCGATGAGACTCCAGCTTCAGACTACAACAGTCAGGACTTGTAAATAGTTGAACTTTGTGAAGCAGCAGATCGAGAAGTTAGCTGAAATCGTAGCTGTTGCAGTACGTCGGCGCTATGTAGGTTGCATTTTTTACGGAGAGTCGATCGCCACGCGAATGTTTCTCTCCTCACCGAGAGCTAGCTGGCCTCCAAACTCCGTCAGGGTCTGCCTAAGGTACCGAAGGTCCTTTGACTAGCTGCTGGCAGGGCTCCATCAAATCCTTTAGCTTCAGCTCGGCGAGCAAAAGTCTCTCTCTCCTCCGCCATGAGCTGACACACACAAACTGAATACAAAACGATGCACTTCACACGTGCTGGCTTGCACGCGTGCCCCCTTTCACGAACCCAGACAATCTTTTCGGGATGCCAGTCTATTGAATCCCATCGCCAACCTTACTATAGTCAAACCTCTTTAGGACGAACACCAAGGGGGGACCGACGGGATTTGTTCGCAATAACGGGAGTTCTCCTTATCCATATTGTATACTCAGTGAATACACCGTGATTTATCCAATAGAGTTACAAATACTAGTTCTTCTTAAGCAAAAGTGTGTCTTATCAGTGTTCTTCTTAACGAGGTTTCAATGTACATGAATTTTTTAAGTGTTTCTTTCATAGCGCTACCAGAGCTGCTGCTACTATGTTCATGCACTACCTGTCCAGGTGTGAATGGCTCGACAATGGCATGGTTTGACCAATGGAATCAGTCCCATTGCCAACCTTACCATTTTTTGAACCACTGCTTTCCTAAGATTACACGACATTCTGACCTTTTGCAACCTTCTGAGTAGGCGAACACCATCCTCACGATGTTGAGCTCAACGAAACAAGAGATGTCTCCAACCCGAATGGCCAGAATGAAACACAGGCTACCTTTGTCTTTCACTACCTGTCCATAACTTGTGTTCCCTATGCAGGTATGAGTTGCACATCTTACACTGGCCTTTACACAACAGAAGCACGTGGACAAGCCATCGTATTCGTTTTGCAAGTAACACCCCCCCCCCCCCCTCTTCCTCTCCCACAAACACACATGTGCACAATCCACAGGTGCACAATCCACAGGTGCACACCCACACACCCCCACCCACACGCACGCACACACACACATCCTGATGGACTTACGAGACAGACAAGGTATACATGCCGCCCCTACTTGAATTGCGAACCAGGAATGTACCTTCCTTACTCTGCAGAAGACATGACGGCACAGAACAAAGCGTGTTAACAACGACATGGGACTGAGAGCAGAAAAAGGGAGAGTCAGAGAGAGAGAGAGAGATATAAAGATAGATCGATAGATTGATTGATTGATAGAGTGAGAGCGAGTTAGTGAGTGAGAGAGAGAGAGAGAGAGAGAGAGAGAGAGAGAGAGAGAGAGAGAGAGAGAAAGAAAGAAAGAGACAGGTGCAAACCTACACGCTAGTAGTTCATGCAACACCTCCAAGAATAATGACCGCTTCAGTGAAACCGGTCTATACGGACACCGACCGCTCACGGGATCCACAAAGCACGGGTGGTCGTCTTGTTATCCAGGGCCATACATGTAAGTCATAGCTGGAAATCGCATGCACTGGATCTGGTTCTCTGGGAAAAGATCGGCGCCTTATCAGTGCAGTTGTTCCCCTGACAGGCATTTACCGCAGAAACCTGAATTTTGTACACCATGGCTCACCTCAGCTCGAAGCAATGCCTCCGCTCTTTGCCGGGTGATGTCCGAGTGAAACCATTCTTCACTCTCAATTCCTATCCGGCGGACATAGTTGGCCGGGATGAAGCCGACATCACTGCCAAAGCCACACAGCAAGGTACACAGCACAGCAAGGAACACACACACACACACACCCACACCCACACACACAGCAAGGCACACAGACGGAAATATCAACACACGGAAGTGCTTGCACCGAGCCCATGCTATTGACCGTTGAGCAAGTAACACAAGGGATTCTAAACGTTCTATTCGCTTCTGACATTTAACTTTAACAACCAATGCAGAATGTGAAGGTTCATTGTCACAGCCATGCAGAGCACACAAAAATCCAACAGCACCAACAGAGTATACTCATACCTTGGTTATCCGGACACCGAGGTTACGGGCACTTTGGTCTACATGGCATCCTACAGGCGAGTTTCAGTGGAAATATTACTACTCTTTTGTCACTTTTGGGGAAATAGTGACACCATATGCTATACCTATGGCCTTTCTCCATCAAAATCTATGCCATTCGGAGTTACGGACATTTCAAAGTTACGGGCAGTGCCTGGTCCCGGACCGCCCGCATACATGAGGTATGAGTGTACTAGACATGGCAACCGTCAACTAGAAGAAAGCTTGGCTACTTCTCTTTGACCGTGACCAACTTACCCGTGTGCATTCTGCGCGTGCCACCAGTGCTCCCGGCTATCATCAAATACAGTCAAGCGTTGTCCCTGTGTTGGGAAATCACACGCATACAGGAACGGCTATGGTCAGTTTATGATCACCCATTATAGTTTTATATGGCCGAAACAGCCTTATTCGTCACGGTGTCACATGTGCTGCACTTGAGCAGTGTTCTAGTGCTTGTCAGGGACTTCTGACTGACAGCTGCTGGTATGATTTCTGCAGCCCAGTCTGCCTTTCTGTGCAATGGTTTCTGTGCCAGTGCACACATGAAGGACTAGACTGAGTTGCGAAGTTATGATACACTAAATCCACCAGAGAATGCTCCAGGGCCAGGGATACGACAGCCGGTATCTATTTTCCAGCTACAGGTCCATTGTGCACACACACACATTTACACATTGGTTACTTTCTTATACACGGGGATGTGTGAGGAGCTAGAACTGGATATGATCTGTGAACACGGTGAGCGCTTCATATGTAAAACAACCACCAGACCTTTTATATCCTTGTCTCCCAGCTCAACAAAAAAATGTAACACACCACCCCAATCCACTGCCAGGGCAGACAGACCTGCTCACAGCATGTAACACACCACCCCGATCCACTGCCAGGGCTGACCTGCTCACAGCATGCAACATGTACGGAAGGTTTTTAAAAATCCCTACTTCGTTCGGTTCATGGTTGACTCATGTGGCGGCAAAGACACACTTGGCAAAAGGGCGGTAGATACTACATACAAGTCTGCCCACACATGCTCTCTAAGCTGCAAAGGTACACTCTGGCAGCCATACGCACAGCTGCACTGGAGTCTTCAAAATTGTATTCCTTTGTCCGGCTCTCTTGAGCTATGAAGGTAAGCGGCAGTATGCGTGACAGTCTCTTACCTTCTTCATAGGGAGATCTCCTTGCTGTGGAGATGTATAGTCATACACTGCGATGACGTCGAATGGCTGACGGCCGGATGCCTGCAGTGTGTGTGTGTGTGTGTGTGTGTGTGTGTGTGTGTGTGTGTGTGTGTGTGTGTGTGTGTGTGTGTGTGTGTGTGTGAGAGAGAGAGAGAGAGAGAGAGAGAGAGAGAGAGAGAGAGAGAGAGAGAGAGAGAGAGAGAGAGAGAGAGAGAGAGAGAGAGAGAGAGAGAGAGAGAGAGAGAGAGAGAGAGAGAGAGAGAGAGAGAGAGAGAGAGAGAGAGAGAGAGAGAGAGAGAGAGAGAGAGAGAGAGGGAGGGAGGGAGAGAGAGAGGGAGAGAGAGAGAGAGAGAGAGAGAGAGAGAGAGAGAGAGAGAGAGAGAGAGAGAGAGAGAGAGAGAGAGAGAGAGAGAGAAGGAAAGAGACATAGAGTGGGTAGGAGGGAGGGTATACAGAGCAGGAACATCAGTGACTGTGAGTCCACTGATACAGAATGGGTTTAGTCCTCCAGTGGAACCTGGACTGCACCAGTTCGGCACGCCAGGGTAGCGTACCATGAGTCAGTGTGTGAATGTCTAGGGCATGTACATAATAGCTATTGTACCAGCTTGACGTGTGGCCTGCTTCTACTGTCCCCACCTCTACATTCACATGCATCAACACCTACCACCCCCCCCCCCCATGCCAACAAACACAATGCGTATCAGCAGAGCACATGTAACCTGATTTCAGGTGGAGTAGAGGGGAGGAGCGTGTACAGTCATGGCCAAAGAAATCCGCCCCACGTGCCGAAAGCAGCAAGCCCACGGCTCATGCGCTCCTCAGATCGGTTTTACGGAACGTGCACGCCAAAACGGAAACGTGGCCTTACTTTCGACTCGCGGGTCGGATTTCTTCGGCCACGACTGCACTCAGCACAACCATCACATTTACCTGCGCAGCGGCTTGCTGCGGCGGCTGAGGTAAGGTGTTAGATGCCTGGAACGGCAGCTGCGGCTGGTGTCCCCCGACACCGTTCATGTGTGGTCCACCAGCGACCGGAGGGCCGGCTGAGCCCGGCGGTCCTGCATTCGGTACTGGCGGAAGACTGCGACTGTAGCCGCCAACAGCGGCGCCCGGGACGCCGGGGGCCGAGACTCCGGGACGCGCTGGCGGTGGCACGGAGGGACCTGGGCCCATGCCCCCGCCCGGCGCCGCCATCATGTTGTCCTGCTGCATGGCCACGCGCTGCTGCTCCTCCTGCTTCCGACGGTTGACGAACGTGGCCTTGCAGCCCAGCGACAGCCTGCTGTTGTGGTGGCAGCATGTCCACTTGTTGCTGGTGAACACGCCCGGGTGATAGTACTGTAGTAGATCGCCGTTGTGCTGAACTTCTGCACAGGCAGCAGGAAGCAGTAGTGCGGACACATCAGTACGACAATACGGGCGAGGCGTCACACCAATATCAAGCAACACCACACCAGCACCGGCAACACCATCACCACCAGTCACAGCAAAAGCACAGCAGTAGCAGCAGCACCCCTGCCGCCATACCAATAACTGCAAAGCAGCACCAACTAAGCTCCCATTTCAAGATACAGTATTTCTGTACATAATATAGAACATGACCGAATATTTCTACATGTGTGTGTGGTGATTACAACAAGACCGGGGTATGGGTATTTTGAAAAAGAAGCAAATCGGATTCGATTAGCACACCGGGCATTTAGGCACCAATATCAGTGTACCGTGCTGATAGGAGGGCCAAAATGAAGACCATTTCCCAGGTTACACGGAACCGAGAGGGAATGAATGTCCATATTCTCTGCAGATGAACACTCATGGACATCCCGGTCCCCTGTAGTGTTGACCGGCAGGAGATCACTACAGTCAACTTTGCGTATAACGACACTCGGCGGGGCATCAGAAAAGTGTCCTTACTCGCGAAGTG
The DNA here is from genome assembly GCF_964019385.1 of Sycon ciliatum. Lineage (NCBI taxonomy): Eukaryota > Metazoa > Porifera > Calcarea > Leucosolenida > Sycettidae > Sycon > Sycon ciliatum. Next base: position 19,366,751 of record NC_088643.1, on the reverse strand, counting down.
TCGTTATACCTGAGTCTCGTTATGTAGTACAGTTGGATGGGACTTTGCTCTGGGCATGAAAATTATGTAGTTATTCGCGAATTGTCGTTATATCCACAGTCGTTATTAGCGAAGTTGACTGTATATCCTCAGATTATCCTCTTTTCATTGGTTTGAGGGAAAGATGCAAACAGGAAAAGTCGGAAGAAAAAATTGACTGTTGCCAACAAGTTTCGAATCAGAGACTTTCGCTTGAGGCCAGCGATGCTCTCTAACCACTGAGCTATGATGTAGCAGCTGCATCCCAGCAGAGACCGTTCCACAATTATTCTCTATTCCTTTAATATATCTGCATGGCCGTTGCTCACCACCCAGGAACACAGAGCACCGGGGCCGAGCAGCAGAGAGCTCTCAATGCCTTTATGCATGGCTCTCTTCAGTGAGCCACAGTACAGACTAGTGTACAACATACACACATGTGTGTGTGTGTGTGTGTGTGTGTGTGTGTGTGTGTGTGTGTGTGTGTGTGTGTGTGTGTGTGTGTGTGTGTGTGTGTGTGTGTGTGTGTGTGTGTGTGTGTGTGTGTGTGTGTGTGTGTGTGTGTGTGTGTGTGTGTGTGTGTGTGTGTGTGTGTTCATACACACATACAACCACACACGCGTACACATACACACAGATAGACACACGTGCACGTACACACACACGAGCACAAACATGTACTTATACACACAGGCATGTTCACACACACATACACACACACACACACACACACACACACACACACACGCACACACACACGTACGCATACAGCTGCAATGCAGACAGGTTCACTTACGCTCTTGCAGTACGGCCACCCAAGAATCCACCTCTTCTTTGCTTCCAGCAATTATGTATAGTGTAAGATTGTCATGCACGACCTGCTCAAACACATAATACATATACAAAGTCATGCAGAGACACACACAAACCCGGCATTAGAGATTGACATGTGCTAAAGGGCCCGATCGGCGTGCTACGGTTCGCTATACGGTAACTTACAGCACACACAAGCATAGGACTGAAACAACAACAACACGTGCCATCAACGTTACTTCACACTAGATGCAAACAGAGAGCCACGTGCACTGAAACGAGGACCACGACACACAACTGCCATGTGCTTCTCCGGGAAATGTTCACATGTACACACACACACACACACACACACACACCAGGTTCCTTTCAATCGGCCGGAGAGGATCCGGGCTTGTGCCGGGCTACAAGCTCCACAGCCAAGATTAGATTGCCGCAAAGGAATAGTTACGTAACTACATGTATCCCGCTTTCGATGAGACGGCGAGCAACTACAAGTATAAACTCAACCAGGGTCTTGACATAGGGTCAGGGTCTTGACATGGGGTCAGGGTCTTGACATAGGGTCAGGGTCTTGACATGGGGTCAGGGTCTTGACATAGGGTCAGGGTCTTGACATGGGGTCAGGGTCTTGACATAGGGTCAGGGTCTTGACATAGGGTCAGGGTCTTGACATGGGGTCAGGGTCTTGACATAGGGTCAGGGTCTTGACATAGGGTCAGGGTCTTGACATAGGGTCAGGGTCTTGACACACAACAATCAGTACTCCCATAAAGAGTTACATCTGTTTAATGTTCTGTTGACCCGTGATGAAGAGTTGACTGGTACTAGAAACCCAGGTTTCAATGCAGTCACAATTCCCAAATTGACGTGCCATGCCATGGAGCGCTTGAATCCAGCCTTTGGACAACCCACAACACCGGGGCAATGCGCTACTTGCTGCAGTGCCCTGCACAGAATCAAGTTTTTTTCCATCGGGGAACACCTATACATGTGCATGTATTCGTGTGGGCACGCAGTATTGGTGATGTGTGTGTGTGCGTGTGTGTGTGTATGTGTGTGTGTGTATAAATGTGTGTGTGTGTGAACGTGTGCGTGCAAGCTCCGGCGTGTGTCCACGCACTATCAGAAACGATGAGTGTGGACGGGTCAAAGGCAGCCAGCCACACAGTGCACGTGTACTGAACATTCCAGCATGCAAGGTGACAAAGCTCAGCCTTGATGCTACCAAGAGTAGATAAACAAGAGTGTGCAACTCCAGCTATGGGGTCTGCGACGGCAGAACTTCACATCACGTGATGAACCCGTGCACTCTAGTGCATGATAGATACTGGGTTGTACGCAGCCCAGCTTTGGGTACAACTCTCTTGTGGTCACGTTGCACTGTTTGCCAGCATAACCTTTTGAACCATGTCACGTGATGTGAAGTTCTGCCGTCGCAGCACAGCATAGAGGTTGTGCAGGCAGTTGCACACTCTTGTTTATCTACTCTTGATGCTACTGATATCCTGGCATGCTCATTGCGAAAGCAGGATATCACATCAAGCATCGAGGGCTGGACGGTGCTGCGATCGATCGAGGCACATAGCACTTTTCTGCCAGCGACTGGGCGGCAAATCAGTGTCCCGTGTTCATTAGTAAGCCCCATGTCTATCAAAATCAAATGATTCAAGATAACTGCTAAACCGCCCTCTATCTCTAACAACGACAGCTCAGTGGAATTGTCAACAGATTGGGCTGATCGACTGCAGTACCCGGCATAGATGATCGACTGCAGTACCCGGCATAGATGATCGACTGCAGTACCCGGCATAGATGACGAGGTGACGACTTGTGTGCTAGACTTTGTTAACGGGTTTATCCCTCTCAGCCTTCCACGGCGAAACTTGTGTATTTTCATAAATAATTAGGATGCTAATGTGTGTGCGTGTGCGCGCGCACGCGTGTGTGTGTGTGTGTGCGTGTGCGTGTGTGTGTGTGTGTGTGTGTGTGTGTGTGTGTGTGTGTGTGTGTGTGTGTGTGTGTGTGTGTGTGTGTGTGTGTGTGTGTGTGTGTGTGTGTGTGTGTGTGTGTGTGTGTGTGTGTGTGTGTGTGTGTGTGTGTGTGTGTGTGTGTGTGTGTGTGTGTGTGTGTGTGTGTGTGTGTGTGTGTGTGTGTGTGTGTGTGTGTGTGTGTGTGTGTGTGTGTGTATCGGATTAGACACTTGGCACCAACAGAAAGAGATGGCAAGGACAGCAACCGTGGTGGTCTATTACACACGTACTCGTAGTGCAGTAGCGAGTAACAAAACAGCATTCAGACGCACCAGAAATTTACAATTGGAAAACGACACACACGCGCGCACACACACGCACACACACGCACACACACACACACACACACACACACACACACACACACACACACACACGGGAGCAGAATCAAACAATTGCTCCTCGAGACAGCTGACAATAATGAATATCAAATCCGACGCACAGCATGCTACGCCAGCTCGCCAGTCACAAAAAAAACTCCGGAATCCACAAAGCAGTCTTCCGGCGTTGAAATAGGATACCTCAGCGCCAGCGGCGAAGGGCAACCAGAGGCGCACACATCATCCTGACGAGCGCACATGCACAGTTCGATCGACACGGTCCCAACGACAGCCACAGTTTCTTCAACTCTGCGAGCGGAGTGAATATTCACGATTATTTTACGCCTTACGAGTACACTCATCCTATCAGAACAGGGCTAGGGAGCAGGCAGCGCTAGCGCTGGGGAGGGGCCCGAGATCCTGCTGCACTGGCTGCAGGACTCGCCCAGCACCACCACACAGTACAGGGTAAGTTAACTAACAGATGCAGAGAAACCAACCTGAAAGGCATAAGGTCTCTCAAAAGCAGATTCGTCAACGTGCTCCACGGCCTTGACACGGCTTATTTCAATGCGGCCCTTTTCGGATCCACGTTTCTGCAGCGGGATAGAATGCACAGAGAACGTGAGGGGCAGCAGAGACAGTATCACGCGGCACAGACAGTAACTGGAGCAAAGGTATTCTCCTACACTGGGCGAGGAACAAGAGAACTTTGTTCCACACACACACACAAACCGTAGAACGTTCTAGTCCCTAGCATAGATTCGCGCGATCCACGACATGAGAAAATGAAATCCCGCACGCAGCATGTTCTTCTCGGATAGCACTAGCGAACAACGCACTGGTTCGCTGCAGCTCAGAAGAGCTATGCAGGAATCGGGTGCTGCAGCAGCAGCGACAGAGAAACACGAGCACACCGCTTACCGCTAAATTGCCCTCATGATAGGCCAGGGTGTTTTTGGTCAGGACGAACACACGATCCTTGTAGTTGACTGGGCCCAGGCGACTTTTCCCCTGCGAGCGCTTCACCATTCGCGAGCATTTGATCTCCTGATTGGATGCTGCCATGCTCTAAAACCTGCTTGCTCAAGGCAAGCTCCACCAAGACCTATAGCTCACTTCATCAACCGGCTCCGTATCCACAAGCGCAGCACAGAACCTTGGCCAGCAAGCCGAATCGCGAAGGGCAGACGAAACCGTTATGCTGCGAAAAAAAAACACTACGCGGCGTTCGACAGGAGTCCTGCATGGGACTTCAAACAAGTGAGTTTAGCTGCTTCACGCCGCTGGGCGCTGGCGAAATCACTGAAGCGCCCGCTATTGCAAGCTCGACTGAACTATGACTAACGTCAACAACTCATTAGCGAGTCGCGGCAAGAAGAAAACAGACATCAAAGACACCTGACCGAACAGAAGAACTCCAGAACCAGGCCTCCTCCTCTCTTCTCCCAAGTCAAAAGCGGCACATGCACAGACGACGCGACCTGGGCATAAAATTTCCAAACATCAAATTTTTGTACACCGTCCGTTGATGTCCATGACCATGATCCAAGTTGTAGTTGTATGTGTGTTAGTTGTAGCTCCGCACATGTACATATGACTGTATGCATAATGAAGCATGCAGCATGAGAAAACAACGAGCAACACGGTGCGCAGAGCAAGTAAAGTCAGTCTACGGCCGCGCCCGCGTGTACGTGTACGAACGGAGAAATCATTCTGGCAAAATAGTGTTGGAAAACCGGGTTTCCGTAGACCTTGCAACGAGCTAGCACGTAGAGTCGGTAGACCCGGGAATACTAATAATACGGAGGATTAGCAAGACGAAATTCGCGTTCGCGTACGTTCGCACTCCAAGGAAAGTCGAACTCGGTGACGGAATTCGCGTTATGAGAAGGATAGCAAACAGAATTCGCGCATGTGCATGACGTTGACACGATGTACAGGTACAGCGTGGTAGATTTATGACTGCTCTGACACGAATCCGCGATTCGTGTTCCGACTACTTTTCCGAACGAAAACTGCGAAAGTTCGCAATCCAGTTCGCGACCTGAAAAATGTTTGCGAACGCGAACACGAATTTCGTCTTGCTAATCCCCCGTAATAATAATAATACATGACAGAATGATATCTAGTCTATTCTAGAGATACCGTATTTCCACAAATAAAAGGCCGTCCTCGTATACAACGCCTTCCTCGTATACAAGACCGGGGCAGGGGGCGATTGAAAAAATAAAAGACCGTCTCCGATTAGAAGACCGGGCCTACTAAATGAGTCTTTGTTCTTGTGTTAAAAATAGAAGACCGTGCTCAAACTGTGGGAAAAAATAGAAGACCGTGCTCAAACTGTGTAGAAAAAAATGGAAGAACGGGGGTAAAACTGTGTGGCGAGAAATAGAAGACCGGGGGTCAAACTGGGTTGAAAGAATAAAAGACCTTCCTCGAATACAAGACCGTCCTCGATTATAAGGCCGGGTTCGGACGAGGTTGAAAAAATAGTAGACCGGCGTGCTATTTGTGGAAATACGGTAGGTCACCGTGTTCATGAGAGATTTAGGCGCATTGTCCCTTCGTAAACTAACTTACAGTAGGGAATACAAAAATCTGAACGTTTCACAGGATCTACAGGAGGGCTCTAGTCTAGTGTAGCTCTAGCTCTGGCACTGCAGTCTGCTGTCTGCACCGCCTACATGTATGTCTACTACACGTTATAGTACTACCGGTACTACTACTAGTAGTAGTACTATAGTCAGTTTCAAAAAGATTATAGCAATAAAAACTGCTTTATGGCAGTTTTCTAAAAAAGGTTATTGTGTTCTAGTCCATGGACCCCGTCTAAAAAGTAAGAAATTAACGAAATGTGATAGCCGAAAATTAAAATTTCACACAAAACCTCACAATAATCACGACACTTGAAGATCTAATAGTACGGCTTTCAACACTTGTTTATTCCGACACTTGTACTTGTACAAGTACATGTACTGCGCCAACATGCTTGCATATGAAAGAGGACCACGAGGGGAAAAGGTCGTCTCGCATCCTGTGTGTGATTATTGTGAGGTTTTGTGTGAAATTTTAATTTTCGGCTATCACATTTCGTTAATTTCTTACTTTTTAGACGGGGTCCATGGACTAGAACACAATAACCTTTTTTAGAAAACTGCCATAAAGCAGTTTTTATTGCTATAATTTCTTTTGTTTTTTTTGGCTAAAGGATATAATTGTGTAACCAATGGAATGCCCTAATGATGGCCTACATATGTACATGTAGCGCCTCTGCATGTTATTATTATTATTATTTTATTTATTTTACTAGGGTGTTTCCCACAGACCTACAGTAGTGTATGTTCTTCTTACGGGAGCCCCTATGTGTATCATATCAAATTCAATACCGTATTATACGCATTGATGTGCAAGCCTTTCTTGCAGAAAATGGAACTCTAGTCTTGCATACATGTATTCATGTTCTTCTTCAGGGAAATCATATAGGTAGTGGCGGTGATACTTTTTTTATACGCAAGTCATTCTGTGGATGTTGCAGAATTTCATGACTGTCATAAAATTGTCTTGTCTTTCAGAAAATTCAGATGTCCACACCCTAAATCACATTTACTTGAGAATTGTAACCAGGTGTGTGCCGCAGATGTTTTTGTTGATTCTGTGTTTATTGTAGTCATGGGTTGTCGTGATAAGGTCATCCGGCATCATATTGTAGTGAAATCGTAATCCTGTTGATGTCGATAAAACTTTTGGAAGCAGTTCAGTGACTTCAAAGTGTCCACGATTGTCTAAAACAACACAGCAAAGTAGGAACAATAAACATGCATTAAAATGTAAACAAATGCATCGCTGAGTCCGACACCTCGTTCCAACAACTACACTGACCCTGAGGATATAAGGGGCAAGGATATACGGTTTTACGTACTTAGAGATAAACAAGGCACTCCATAATAGTAAAATGTTACACGACTTCGGGGGAGTATGAATGATATCCAGTCAAACCTTTTTAGGACGAACATCAAGGGACCGATGGCATTTGCTCTGTGAGTTTGTGTTAACCCTATTTTATAACGAGTGAATACAATTATTTCTCCAATAGAGACACGAATAGATTTCTTCTACAGCGAAAGATTCTAAGCCAGACCAAACCATTGACTCGTCTTTTATGAAACAAATGAGTCACTGAACCTTTCTTTAGCAACATGACGGCAACTGAAACAACAACAGAGAAAATACGATACATGTATAGCACATTCTTGCAGGTACAACAAACAGATTGCAGATCGTAATTCTTGCTCTACCGGCACGCAACTTTATTTGGGGCAGTGCAATCTCGGCGCTACTCACAAATCAAACAGCCCAGACTCGAGTAAACAAATCCAATCGTACGAGATTTTCACGAGACGAGACTGCACCCATTGGCTTGTTTCGTATGAAGCAAACAAGTCACTGAATGCATGAACCTCTCTATAATGGAGATTTTCCCTGATATGCGAATTTATTTTGCATACTAGTACTCGGCCAATGCGTCCTTGAACCTTTCCCTCCAGATTGGGAACTGCCAACGATGCTATGCCACTGCAAAATTCAGATTCTACCCTATGATCGGAGCACGGAATGCCGGAAGCAATCATGACCAGTGCCTTACTTGTAATGTACCAATGTACAATGAACATGAGTATTTCGACAACACATCTAGCCTCAGCAGCAACATAAGCCTTACCGTCAAGAAGGTGAACTCGCGTTCTTCGCACACTGTTGGCAAGGGCAAAGAGATACATGTACGAATGGATCTAAATCCGAATAAAATCAGCACACGTTTCCGTAAATGAAAGGGTGAGCATAAGCAAATGAATCGAAGGAAGCTGGTCAACTCAGAGATCACCTGTCATTGAGTATTCCGTAAAAGGAGGCCTCGACAGCAGAAAAGCTAAATTTAGAAAATAGATCCTGTCAGCTTTTCCATTATTAATTTTATTGTATTCCACCTAAAATCAGCACACTTTTCGTAAATGAAAGAGTCAACACAAGCAAATGAATCAAAGGGAACTGGTCAACTCACCTGTCATTGAGTAATATTCCGTGAAAAGAGGTCTCAGCAGAGCCGAAGCGAAATAAGCCAGGCCAGGAGACGAAATATCCGAAACAGCTCATGCAAGAAGCAGTTCCAAAGAAGGAAGTTCCTCGCGCATGCACATCCGAAAACGGACTGCACTGCATGCAACACAATGTCTGCCGTGCACGTGCACAGCACGCGGCTACCACGCGTTAGTAGATCTAATACCGAGCACCTTACGTAGAAACTTACGTAGCCTAATTGAAGTACCGAGCACCTTACGTAGAAACTTACGTAGCATAGCGGTGTCGTTTTTTCTGCCATGTGAACACAATAATAGAAAAGCTGACAGGATCGCTTTTCTAAATTAGCAATCCTGGTGATCGCCCGGGGAGTTTGCCGTCTTACCGTATGAGCGCTCGAGCGCTGCCTGGAAAAACTCACTGTGAACTCGAAGAAATATTCCGCGCGAAAGCATGAAAAATGACAACTCACTGACGATCTTCCTCGCATCGATGTGGAGAGAGACATGTCAGAGAGGACATGTCGAAAGTGTGGTAAATTTTGACGAGCGGGATGCGTCCGTTTTGTGACCAAATAGATTCTTTGAGCTGCCGCGGATGCAATTTACTCTCACGATGTGACGAAAACGGCATCGACACAGACTCATTCCCAAGGCCTTGAAGTGGCAAAGTTATCCGTGTGACTTCGACGACATTTTGAGAAAGCAGACGCCTGTGAAAGCTGATAGAAGACGGCGTTGACTCCTAAATTCAAATAAATTGGCGATCTTCAAATACTAAAATAATTCTCAAACAGAAATCGATCGATCGCGATGTGCCGGTTTATTCAACAACACGTAGCTACAGCGCAATGACTTCCGTGTTCACTCACACGGTTTCAGTGTTGTGTGTGTTCACAACTGGCGTGAGCCAGTCATTCAAGTGTCAGTCAGTTCGGCAGGAAACGCGAGCTCCAACAACAAGTCGCTTGGGGAATTGGCGCAGCCACCTTCTTTGTCTTGTACCAAAACAATGAAAAAAAATTGAAGAAAAAATGTTTGACTTGAAGATTTGTTGGGATTTGAACTCACAACTTCATGGTCAGCAGACAGCATTCATAACCACTAGGCCAAAAAGGAAAGGATAAATCGTGGGTTTTGATAACAAATCGATACTGGCTTCCAGGGCAAATTATAAACCATGGGAAAAGGCCAGAAACCTGGCCGAAATACTAACTCCTTAACGGTTGGTCCAATTGTTCCGAAACCTTCACAGAACAATTTGCCGTGCCCTAACAAGCCGTTTTATGTACTTTGTTGTCCAGATTTCCCTTATCTTCATACTTTTTAAGACCTAAACTTGATTGCTAATCTTTTTGAAACAGACTATAGGCTAGCACTGGCACTACATAATACAGTACACTAGCACTAGCAGGGCCACCAACGCCCCGGGCAAGGCCAGGCCGGGCAAGGCCAGGCCGGGCAAGGCACCGACACTGGGCATGTACATGTACAAGTCCCAGATTGCCTGGACTGTCTGTGCTCAACACCACGCCACAAGGATGGAGTCCAATACAAAGCGCTAGCCTTTCAAAGGCAATAGGGCTTGAAAGTGCTACGTCACAGCATAGCAACAATTTCAAAAATTCAAAAATTGGATCCACTTGGATCCAGCTTTTGTATGGATCCAAGCACATTTCAAGCCGTCTTACTCTCAGCAAGGTGATGTTACCAGTGAAACTGACTGATTTGGCTACTGGATGCGGGGTTACAACTGGTGGCGAAGTAAAATTCACCCCTGCATACGACATGAGTGGGTTGCTATGCACCTACGTACTGAGGCAATAGCAAAGTCACACCTTAGTGGATCCAAAATAGAAATCTGATGTCAACTTAGTACTCCCTGGCCGTTTTTGACGTCATCACTTTCAAGCCATACCATTACCACAACACGCACAAGGCACAAAGGCAGAAGAGAACAGAGACAACCGGCAAGGTCATTGTTGTAACGCTGCGTTTCATGCACACGTAACATAGCAAAGCTAAGGCAATCAGCCAATCTAGCTCAGACAACTGATGATGATGATTGAAATATTTTATTCTCACGATGGCTTGTGGCCAACAAGAGAAGAAGAAATACAGGCAGGGGGGGGGGATCGGATAAAGAGAAATCAAAGTTTAGCTGCTTGCGGAAATGATGATGTTGTTTGAATTTGAATTGTTGTTGTTATTGTTGTTGTTTTTGCTGCTGTTGTTGTGCTTTTTATTATTGTCAGATGTTGTTGTATGGAAAAAGAAAAGGACCTATAAGTTACTAGTTAGTCCACCAAGGTAACGAGATACTAAATGCAGTCAGATAGTGCGACAACAAGGCACAAAACTGACACTGAGGATATGGAGACATTCGACCACCTGACACCTACAGTGTACAGTCAGTGTAGCTCCAACACATCTACGAAGCGCAAACCACGCGGCCCTTCCCCTCATTGGAACTTTCCACACCTGAGCCTTCCAAGTAAGTTTAAGGTCACTGTTTCCGAACACAGTGTCCTCCACCTTGTTTCATGCTGTCAATCTAACAATTGCGTGAACTATAACAAGGTTTATCTAATACTGGTAACCAGTGTTAGGTTATATCATGCTGAGATATGAACCCAAGCTGAGAAATGAATACGCACTCATCCAATTATGGGTCCACGAAAGGCAAAACAGGAAGTATTAAAAGTAATAAAAAAACACTTTTTACAGCATTGTGTACACCGGGTACGAGTACAAGCTTCACCAACTTTATTATTATTATTAATATTCCACAATCACGATGACATAGTGCCAATAAGCATGTGATGCGGGCGATTTTAACCAGCCATGGTGGGGACAACTGAGAAAAAGAAGGAGAAGAAAAAGAGAAAACAAAACAAAACAAAAGGAGTACTATAGGAACCTGGAGAGAGCAGTATGAAGATTAGGCTAGCAATGGAAAACAACGAATTCAATTCAATTCAACTTAGGCGCGGGCAGAATGGAACAAAATGCAGCGAAGGTGTCACGAGACTTTACCTCCTGCGGAAGCCGAGACCAATGAGAATAGGACTTGAACAGAGGAGATTTTAAAAGGATCGATGATCTGGCAAGTGAGAAATGGAGAGAACATCTAGTACGCGAGCTATTATTGAACCAGCTTAAATGCGCAAGTGCATGAGGAGGAGCAAGTTGAAGCTTAAGTGGGGAAAGCGTTCTGAGAGGGGGGAAGAGGAAGCCAAAATGTATAGCGTCTGAGAGGAGGTCAGAGGGGGCATGCGAAATATTAATCGAAGTAATTTACGGTGGGTGACTTCTAACCGATGCATAAGAGCGGAGGATAGACCGGAGGACCAAACGAGAGAGCAGTAATCAAACAAAGGAAGAACATAAGAGTGATAAATTTGTATTCGACAACCATGGTGTAGATGGGAGATGTGAGGAGAAATGCAGCCTATCGCGGAGCAAACTCGCTTTTCAATATAGGTTACGTGCGAATCCCACGACAAGTGTTCATCAAGAAATATACCAAGGTGTTTGTGATTTTTAACAATGTTGATAGCAATGGGATCATCAGGGAAAGTAAAAAGCCGAGTCGTAAAGAGGGTGAGGTCACTGGAGGGTCGTGGGGGATACAAAGGATTGCCGTTTTCGACACATTGGGGCGGAGTTTCCACTTCGACATCCAGCGCACAACTTGATTAATGTGATACTGTAGCGAGTCGCAGGCTTGTAAAAAGCCTGGCTCGGTTATATGGAGCGCTGTATCGTCCGCGTAGAGTGAGGTATGATCCAAACCTGCCAAATCATTAACGTATACGATGAACAATAGAGGCCCCAAGATAGAGCCCTGGGGCACTCCAGAGTGGACTGTTAGAGGGGCGGACAGCGCATGTCCAATTCGGACACTCTGTCGACGTTCAGTGAGATAGCTGGTGAGCCACTGCAGACACGTCCCGGCTACGCCAAACGCTGCTAACTTATGGAGGAGACCCCTTGTCCAGACAGTGTCAAATGCTTTGCTCAGGTCGAAAAAACATAGGAGGCTAAATTGCTTCTGATCCTTGCATTCATATAGCTTGTTGCCCCCCCAAAAAGCGGCGTGCCAAGGCCCATCGAGCACTCGGAAACTGTGATCGCATGCATGAGCAAACAGATTTTAGCACTTGTTCGGCTAGAAAAGCTCAAAAAGGGCGATATTCACCAAAAACGCAATAAAGGGCGAAAGAAACGGGCTTTTCCAAAAAGGGCGAAACAAAAAAAAGGGCGAGCACCTTTGCAGGCTTTGGGAAAGGGCTACTGCACTGCAGAACCATCCATTATTGTTTTCAAGAATGAGCTTCGCAAACTCACTTGCAAACATAGTGCTTCGCTCTCCGGTATGCCTACGCCATGTACATGTACATAGACCACCCTTTTCAGGTGATCTACGGATATTTCCCCTAGTTTGAGGGGATTATGGCTCATTATCCCCTCAAACGAGGGGATCTCATATCCACAGGAAATCCTGTGGATCCCCTCAGACGGTGGGTCGAACCCAATCCTTCTACCAGCATAACCAAGAGAGCTAGCTCCCTCCTAGCTCCCTTGACTGCTGCTTGAAGAATGGGCCTTCCAGATAAGGTCTAAAAAGAGGAAGTGGCTATAAGTTGTCAAAAGAAAAGCATATTGGTGAAACAAAACTAGGGAAGTGGCAATCTTTCTATCAGCAACAAACAAGAGCATCTTAATTTGCAACCCACTACATGAACCGGGTGTGCCGAACACCGGTAACCATAGAGACACACCACACTCTCATATAGATACTGGTTATAAATAGACCGAGTGAGGGGCCGTTTACATGAGGAAAATAAGCCCGGGCTTATTCGCCTCGGGCTTATTTTTCAACCGTTTACATGACGGTTGTACGGGCCTGAGTTCAGGTGAGTGACTGCGAGTTCTGCGCGCATTTTATTTTTCAAATCGCACATGAACGCAGTGGTAAATGTTCGTGTCTGATGAAATTTGGATCAAGAAATGCCGGCTCAGGTTTCTACTGCCTTTCCAATTGTCACTTATTTTTCGAGAAGGTGAAGGATGGGCTAGGACCTTCCACTGGACAAAAACTAGAAGAAAACATACCAAGAAATAAATAAAAGAGACGCACTGTCCACGGCCACATTCTCTCAGGTTCACGAGGCAAAATCGAAAAATACGGAAAAACTCGCTTATAAGCCCTTCTTGACCGTTTACATGACAAAAATAATTAATAAGCCCTGGGGGTTGGATAAGCTCGGGGGTCAAGGGTAGGGCTAGTTCAGCTCGGGGCGAGCTGAATAAGCCCGCCTGACTAAACGCGCGCTCTAAAATGACTGGGTGACAGATCAAGGCGGGCTTTAATAATATCGTAAGCCTAGGGTTGAATAAGCCCGGGCTTATTTTTCTCATGTAAACGGCCCCTAAGAAAAATAATCCAATAGCCTATGGAGAGTAAAAGAAATTGAGTCAATGACAACAAATGCTCGTCCAGCACACGAGTTGTCATAGAAACATTGAACGAAATGACAAAGACGCATAGTAATGAGCATCGCCGTTCAATGCAAACTTTGGTTTCTACAGTCCATTTCAAAACTATAGACGCGTACCTAGGCAAAAACCGTTATGCCAGCATCTATACAACATAAAATCTGTGATCACTTTGTGCATAAATTTTTCCAAATTGGGCGTCTGTTATTCAATCCTTTAGAAACTATATGAGAGTTATTGTGGAGCGATCCTGAGCAATATTCCGAAAACTATTCTCAAAAAGTTCCAGCCAAATTTGAAATATTTCAAAAACCCTACGCGTCTATAGTTTTGAAATGCACTGTAGTACAGTATTTGGAAAATTCCTTCTTTCACAGACCTGAAAGATAAATCTTTGCAGCAGTTAGCCTACTACTAACTCAATGTCATTGGTTCTACATGTACGTGTAGATGTACCCATTCACGCTCTACTGGTCTTGTCAAATTTGTTCCACACGATCACAAACAATCCATCTTATTTCGGATACTATTACAACATTTGACTAAGCCATGGGACGGACGTCAGTGTCTGACAATTCTTCATTGTAGTCTTTGATTTGTAGGGAATAAATCGCCTCCACGCCGGTAGGTGACAGACGAACAGAGCACCTCAAATTATTTTCAAATAATATCTACTATTTCGTCGTCTTCACTTGATCGCTATCAGTATCGCTTTTCCCCACGGTCTTGTCAGCTACCAACAAGCAGCGGATTTCATGAGGCTTCGTCTTGGGAGACAAACCAAAGAAACTTGAAAGTGTGTGACATTCCGCATTCGCCTCAAACCAATAAGTGGATCAAAACCAGGGAGTCGTAAAATACCTGGAGAAGCGACGAACAAATGACTATATCAGAACTACCGGTACGAGTCGTACTTCCGAAAAGTGTGGTCTATACAGGATATTGCACAGTGTCCGCGAGGATTATTTTTCATAATCCCCGCGGCGCTGCGCGCCTTGGGGATTTGAAAAATAATCCCCTCGGAACCGTGCAATATCCTATACATAACCACCCCCACCCCCCTGTGTGCTCCCCAACGCATTCACCATGTTCACGCTGCACAACTGTTACTTTTCACCAGGGAGTAGTCATAGCCCGAAATTGCCGGCAATTCTTTGAGCAATAATCGAAATGCCAGATTGCCGGCAATTTTTGAGCAATTTATCGAAAAGCGTTAGATTTCAGATGGGAATTTTGAATTTCCTCCCTAAAACTGGGCTAAAAACGCCGTTTCGTTCTTATAAAAGCGCGGATGACCGCGATTGGTCCATATGTTGGAGTCTTTGGCCGCTGAGTCAACTGGTTTTGGTCCGAAAAGGCTGCGATGCAGCGTTCGGCCCTTATTTCTGTTTGAGTAAGCGGTTACGTGCTCATTTACAGCCTGTTTGGGAGCAATTTGAGAGCAATATTTCGACTGCCAAAAGAAATGCCAGGCAAATTTTCGAAAAAGAGGCAGCAAAATATTGCCGCAATTTATCGGCTCGGGCCGGGCAATTTCGGGCTTTGACTACCAGGGAGTCGTAAAATACGGTATTTTACGACTCCCTGATCCGAATTTTAACCAATGAGCATAAAGAATTATCTTCGCGATATGGTGGAAATGTGACCATGTGAACCGGAATGCAGGAGTGCTACATGTACCGTAAAGTACCGCCAGAGCGCCCGCTGCGCCCCACCATCTCGTCCTTTCGTGGTCGCCTTGTGGAGGTGGATTCCTGTCTGTAGGTCATACGACACGGACCTTGTACAAACTTTGCACATTGTGCAGTCAATCCGTACCCAGTTTACCTTCGAGCTCCACATAAAAGCATACCAAGTGTGACCTTAGTACACGAAGGTTCCCACATCGTACAAACTTAGTAGCATTCTGCCATACGATTTTCTTTCCCTGGGTGTAAAATCAAGGTGGGGCGCTCTCGCGAGACGGGGCGCTCTGGCGGTACTTGTATGTGGGCCCACTCGGTCGGAGGTGCACACTACAGTCCATTTCAAAACTATAGACGCGTAGTGTTTTTGAAATATTTCAAATTTGGCTGGAACTTTTTGAGAATAGTTTTCGGAATATTGCTCAACTCCGCTCCACAATTACTCTCATTATAGTTTCTAAGGGCATGTTCGATTGGTAAGGATCGGGATCGGGATCCAGATCTCAGATCCCTCGGATCCTTCAGATTCAACTGAACACTTTATTTTGGACCTTGACTGTTGCCATGTTGAAAATGGCGCTCACAAGGCACCCAAAAGGGTGAACGTCGTACTCATCGCGTGCGTCGTACAAAAAGTCAACAAACTCTATCTCCATCCACGTGTGCGTACCACAATGTGTACAAAAATGATTTTTACCCGCCATATACGCACAAAGGTCACATTTGGATCCGTTGGATCCGATCAACCCTGCTCCCCGAGGAGGGTTGACCGGATCCAAATCCGAAGGATCCGGATCTGGATTCGACCAATCGAAAGGGTGCGAATCCAGTGGATCCGGTGGATCGGGATCCCGATCCTACCAATCGAACATGCCCTAAGCGATTGGATAACAGACGCCCAATTTGGAAAAAATTATGCACAAAGTGATCACAGATTTTATGTGGTATAGATGCTGGCATAACGGTTTTTGCCTAGGTACGCGTCTATAGTTTTGAAATGGACTGTACATGCACTTTTGGTATAACGACACACCTTGGAGGCAGGCGAAACCGAGCAGCCCGATGGAAATAGACCCAGCCATGGCCAAAGTGCAAACACCAACAAAATGAGACTGGAGCACCCACACTGACACAAGGCCACTGAGAAGTGCATCTGCAGCACACAAGTGAAATCCACCAGAAGCGTGAAAACACAAAAAATCAGGTTGAGCGCGGGGTCTGTGCGCGCCAAAAGGAAAACATTAGCCAGGCCAAGGGACAGCATAACAGCACAGGAGTAGATACCACATGATGAACAAGTGAACAAGAAATAAAGGAACAAAAAGCACAACAACAATGGCCACACTGGTGAGTGGTATATGTGACGAGAGGTAACAGGACAAGCAGTAGTCAATACGTGAAGTGCAACACGCCGTACAAGTCAAGACAGCACACAGAGTAACACATGATGCTAAGCGAAACAGAGCAGAAGTGAACATGGAATAATGGACCTAAGCAGAATGTACATACGCCGCGGAATACAATATCACCTAGTAGGAACGAGATGAGTAGTTCTGGCACTTCAATGTAGAAGCAGTACCGGGTACACACCTCGTAGGAGAGGTATGAGTAGCTCGGGCACTTGCAAAGAAGAGAGAGCTGCGTTTAGAAGCAGTACTGGGTACCTGCATGTACCTAGTAGGAACGGTATGAGTAGCCACCAGTGCCACGCTGCGCGCTTGACGGAGCACTTGCATAGTGAGAGCTTGCCTGTGGAGCAGCAGAGGTAGAAGGGCGACCAGCTGCTACAGGCGCATCGCGGCCGTAGGCAGACTGTGGGGGAGCGCCAGCAGACATGCCGCCGGAGCCACCTGCAGCACGCGAAGCAGCGGCAGGCGGCTGGGGACGGCGCTGCTGCAACTGAACAATGTGGGCCAGCTCGGCTAGCTCGGCTGCTGACAAGATGCTGTTACCAGTGCCCGCTCCACTGGCAGCGGCAGCAGCAACAGCAGCTCCTGAAGCCGATGCTGGGTATCCCACTGCTCCGCCCGTCGATGGTTCGGGTCCTGGACGGCCATGCCCATAATCGTGTGATTGGCTGCTTCCGCCACCGCGTCCTTCATAGGACGAAGCTGGTTGCTGACGACTTTGAGGCACCTGCTCAGCGCGGCGATCCGGGTAGCTAGCAGTCGCTGGCGAGTAGTCACGAGGGTCTGCGCGCACAGGCGGAGCCCGCTCGGCCGGTGCATGGTGATCATACTGCGAGTACGTACTAACCGATGAGCGCTGATCCGTGTAGTAGCGCGGTGGCGAAGCCTCGTTGGGCATGCGCTGTTCACGACTTGGTGCTGCTGCTGCAGGTGCGGCTGCAGGTCGGAACGCTGGCCAATCATCGGAAGGCTTCTTACGGTAAGACGAATCCATAGGAGCAGCAGCAGAGCTGCTTGCTGAGTAGGAGTCACGGCTTGCTTCCCTAGGAGGTTCAGCAGATCTGGACCAGCCGGCATTGGACTCTCGGGACCAATCAGAGGCAGGGGCAGGTGCTCCGGACGAGTAGCGAGACTGCTCGTAGGACGTGTCACGAGCGGGTGGCGGCATCTCCTGGCGTGCTGGAGCATGTCTGGCATGGTCTTCTCGGCCACGTGCCTCCGGAACACGATATGATGGCTCGTCACGACGAGGATAGGATGACCTGGGCTCTTCACGGGCATGTGGAGATGCATAGGGATCGTTTTCATAGCGAGGTGCAGCACGACCTTGGTCATGATGGGGCACAGGACGACCCTGATCATGGTGAGGTGCAGCGTGACCTTGATCATGATGCATAGGCTCCCGTTCTGGACGACGCACCGGCTCGCGTTCATATGCATCTCTCTTTGGGGGTTCGCGCACAGGTGCACGCTCGTCTCTATGCACAGCTTCGCGCTCATCACGGCGAGGACGCTCGCGCTCGTCACGCCGTGGGGGCAAGCGTGATGGCTCATGCCTCGCTGATCTGGGCTCTTCGTGTCTTGCAGGTGGCATGTCATTACGGCGCTGCTGGGGTGCGGGCTTATTGCCTCGCTCACTATCTCGCTCATAGCGCCGCGAGTCCTTTGCACCAGGGCCAGCCCTGGAGCTGCCAGCGGCTGACGACCGCAATTGCTCATCCTTGCCACCGTCCTTCTGCTGAGCGGCATTGCTCAGGGCGCCGAGGATAGCTGCTACGTTCTGCAGGTCGGGATTGCGGTTGATATTCGCCAGGGCTGCGGTACCAGCCGAGCCAAGCGTTGTCAACAGCGTAGCCAGGCCCGCATTATCATCAGCGCCAGTGTTGCCCTTAGCAAGATCACGACCTCCAGCAGAATGCGAGGAAGACTTGTCTGCTCGAGAAGCACGGTGCGGCGGTGATGGCGAGCGACGACGAGGTCGTGCTGACGCCTTGGGCAAGGGAGAGCGCCGGTGAGAACGCGATGCAGCGGCGGCAGCAGCTGCAGCTTCACGTTGCCGCTCCGCTGCAGCACGACGTTCTTTCTCACGTCTCTCACGCTCAGCCTCGCGCGCACGCCGCTCTTCGGCGGCACGCTCCTCCTCGCGTTTGCGGAGACGCTCGCTCTCTTCCCGCTCACGGCGTACTCTCTCTACTTCCTGACGACGTTGCTCTCTCTGGCGAGCGAGCATCTCCTGGCGCTCTCGCTCCTGGCGCTCACGAGCGCGCGTTTCGCGGAGGCGTTGCTGAGCAGCCCTCTCACGGTCCAAACGCTGGCGGCGCTCTCGCTCACGCTCTTTCTCTCGAGCCTGGTCTGTGGCAGAGGCGGGGCGTTGCCTAGCCTGATCACGATTATTGGCGGGACGGTTGGTGCGTCCACGTTCGCGAGCAGCATCCCTTTGTCTTGCCTTGGCCCTGTCGTCTGCAGTTACTGTGCGGCCTTGCTGGCCAGCAGTGACTTTGACACCGCTACTTCTGCCGGCGGGAGTGTTAGGTGAAGATTTCACCCCTGGCTTGCCACCACTGGCGCCACTGTTGCCACCGGCCTCGGACGTCTTGATAGAGATGGTTACGGGCCCACCGCGTTGGTCCACAGTGATCACGCGACCACCGCGATCTAATGGCACACAGAGACATTCACAAAATCAGAAAGGAGTGAGATAGAAAAGTAAGCACCTGGTGTAGGACCAACAGCAGCGAGGGGAAGGCAGGCCAGCACGCTGACAGTATTTCAATAAAGCAACCACACACAACTAAGACACGCTATAGCAAACCTCAGCAGGCATGTTCAAACGCAACCACTACGTTAGACACAACACAGTGGCAATGCACAAGAATAATGTATGAGGACATGTGAAAATACCTACCTCCAGCTGCCTTTGAACCTGGCGACGACTTTGCCCCAGGCCCATTGCTACCGGTTTTCGATGCGCCTTCTTTGCTTGGCGTACCCTGGTTGGAACTGGATTTGGCTTGCGCTGCCTTACCAGTAGCGGTGACTGGCCTCTTTGGAAGAGACAGGCTAGGATCGGCCTTGGCCTAAAAAGAAAAAAAAGAATGATGAAGAATGGACTTCAATGGTACTGCCAAGGACTGAGTTCTTGAATTCCCAGTGCAAAGCAAGCAAAGTAAAGGGAATCGTAAGTGATTACTACTCTAAGACAGCAACTGTCTACGGTCCACTACACATCTCCGTCTCTCCACAAATACAAACACAATCTGACTAGAAAGAGTGGGCTCTTTAAAAAATCACCGGGCCGTCACTATGAACGTTGAATATCATGAATTTCGAATACGAGCTCATGTATAATTTCCGGGTTACGAGCATTTTTCCTTACGGAAAAGCAGCCTGAACACGAATGTCGGAATCTTGTCGGGAGAGTCAATTTACTATGCTATGCCGTACATACAACATGTACAACCTGTGAGCATCATGCCAGAGGAAAATCAACTTGCTTTATCTTCAAAAGGCGAGTTTCAGCACTTGGTTCGCCTCTTATTGGAGCGCAAATTTGTCTTCCTAAACGTAGGTAGCAGAAACAGATTGGGCTGTACCGGCTCCAAATTTAGGGGTATGGTATGCTAGTATAATGCAACACAACTATTGTTAAATCAGTATCAATAAAAGGTGAAATTCGAAAGCCAGTTCACGTACAAGGTCGAGGCGAACACGCAAGTAAGCATGCGATCTTGGCACAAACAGTTGATGGTGGCACGGCACAGGTAGTAGGGCAGTAGGCAACGCAGACAAGGCAAGACACTAATACTACTGACAGTACTCTACCTTTTCCACAGTGATGAGTCGCTGCTGAAAGGTAGTGCGGTGCATCGCTGATATGCAGCGGTTTGCCTCCAAAATCGTGGACATGGACACATAGCCAAAAATGCGCCCCCTGGAGCGCGGGTGTGTAACAATCTTTGACGACAACACCTGGATAGGCGAATCACAAACAAAGATTAAGAAAGCAGCATCAGCAACAGACCGAAGAACAGAACTAACTTCAGGCCCTTCACAAGCAACCCTTCTGAACGTTTCCATAGAGAACAAGCCAACAACACAGGTACGTACCACATAATATCAATCAGCATTCTGACACAAACACACAAGTGACACGGTGACGGATTCAACCCAAATGAAAAGGGCGCATCTTACCGTGCCGTAGGCGCTGCACTTGGCTTTCAGTTCTGTGGCCCGCGCCGTAGAGTTAAGACCGGAAATCCACAGGCTGCGATTGGCCAGTTCCTTGGCCTTAGCCTTTTCCGCAGCTGCTCCAGATTGAGCAGGCCTTTTAGCACTAAATACACAACAGCATTGCCCAGGAAGAAGCAGAACAGCAGCAGACCAGGAAAGAAATAAGGTGCTTATAGTGGAAGGCAACCACCAGAACATCAGCTACAGCTGGAATCAAACAGAAAAAGCAATGAAGGAACACAGCAGTGATTGTATTGACCAGAACCTGTTCTGGTCCATACAATCAATGCACAATCAGATAGGAGTGCTACGCAAAGACGCTGGGCGACCCGACATGCGCAAACCAGAACCAGCCAGGCTTTAAATAGCCATGATGCACGACCATGCAGATGAGGAGATGCAGTCCCATGGAGAAAACACTTGGACACGCAGGAGAGGAGAACTCAAATAGCCTTTTCCACGCATCCAACATATGGCAGTGGAGCAGCTAGCTTCGAGCGCAGAGTTTCACGATCTTCAGCACCTTTGTGACTGAGCTGGTGTTTAAGGTACACCCGGATGACGAACGCACGGTATGAACATCCACCAGGAAAATCAATGCAATGCAGGGATCCCAATGACTGTATTGCCTTGTCCATTTCACAGTTTTCGCATTCTGCAACTCGGAGGATGTTGTCGAGGAGTAGAAAAGGGGTTTGTGTGCTGTTGGTCGCTGTGCAAGTAAAAAGCATCGCATCACATAGGTGACAAGGACATGATCATAAGTGGCAGTGGCTGGCATCCCTCCGCTGGCCCACTTGGCCAATACTTATGGCCTCCACTCCACCGAGACCTCTGACATGCTACAATTGCCCTCCAAAAACGGCACAGAACCCACGTGCCTGCTCTCAGTTGCTTGAACATTCGCCGACGCAGAATCAATGCTTCATACCTTGGTTGATGGAGCCTAGCTCCATAACAGTACAGCAGGTCCGAATTATCAACAGCAGGTGACGCGGTGTAACAGGGTAGAGAGAAACGGGGAGATTAACAGAAGTACGCACCGGTACCTCAAAAGACATCCCCGATAAAAAGCACCCTGGAGAAGTGGCTAATGACATGTGACTGGCATAAGTGGCAGAATGGCAGGCACACTAATCCTTGGGTTCCTTTTCTCATTGGCAAAGGCCAGCTGCACTGGCGCAGTGCAATCCAGCTGTCAAACACAACCTATTCCCATAGGAGCTGTAGACCTGTGGTCTGAGGTGATTTTTCTCCATCGCCGCTGATCGCTATGTGCTTGGTGCACACTAAGAACAAAACACTCACTAGGAACTTTTGATGCTAGTGTAAATGCTGCGGTTGCTACTGCTGCTGCTGCAGCAGCAGCAACACAGGATGTCATCGGTGACCTGTCACTAAGGCGACACAATCTTACCTGCTGGCCGCCGTGGTGGTAGTGGGTGCAGCTTTAGTGGCAGTGATGTCCTTTCGAGAAGACGCCGCTGCTCCAGGAGCACTTGGCTTCCCAGTCCCTGCGGTCTCCTCGGAAACGCTACCACTGCCCATGGTCTTGGCTTTCTCCTGCTCGTCATCCTCGGCATGCAGCGTGATTCCTTCCACGTCGTAGTCCAGGACCTGGCGATCAAGATCATCGTCGTTTAGAAGATACGATGTGGCCACGGTTGCGGCCAAGAGTGACGGCGTTGACTGGGCTGTGCCTTCGTCCAGCGTGGGGGTACCGGGAGCGTCATCCGTGTCGTCGTCGTCAGCGTCAACATTGGCTACGAGGGCAGGAGTGTCATCTTCACCAGTGATACCGTCAGCATCTTCCTGCTCGTCGTCATCCATGGCAGCAGTAGCCGAGCCATCGTCCATTACTTCTTCAGTATTCACGTCCACTTGAGCTACACTGATAATAGCGTCATCTTGGTCGAGACCGTCGGCATCTTCTAGATCGAGTTCATCCGGGACACCTACGGCATCTTCTTGACCCTCTTCCCCGCCATCCAACTCAGCGTCGTCAGTCAAAGCGTCCAATGCGGCCGCAACCTCCGTATCGCTAGCGTCTTCACCAAGCGTATTCTGGCCGTACATTTCCTCTTCATCGGCCACGGCAGCACTTGGCTCCTGCCCCTCGGCATAATCTTCATCATCTTCGCACGTGGAATCATCTGTTGAACAGTAATCATATGGGTGCACCCAAGCCAACACATTTTAACAAAGCAGAGCAGCAGCAGAAATACGCTGCTAGGCGTGCATGCATGCTCACACCCGCACACCCCGGCACTTAACGCCACACGTACCCACGCACATGTATGCACACCCAGCAGTAGCAGACACGCCAAGCATGACACAGCCATACAGCATGCAGCCATACAGCACACAGTTGAAAGCAACTGCATCATTCTGGCAGTGAGAACTGCACGGCAATGAGCTCCAGGACCATTGGAGGACTGTTGGCCGGTTGAGCTTTAGAAGAAGGCATGATGTGTGAAAATACCATTTCACTGGATACAGCACGGGCGGCTATTGCCCTCAACCTCCGCATACTAATGCCATTCAATCACTTGCAAGCTATGAGACCAGATATGTCGACGGTATTGCCCACAACTAGGCATTATAGCCGATCGAGAGAGTCTCGTCCATTTGCTTCCAGTGCATTGAGAAGTTTCCGCATGGCCGCAACCAATCTCCTGTGTTGGACTTCGTACATTGGTTAGTGGCCAGGATACTAGCAGCCAATGAGCTAGGACCCAGCAAAAATGTGTCCGCACAGCTTGGGTGCTATGGATCATGCCAGTGCCGTCCATCAGTTGTGTGAGTTGTTGATAGCCTCGATGATCCATACTAAGTGATCAGGAATCAGAAAAATTGCCATATGTTACGACTCTCAATGATTCCACTCCGTTGTAATTGCTCCGTCTTTCTTTACGTTGCAGACGTTCACCCTGGTCAAAAGTTGTTCAGGTTGCATCAAATCGATTCCTGTCAGACAAGAGCAAGCAGTGGGCCCTCTACACTGCACCAGGGAGTCTGGATATCACAGAATTCCAGTGGTTGGTTTCCACCTCCGCAATCGCAAGAGGAAGCAGGGAACTTGAACTGTATCATATTGCCACACTGCAGTGACCACTTCAACCATCCAGATGTGGCCGTCTGCAGAGCGGTGGCCTAAATCTCAGAGTTGTGAGCCCAGAGGCGTGACATTGTTCATCTTCAGTTGGAAGCTTGTTGATTGGATACTGGAATACATACATTGTCTGTCTCCAGTCAAGATAGAGCCGAGCAATAGAAGAGGAGCAGAAAAAGCAGAGCCCAGCAGCACATTTCCATCCATGGCAGGATACATTAATCCAGAGAGCCTGCCACCAGCAAGGCATGGGTTGCACATCGGCACCCGAGTAGCCAGTTGACCGACCATGTGTGGCACATAGGGACAGCTAGCCTGGACTTGAACTCCAGTCATGTGAAGGGGAGACAGACTAGATACACCAAGCAGCATGGGCGACACAGCACTCAGCAGTACGTACACCATGATGACAGACCGGCCAGTGCCGAGCGCTAGCATATCTAAGTTCTGGAGAAAACTCACAAGGGCAGGTATTTCATTGCTTCAGTATGCTCCTCTCCCCCCGCCCTTCCTGACCCCGGACAAATAATGCTCCCGTGCATCAGGGGTGCAACCACACTGTTAACAGAACCCAGGACACATACCTTCCAAGACTTCTGGCAACGCCGCCTACAGACACAAACAGAGAGAAGAGAGAAGGAAATCGTGACTACAGGCAGTAGCAGCAGCAGCAACACTCAGTGTGCTTTGCCGATGTTTACCTTCAAGGCAATACTACACATTGCAGGACTTTGAAAAGTTTGAATCATTGCCCTACGTGGAGCAAAACGTGAGAATCGAAGAAATTTGTGGAGTTGGTTGCAATATCAGGCTCACTAGAGCAGCTCTCAAAAGGGATGAATGCGACTCTTTTGCTCCTGTGGGGAATCTAGTGGCGATATTTGGATAGAGGAAATTGGTAGCTTTCCAAAGAGACCAAGAATCTTGGTCTCTTTGGAAAGCTACCAATTTCTTCATCCTGAAGATGAAGAAATTCCACCACTGGTGAGTGAAATTAGATTTTTTTTAATGCATACTCAGGCTGCTGCACGCCTCAGCGCACCCTGGCAGGAACACATGGGTTTAGTGGTAGTCCTGAAAGGGTTAATACTTGTCTTTTTGGTAGGACTGGTTCGCATTGTAGGATGCTCACAATTAACCAGTTATAACATAGCTAATCAGGCATTATCCATCGGTCACTTACATCATCATCATCCCCAAATCCTATGCTTTCGACGTCTGTAAAGACACACAGCAACCATGCATTCACACGCATGAGTACACACAAACACACACACACAAAGCAGACCACTTTGCACAACGTATAGGCATACTCTCTGAATATAGAGACTATCTGGCGATGGTTTTCACGGGTCACTAAGTTCAAAGTAACTACAGACAGTACAGTGTAGAGTGCTTGAATGATCCTCCTTGTCTCCCTGCCCACAACCGTTCACCTGAAGGGTATTTCTTAGAAGATTTTCTATGCATGTGTTTTCCCTAAACCAGGAAGCCAAGCACGAAAAACGTAGTTTTGGCATTTTGTTGGCAGCGCCTGCCCAAGAAGCCAGTAAAGTGGGGTGAAAAGTAGTTTGCAACATGTGATTCAACTGCCAGCTATTGTTATTACTTATCCATTTACACTGGGCAGGAAATAAGTGGAAAATCGGATCTAGGAGAACTATGCAATTGGTTATTCAGAGATTGTCTGAGATACGCGACGTATAATGATAATCGATACACTTCTGAAGCACTTGCTCAAGCTCTGACACATGATGACATACAGCTTTCGACAAATTTTTTAACCCGTTATGTACGGTGTGTACGCGAATCGATCACATATGATCGATCCGTAAAACCTTCGTAACTCCATCATGTCTTGTCCGAATTCAACAATCGAAGGGTCTATTCAGTAGCGGAAACTCTAAGCTTTCCAATGCAACAATCGCCGAAGAGCTACGATGTACGAATCCAGAGATATCGCGCGCCGTATTCTTGTATCGGCAAATTCAAATTTTTTATCGATCTCTTCGCCATTTTAGGGGGAAATCCCTTTTCGTGTGCTCTTTGACCAACTCAGCACATGATAATGACGTAGTTGGCTGAAGTTTGAATCGCCTCGAAAAGATTTGAGCGTTCTGCGATAAAGGAGAGTGGAATGGCGTTGATAGGGAAATTTGCTCGCATATTGGGCTTGGAGACGACTTTGATGTGTTCCTGTGCCTGATTTGTGGCAGCTAGTTGATGGATCCTGGTATCCTCGCGTTGCTCTCGCCAGGAGCTTTCCAAAGAGCCCAAGATTGTGGAAATGGAGCGAATGAGGCCAAAGTTATAGCCTGTTGAAGGTGAAAATTGTGCTGAAAATTCAAATTCTGCTTCATTCTGTGCTGGAAATCAGTACATAAAGGGTTAAGGTCGAATAGGGTTAACCGCCATAGGGGTAAAGCTAGACCAGGAACAATTTTCACTTCGCTGCCTACAAGACTCAGACAAGGGTTCTAGCAAGCTAAGTATGCACTAGGCAGGAACAAAACATTGACATACCTTCTTCCATCACAGGCCCCGTCAGCTGTACAAAAATGAGGAAAAAACAACAACAAAAAAGTTAAATGAATGGATCAGGGTAACTGGCTTCACAGATTACCTGTGCCATGCCACTGAACCCCTTAGACACCATAATGCAAGGAGGGGAGCATCAATTTCAAGGATCTATGATCAAGTTGAAAGATGGAAAAAAAAGGCTGATGAAGAAGCAGCAGTTTACAGCAGCTTTGAGATGATTGAACTGAGGAACATTTCCAAGAGCCACTAATCATAAGATCACCGTAACAATACGAATGCTATGAATGTTACAGCAGTGCCTCATGACCACCTTACCTCATCAGTTCCCAAGGCTTCTTCAGCTGTTGCTTCCTCTTCTACAGGTAGACAAATCCAGCATCAACACAAAGACAATAATGTTTATTTTTATTCTGTTTTTGAAGCACAAACTCGATATTAGGCTGCATTCGATTGTGGCAATGAGACCTAGAACCCTGCCAGCCGATCAATTTGATCGAACGGATCAAAAAGAACAGTTAAAACCAGGGAGTTGTGAAAGGGCTTTCATGACAACCCAGTTCAAACTGATTCCAGACCCACAAGAATGGGGTTAGCATAGTAAAAAAGAATGGCACACCCAAATCTCTGGTTGCAAAGGGTATTCATGCGCAGGGGCAAGGGAATTTTGAACCGTGTAAAACAAATGAGTGGCTCAGTATCCGCGTGTGAAAAAAAGCAAAGATATTTCGCCAATGTTGTAACTTGTAAGCAAAGCGAAAATGGATCCGTCGAATTTGCTTTTGGGAGATGCGTTGACCAGATCCGAATCCGTGCGACCTGGGTCCAGATTCCTACAATGAAACAGGTCCAAATTTGGTGAAACCAGGATACGCCCGCAGCCCACGGATTTGCACAATCAAACGTGCCCTTGTTGAAGGCTGGGATTCGGGCCACCCGGCACACAAGTTTGGGTTCTTGTTGATACATGGCATGGTCCTTTTTATTTTCCATGAAATATTAGGTTGAATAAAAGTCTGATTGGAGTGTATGAGTGATCTTCATATCAGATTGTACAGGGGAAAAAAATCAACTCCACAGTACATGCACACTCTCACACTTCACATCTTACTGGTTGTCATTGCTTTCATAATATTGGGCAGAACTGCCCGTTTGACATGCGATGTAAAATAAATAAACAACAACAACAACAACATCTACCAAACCGTCTAGATCAGAAACACTGGAATAGTAAACAGCTTTGCGTGACTTGTCAAGGTAACCCAAACCCACCTTGACTTGCGATCGTCTCACTGTGAATGGACGTCTGTGATGTACTTTGTGATGTACTTTTCCTGGGCGAATCCTGCAAAAATGAAGGGCAAGGAAAAAAAGAAAACAAATTATAAAGGACACAGATTTGGAGCCAAGAATATAATTAGGAATGAGAAGACCTAAAGAGTACTACTACATTTGTAGTTGTCTACCAATTTATTGCCAAAATACTGAGGGGGTCAGAATGTGAGGCATTCGGCACAATACACACGAATGGTATTGACAATCAACGACCTGATATTTAGCTTTGGTGCGTCTCGCATGCGCTCACCGAAGCCTTCCAACTTGGAAGGGGCTTGGTTATGTGCTCGAGGTGATCTGTGCTGTGCGATGGTGTACCACCACCTTTCCATCATAGCCAGCCGTATTTGTTTATGCCTTGAGTGCAATAGCAAATAGTGATGAATAGAACACGTTGCCACGTTCGTTTCTGGGAGGGGGGGGGGGGGGGCAATAGTTTTCGTTTCTAAACTGAAGAGATGGGAAATTATGGACGACCCCTAAATTGCCGCCTGTAAAGATCTAAAGCAGTGGTCGGAATGGGGGAAGAAACATCGCTTGTCGTCTGGGTTAATTCTCAAAATGAAGCGGCTGCAGCATGAAGGCCAACTTAATTTCATGAAGGGCCTTCAATGCCAATACTAAAGGGCGGTCCAAATCCACAAAGATTCAAACCCAAGCTTCCACGTACATACTTTCTGTGTGTTTTCATGCCTGTGCATGACAAATCGCCAAAAGGTCTCCCTCAACGCAACGAACTAGGACTGGTACAGATGAGGATTGTAATCGTGCCAACGCGAACCTCTCGGCCCACTCCCGCATGAAGATGAAAGCAGCAGATCCATAATATATTTACACAATACTGGTACGCACAATCATTATTATTGATGAAAAATCGTTCACGAAAAAAAATTCTCACCGAGGGCAAAGAAGGAGTCCTTGATCCTGAGGAAAGCCAGGGAAAAAGGACGTGAAAACACGCAGTTAGGCCAAGACAGAACCCACAACAAGAATGATGAGAGAAATGAATGTAATACTTGACATCCAAGAAGATAACACTGATTGCGGCAATTCTGGACAATGCTCTTCTTACCCGTTGTGGGCCGTGCAGCACGGCGTGCCTCTTCACTTGCTGATATTTCGATAACTTCAGAATTCTCTCCAGCCTCAACAAGAGCCTATACCGTGCGGTGGGAAAATACACATGAGAGGAAATAATCATGACCTCTTGCTGGCGCAGACAGAGCGTATTCAAAGCTTCTTCTTTTCCTTACGCTCTTCAGTCGGTCAACAAGAACGGATTTCACACCAGTTTTATCCAAATTCCTGCGCTCGAGCTCAGCTCGAAGATCCACGACACGCAGGTCGACAATATTAACCTGGCGGGACATGGCTAAGGATATCTAAACCTAGCCTACATCTACTAGATTCTCTTCCAGCGGCGTGCTAAAAAACAAACAAAGCAACGTTGCGTCGACAACAAGCCCAGCTCCGTACCATGAGGCAACTGTTTCTTGTTGCTGAAAAAAATTGAAAAGAACATGCAGTCGTGTTATCATGTTCAGTCTCAAGTAGATCTACGAGTCCAATGCACGCGCACACGGTACTGCTGTACTGGTAGGGCGCAGCTAGCTAGCTTTCGCTTTCCGCGCCGCGCGCTAGCACTTTTTGGCTGACGTCGCTTGTCGCCCCCCCCCCCCCCCCCCCCCGGGGCCCCCTACCAGTCCGTGCGCCAGACCACGTTTTGGCCCGATTTTTATTTTCTGCGCGGGAACCGTGCATACATGTACATGCAGACGTTATGCAGGGAAAGATGACGACGCCGGTCAGTAAATTGTTGGTCGATTTGTTGCCTACCTCGAGGCCAGCCGGTGAAATGAGGGCTTCCTTCTTCAAGAAATATGTTTCCAGTCGTTAGTCGGATGCCACTCGTCTTCTAAACATCGTACTTGATGCAACCAGCGCAGTTGGATGGACGGGAGGCGAGGAATTAATATTTTTTATCGTTTTCGATTTTCACCCTATTCTGGGTTGCCATTACATTGCAGCTGGCAGCACCACGAGGGAATTTTTTGCACAAGGGAGACTAGGTGAATTCAACTCCTCAGAGATATCGCCATGACAGGGTAAGGTTATTTTAGCCCTGAAATTGTGTACAAACCAACGGCACGAAATTATGGAAATATTTATTTTTTCGCGATAATTGCATGTCGGTTGAAAAAATGTAGCCATCTTTGTATTGTGGCATCCTGGCGGTATATTTCGTAACTATACTGCATGCTGTTACTGGCCAGTGCTCTGTATCTGAAATGGCCAAGCGGGACAGGTGGAAGCTATTAGGACATATATTACGCCAGCCAAGTGACATCCCTGCAAATGTTGCTCTCACTGCTTTCTGTACATATGCTACCAGTCAGCCCTTTCGAATAGGTGCACCCCGCTCTTGCCTCACCACAAGTCTCCAGCAAGACGTCCGCCTCACACCTATCTGCATTTTTAAGCCCAGCTGCCTTCGTGATCTCGGCACCTATGCCCGCGACAGAAAACAATGGAGTAACATCTGCTCAGCCATTTAGTCTAGTACTGCTCTTCTTAAATTTGACCTTTATTACAAGGCTCTTCTTTTCTTTTTCATTTCGTTCTCCCACTCTCACCCACACATGCTCACGGTTAATTCTGCCGTCGTGAGTCCCATTCGGGACGGATACGAGAATAATAATAATAATCGTAAAATGGCAATAAATAAGATAAATTGTGCACTCATAACAACAGCAAAAATGAAGAAAGTCAAGTTCCATAACTTTTTCTTGTGACTGTCATCAGTGGAACGCCGTCACATAAAAATGTAATAACTAAAACACACACTTATATACATGTAGCTAATATGGTTTCAGGTAGAAATACAGCAGCTAACAAGTACAAAAAGCGAAGTTTGCACCTTTGTAATGTGTGAATATAGTGTATGTGAGAAAGGTAGTGGCAGATGAATGTGATACTGTGTGAATGAATGTAATGGTATATAAGTGTGTGTTTTAGTTATTACATTTTTATGTGACGGCGTTCCACTGATGACAGTCACAAGAAAACGTTATGGAACTTGACTTTCTTCATTTTTGCTGTTGTTATGAGTGCACAATTTATCTTATTTATTGCCATTTTACGACTATTGTCTCCTCGTCGATTGTTTAAATAATAATAATAATAATAATAATTGTAAAATAGAAAAGGACATATGGATACGAGTTTAGAGTAACTCTCCATCACTGTAACATGTTACAGTGATGGAGAGTTACTCTAAACTCGTATCCATATGTCCTTTTCTATTTTACATTTATTTATGGCTCAACATCCGAGTTTCAAATAATAATAATAATAATAATAATAATAATAATAATACTGCATGCCAATATTATTTATGAGAAATGGCAGCGATTGCAGCGATTGTGAACAATGTACAATCAACAGCATTGGCAAAATTGATGCAGAGCTGTATGGTACTTTAGTACAATTACCTGTATATTGGTATTTTACACACAATGCATGAAACAGAAGAGCAAAATTATTATTGACTTATCAATTTATAGTTAGGACATGAATATGAAACCCATGACCAATGCCAATGACCCAGGGTCTGTGCACCTGCATTCAAATATATAAAAAATCCCCTGTGGCATAATCATGTACTCTGTGCACACATACTTGGGGGGGGGGGGGGGGGGCGATACTTGCTGCTTTACACGGTGGAAATTGTGGTGCTATGCTGCTTGGTATGTGTGTGCGTGCGTGTGTGTGTCTGTGTGCGTGTGTGTGTCTGTGTGTGTCTGTGTGTGTCTGTGTGTGTGTGTGTGTGTGTGTGTGTGTGTGTGTGTGTGCGTCTGTGTGTGCACACTTCACTTTCCGGCTGTGTATTGATGCCTATGTAGATATTGTAGATATCGTACATGCACTCTTATGTAGTACTATGTACGCACTTGCAGGCATGCACGTGCTTGTACCGCTTTATGTATAGCACGAGAGAGATGACATGGCGCACTTCTGTTAGAGAACTAAAGAAGATCTGTTTAGCACAATGGCTGTCTTGTGAGTGACTGAATAGATGTCTACATTGGCGCAGTGAACGAAAATGACAAAGGGCAGGACGCCCAAGGAATTTATTCCTGACTACGCTGCGAGCAACGTCGGTGCTGATTTTGAACTCTGGCTCGAGGACATAAATGATTTCCTTTCAATCAGTGAAGTGACGGCAGCAGCTGACAAGAAACGCTTGTTCTTGAATCTGGCTGGATTAGCAGTGAGGCGCATTGTGAAAGGTCTGGTTGTCACGGTGGAGCAGACACAAGATGGCTCACCTGGAGATGAGTACCAAGCCTTGACGGACGCATTGTTGGCACACTTTCGACCGTCAACAAATGTCACGTCTGAACGTCACAAATTCCGCCAACTCCGCCAAATGGAGGGCGAGTCGGTGACTTCGTTCGTTGGGCGGCTGAGAGAAAAGGCAGATGTTTGCGAATTCAGCTCCACTTCTGTGGATACCGTTGTCAACTGCCAAATTCGAGACCAGCTGATCGTGGGCCTGCGTTCTGTTGAGCTTCGAAAGGAGCTGCTGAAACAGTCGAAGCTGACCCTGAACGACGCCGTCACCAAGTCAGTGGCGTTGGAAGCGTCGATTACTGACAGTAAACTGTACGATAGTACCAGAGCTAGTGACGCACCGCCTGTGTTCCCCGTGCCCATCCAGCGTGTGCAAGCTGTCTCTGCAGCTGGTTCTGGATCAGAGGGAAAGAAGTGCAAATACTGCGGACGTAGTCACAAACCAGGCATGCGTAACTGTCCTGCGGCCAACGTCACCTGCAACAAGTGTGGCAAGCGAGGGCATTTTGCAGCGGTCTGCATGTCAAACAAAGTGGAAAGACACGAAGAAAGAGCCCGGCCAGTAGAGGATGAGCCTGATGAGTATGAGCATGCAAGTCGCATGTACGACTCCGCTTTCGCCGTCAGTAGCTCGGCCCTCGCAGGCGACAAGACATTCCAGACTACACTCAAAGTCAATGGTGAGCTGTGCACTGGACTGTTAGACACAGGTGCAACTCGGACGATCCTCACTGATGATGTGATCAAGCCCACGCGCAAGAGTGACCGCTTGCTGAAAGCGTACAATGGCGGTGTCGTAGAGACTTTAGGCATGGCCGACGTCCACATTTCACATGGTGGCAAGAACGTGAAGTGCAGTTGTGGTAGCAGCCAGTCAGCACTCCGTTCTCTTCGGACAGGATGTCATCAAGGAGCTGAACCTCCTGTCACAAGCAAACGTGGTGAACGTGTCACCCATCGAAATCTCTCTGGAAGACGGTTCAAAGCCTCTAGCCCAGCCACCACGACGCCCAGCTTTCAGTATCCGGGCTGACATCGAGACCGAGCTGAAACGGCTGACCAAGTTGGATATCATTGAACCCGTCAAGGAAGCCACGCCGTGGGTGTCACCACTTGTTCCAGTCCGCAAACCGAATGGAGCATTGCGACTATGCGTGGACTACAGAGAACTGAATAAGAGAGTTACACGTGAGCGCAACGTTCTTCCAACCGTTGACGAGATCACAACTCAGCTTGATGGCGCAGGGGTCTTCTCAGTTCTGGATGCGGAATCTGGATTCCATCAGCTACTCTTGTCAGAAGAAGCAAGGCCTCTAACGACTTTCTCATCGCACTGTGGCCTGTTCCGTTTCAAGCGTTTACCTTTCGGTATTGCATGTGCGCCTGAGATTTTCCAGCGAGTGGTGTCCGACATACTGGAAGGCCTGCCAGGAGTCATCGTCTACATCGACGACATCCTAGTGTTTGGCTCCAATCAAGCAGAACACGATGCACGGCTAGAAGCAGTCAAGCAGCGACTGCGAGCAGCTAACCTCCAACTCAACTGGACCAAGTGCCGACTGAACCAGGACCGTGTGAAGTATCTGGGACATTGGCTAAGTGCGACCGGCTTGTCCCCAGATGATGACAAGTTACAAGCCATCCAGGAGCTGGCCCCTCCGAAATCTATCTCTGGTGTGCGACGGTTCCTGGGGATGGCTACGTACCTTGGAAAGTTCATTCCGAACTTGGCCCAGATCACGGCTTCTCTGCGCAGGCTAGCAAAGCGTGATCCCTTCAGTGTGGATGATGAAGTCCTGCAGGCATTCACCTCAGCAAAGGCTGGTATAGCGTCAGCTTTGCAAGCGTTGGCATTCTTTCAACCAGCATTGGACGTCCCTACTGCTATCAGCTGTGATGCATCGCCAGACGGTTTGGGAGCAGTCCTGTGGCAGAAGAATACCAGTGGCTGTTGGGTACCAGTGACATGTGCCAGCCGCTCTCTATCAGATGTTGAGTCACGCTATTCTCAGCTGGAACGAGAGATGCTGGGAGTGGTATTCGGCCTGACTCGCTGTCGGCAGTATGTACTAGGCCGAGAAGTGCAAGCGTTTACGGATCACAAGCCGCTTATTTCTATCGTCCAGAAGCCGTTCGACGAAGTGCCACCGAGGCTTCAGAGATGGCTGGTCGCATTGATGCCCTATCGCTACAGCTTGGTGTTCGTCCCTGGTCAGCAGATGGTTTGTGCTGACACCCTCTCTCGAGCTCCTCTACCTGATCGCACAGCTTCACCTGCAGAGGCACGTTCAATGGCGGAATTCGTTAGTCTCATTCTCGAGGCTTGTCCGGTTCGTTCCAAGGATATTCGCCAGGCCACGGACTCTGATCCGACACTGAGCAGCGTCCGACAAAGAGTGGGCACATCAGTTTGGTCAGGGTGCATCCAAACCGAAGAGCCTTACTTCCTGCTACGCCATCAGCTGACAGTCATTGACGGAATTGTCATGCTAGACAATCGCTACGTCATTCCAGAAGAGCTCCGCCCAGCGGTGCTGCGACTAGCACATGAAGGTCATCCAGGCATCGATGCATTCCGGGATACCCTTCGCGAACGGGTTTGGTGGCCAGGTCTCATGAAGGATGCCAATCTGTTTGCAGAGAAATGCTCTGAATGCTGGCGTTAACGCTCCAATCCAGCGCAACAGCTCCTCCCTACAGAGATAGAAGGTGTCTGGCAGAAACTGGCCATTGATCTTGTTACCATTGAGGGAGCCACGTTCCTGTCTGCTATTGATTATGGTTCCCGCTGGCCAGAGCTTCTACCACTGTCCAATACTACGACAACGGGTGTGATCGACAAGCTGATGGAGTTGTTCGCACGGTTTGGTCTGCCTTCAACACTCGTCTCGGTTTGGGGCCCACAGTTTGCATCCACTGAGATGTCCAAGTTTCTCGCTCAGTTGGGTGTTGAGCATTGCAAGTCTAGCCCCCGGTATGCCCGCTCTAACGGTATGGTGGAGCGACTACATCGTCTGGTGAAAGAACGAGTTGCCAGTCTGAGACCTCATCTACCGCTACACCGCCGCATCACTCAAGTCTTGTTCGACATTCGCAATTCGCGGCACCGGATGCTAGGTACATCGCCGAGCGAAGCGTTGTTCAGCAGAGTCATTCGGACACGGGTTCCAGCATCCATCACCCCACAGATCGTCAACCCATCTGAGCAGATCAAGGCGAAAGCAGCAATGGTTGAAGGTCATGACTCGCGCCGAGGTGTCCGCAAGTTACCCCATTTGCCATCAGGTACGCGGGTAGTGCTCCATGATGGGTATAGCGACCCTCGAAAAGAATGGAAGGTAGTAGAGCAGTATGGTCGTCAGGTTGGGGTCACTGATGGGTCACGCATACTGCTCCGGAACCGTCAGCATGTCACCGAGTTTGTAGCACCAGCAGCAGCAGCAGCGGAGAAAGCACCCATGAGTGAACCTCCGGCACAGTCAGAGAGGGAGCATGTGCCAGAGCCAGTGTGTGCTCCAGCACTGCCAGTGTCCGACCCAACAAGCCTTCCGTCAGCGAGCAGCGCAACATCCAGGCCCGAAGCTCCGGTAACTGCGCTCACATTGCCGTTGTCTCCTGCAGCTTCACCGGAGACGACAGCACCACCTGCAACACCGGCCTGTATGTCACTGTCACCGCCAACATCTCGTCCAAGTGTATTCCGCGAGGGCGTACAGACCAGAGCTGGCCGTCAGATCAAGCTTACAGAGAAAGCACGTGAAGCTGACATCTGAGTCGTCGAGTCATGCATTACCAAATGAGTGGCTTCAATCGCTACCAGATTGGCGTTGTTTAGAATCTTCAAACTACCTTGTGAATATTTAGATTTTTCTTTATTTTTTCCCCTTATTGGTCGAGTTTGCATTGTAACTCAAACTCATGGTGTTTTTGCCTCAAGTTTTGAGTCAGATTATTTCTAATAGTTGCAACACATGTACGTGCATTCCTCTGCAAGCTGCAGGATACGGATGCAAGTGTTTTTGTTTTGTTTTTGTTTTCCTTTTTTCTCTTTCTTTTTTTTCTTTTCTTTTTGAGGGAAGGGGGGTAATGTAGATATCGTACATGCAGTTGTATGTAGTACTATGTACGCACGTGCAGGCATGCACGTGCTTGTACCGCTTTATGTATAGTACGAGAGAGATGACATGGCGCACTTCTGATAGAGAACTAAAGAAGATCTGTTTAGCACAATGGCTGTCTTGTGAGTGACTGAATAGATGTCTACAGATATCACCGTGATCAACAGGGTCAAACGCTTCCAGCGGACAACAGTGGATCACCTCATTTCTCCCACTGGAGTGGTCCTAGCTTGAAGTGATGTATGACTATCAATTCTATTGACTAGCCTTGAGGCATGTACCAAACGTCAGCATGTCTGTGATATCAATACATCACACTTACATTTGAAAGCTATATGCTGGAAGGCAGTCAAGTGGGCTTTTCGTCAAACACAACTCTACCAATGAAATGAAAGCAACGGGCAGAGACCACTAATGGTAGGGCCATACAAGGTGGCTGTGCCAGTGGGGAAGACCCAGCTCAACAAGGTGTTATTGCAAGTTTGATCGGAACAGCACCCTGGTCCAAATCCTCAATATCAGTGAATCTTACTGGTCCATGTGGCTGCTGCCTTGACTCGTGATGCCTACGATTGGATGCAAGCTGCACGAAGTATGTTGCAAAGAAGAGTACAATGGATCTTGAACTTAGCACGAGAGGCGTGCACTTCGTTGATAACAGCAGAATCTTTGCATGACTATCATAACACTCTCCTTATTGCAATATTTAGCCAATGCTCCATTTGTTGTAGCAGCTACCACACAACTATACAAGTATGCATTCATTACCTGGCTGGCTTGTATAAACTTGTGAATGCAATCACGTGATGCTTTGTGCACATATGCTCCCATACTTTAGCGGATGTGCGCGTGTGTGTGTGTTTGTGTGTGTGTGCATGTTTATGGGTGTGTATGTTCGTGCACGTACGTACGTGTACATGTCTGTGCGTTTACATGTACATGCAGACGTGTGTGGGTCTGTTGAAAAAAGCGCATGAACACGTGTCAATTCACGTGTGCATGTATGTACGGGTGTATGGTAAACGTATTCTTTGCTCCATGCGTCCGCCGTGAATGAAGGTACGAGACTTTATGTGTCATAGCTTGTGGCGGTTGTTCTGTAAATAGTAGCACCGTATCCTGGCCATCCGCAGATGCCATTTCTTCACTTCAATTCTGCATTGGCTCAGGTGCTGTGTTTGTAGTGTCATCCTCTCTGCATTAATTATTTATATTTCTTTCCCACCTCAGTACTGTATTTGGCTTGATATTGTTGCTGTTGTACATACAAGATAGGCACATGCATTGATCTGCGAGGGTTTGTGTTTGGAGCTCCAGCAACCTGTTGGGGTTCGTGTTGTTTGTAAATTCGTGGTCTACGGATACAATGGTCTGGCTGGTACATCGCAGAATACTAGTAACTAGGACCCCTTGAACGATTCTGTCGGTCGTTCATAAAGTCCACCAATTGAAGACATGTGTGTGTCAAAATGTGTCAAAAATACAGTGTTGACGAAACGGTTGGTATCACCGCTGTCGGATTTTTGCACAAGCCAAAATTGGAGGATACACTGTTGGCTAATATTTCTTTCTAATTAAATAAGCAGGAAATAGCAAAACCCTTGTACAAACCAACGGCACGAAATTATATCATGTTCAACCAAAATATCAGCGACATAACGAAAACGCAAGCGACGAGCGAGAACTCAACTTCTCGTTATTTGTTGTCGCCACGGACAAAACTTAGGGCAGAGAACAACTATTAGGTTGGATTTCGATAACGATCTGAGACGAAGAACTCACGGGAGACGTAAACCAAAGGACGACGAAGGTGACGCCATTGAGTATTCGTCTCGCGATATCTTGAGAAAACTGCGAAATCTGGCAAATCTGGAAAATAAAAGTGCAACTTTTAGACGACTTTTTCTGAACTGGCGCACGGACTGCTACGTAGCTACTGTAAAAGCAGAAATTTTCGGTGGTGTAATATTTTCGGTATTCGCCAGAATCGGCGGTTCGGTAGCGGGAAATTTTCGGTAAAACCCGTTCTCCAGGTAGGTTTACTAGTACTACATGTATACATTATCGGTTGTACCGAACATTTCGGTGCGTTTTATTTTCGGTAAAAATTGTCGGCACCGAAGTTACCGAAAATAAAACACCACCGAAAATTTCTGCTTTTACAGTACGTAGGTCTACGATCTACATTGAGGTTCCGGGGTACGATTTTCCGTGCCAAAATCCGTATGGGCGCTACGGATTTTTTCCAGGCATGCTCCATACGATTTTTCGGCACGGAGAATCCGTCTGGACTGGCTTTCACATTACAAACATTCTGCGCATTTTCTCCATCTGCGCATAAAATCTAGACTGACAACCTGCTTGTTAAAGGGGAAGTTAAGGCAAAAATTAAAATTTCACCAGTTGTAGTCTTCGGGGTGCTGAGTCGAATGGTCGTGGTCCGAGGAAGCTGAGACGCTCCCTTCCTACTTGAATCCCAATCGAACTCGCGCACTTCCAACGAAACTGGGTGACTGCGCCCTACGAGATGGGGATTTGTATGCAAAATGTCACTAAAAGCGCCATTTCGTTCTTATAAAAGCACGGATGACCGCGATTGGCCCATATGTTGTAGTCTTTTGGACGCTGAGTCGATTGGTTTTGGTCCGAAAAGGCTGCGATGCAGCTTTCCTCCTTTATTCCCAATCGAACATGGTTGAACAAGCGGTCACGTGCTCCTGCGTACACCAGTCACCTGGTCACCGTGCCTGCAGGGTACAACTTACTAGCCTGTTTGACCTTTTTTGGGTGCAGTCCTGTCACTCGAGTTGAACTCGAGTTGAACCTTGGTGTGAAAGTTGTCGCCTGCTGGCGTGGTGACCAGGTGATTTGGGCACCCAGGAGCACGTGACCGCTTGTTCAACAATGTTCGATTGGGAATAAAGGAGGAACGGTGCATCGCAGCCTTTTCGGACCAAAACCAGTCGACTCAGCGTCCAAAAGAGGACAACATATGGGCCAATCGCGGTCATCCGTGCTTTTATAAGAACGAAATGGCGCTTTTAGTGACATTTTGCATACAAATCCCCATCTAGTAGGGCGCAGTCACCCAGTTTCGGTGGAAGTGCGCGAGTTCGATTGGGATTCAAGTAGGAAGGGAGCGTCTCAGCTTTCTCAGACCAAGACCATTCGACTCAGCACCCCGAAGACTACAACTGGTGAAATTTTAATTTTTGCCTTAACTTCCCCTTTAAATCATGCACCTGCTTTCAGGCGTAAAAACCCTGTTGTAGAGGTCTCAGTCCTCATCAGACTTACCTATCTTTATAAATGTAACTTTCTCTCTAGAGTTTGCCCTCATAAGATCGGCAATTGCGAGCCGCTCAGCATAAGAGGTCATCGACATCGATCCAGGCGAGTACTCGGCTTTAGATCAGCAGCTGGTCACCATGGTTACCACGTAGCCCTTTCCCAAAGATACCAAAATATTTCGCAACCATATGCCAAAACAAATGAAAGTTGCTGAAATCGCATCCATATTTTCTGAAAAAGCTCACAAGTAACAGCTGCTTGATATCGCAACTCAAAATGAACACGTTCTTGTGCATACAATGATGCCAAAAACAAGCAAAAAAGCAGCGAAAATACATGTAGACAACACTGTACTGTGGCGCAGCACAATGGCCTGAGTAAAGTCATTCGTACTTAATTTTTTAAGTTTTCGTCTTGGGGTTAAACAAGGGGAAGTAGCCATGTAGGGGCATGAGCCCGCCATTCGGCACCGGAGTTACAGCTCGCTCGACTCGAGTGAAGAGAACCCACACCTTGATGTGCGCCTTGATCTCGAGACCATTGGACGGGGGAGCGCACTTCACCTCACCGGCACAGCTCAATAGCACCTACACGCCCTTTGTAGTCGGCTGTCCCCTATGTTCTCTTGATGTTGTTGTTTCTCTTCCATCCTTAGGTATCCATTCTACATGACGTTGGCATGTGCACTTTCATAAAAATAAAAAAAAATAAAAAAAAATAAAAAAGATCTGGTGAGCTGCGTCGTGCGTGGGGATTTTGCAGTCAGATGTGCACTTTGAAGCACGCTGAATGCATGTGTCCATAGAGTAAAACATGTTAGCTACGGAAAATGAACAGCCTTGGAATGAGTCATTGTCCTTTCTGGTTAATAGCAGCATTGCTCAGTGCTGCAACATACATGGTATGAACAATTGTACACTGTCATGTTCTTCCAGAAGTACACTTGTCATGATAATTTTGATGCAGTGATAATTATGTCTCACGGGTGCTGAAAAGTTGCGAAGTAAGTAAAAGTTCCCGAAGGGTTGCGAAGTGGTCACGTGAAAATGAAGAAAGTTGCGAAAGTTGCGATTTCTTCCAAAACAACCAAAATTTGCGAAAAAGGTGGCGAGCATCTTTGGGAAAGGGCTACTCAGGCCAGGCAGGGCAAATGCGGGCTTTGAAGGCAACTGCTGGAAAGATGGAGAAGGACTCTGTCGTCACCCTGATGGGCCAACTTGACCCAGACCTCCAGCGCACCTTCCCGCTCGCCTCTGAGAAAGGCCCGTCAAGTAAATAGTTGGTTGGCATGTCGGCCATTGCGTGGGCATGGCTTCACCGTCCACAAGGGTGCCTTCCGCGATGCCATAAGCCTGAGGTACGGATTGGAGCGTTCACGCTTACCTGTATGATGATCAGCTGGCTTAGTTTTTCTCCACCTCTATCCTTATTACATCCCTCCCCAATTTCATTTATTACTGCTTTCTATCTGCATTCGCCACCTTTTCATTGGGCAGATCTGCCCGTTTGGTTTGCGAATTAAAATAAACACAACAACAACCTGCAACCTGCAACCTGTGCGTATGGAAAGCCGTTCTCGTCTCTCAAGGATGTTCCATCTCCCGAATACATGTACAGACATACTTGCGGGTAATGACTCTAAATGAGTTCCAGAACCAGTGCTTCTGAGCTGATGCTGTCCACATGAAACTCCTCAAACGATCGGTTGGAGGATACATAATTGTGTAGATATAACTGCCGTGGTAACCGTTTCCGACAAAGCACATGATTGTATACCGGTAGGTATTTTTGTATTGTGTATTGTATTTTATTATT
Source organism: Sycon ciliatum (assembly GCF_964019385.1). NCBI lineage: Eukaryota > Metazoa > Porifera > Calcarea > Leucosolenida > Sycettidae > Sycon > Sycon ciliatum. Next base: position 19,325,104 of record NC_088643.1, on the reverse strand, counting down.
TTACTTGGGCATTCCCAACAGATAGGTAGGGGCGGTCAATCAACTAAAAACGGTGAGATGGGACATAGTGGATGTAGTCCGCATGCAGTTGAGGTCTTCTTGAAGTTCTTCTCCATTCAGCTAGAACAATGGTGGCGACTCCTTCGAGTGGTCCCCGGGGGTTTGCACTGCAGACATGGAGTGTTTCGCGCCTACTGTAGACATAATCTAATCGGGGTTGGGGGTATCTGGGTGCATTTCGCTACGCTGATTACATTCAATTACTACTATACTAGTGTGAGACCTTGCCAGACGCGCTGCGCTCTAGCACTGACCGCGTCTACTCTGCCTATGCTTTTGTCGATGGCGACGACTGTGGTGTAGTATTGCAAGCGGCAAATGGCCAATTGGAGTGTTTTCTGTTACATCCCGATTGCATCTTTGGCCCGTGATTCCCTTTCCTGGCGGTGACACTAACAGTAAAGCTTACAACAAACTAATGAAGAGGTTGCATGGAATCTTCTAAAGCACACGTACAACTGGGGATAGTTTTCCGAAGTAAATTAGTTGGTTACTCCTGCGTGGCGTTCACCTTTCCTGCCAAAGTACATGACACTTGTTGTTGTTGTGTATATTACTTGACTGACTCGATACTGTCGCCTGGAGCATACAAAGAGCATGATTGTCGAACCTTCCACTCGACGAATCTGCAAGACGTGCCACCGCCCGCGCTGGTAACGTGTATTCGACTGGCCTCTGGGATTGTGCAGTTACGTCTTTGGCTTGCGATCGGACTGCAGGGTCGCTTACAGGCAAACGCGCGGTGTTTGCCATGGTGGTTTTGTAGCGCATTGTGAAAGCGATGTTCTGCTTCTGTCCCCTTCACCCATTCGGTCCACTACTTGTAGAGCGTGAGCTACTCGTGATTACTTAGATCCGTGATCATGATTGTGCGTGGAAATGGAATTATCTCCTTGGTTGTAGGTACGTGTGAGGGTGGATGGACAGTGGTATGTGCACTCTGGTTTTACATATCCACCACCTGACACTGCAAATGGGTAAGTCGGCGGCGAGATACTCATCACGTAACCGTTGTACATCACCTGGAACTGACCAAGTCTAATGCCCAGGCTAAAAGAATAAGTAAAAGCCTAAGACTGAATCCACGTAATTCCGAAAGGCTTCGCTTTGGCGATACTGCACAGGGAAGGGGTCGTGTGACTAGACCTCATGGATCAGTTGCACATGTCTAATGATTGACCAAGGGCATGAAACTATTGGTAGCAACACAGCTTGGTGCTCTGCGATTCGTGGTTAATATATCCGACACCTTAGAGCTCCTAAGACTTCGCTCCCTTGTCACTGGACAGTTATGTCCGTTTGGTTTAGCGAATTCAAGTAAAGAAATCAAAACAACAAAGAAAAACAACAACAACATTGCGTGCACAATCATAATCTGCACGGTTTGGTGCATGAGACATTGTGTGTTACTGGAGAAGCGGACACGTTACTTTGTATACGAACTATTTGGATATTCTCCTGTTGCTCCCCCGAAAATAATCCATGACTTGGCACCGCGCTCTATTTGCAATGGTAATGTACTATTCTGGGAACTCCTCAATTCCTGAGAACTCGATTCAGATCAAGGTGTGTACAGGCTGGGTTGCTGTGGAGTTGCTGGTACATCGCCTCATCTTTAGTATAATTATAGCTCTCATTAATTCGTACTCTCTCTCTCTCTTGTTTCTTTAGTCCGATACCAGAAGCGGCAAATCGGGCTTCTTCGTGTAGCACAAAGGCCAACTGGTCCTGCTTGCTCTCGGAGCAGACCAGGTGTGGTGGCTCACCGAAGTTCAACTGCAGCTGTAGTCACTGAGTGCAGTGTTGATAATACCACGACACTCGGATGTCGATAGTTGGCTTCCATCTCCGCAGGAAAGCCAATGATTTTGTGCATACTGTCGTACCCTAAGTTAGGCCTAACAACAACCCGTCCTTTGATTGTTGGGCATCGGTCGCGAGTGGAGCAACAACATGCCAACCGGCACTCTCTGGAGCTGGAGTAGTGCATGTGCCATGATGTACCGTGACTGTGTGAATGATGATTGACTGATTGTGCTTGCTCGTGCCTCCTGATGATCTCTATTTTGCGTGAAACTCCGAGTTTAAATGCAGCAACAGCAGTCTTTAAAGGTCTTTGGGTTCTTTTCTCCGTATGTCACTGAACGTTGTGCTTGTTTATGCTGATCTACTTTAGTACTTCGTGCTTGGGATAGTCGATAGTCTCCATACTCAATATTCAATAAACATACATGTATGTGATACGAGTAAATAATGATCTAGCAGGTTGTCTCTGTTCTCTTCTGCCTTTGTAATACGAGTATACATGTATGTGCGAACTACGAAGTCATGATTTGCATCACGGTTCTGTAGACATTCGCATAACGCCTTTGCCTCTGAGCAGGATGTGAGAGACTCCTCGGCCTCTAAAATATCACAACGGAGAGACAGCACACTGTCTTTGGCTGTTGCTTTTAGAAGGCTTTACTACTATACATGTACATAATACACGTGACAGCAAGCTGTCCGAAGATTGAGTAATCTACATGTATGTACACGTGTAAATGTCTTTTCAAGTTCATTTCAAGTTTTTGCACTTCACCGCCAGCCAGCCCCCAACGGCCCAAGGCCCGGCAGCTCATCTGCTGTACTGGAACAACTGCACTGCTATTCCATGCGTTGCAGTCGTTGAACATACAAAAATCACAATCAAAATTGATTTCAAGCTTGTTTACAAATTAGTAGTTGAAATTACAATCATGGGGATGAGGTGTTTTGTACGTGGCATTGTCACAAACTTCTCATGTCAGTATCTTCATCATTTTTGAGACAACTGTGGCCCAGGGAGAAGGCAGATTTTGCCTATGCCCGCTATGGAGTATGGTGAAGTACAATAAAGCTAAACAAACATTGTACATAGGCTAGCAAGGCCAGGGTCAGAGCCATCATTTCACACTCACTCACTGGCCCGATGATGCTCGTCTGCTCAGTCTGCGGCATGGGAAGGTGCGGAAGGAACGGAAGCAGCGCACCAAATACTTCTCTAAATGTACCTCATACATTTACTTAGTATATCGCCATAACAATTAACTTACAATTTTTCATCATTCTGTGGGAGCCAGCCGTCAGCTGGTGAGAAGGCATCATTGCCTGTTCGCTTTGATGAAGTGAAATAAATAATACCAATACCAAAATAATACCGTCCCAATGTCCCATGACAGGCGTGGTGTGAATACGACAGACTCAGCAGGTGCTTCAGTACACTGCCATAGCATGCGTGGACAAAATTCAAGCACACATCACACGTGAAACATACTCAGCGGAGGACGTCCAGGTTGGGTGTAAGTCCGAGCTTTCACGCCACGAGGCAATTAATCACCAGACAACTGATGACTGACGACAACTGATGCCTGATTGCCTCGCGGCATTAGAAAACCCGGAGTTACAAGTAACCAATTACTTAGTTACAACTTACAACCAACCTGAACGTCCTCCGCTAGGACATTCTGCTATGTCTACGACATTGAACGCTCTCCGCAGTGCAGCTCGGGGATCAACGGATTTGAAATGAACAATGTATGGACATTCGCACACTAGTAATAACTACTTTCAATCACCCTTTATGTACCAGCCGATACATGTTTGAGTTCAAATCAACTACATGTATCGAGATGGGTGAGCGAGAAAGTACCGTATTTGCCGGAATAGTGCGCACTTTTGATGGGCTATTTCAGGTTCAAATTCGCGGATGTGGTATGCTATTGGAAGGGCATGGTGGTCAAAGGATACTACAATGTACGACCTCCCAAGTCCTATGTACTTGCTATGCGCATGGCCATGCAGTAGACTCCGAATGACTGTAGTAATTATTATGCATGTATCTGATTCAGAAGCCCTACCCCGCTGTGTGCACTGTTGAATTACGGCCCATTATGGTTTTAAAAAATATGGAGTTTCTCCCCTACTGCCCAAGTCAAGTCTTATCGGATCCAAATACGGCTAATGACACCGTTGGCCAGTGCTCAGGGTCTGGGGAGTAGTTCGGGAGCAGAATGTGTTACAGTAGCTGGTAAGAATACACCCACCACTGCATCAGCAAAATGCAAATTCGAAATGCTGTGTCTGCCAGATCCTGCCTGCTATTTTACGATCTACAGATAGATAACCGAGCAAACATGCGAACATCCAATGCAAAGTCCCAAGAGTGTAATGCAGGTCTATGTTTTTACGATGACTTTTATCGTTTAGCAAGTGGGAGACAGGGATGATGAGTCAGCCTCTCCGAGCTGCACGCTCGACTATTGCGCGTGTGTGGCCGATCCAGTCGTGAAACCGCCATGGCCGGTAGTGCCCAGGTCGGATCTCCACAGAATCTCCGGTCTTCAGAACCAGCCAGTAGATGTTCTAAAATATTCCAGAAATACTAATAGTGTAGACTCTACCCTATAAAGACCAAGTCCCAAACATTCAGTCAGCAATACCCCTCTTGTAGTTGTACTTTGTAGTTGTCGTAGTGACTAGTGAACATACAATCATGTACATCTACACGACTGCACATGTACTGTAGACGTACTGTACTGGATACTATCGTTATCCGATCTGACGCCGTCTCTACTAGGGTTGTGTATCCGATGAATACAGTACTGGAGAAATCCCTTGCCTTGGCCCTCTACGTAGACTATTGCAGTATTGAGTATTGTAGTGACAATCAGGGCCGGCGTGGATCTATGCATGGCTTCGTGTGCATGCATATTCACTGCGATGATGCTGCTGGTACGCCGATGAACCATAGCCGGCTGCCGGTGTCGGCAAGAGCAGATCTACACGATGAGTCTGCAACACCGCACAGGCATAGCTCCACGCAATGGTTACGAGTCTTACGACCCAGTTCAACATGAACTGTAGATAGATCTGCTGGTGAATGCAAGGCGGTTTGCGTGCGCGAGGAGAGGGTGCGAGCTCTTCTGTGACTTTGGTGTCTGCGAGGTGCGATCCGGCGGCATTTGTACTTGTAGTCGAAGCGCAGTAGATCTACAATCCATAATACCCTATCGATTAGGATACAATTGCCCGACTGGGAGAGGGAGAGCATCGATAGACGATACGTTGGGCCCAGAGCGAGCGACTGCGACCCTAGTCAGCACACTACAATCCGGTGCGCGGTCGGCGCAGACCTGCAAGTGACGTCAAGTCCATGACCTCAAACTGACTTCTCCAGTCGCGATCATGAGTTGATGGCCCGTCGAATGTCGCCTGGCAAAGGAATATGGGCGATGCACGCTTCGGAGGTAGATCTACGTCCGTGATGATAACTACAGACCTAGTTGTTGACGAATCTCCACTTGCAATACCCCAGCGCAGAGAGTCGAATGATGCAGGTGGTGCGGGAGGACATTCTCTCCCTGTTCAACACCATTGCCGAGCGAAGGCGAATGCTCAGAGGAGCCCCGACATGCAATCAACATGGGAAGGAGATAGCGTTGGACAAATGATGGATGTTGCTCGAGGCCAGCAGACGCCACTGGCGAGGAGGCACTTCGTGTCGCTCACGGTCGTAGTTGTGTGTTTGGTGGGTGCAGTACTGCTGGGCGCAGCGTGCCAGGGCGACGCACAGCTACTCAGGTAAGAAGAGAACATCAGCTGCCTGATGCTGGTCTCGACCTGCTGGCGTCCACCATCAACATTACTGCGAACAGTGCCTGCCTAGCACACCAGTTCAGTGCTTTAATCTGTGATTTATCCGTGATTTATTCAAAGCCCCATTATCAGTGAATAATAGCAAGGACTACGGTTGTTGTAGTATACATGTACCAGTGGAGTAGTCATTCTAGAGGCGCCCATGACTCCATGAGGCGTGGTTGAAAATGGAAAGTATTCCAGAGTGGGGGAAAAAAGTTGAGAAGAATGAAATCATGGGAAGCCTTCCGGCATACACGCCGTTCGGTGGTGACTGTTGGGTGACTGTTGATGGTTGACTGTTGGTTTCTTATGCATGCATGCCTGTATGGCGTTTGCATAGCTGATGAGCTTTCAGTAGTGTGGAACCTTGCCTCCAGGCATGCTCATTCCAGTTGACTTAGTGTCACCGGGGTTCTGCTGATCTGTGAAGGACAGGCAGCTTTGCACTACATTACTCTACATAATAATTACTGCACTGCCCTGTTTGTCTCAGTGCAGATGTCATAGTACATTATTGTTATGACCAGTCTGCACACACAACCGGGGCAGTCCAGACAGCTCCAGTAGAATGCTCAATGCAACAGGGCAGGTATGCAGTCACTAGTCAGAGGAGGTTATGCACACAAGAGATAGGATACAGTTTAGTTGCCTTGCCTTGGCAATGATAAACAGCACACCATCTCTTCTGTTAGTGTGTGTGTGTGTGTGTGTGTGTTTGCGCGCTCGCGCGTGTGTGTGGGTGTGGGTGTGGGTGGGTGTGCATGTGTGTGTGTGTGTGTGTGTGTGTGCATGTGTGTGTGTGTGTGTGTGTGTGTGTGTGTGTGTGTGTGTGTGTGTGTGTGTGTGTGTGTGTGTGTGCATGATATGCGGAACATCGGATTCTCAAAAGTAAAACAATTCCCAAGACTTCAGCTGCTAGACCTGTCGCCAGGGGAAGGGGAGTTTGGTGACAAATCCCGGCATCGTGCTCATGTTAATAGTTCTTGAGCTATCTATATCTATAAACCTGGATCGCTCATATCGTCATGGCCCGGATTCGACCTTGCGCAAATGCTTCTGCTGCTCTGCTCTTTGATCCTGCAGCCGACAAACAAACGGGAGGTGGTCCTGCAGACATGTTCATAATAACAAGGAGATATTGAGTGGATCGTACCCGAATCTCGACTATGCGCCAATCGTGTCGCCGCAAAATGCTGACGTCTGTGGCGACAGGTACACACCAAACGTGGACTGCAAGTACGAGGTGTTTGGCCCTGACAAGACCTTTATCTATGTGGAATTCCTGAGCCTTGACTTGGACAGCGATTGCTCAAAGGACAGCTTGTCTGTCATAGGCAAGAGGAAGAGCAGAAAGCTGTGCGGCAGCAAGAAAAGCAGTACGCTGGATACATTTGTCATCGACGACAATGTCGCCTCAGTGACGTTTCAGTCCAATCTGGAGTATGCCTGTCGAGGCTTCTCGGGCTTCATGGTTGTCTTTACACCTGGCGAGAGTTTTTTTTGTGAGTCTTTTGTGTACATCATAATGGAGAGTGAGAGAGTACTTTGCATTTGTATTATGTTGAAATGAGGACTGACAACTAGCTCTGCAACAGGTTCTCTTTGAGCCTCAAAGCAGGTGCATAATTTTTAAGAGAGAGAGAGAGAGAGAGAGAGAGAGAGAGAGAGAGAGAGAGAGAGAGAGAGAGAGAGAGAGAGAGAGAGAGGGAGAGAGAGATTAAGTGCCTTGTATGTTGCAGAATGCAGATACGGTGAAACCTGGCTGCACCAACCGCCAAGGAACCTGAAACTGTGCCATCCCACAACAAAATATTTAGGTGGTGCTCCTGTCCAGGTGGAAATGACTGGAAATAACACCACTCAATCATTGCTGTAGCGGTCTTCTAGGGCAAGCACCGTGCGCAGTATCAGAGCAGTCACCTTTCCAAATGTTAATGTTGGACCCATGCACATCCCCTCAGCGGCTTGCAAGGCCAATGGCTCACATGCAGTGTGACTCAGGCAGCGGAAAATGTTCTTCTGCAATCCGATGATATGCGTTGCTTCACACGCCAAGGCTTTAACATGCCGAGGCCCTGTCAGCCAGACATGGGTTGTCATCAGCAAGTCCTCTGCACTGCATGCGCCTTCCACCTTCAGTAAATTGTTGCCTGAGGTGTTTTACATGATACCGTGTACCATTGTGTAAGAGTGGAAGTGCACCTATCCTTCTCCTCATTCACATTTTGAAAACTGCAAAGTGCAAACGCTCTTTCACCAAGGAGGCCCGAACACTTCATTGTACAGTGGTCTGATTGAAATCGTTTGACCCAACTGGCGCAACGCCAATGTCCCCGCATACATAGAGTTCTTGTACATGCACTTGCTTGATTGCGGCCATTGACCCAGCTGATTAAAAAAAAGCCGATGTCTTGTATACAGCTAGAGTGCATAATTATGTATGCCGGAAAGCATGCCGTATGGCAGTGCTGCCCCAGTGCTGCCCCTTCTCTAAAACCTGAACACTGCATTTACACGTTACTGTCGTTTGTGCTGCCATTTTGCCGGTGTTGTTGAATCCAGCACGCAGGCGGAAAAGGAAGATCAGATCACAGGTTAGTTACTGTACAGTACACATACCGGTAGTGGTGTAGAGTAGCCACAACAGCCATAATTATTCATCTGGGATGCATACCTATTAGGGCGAGTGTGAAGATGTGAAGGAAGATTGGCATATCGTAACGGCATCCCATGACTTTGGGCCGTGGGACGATTGAATATTCCATGATGTTTCCATCCCACCTCCCGGCTTGCTTTTCCACCTTCATGAAGCACAACAAAAGAGGTGTGTGTGTGGGGGGGGGGGGGCATGCAGTATATCATTACACGGCCTATGCATGCGCACTTACTTGCGGCCATGTCCTTACTCGCATTTTAGAAATGCAGCTGCTTTCCCAGCTATTTTAAAAGAGAAAAAACCCACTTTCTGCAGCATAGGCCGGTACGAGTCAAAGTCCACACAAAGATTTCTACTTCGAAGTATCTAAATCTGCTTTTTTGCCCTTTCCCGGGGCTGGAAGTGGTTTCTAATATAGCACTTATTCACAGTTACTGCTTCGAAGAAACATATTAAAATTTGTATCTCAATTATAAAGGATCAGTCGGGGGAAGTGAACTGCCTGAAAAGAGAAAAAAATGCCAGACCCACCAGGACTCATCATGGCTTCATAACTTCATAATGCCGTGGTAACCATTCCAAAAGCTGATCAGTAGGCAAATTAATTCCCTCAAGTGACGCTTTCGAGCCGAAATTTAATCGCCACCTTGCAAGCACACATGCCGGAAGGCACACATTATCAGTTGTCAACCCGTTCATGGATACATCACGAGTGATACCGGCCTCTCCAGAGAGGGAAAGTTAATTGTTTTGATGTAGGAGAAAAGGGACTATTAGTATAGGTTACTAGTTATGACTAACAGTCCACCAAGGTAACGAGATAATATACAGTCAGATAGTCCTTTTCTCTTTCAGTCTGTCCAACAATGCCACCATTCCAAAGCAGGACACCCATATACAATGTATACAATGGCAATCGTGTCCCATGTAAATGTTTACGGATGTTTTGGTCCAAAGCAGGACAGTCCTGCTCAAAGCAGGACGGTTGGACGGTCTGCTCTTTACATATGACTATGTGCTCAACATACGAGTTTTTGATGAAGGGTTTGTATTATGCTTGAAAACGCCTGCATTTTGCATGCGCCAGCCTTGCATTCACTACTACAGTGCTGGCCAGATAAATCCAACCTCAAGAATAAAGCAGCGCCGCGTTCGAGTGCACAGAGCAGTATGTGTAGTGAGTGCTATTGTGTTCATGCCGTTGGATTTCTTTGGCCAGCACTGTACAATGTACTACTACTTCTACTGCAACAATAGAGTCATGGCTTGGTGGTCTTTTTCTCCCGGTTCTTATTTCAGCCGGAGCTGCGCAGTGAGGCAGTCAAGGTTATCGGGGACGGCAAGCTTCACGCCATGCGCCATCAGACAGAGAAGGTCTACACGAAGGGCACGTGCGATATCTGCACCATGACACAAGTCAGCCAGTGCAAATGTGCGGCGCCATTCTTCGACAACTTCCAGAACAAGAAGAAGCAGAAAGATGAGAGCATGACGTTGCTCTTGGGTTCAAGCGACACTGTGAAGCACAACTACATCCTCTATAGCAAGCTCAGCCGCACCAGGGCATCTCATCCGAGCCAATCAAGAACCAGGTCATCCCGTCGAACAAGCCGACCGAGCAGTGGAACTCGTCGAACTTCAAGAACAAGTCGACCACGCAGTGGATCTCGTCAAACTTCAAGAACAAGTCGACCACGCAGTGGATCTCGTCAAACTTCAAGAACAAGTCGACCACGCAGTGGATCTCGTCAAACTTCAAGAACAAGTCGACCACGCAGTGGATCTCGTCGACCTTCAAGAACAAGCCGAAACAGCAGTGGGTCTCGCCGAACTTCAAGAACAAGCCGACCAAAGAGTACGACTTCAAGACGCCCCAAGGCTTCTCAAAGGGCATCAAGACCAACCAGACGATCCACAAGAGTCAAACCGCGGCCAGGAAGGAGCTCGAGACGTACAACACGTTCTAGAAAGACTGGAAGAAGCCAGTATTCAAGACGAGGTTCGAAAAGTCGAGGCCGAAAGAAACGTTCCTCAGATGGTGAGGATGACCCGCACCCTACTTTTCTTTTCAAGATCCAACCCGGCGTTAGTCCTGAGTTCCTCCGGGCACAAAGCAGCTACAACAAAACTATTGATCAGGTTCACTTGCGGGATCAGACTAAAGCTAGGGCTATCAGCCAAGGAATGGACCGCAGCAATCAAGATTTGCACGCAGACGGGACAATGCGACCAGTAGACATGTACTCAATGAGAGCTCTTGCTCGAGTCAGACGAGATCCGAGCCAGTCTGAGGAGGACTCAGACAAGCAGTGTGTGTGCCGCCGCTGAGCCGCAGTCCGCCAGCCATGTATTCCCCTCAGTGACGTTTCTGGAAGTTGTTTCGTCATGGGGCCGTTTGATCATGCTGCCGATGCTGAACAATTGTATGCCGGCAAATAATCGCGGCTGCACTGCAGTGTAGATACCAAACATGAGAGTCAAGATTGAAAATCCTTGAGCAAAACACCGATGGGCCATGGCGTACCCTCCTTGTCGGTATGCCGCATGTGCGCGCATCCTGGACATCTGATGGCGTGTCTCATGCTCAGCCGAGCCAGGCCGCTGCTGCGAGCCGAAAATGAAGGGCTCCGCGGCGCTCTGCCACATCACAGTTTGGTTGTTTGGTCAGTTTGGTCTGGTTTTGTTATTAATTTTCGGTTCGTTGCCTCAACAGTACAAAAAGTACAAATTTCAAGAGTGGGACGAACGAGAAGCTGAGAAACGTGGAACAGAACAGAAAGGAAAATGTACCGCCATCGCCGTTCTATCTCGCACAATGTGACTCAACAGAGAGTCAAACAATTCCTCATAATAATTATTATCAACACTTGAAAGATCCACTTCCATGAGCCCGTATACTGAGTACTACTGACTGTAGCGGTACATTTTTCCCCTGAACCGTAATTATTTTTGACACACACACTCTATTCTTATGGTGGGGTGACATGTATTTTTTTACCGGCCATCATGCTAGTAGTTCTCCCCCCCCCCCCCCCCCCCCCCCGGCTGCTGCTGATTCTTATGCATCGCTGTCATGCAGACCATGATTTGCATGCCCGTATTGCCAGTGCCCGCATCACTAGGCTAGCCAGATTGATGCTGTTCAAACGAAATCCGGAACATATGGCCGAAAATCCGGCGCTCGTTCCGCGTATGCGGTGCAGTGCTCTCGTAGACCTACGTTGCAGTATGATTTTCAGTGTCACGGTCACTATCGGGAAATGCAAAGTGCCTTCAATTCAAAATGGGCAACCTGTTTGTCTTGCCCCCTACAATTTTCCTACTTGCTAGAGTGACCCTCCCAGTGCTCAGTTGACAAGGTGTGTTGGCTCACACGCCAGACACCGTGACATGACATTGTGTGCAGTTGTCATCTCCAGACTTTATATGGACTCTTGGTAGCATACCCTGAGAAGTCACTTTTTAACCCGAAATGAAAAGCTGCCTGCCCATACAACGGCTCACGCGACTCCCTGTGACCCTGGTGACAACTGAACCCGGGTTGCACTGGCGCGCGCCGCGCATGGCGCCTGCCCGCCTGCTTGCAGATAAAAAGAAAGAAAAAAGAAAAAGTGTGCTGTGACCAGGATTCGAACCTGGGTTACTACGGCCACAACGTAGGGTCCTAACCACTAGACGATCACAGCTTTCAACCCGCGAAGGGATATGGGAGCAAGGTCGGAAGTAATGTTCAAGAAGCGATATTCTCTGTTCTGGATGTATCCTCCCAGAGTACACTGGAGCTGCATAGGTAGTTGAGGTGGCATTATTTTCGAAAACGAATCATGGGCAGGCAGTGGGCGGCGCGGGCCGGGGTGCGGTATGGTGTACAGCAGGAGTACTAATAGACAATTACTCTCTGCCTCTCTGGTGTGCGTGTACAGACCGTGATACTACAATTGTAATGAGTAATTGTGTGCAGAGTAGATCTACTGCATACTGACATAATGACATTATGTGTAATGCTCTACAATAATGAGGACATACTGGCAGCAGTGGCAACATGCACTCCCTGATTATTGTAGTAGTGATTGGGCTACCTGACATCTGGGTGGTAGAATTTCCATGTCAGATAAGGCCAGATTTGTGGCAACAATTGAGACACATTTTCGTGGGGGTATCGTGCTCAAACAGAGGTCAAATACGATTCCAAAGGTTTCCCACATATCGGTATATAAATTTAAATGACAATCGGTAAATGCCTGACCATGCTGAAAGCTGCATATGCGGAAAAGTCAGCCGCCGTGCTACAAGCTACTACTAGTACCTGGTGTGGCCGCGTCTGCTATGTACGGACCTGACAATTGTTTATAGTTTAATACACGCACAGTGGCAATCAACGCACACTCACACCCACACGCGTGCGCACACCCACGCGCGTGCATGCTAACTATAGTTAGAAGGCTGCTGCCGCATCGACATGACTACGACGCTAGTACAATGTACGTGTACATGTAGTACCACAGGCACTTGTCTTAGCATGAAGCACTGCACTCGCATCATTTGGCTAACAACAGACACATGCTGCTGAAATTAAAACATACGAGAGGGAAATCAAAATGGCTGATACTGCACTGCATAAATCAGAAAACTATGAAAAATCTAAAGCGGCGGTGGCTACATTGGCATTTGTTCAAATTGTGAACGACGAGCCCGGCAGCTGCCAGAAAGTAAGCTAGAGGTGCAAACAAGAGTACATAAATTTGTACTCTTGGTGCAAAGCATCGGAAACAGACATAGATATAGACGCGATAAAACTCAGCATGAGACCAGCACAATGCGTCCAGAGCTTGTGGTAACTGTTACGACGTTAGTGGACGGACGAAAAAGACATAAAATCAGGTCAAGCGAACGGAAATGCAAAAAAAACCAGTGTCTGGACGCACAGACCACGGCAACGAGACTGAGTGCACAACGAATCCGGTATCACAGCTACATAGATAGAAGGATTCGTGGGTACGAAAATATGAGGCAAATACACATACATTCAACGCACGCATCAAATCCTAATAAAAATCAAGCCGGGAAATGCTAGTACAAAACCATCCACTGCAGACTTCAGGTTGCAC
>NC_088643.1:19255019-19311422 GCF_964019385.1 Sycon ciliatum | reverse complement strand
CCGCAGACTTCAGGTTGCACTGATGGCCATTACGAGACTGTGTAACAACATAATGATCAAGTATGAAAAAGCAGAGTTCTCCAGGTGCTGGAAAGATACCAGACATGTATGCAAAATTGGAGAGCAAGAGAGAAAGAGAAAGAGAGAGAGAGAGAGAGAGAGAGAGAGAGAGAGAGAGAGAGAGAGAGAGAGAAAACAGTGCCTGCACTGGGTCTAGACAGGAAAACCTAAATATCGGACATGGGTCATTGCAAATACGGCAGGTCAACTCGCCAAAAACGGGCATGACACAAACCAACCGTGTTGGGTGACTGAGACAAACACAAGCCAAAGCTGTTCATAAGACCATCGTGGCAATCAGCGGTCACACCACCAACTCCGGACTCTTGCTCCATTGGCGATGAAATCATTCGCAGGATGCTGCACCATTCACTTCACCCTTCCCGCACACCATCATCGCATCGGTCATTCGTAGCACACAGCAGCGACCACAGAGGCCACCAGTAGGACTTCGAATAGGCATGGCGTATGCGTAGTCCACTCTACCGTGTGCGCGGTACGTACCCTGCAACAGGGAAAGCTGTCCTGGCTAACACAAGACAACACCGGGCATGTTGATGAAAGACTGAGATAGGAACGGGGTATGGCGGGGCTGTCAACGCTGATGCGGTGTTACTGTTGCACTGGGCACAGCTAGATCATGGATTACCAACCCATCAAGCAAACAGGTCATGTGCGGACGGAAGCGGCGCCAGCCCGTCTGTAAAGGATGGCAATTGGCTGAGGTCTGGCAAATTCGCCAAATGCTTCTCGAGGTGAGAATGTACCTCAACGACATGATGAAGCCTCTTCTGATGTTCCTTTGAGTGCACAGGGAAAAACAAAACAAAGTAAGAGAGAGAGGGAGAGAGAGAGAGAGAGAGAGAGAGAGAGAGAGAGAGAGAGAGAGAGAGAGAGAGAGAGAGAAAGGGAGAGAGAGAGAGTGAGTGAGTGATGCGAGTATATATAGACCACATAACCATGTGCAAGTGAGAGACTACACGAGGGTGGCAACAACGGATGGAGTAGTTGTAAGTTACTAAATCTTGTAGGACGAAAAAGGGAAGAAAAGAAAGAAAGAACAGAGCAAAAGATAATAAAAAGAAGAGGAGAGAGCTGGAGAGACTGACAGAAAGCAAGAAAGAGAAAGAGAAAGAAAGAGGAGAGAGAGAGAGAGAGACTCACATCATGGAGTGCTTGCACACGGTCCTGCTGGGAAGATTGGTCCCTGATGAATGCCTGAAGGAGAGAAATGGCATGCTGCCGTTGACCCATTTCCTGGTCAAGACGCATGTTATAGCTGGATAGCAAACGACCAGCGTCCTCCACCTGTCTCTGAAGCTCTTCAGCAGCTTCTTGATCTACAAATAGTGTGGAGTTTGGATAACAAAGCAGTACAAAGATGTATTATAACCTTCTCTCTGTGGATATACCGTGTACTATTTGAGAACATAAGCCAACGCGTGCAACTGAGACAGTGCCGGGAAAGGGTAACACCCCCCCCCCCCCCCCGTGAACGTTATTATGATGTCATTGTACGGTAAAAACTGATGTCACAGACCTTACTGATGCGGTGCAACAACAGAGTCGCGGACCGATCGAGACTACCATGACCCCTATTCATAAGTTTGAAGGAGTTGAACTGCCATAGCTCATCGTCAAAAAATGAAGCGAGTGGTGAATTCCGCTGTCCAGAATAGCACACTCTGGTTTGCCCACTCTTGGTAGTATGCACGGAGCACATCCATTGTCGCATTGTCAGCAGCCAGCATGTTCAAGTCTTTGGTGCCCAGAACTGTACAGCGAGTGAGCGTGCACGTGAACCAGCACACTTACTTGTCTGTCTCCCCGCGAAAGACGAGAAAACAATGAAAACTAACGCAGATGTGCAGAGATAATATCTGTGCACATCTGATGTCATGAGCAAGACTGTGCACAGCCACGTGTCGTGTGTATGGCACAGAAAGGGTCGAGAAGCGACGCCTTGTCCACGACCAAGTACACGATTGCGCACGTCAGGCCAGTGCCGGGGCACATGTACATCGGAGAAGAAGAAAAAACAGTGCATTGGGGGGGGGGGGGGGGGTATGAGACTGAGAGTGGGTTTAGCATACTCACTATGCAGATTATCAACGTAAGCAGTGCTCTGTACTTCATCTGGGAGCGTGGCGATCTGCAGGCGTATCTGGTCATCTGCTGCTGTTGCCGTTTCCAGTTCCTGCAAGTGATGCAATAGCACGTCCGGCTGTGCAACACAGACAGCATAGGAATGCAGAAGGAGGAGAAGAAGCTTGCGACGGTTGCAATGGTACAATGGTACAATGGACACACACACACACACACACACACACATACACACATTCGCCCGTTCGTGAGTCACACTTGGTGTATACGCAATCATGACCGGTACACGTTGCACGTATTTCAAAACTAGAAATGCACGCCATCCAACCATGGGATCTTCTGAACAGCAGCACTCTGGTCGTATACTCACCTCTGGAACGTTAACCTTGACGGGCGGATGCTCAAACACCGGTGGTCTTCTGCGCGCATCCGAGTCAGCTGAGGATTTTCTCCTTTTCTTCTTCTTTGGTGCTTCTACTGGATCCGAATCTTGGCCTGAGCGAACACCACGGTGGGCAAAAGCAGAGCAAAGCCATGCGTCACTTAGAAGCGAGAAGACAAGCTAAAGACGTGGATGATACTGTTTAACATACACTGGTGTTACGAGAGAGAACTTATGACTATTCACTCCTAAATGAGCTATCCCGCAGTCACCTATACCGGCTGCCATAGCCCAGTGCATACTGTACTTGCTTCAGTCATTCACTCTTAAATGAGATATCCCGCAGTCACCTACACCGGCTGCCATAGCCCAGTGCATACTGTATGTATGTGCTTCAGTCGTTCACTTCGGATGTCTCCACGGTTCACGTGAGACTCGGCTGGACCAAGTTTTCTGCATCCGCAGGAACGCCACCACCCTCAAGGATCAACACGCATATGCAGCTCCTAAAGCAGTGGAAGGTGAGTTGATCACACCCACCACAAAGTGGTCAAAGGCGGTTCATCCATTATTTTCTGGTCACTCGGAAAACTACATAAAAGGATAAAACATGGATCAAGTGCCAATAGTCACATCACAAGGTTGACTGTAAGTGCCAACAGTCATCTTGAAAACCCGGCGTCTATAAGACTGGTGTGCTAGTAAGACTGTACGGTATGCGCACACTTACCTGCACACATCCGAAGCAGCACCAGCACGGAATCCGTCAGAACGGCACGGTCCTCCCAGATTTTCAGGATGCGATCGAGAGCATTGCGCATGGACGCGTCAGCAATCCTGAACAGAAAGATACATGTAGAGGCGAACACAATCGAACGTCACCCTATTACTTGACATCCAGAAAGAACATTCTCTCTCTCTCCCTCTCCCTCCCTCCCCCCCCCCCCCCTCTCTCTCTCTCTCTCTCTCTCTCTCTCTCTCCCTCGTGTATCTTTGATATTGCACTACTAGCTTGCAGTCAAAGTTATCCACAGATGTGAGAAATTAATTCTGGAAACCCTTTGTGACTTGGATGTTGTGTGGTGATGACAGTAGCATTATTATGGTATTCATCGCTGAAAGAAAAGTTTTGCCATTCTAAAGACTGAGACTACTAAGTTCTTACTGGTAGAGATCTTGAAACACTTCCTCCAAAACTTCGGAGAACTCCTTGCTGTATTCAGAGCCCTTCTTCTTGGAGTTTTGTAAGACATCATTGGCCAGGTACACAAACGTCAGTTTTCGGCCAGGAGGAGCTAGGTCGTGACAAATGGGATACAAGCAAACATGTGCAGACACACATAGGCACACACACAGAGGTGCAGAGCAAGGTAGAGAAACAAGAAAAGAAACAGAGCAAGACATCAATATTGTGCAATAAACAACTACTACTATAGGTGAAGTATTCTCGATGACAAACCACTCATGTAAACAGCAAGTAAAAGGCATTGGTGGACATGGTATTGTTGGTAGTGTCACGGGACACCAAGAGTAACGTTACATTACCAAGAGTGTGCAACTCCTATCTTGAGCTGCGATGGACTCACCCACGGTGGAGTTTTTTTAATGCGTAATTTGTTGGCGGACGCATGGGTCTACTGCCCGTTGTTCAGCTTGGACTACCATAGCTATGATGTAAAGGCTCTTTGCACTTTTGATCTTTGGCTCCGCATGATGGCATTAGCAGGCCAAATGGCAGGGAATGACTGATCCCATTAGAAACTCCGCCGTGGGCTGAGAGATCGTCGAGCTGGACAATTTTGGTATCGCCAATAGTGCTGGTGCACACTGAAGCGAACAGGTGACCTCATAATGAAATCCATTGCTGACATGATGAACAAATTGCAGCTAGCATGTTCCGCAATCCGGTAGCACTGTTGGGGATGATTTTCTACATGATTTCAATACATTAGGCGCGTTCCTTTACACACAATTCCGTCCATTCTGGAATTCCCTATGATCCATACATTGTTCGGTTACACAGATTTCTTTGTCAGAATCCACGGAAGCCAATTCCACCCGTTCCGCAGTGAAGGCGGAATTTCCAATTCTCCGGACAGAATTCGCCCACTTGGCGCACGCTTTCTTGACACGTGTATCTGCTGATTTCATTGTATACGTGAATCTCTTTCCACGTGCCACGCCTATAGTTTACCATGAGCACATGCAAAATAGATAATTCCCGTCATTCATTTAAGTGGCCGTAGTCCGCTCGTTCGAGAATTTTAAAATCTGGGTCCAGAATGTGTGAACCAAAAGATACAAATCGCCCCCCCCCCCCCCCCCAACAATAATTCTGGGGCTTGTCAATAGGACATTATGAACGCCCCAGAATTGGTATTGTAACTGTACGTGTCGATACAAGACTTTATACCTCATACCCGTCTATTGCACATACATGTACAGTACATCTTTACACTCGTCACTTCAGCTTCTGGCATGCATACATCCACTAAACATCCTCGACTCAACAGAGAAAGAAACCAGGTCAAGGGACATGTAACATAAATCCACCTACCTTTCTGTAGACAGCCTTTCCACATCAGTACTACTTGGCGAGCATGCTTTCTGTGGTGAATGAGCCACAGGGATAGCGTCTGTACACTCTGCTGCGAGCTAGTCAATTCGGAGAATTTCTTCTCCAACAAGGACTGAGTGAACGACATGCCAACATCGATTCTTTGGTTCGAGAGATGCTACAAATCCAGTCAAAGATAGTGCTGGTATACTAGATGCTTGTTACTGGTAACTGAATGGAATAATATGACCCACCAGACATCAGCCAGTACAGACAGTCTATTACTTAGCTAGCTATGAATGAGTAGTCCAAATAATTGGCCCAAAAATGAGAAAGGAAACGATGTCGATTTCGTGTCGCTGATCATGGTCATGATACGATCGAATGATGATCAGATGTGACGTCGACGTCGCGTGGATCCCAAAACTGAAAAACAAACAAAAAAAATCTGGCCAGATCGCGGTCTCGATCTCATCATCTACCTGCTACGTAATCACCTACTCTGCAGTATGTCACCAGTCCAGGTGACCCTGGCTTGAACTGAAGGCTTGATGTCCTCCGCGCCGGAGCTCCGGTTTTGAAGTAAGAATACTAATGTCTTGTAGAATAAGAAGTTCAAAATATCCTTCCAATCAGATCAACACCATACCACGTACCAGCATCTATTTCTATTTGTGGTAGATTCTACTTTACAAATTTACAGTGGGTGTGCCTGACTTGCGTTTCCCAAGGTACCTGCTGTCCCTGCTATTTCTCCTTCCATTGGGTTCGCACGATAATCAGTACCGCCCAAAGGTTCTCCAGTACGATGTCGTCAGTGCATTTGACGACAGAGAACGTGAGTGAAATCATTGAGGACATCGACACTTTCTTATTCGACTGTGACGGTAAGTGCTCCATGTCTGGAAAAGAAATGTATTCTGCAGCCTGTATGAAAAACTAAAACTAAAAGTGCATGCAATCATGTAGAACTATGGACTGCTGTGGGTGTGAAGCTTTTTGGGTTCCAGTGAACTAAGTCTTCTTTGTGCCGCGCGGTGTGGTGTGTGTGTGTGTGCGTGTGTGTGTGTGTGTGTGTGTGTGTGTGTGTGTGTGTGTGTGTGTGTGTGTGTGTGTGTGTGTATGCATGCAATCCCAGCCCAAGTTGCTATGGCTTCTGCTGTAGCATCGCTATCATCGCCTCTGGCGATGGGCATCAAATGGTCAATGGTGTATGCATGTGCGTGCGCAGGTGTTTGTGTGTGTACGTGCGTGTGTGTGGTGTGTGTGTGTGTGTGTATGCGCGCGTTGAGCACTCTCAAGTCTCAGCCTGCTGCATGGGTACATTTTGCATGGGATGGCGTGACGAATAGCTTGGTCATGCCGATTAACCTTCACTCGCTTCAGTGTCGATGCCAATGATCGCGACCCAAGTATGGGAGGTGGACCGGACCAAGGTCAACACAGGGCATTGGGTCCACCACAGCACATGCACATGCGGACGAAGGTCAACACAGGGCATTGGGTCCACCACAGCACATGCATTGATGTCCTAGGGTTCTGCACACATGTGTTTTTCTGTGCACTCCATGCTCTGATGCACGCAGGTGTGATATGGAAGGACACGGAGGTTATACCAGGCGTGCCAGAAGCATTGGACAGCCTAAGAAAGCGGGTAAGCTCATAGAATCGTGTAGCTAGACCACTAGTAACATAGTCGCTGAGCAAATAGGGTGCTGGCTACATATGCGCCAGAGAGTCTTTTGCATGCCACAGCGTTTCACCAAAGTGCCCAGCAAGTACCGGTAGTGTGTGTGTGTGTGTGTGTGTGTGTGTGTGTGTGTGTGTGTGTGTGTGTGTGTGTGTGTGTGTGTGTGTGTGTGTGTGTGTGGTGTGTGTGTGTGTGAGTATGAGTGTGAGTGTGTGTGAGTGTGTGTGTCTGTCTGTGTCTGTGTCTCTGTGTGTATGTAAGCTGTTGAATGGTGCAATCCCAGCACAAGCTGCTATGGCTTTTGCTGTAGCATCGCTGTGATCGCCTCCGGTGATGGGCGTCAAGTGGTGTGTGTGTGTGTGTGTATGGCGTATGGCAGAACGGGAGGCATTGCACACTGATCTAAATTCACGGGCAAACTGATCGTCCTGGCGACCATGGGCAATCCATGCTGCATAGGCATCATTTCTACGCTTCAGCAGTGGGTCCAGGGTGTCACTACTGTCAACGTACCGGGCTCGAGCGAGCTGCAGTGACATTCGATGAAGTTGCCTCCGAGTTTGGACTGACAGTTAGTCTCTCCAAGACCAAGTTCATGGTGATCGGCAGAGACATTTCTGATGCGGACCTCGCCCCTGTTTGTGTTGGTTCGAACCAGATCGAGTGCGTAACGGAGTTTCGCTACCTTGGGTCGATCATCGATACGTCTGGCCGGTGTTCGATTGACATCTCCTCCAGAATTGCGGCTGCTTCCCGTGCGTTTGGCTCCCTGCGGAAGCCAGTTTTCAACAACCACCATCTGTCCGTCCGCACCAAGAAGAATATCTTCAATGCGTGCGTTGTCACCATTCTGCTGTACGGAGCTGAGTGCTGGGTACCCCTCCAAGCCGACATCCGGAGGCTCTCCACGTTCTACATGCAGTGTCTGCGTACCGTTCTTGGCATAACAAGGTTAGACGCCTGGCAAGAGCGGATCAGCAATGATCAGTTGCTGGAAATGTGGGGCGACAAGCGCCCACTTGCTGTCCGGATTCGCCAGCGACGACTTGAGTGGCTGGGTCATGTTGCTCGCATGCCACCAGAGCGCATTCCGAAGATTCTGTTGTTCGGTCTGCTCCCACCCCGCCGTCCACCTGGCGGTCCACGCAAACACTGGAAGGACTGCATTAGTGCAGACCTGAAGGCCCTGAATGCTGTGGAGGGATGGTACGATCTGGTAGATACTCGCCCCGACTGGCGCCGCATGTACCGCTGTTTCGAGCCCGAACCGTCCACACCTAATGTCCATTGCCAAGTATGTGATCGATACTTCTCTCGCCCATCAGATGAGAAGCGTCACAAATGCTTGGCAGAACGGCAGAAACCAGTGTGCAATCAGGCTGGCGCTTGCCAATGTCGTCTCTGCCAACGTTGGTTCCGCAGCCCCGGTGGATTGGCTACCCATCGGTGCGATCACGGACCTGCTCCCAACATCGAGCACCCCGGCAACCCGGTCACTCCTCAGTGCAGTACCTGCCACCGGAGTTTCAAGTCCAGCAGCGGCTTGGCCAGACACAAGTGCGACCGCACGAAACGAAGGACAGTGTCGGAAAGGGCCGACTTCCCGTTTGAGTGCCCTTGCCAAAGGAAGTTCTGACTACGTCACCATCTAGTGCGCCATCAGAAGTGCTGCTCCTCAGCCTCTTCCACCCCTCTCCCCTGACGGGGACCGTGTAACCTATCAAGGCAACGTGTATCAAGGTCAAGGTGTTATGTACTCATGGTTCTGTCTATACTGGTTACCGCGACAAGTGTAGTATGGGCTGTGCAGAGGTAACTGTCTGGTTTCTTTGGCATTTCTGGAGCATGGTGCACACGTGAGATTCTAGTACATCCACGGTACACAGTGTGACACGATTTCATAATAATACTGTATGCAGTGTGGTGTCTATACAATGGCGATGTGTTTAATTGTCTCCTCCCTCTCCCGTGCACACAGGGCAAACGAGTGCTGTTCGTGTCGAACAATAGCACACGCACACGGCCAGAGTACACGGCCAAAATGGCCAAGATGGGAATCAGCGCCAAGCCGGTGAGTGAGTGTTAATGCTCCATTCCGCGGAATGGGGTCTCGTGAGACCTTCCACGTCTGCCCAACCTGTAGCTTCTGCCGAATGCAAGCTTATTTCATGCTCGATGTACCCGGTTGCGATACTGGTAATGTGTAAATACTACGATCATAGCCGTATCAATGATATTGTGCCAGGGCACTGCTCTATTGATTTGAGATGCTTTAACGCCACAGCTCAGAGTTGAAATGGGTACCGGTTGACGTTACTGTACCGCATACAGTAAAACATGTCAGGGCGACCACTCTGATAAGGCGACCACCCATCTCACAAGACCACTACAACTAGGACGAAGGGTTTGTTTCTAGTCAAATGACCCTGGATAAGGCGACCACCTGATTTTTTTTTGAAGGTCTCTTGAGCGGTCGCCTTAGACAGGTTCTACTGCACGCTGTGCATCCAGTGTGCGCACAGTGCACGGCGGTCACGACTCGCCCATCCTTCCCACGGCCATCGCATGACCGCCGTGTTGGTATCCAAGCGGTGAAGTGCTCGTGCTCTTCATTATGGCAAATGCTAAAATTAACAGCATATTACTGAGAGTGTGCTGCAAAAAAAAACACCGCTAGCTCACCCGACAGCTTTCTTCACTACTGTATTTTGAACTATTTTCCGGAGTAAAATGCACTGGAATGTAAGCTAAACCTGGATTTTTGTCACTAAATATAGCCGTGGTTGGCTATAAAAACCCTGCAATCGCGGCCCCGGTATCGCCACGCAAAGTGGTCATTGGCTACCCCAGCCATGTATTGCTTGGAATAAAATAAAATAAATAAATACAGGCATCTACCCTGTAGATCACGGTTCATTTGATCATCGTAGTATAAGCTGCACTGACTTTTTTTGGGGTGAATTCCAAGTGTTTAAAGTGCAGCTTATGCTCCGGAGAATGCGGTGCTTGTTTTAGTGATGTGGTCATCTCTTTCATCTTGGATTGGTGTCCTCGTTCCTTTCTTCAGGAGGAGGTGTTCGGCACAGCGTATGCCACAGCTCACTACCTGCAGAAGCATTCCAAGGGCAAGGTGTACGTCGTGGCCGGCGAGCCGCTAAAGAAGGAACTGGATGCCCGCAACGTTCCATGCTTCGGACCTGGAGTGAGTTTGTGTGTGTGTGTGGGGGGGGGGGGGGTGCGTGCGCGTGTGTGTTGTTCTAGTTCATCCACCTTCTGCGACGTATGATACCGGTATCTGTTGACCCCATGTGATGAACATGTGCAAAATACCCTGCCACGCAAACTGCATTAAATTTTTAAAACAATACAGTGAAACCTGGTACAACAAGAGACCTTCAAAATGTGGTCGCTGTGTCCTTGTCCAGGGTCATTTGACTGGAAACGAAGCCTTCGTCCTATTTGTAGTGATCCTCTGAGGCAGGTCACTGGTGGTCGCCTTGACAGGTTTTCGGACTTTTCACTGCATGTGTGTGCGCTTGTTCATTGGCAAAGTCACATGCATCCCAGCGTGTACATGTATAGACCAACGTTTTTATGACAGGTGTTGTGACTGTATTTTATCACCGCAAGACTGTACCCTTGGTCATCGGCACGGTCACATGTATCTAGCGTGTACTGTAAAACATGTAATTTTAGGTGCATTGAAATTTCGGTGCCAGGGACCTGCCAGGTTTCAGGTGTAATGTAGAATTAGGTGACTGGCGTTCCCTTCACATACAGTGCATACTCTAGTGCCTTTTAGGTGTAATTTAAATTTAGGTGCCTGGTTTCTCTACCGAAATCACCGAAACTTATATGTTTTACAGTATGTTGATGTTATTTTAACTGTGTATTTCCTCACAGCTGGACCCAGTGGATGACGAGGGAGTGCGTGCGCTGCCATCTCATCTCACCACGCTGCCGCTCGACCCGGAGGTGAGTACAACCGTGCTCGGTGCAGCTGGTGCGGTGTGTCCACCATATTGTATTCATGGGGTACAGCGGAGGGAGCCGTAATTTCAGGAGCATGTTCTTCTTTCCTCGTCCTCCTGCCTGCATATGAGGTTGGGGCGGGGGCACATTTATATGAGGAGGTGGGGGGGGGGGGGGTGTAGCACATTAAATAGCATAATTATGACGTGGGGGGAGGGGATACGTTTACACTCATACTTTGTTTATCCGGGTGGTTTGGGACTCGGCACTGCCCGTAATTTTGAAATGTTCGTAACTCTTAATCACGCCCGTTTTGACGGAGAGAGGTCAGAGATGTGACGTGACAATGTTTCCGCGAAAAGTGACAAAGGGTCATCAGTATTTCCACGAAAACTTGCCCAAATTGT
The DNA here is from genome assembly GCF_964019385.1 of Sycon ciliatum. Lineage (NCBI taxonomy): Eukaryota > Metazoa > Porifera > Calcarea > Leucosolenida > Sycettidae > Sycon > Sycon ciliatum. The sequence continues at coordinate 19,300,251 of NC_088643.1, read as the reverse complement.
GCCCAGTAGACCAAAGTGCATATTACTTCAGTGTCTGGATAACTGTGGTATGAGTGTGACTGGGGTTCACAGGATCCGGGAGGGAGGTTGCACAGTTATGAGCTGTGGGAGGGAGCATTTATATGAGGCTGGGAGAGAGTAACACATTTTGTATGAGGGGGGGGGGGGGGTACCACATTTGCCTGTACAGTTGAGCCTATCCCATAGTAACGTTACAGCTTCAGGAACCGGACTCGACACAGTTCCTGTTCTTTCCCAGGCTGGTAACTTAATCTCGAATTCTTGCATTTGGTTTTGAAATTAATGACATCGGGAGTCCACGAAAAATGGTTCCTGGGTATTACTGTAAACTCTATTATTTTAATGAGGCGCATTTTTTACAGTATTGGATCCACTCTGCCCACAGCACAGTGCAATGTGTGGTGGGCATGCCCATCGTGTCATGTGCAGGTGTGATTTTTTCCAGGAATGGGCACCCGACCAGAGGGCCCAGGCTGTCAAAGAAAGCCACCCAAACATGCATGGATCCATATAGAAACTGGATCCAAGTGGATCCGAAAGTCAGCGTTGTCTTGACTCCATTCAGGCTGTGAGGTATCACTTTCAAGCCCTGTTCCGGCTTTGCTCTTATCAATGTCTTCCGCTGCTGTGCTGCTTTCAGGTCAAGACAGTGTGTGTCGGTTATGATCCACATCTGAATATTATCAAGCTGACCAAGGCCATCAACTACCTGCAAGATCCCGACTGCCTGTTCGTCGGTACCAACACCGATCGGAGCCTGCCGAATCCCACCAGTCGCCTCATTGCCGGTTAGTTTGTGTGGATTTTGATTTGGCGATTTTGTGCGTACAGTACTTGAGTATGGGACTTGCTCCTAATATACGCTTGTAGTGCACTTGCACACGCACACACGCATGCAAGCACGCACGCAGGCATACACACACACACACGCACACGCACGCACACACACACACACACACACACACACACACACACACACACACACACACACACGTGCATATATGTTTTCCTTGGGAGAATCTGCGGCGTATTTGATTCAGCAACTCCGGTTCTATAGCTGATCGCATCCAGTGGGTCTTTGCAATCCCACTCGACCTCCAACTGCAAAGAAAGATTATTGATGATACCACCACAGCCCTGGTTTTCTTGCAGCTGGTGGTGTTGCCTGGCTACTGAACTCAACCCTACTTCTGCACGATCATGTTGTTGTCGGTTTCAGCCAGGTTATTATCTGGAGCAGGTCTAGCAGCGCTTAGTGCACAAACTTGCTTCATCAACACTCTTTTGTCACCGATTTGAAGTCGCGCTTTGAGCCTGATGCAGCCTAAAACGATCAGGTTTGAAAAGCCCAGGTCTCAAGTATTTCTGAATGTACGGTAGAATTGTCTTTGTCTGGCTGCTGTTGTGTCCTTCCAGGAACGGGCTGTTTCGTGGAGTTTGTGGCAAGGACGGCCAACCGCGAGCCGACCTACGTGGGCAAGCCGTTCACGCCGATATTTGACTGCATCTGCGAGGAGTGCTCTGCAGCAGGGTAAGTGATAACACTGAGAACCTATCCAGATACAGTACTGTAAAGAGAGAAATTTTCGCTAGAGATTATATTTCGCTATTTTCGCGACCATCACACATTCGCGAATATAAATCGTCGCACACTGCTCTGTACATTGACTGCAGACAGTACAAGATCCAAATGAAGAGATAAAATCGCAAAAGTTTCTCGTCATGAACGAACACAATTCTTGACAACGCGAACTTTGCGTGCCGCAAAAATTTATCGCTTTTAATACAGTACATGACAGTAGACTGATAGTCTGACAGTGCTCGGGGTGATCACTTTGTTCAAGTGATCCAAAAGTGCATAATTGTTCCGGGGAAACGGTGCTTCATTCGGTGACGCACGCATCACTGTCTTGTGCATCACGTTGTTCTCCTCGTGCTGTGCTCAAACACTTGTACTTCAAAGTAATTTGTTTCTCTTTCTGTGTTTTCTCCCCCGCAGGCAACCAATTGATCCTGCCCGGACATGTATGATCGGTGACAAGTAAGTCGTGTCTGTGTGGCTTGATTGCGCAATCGGAACGCTTTGTTGGCTTGTATCAGTGGAGTCTTGCGCCATGCCCATTGCTGTCTGTTGCGGACAAGTCTTTTAAATTGTGTGCATGATAGTGCAGCCAGAAACAGTAAATTATGTGAGTGTATTATAAGACTTACAATGCATTAATCTGTCGCTTCTGGATGCTGTGCAATCTGCTTCTGATAGAGCTGCTTGGCTCGAAATTGTTAACAGATGCGTTGACCTCATGCAATGAGTGAAATGCGAACTGTCATTATTATTATTATTATTATTATACAAGAAGTGCACTATGCATTTGCTAGTATTTCGCCGGAAGTGCATTGGTAGGAGCATAGCTGAGCACTTGGCTGGGCACGCTATATGTTTGCCCGCTTCACTGTGGACCGGTCACTGGTTAACCGCTAGCAGTTACTCACTGTTTTATAGGTGGACTTGGACTGAAACCGGCAGTGTGATGGCACGATGTTGCAGTGCTCTGTGATCAGAATTCAAAAAGAACTATGCAAGATCAGCGTGGAGCTTGTGCCAGAATGCGAGTGACAGTCGATTATGTGTGGCCACGTAAACGCGTAATCTGCGGGAAACAGACTAGGAAGCTCTGTAGTAATTCTTGCTTGCATGTTAATGCTGGTATTGATACAGTGATAATATTAATAATCCCATTGCCAAATATGGGAGGTATGAGTAATGCATGTGAGTACGCTGGGATCAGGGATGCACTGTTCAACACCCCCAGACGACCATGCCCAGGTGTCTATGTGGAGTGCTCGCGGTACAAATAACGTCATTACGCAATGGGCTAATACTAGTTTTTGTGCCACTTTCCAACCGCCTCTCTACAGCCCGCTGACGGACATTCCGTTTGGCAACCGTCACGGCATGAAAACCCTACTGGTGTTCACAGGCCATGGCACGAGAGAAGACCTGGAGTCGTTGGCAGCTGAGGACGATCGGCGGCCGACGTACTTCACCGACACCGCTGCTGTTCTGTCGTGCAGCTAAGTGCTGGTGTTGGCTCTTCCAGTGTACACCTGTGTGCGTGTGTGTGTGTGTGTGTGCGTGAGAGACCAATGTGCTCTCCTAGAATTCTGTGTTGATCTACTAATGGCCGCGTGGGATCATGCACCGGAATCAGATTGTCTACATCTAACTAGACTATGTACTATTCAGGCCTTATCAGCGCTGACTAGGGACTTGTTGCCAGAAGACTTCTCCTGTTGATTTTTGAGGCTGGACGTATACTGGCCCTGTGCACTGCCATGCCCCCTGCTCACGGCTGCAGGTCATGTGACTGATCTAGCTGTTCCTGACGGACTATGCTGCACGTCCTGCCCGTCATGTGTGTACCCTCACTGCACACACGCACGCACACACCCACCCCCTCACTGCACGCACATACGCACGCCACACCCCACCCCCTCACTGCACACACACGCACGCACCCCACCCCACCCCCCTCACTGCACACACACACATGCACGCATACACACTGGGGATGTTGCTCCGATACATATGCTCTGCAAGGCCATCGCCGCCACATGTGACTCTGTGTGTGTGTCACTGTGTGTGTGTGTGTGTGTGTGTGTGTGTGTGTGTGTGTGTGTGTGTGTGTGTGTGTGTGTGTGTGTGTGTGTGTGTGTGTGTGTGCGCGCGCGTGCGTGTGTTGAATGGTGTAATCCCAGCACAAGTTGCTATGTCTAAAACATAGCTGTTCGCTATCATCGCTCCCGCGATGGGCATGTCTGAGGTCTGAGGTGTGTGTGTGTGTGTATAAGCATAGGGCAGCACTTGTCTTACTACATTTGATTTTATTCCACACTCACACACTACGAATCATGTAACTTATTCACGCAAGCTGGTGGTCATTTATTTTATTAGGTTTTTCAGTAGACATGTACATTTGGTACACTTTTCAGACTGATTTCATGATTTATTTTCAAGTTACAGTATTGACTCGCACAGCGGGTCAGTAGCACTAGTACTAGCACATGCAGTAGTAAGATATCCTGGCTGCACTGAGTAACGTTGCTCTGCTGTCTGACTGAGCATGGCCCTTGAGCTCATGTGATTACGCCCTGGAGGTCCTCCCTGGTCCATGCACGGACTGTAATGCCGCAGTGAACTAGTACATCAAAAACTTAACTCGTGTAGTGTGCTCACTCGAAGGCAGGGGGTGGGGGCAGGTGTGATTCTCTGATCTTCTGCTTTGTTTCTTTTAGAATTTCATCCTGCCCCCCCCCCCCCTTACCCATCTGGAATCTGACGCACTGCATGCAGTGTCTAACCAGAGCCTGATTACCGGCCACTTTATATAATAAGTCACTCAAGTAAATTTATAAAGTTAGCTAGTAGAACAGAACAACTAGGGCAATTGAGGCTTGTTTGCTGCTACTTCACGTTTCATGCTCTTGCAATCATCAGGCAACATGAAGATTGGGTGCCGACCATGCCGGTATATATGCCAGGAGAGGGTGGTATGAAAGCTGTGTGAGAATGTGGGGCTAGCGGTGTTACTTTACAGGAGGCTGTTTGCAGAGTGTGTGGTTGTTGAAGGCAGGGGCTAGCAGTGCAATGTTAGTGCACAATGTGTGGCTGGTGTGGGCAGGTGGTGGTGAGCAATGTGTGTGGATGTTGTAGGCAGGAGGCTATAGAGCTAGCAGTGTGATATTAGCGCAGTGTACATGTATATGGCTGGTGTGGGCAGGGTGTTATGAGCAAGGTGTGTGAACGTAAATGGTGTAGGCAGGAGGCTGTGGAGACATATTTAGGTGATACCGTGGTATTTTGGAGATACTTGTTCTCATGTCGGCACTTGGACACCATTTCCGAGCGCTTGTTTAGGCTGGATGGTGACCCTAGCGTGCTCAGGAGCATACTCCAACATCACAAAGCGGTGTTCCCTCTGTACCAGAGAAAAGTACCACATCCTGAACATGCTAGGGTCACCATCCAGCCTCAACAAACGCTCGGAAATGGTGTCCAAGTGCCGACACGAGAACAAGTATCTCCAAAATACCACGGTATCACCTAAATATGTCTCCACAGCCTCCTGCCTACACCATTCACGTTCACACACCTTGCTCATAACACCCTGCCCACACCAGCCATATACATGTACACTGCGCTAATATCACACTGCTAGCTCTATAGCCTCCTGCCTACAACATCCACACACATTGCTCACCACCTCCTGCCCACACCAGCCACACATTGTGCACTAACATTGCACTGCTAGCCCCTGCCTTCAACAACCACACACTCTGCAAACAGCCTCCTGTAAAGTAACACCGCTAGCCCCACATTCTCACACAGCTTTTCATACCACCCTCTCCTGGCATATATACCGGCATGGTCGGCACCCAATCTTCATGTTCCCTGATGATTGCAAGAGCATGAAACTTGAAGTAGCAGCAAACAAGCCTTGATTGTCCTTGTTGTTCTGTTCTGTATTGCGCTCTGCCTCCACGGTGTTGAGCACTGTCAGCACACTGGGTACATCCTCCGGTAAAGTTAGCTACAGTCCATTTCAAAACTATAGACGCGTAGGGTTTTTGAAATATTTCAAATTTGGCTGGACCTTTTTGAGAATAGTTTTCGGAATATTGCTCAGGATCGTTCCACAATTACTCTCATATAGTTTCTAAACGATTGGATAATAGACGCCCAATTTGGAAAAAATTATGCACAAAGTGATCACAGATTTTATGTGGTATAGATGCTCGCATAACGGTGTTTTGCCTAGGTACGCGTCTATAGTTTTGAAATGGACTGTAGTACTACACCGTGGCAATCGCAATGGCATGCCAGTGCTTATTTTTAAGGTGGCAGTCTGGGTTCGCGGCCCGACCGCATGAACACAGCCGTAACTTCCATAATAATTGATGAATTTTGCTCAAATCTTGACCACATACCCAGTGTATTTCACTAAGTCCAATGAAGTATAAATCAAGCTCACACATGGGAATCCGCAGACACAATAGTCAAATCTGCGATTATGCCGTACCACCAATACCTTAGACGCAATATGCAAACGCAGAAAGAAGCTGGGTAGAAACTGAGTGCTCCACAGGATTTCCTTCACATATACCTAGGTGCTAAGTGGAGCGGAATTTTGAAATCATATTCAGAACAAAGTACTCAAGCTGTCAAACAAAAATCATGCAATCGCGCAAAATTTAGGTCCTCGATCAGTAGCACTTTACTCAAAGCTCCTAGACAAATATAAAAATCCATGACACTTAGCACCTTGATAAATGCTCACAGTTTCCAAAAATGTATGGTTTATGGGGTCTGTGACTTACAGGTTCTTCGCTACGCTGTCTAAGAGGTACGGGACTCAGTGGAAAATGGAGAAAAAAGTGCTCTGTGCAAGTACCGATGGAGGTATGTCTGTCCAACTAGAACTTACTAGAACTTAGTCGAAGCCACCAGCTTCATATGTCAAACCTTCTTCCTCTTGCTGCTCATCCTGGATGCCCTTCCTGATCCTCCTTCGCTTCTTTCGTGACCTCTTCCCTTCTTCTGACTTCTTTCTGGCAGCATGTGCCTGTCTCTCACGGTCTAGCAGCTTGATGAGACGTGTCGTATGGTGTCCAGTAGGGAGGCCCATCTCGTCCAGAACGCGTTTCACTGCCACACCTCCATCATTGAACCAGGCCACGGCCAGGTAGACGCACATCTGGACAGTGGGAGCGGATGCAAAGCCTGTCTTTGGACACAACTGCCACACGAGTCCATTGAACGCTTCGTTGCGATTCTGCGTAGCACCCTTCTGGCAGCGCTCGAGCAAACTCCGGTCGGACAACCGAATGTAGACCGGCTTCAGTTCCTTCCATACTGCCTCTGGCAGGATATTGTGGTGGGCGTAGACATCACCACCTGCCTGTTGCTGCTGCCATCTACACCAGCTGTTAATTCCAGGCGGACAATACTGGTGCTGAGGTTTACTGTCGCTGGATGCACGATGCATGAGGGATGCCCATATGGCCCTGGCCATGGCTTGCAAGTCTCCGCTGTTGTTCCGCACAGCCATGCCATAGTAGGCTTGCAGCTTGTCGATCATGGCATCCGTGAGGCGACCACGTCCGCCTATAGTGCGCCCATCAGCAAGCTTCTTGCCCGCAAGGTTTTTCTTCAGCTTTCTTAGGCTGGTACCGATGCGTTTTTGAACGTGGCCGACACATTCCTCCTTGACTACAGGCACCTCGGGCCCATACGGACAAGCGTCACGCACAGCCTTAAAACTCTTGGTATCTCCATCACCAATGTAGGTGGTGTACCTCAGCTTGCGGCTCTCAAAGGACCTGGCCCACAGAGTCTTGGCGGCTGCACTCTCCATGGCAGGAGCTGATACAGTGGTGTTGACTGAGCAATCGTGTTCGGCAATCTGTTGATCATAGTCATCTTTGGTTAGCTCTCCCTTCTCTTTTCTAGACGCCAAGTGCGTGCACTTGTGGCAAAACTTTGAAAGCACTTCGCAGTCCACCACTTTGCCGACATCATATGCAATTATAGTGAAGGCTCCGAAGAGCGATGCGAATCCTCGGCGCATCCAGGTACCGTCATAGGAAGCAGCGATATCGCTACCCCCATCTGCTGCGGACACTGCTTTCTCAGCTGCCTCAGTCATGCTACGCTCAGCGACGCTCTTGGACGCGGAATGCAGGCCTTTAGCATGGCTGTAAAATGTCGACCGACTCATAGGTGATGGCATATTCAGTGCACCCGCCAGCTTTACCATTGATTGACGTCCACGGCCAATCAGTCGCATTCCGAATACTGCTCGTCTGTTCACCTCCCAGACCCGATTGAACTTCTTGGACATAAATTCGCTTGCTATGTAGCCGCAGTTAACACAGGAAAGCTCCAGGCATGATGCAAGGCCTCCCCGTTGCGATTCGCTGATCGTGACTGCGCCATTACAGCCACTGCAACAAACTGCAGCTGACAAAAGCTGCTGAAGGCACTCGAGATCAATCAGGCGAAATCCATGCGCCCCTTCCTCACACTCTTCATCCAAGTCACTGTCGGAGGAACTGCTGTCGACTTCACCGCCACTTCCATCACTATCGCTGTTTGAAGACGTGGCTTCAGCTGGCACTTCAAGGTCGTCATCAGACAGTGGCAAGTCAGGAATTTGTTCTGCAGGCGAAATTTCACCAGAGGGAGCCTTCGGCGCCTGAGACACTCCATAGAACGTTCTTTTCCTTTTCTTAGATCGTCCGGGCTTTCCCTTGGCTCTAGACTTCCCCATAGTAGCCAACGAAGGGGTTAGCTCCAAGAAACAATTACTCCAAAACAATTACTCCAAAAGTAACTAGTTTCAACAGCAGAGCGATCAGCTGAGATCATGAGAGTCGAAATTTGAATTTTTTTGAATTTGCGCATGCGCAAAAGTTATCTTGGTTGCCATGGTGACAAACATCGTGCGCGGCTGTCAGTCTGCAGCGCAGAGGAGTACCAGGAGTCGCTCCAGAAAATTTTAATGAAATCGCTCAAAGATTGACGGTAAAAATCGGAATAGTGTGCAAACCTAAATTTTGTAGAAATTTGCTGATATTTCAGTATTTCAAAAACAATTGTGCAGACTTTGCGCGGCTATATCTCCGGAAGGAAGCACCCGATTACGCTCAAATTTTCAGGATAAACCCTTTCGACCATACACAAGACGCTGCCAGTGAAAAAATACAGAAAATCGAAACTTTGTTTTTTGACCCTCTGAACCCAGACTGCCACCTTAATTGGAGTACAATGTACTGCAGCATTACTGCATTATGCATACAGCCGGAGTAGATGGGCCTCTCAAATTTCAGACAATCCGCTTTTTTCAAATTGGAATGTTGAGTCCCCCTTTTTGCGGATTGCAAGGCTATTGTTATGTGTATGACATAATTATGTATCTTATGTGTACTACTAGGCACTGGCCCGTGCCGGGGTCCTTGACTCCTTGTGTTTCTATCACTGTCAAGTGAATCATCAGTGCTGCTGGAGTGTCACAAGTTCCTGACATAGGGTGTAGGGATGGGGTGGGGATCATTGGGAACAGTTTACAGCTGCTCCCTCACGGCCGGCATGGCACCGCCTGCGTGGATAGTGGCTGCATTGACGCCATTGCAATTATTTACAGTTTGCTGGTGGTACCTGGTGGAGTGGAGTGGTAGCAGCCCGACAGTGGTACAATGATGTACTGGTCCCAGCTGGCCTGGCCACAAAATAGCTACCACATGTAGTACGTGTACATGTACATGCATTGACAGATTTGTACATACCGGTATTACTAGTGGTATCTCACCCAACACGTTGCAGTGTTATTGTTGCAGCTTAGTCCTGCACGAAGTAAGTTGCAGCACCAATACAACGTCATTGTATTGGTGCCTGTCTGTCTATGTTAGTGAGAGGCTGGCTCACACTTCTTGATGGCAGGATCATTCCAGCACAGGCTGACACTTCTGTCCAGTGTAAGTAAAGTAATAGTGACTTAGTTACATGTACACTGTAGTTGTGACACTGCCAGGCAAAACTGCTGGATGCAGTGATGCATGATGACCCAGCTGCCCTTCAAAAACACTGAGAACGATGCAGATTATGTGTAGACACATTTACATGGCATGCTATGCTGCACTATGTCATGTACAAAATTAAAAAATTGTAGCACTGGCAATGCACTGGCATTGCTAGCACTGCCACTGGTGTAGACTAGTCTGTACTGTATCTGAATACTCAGAATAGTCTGTCTACAACAAGGAGGACTGGCATGGGCCGTATGTATATACCATGTTATACCATGGTACGGTACGGAGGGCCTGTTTTCAGCCAATCAGCGCTCGTCTAGCCATGGTTATATTGGCCAGTATAAATCCCGCGCGGGATTTATATAGAATATAAATCCCGGATCCCGGTGCACGGTACGTACGCTAGGGCACTGCCACCGTACATGTTCACTGATGAAAGGCAGTGAACTTGTACGGCGGCAGTACTCCAGCGCACGGACCATACATAAACAGACACAACGGACACCACATGCACGTGTACACTCTACACAGAACGGCACACTGACGAGGAACAGTACACAATGGAAAAGAAGAATGACCTGGAATTCGTCTACAGAGTATTCTGTTATACTGAATCTGAGGATAAAGAACGTCGAATAACCACGAAGTATCCCGAATGGGTAAGCAATGTACATTGTACTTCGAAGAGTTGAAGATCATCAACAGACTGTCTCCTTCGTAAATAAGTTTATAATACCAGTGTACATGTACTTCAACCCGATTGGAAAAGGCTACAATAGATTGGATTGAAATGTGATACAAAACAGTGCATGCAAATGCATCTACTTGCAAGCAAAACTGATTATAAGATGCCGCATGTGAAAATCAGCACTGTACCATAATTATAGTAACACTTACTCCCAAAGAGTCTGTAATCTAACTAGTGACGGTAGTTTGATTCAACGACAAACTCCAACACCGCAGCAATTCAGTCGACTTCCGCACCGCTCACGACTCAAGACAAGATCATGAAGATGCTACAATATGCACTGGTACTGAAAGGAAATCTTATACCAAACATCCACGGAGGAATCTCCTTCTGACCTTGCTCGACCATTCTTTCAATTGACAACTGATAACCATCAGAAGATGTTCATGTACTGCATGATGTAGGAGATCTCCAAATAGGTTCGTTGTTCTGGAAATGCGTAGGGGTACCTGGCATAAGTAGGATATGACCCTCGTAGTCGGGTTATACCGTACCCTCATATAAATCCCTCCTGCTATCGCAGTCGGGATTTATATTCAGCCGGTATAACCCTCTGACTCGGGTTATATCCTCTACGTATACCAGTATACAAAAGATCAAAAACCAGGGAGTAGTAAAATACATTGTATCTGGTATACCATAGTATACGTGGTCTGTATACCAGGTATACTGTACTGTGTATTTTACTACTCCCTGATAAAAACGCTGCATCACCGATTGCGAAGCACGTGCTTCGCGTGCTGAATCTGTCATGTCAAAGCTCACGTGCGCATGCACTGACCTCGTGCGGCGGATGATTTCTCTCAAACTCCAACTCTTTGTGCTGCTCAAAAACTGCGTGGTGCTGATGATCTGCTGACCACCTTTTTGGAAAGCATCATGATGACTGCATGACGCTTCGACGAGCAGCACCGATACGATCAGCCACTCACTGCACTGCCAACGCACTTTCTAGAAGCTGAACAGCTGATGAAAAATCCTCCAGTCCTTGAGTGGAAATGAGGGAGAGGAAAGGTCCAGAAACATGCTCAGCCAACGAAGCCGATGGAGCTTAGAAAACGTCTCGCTGCCCGCCGGTGAAGCCAGAATGGTTCGTCGTAGGTTGCCCGTCTAGTTGTCGAATTTCGCTCTTTTCAAGCCAGAGTTGTGGAAGTTCTTGATGTTCAGCACGATGTCCAAATTATTTGCTCCAGGCATGGATCTCAGAGCTAGCGGAAAGCAATACGAATCCACAGAACCTATCTCGGCACTGGTAGCTTCGAAACAGCAAACCTTGAACAAAGTGGACTATCCGAGGAAGTTGAATATCTCCCGTAACCTTTTACAAACCATATCGTCCGATTTCTTCTCAGCACTAACTGGCATCGTAGAACTTGACATCAGTGACAATCGACTGAAATTGATTGAACCTGGCCTCGCGCAGCTTCCACATCTAACAACTATTGATTTGAGAGGCAATAGCCTCCACACTCTTCCCGACGACTTCCCTCAGTGCTCATCGCTGGAGGAAGTAAATCTGGGAGAGAATGCACTCGAGGCCTTTCCAATTGCTCTATTTTCGATGCCAAATCTCAAGAAAGTCTACTTAGCGTCAAACAAAATAACGAAGCTGCCAAGCGAAATCAAGAAAATGACCAGGTACGTTGCTGCTTAGCTAGTACGGTCACCTAGCTGCTTATGTTCTGGTAGAAACTTTATTTCAACCCTGTCCCCATTTTGTTTTATAGGCTTTACAATCTGGCAACTGGCGGCTGGGAGTGTGCTTGTGTTCCAGTTGAGCATGATGACGATTTTGATTTTTGTTTCCTGCATACGGCCATGAGTTGTGTGATCAAAGTGGGAGCCAATCGATCTGATTCTGCAAATAATAATTGGCAGTGGTTAAAAGCTGTTAAAGTGTTCTAACTTCTCATGCTCCTGAATCTTGCCGTACTTCTTCTGTCTGTCCTGGCTGTGCTGTGTACAGTCTGGAGGTTCTCTTTCTCGGCGACAATCGGTTATCAGCATTGCCAGATGAGATTGCAGAGCTCGCTAACCTTGGTTCTCTAACGGTATCGCACAACCAGTTGACGTCCGTGCCGCTTGCAGTGTGCGAAATGCACAACCTCGTGTCACTGCAGCTGCACAACAATCGCCTGGAGACACTGCCGCCGGCTCTGCTGCAGATGGTCAGCCTTCACGAGATCAGCTTACGCAACAACCCGCTGGTCAGCCGTTTTGTGCGGGAACATGTTGACGAGGTGAGGCTGCTTGAAAGTACGCTCTGGGTGCCTGCTGTTGTAGTTTCAGGCCCTGTGCGGAAGGGCACGCTTTCCTTGCCAGCGCAATAGTGCTGTTCATTGGGCAGGATGATAAGGAAGTGCATACTGTCAGCACATGCACAACAAAGCAGAGAAATAGCCAGTATCAGCCCAACTGATATACTTGCCAGCTAGCTTTCCCAGTACAGTCAGACCTCGCTTAACCGCACACATCCATTTTCCAAATAAATGTCCGGATAGGCGAGGGAACTGGATAACCGAACACCGGTTATGTTGGACGCATCACATATGCTGTAAATCTGTAACCAGGTATCTTCTTCCGGATGGCGAGGGATCCGGATAAAAGAGGACCGGATAAGCGAGGTCTTACTCTATCTAATTATGATTAACTTGCCGGCTGGCTTTGAATTATAATTATGCGGCTAAGATGTTTGCTACTTCCCTGCATGATGCTATTTGGTGGTATGGTATCTTTTTATTTTAGTCATCAAGCAACCAGGCATGGTGCCTTCTCACCAGCTATGGGCTGGCGCCCACAGAATGATTTAAAATGAGTAGTATAAGAGAGGACCTTTGCCTGGAGATTGCCAGGTTGCAGTGAAGGGTTTTGCATCGAATGAAGTGAAGTCCATGTAAACAACACTGTGGAGTGTAGGTATGGGGCAGTAGGTTCGAAACTTGATTTGAGACATTGGACCCACAACCCACACCCCCTCTGAGTGTAAGTTTCAAAACTGCCTCGAAGTCTTTGCTTGTCTGCTGTTACCTTTCGCTGCAGGTGCCATCGTTAGGAGAACTGGCAGCGCGAGCTGTGCGTAACGGCGGCGTGTCTTATTCCAGCGAGAATCTGCCGCCTCTGCTCGTGGCGTATTTGGACTCGTCGCAGCGCTGCGACAATCCAGCCTGCCGCGGCGTCTACTTCCACACGTCCTACAAGCAGGTGGGTGCTGGTGTAGCTCAATGTTGACTTGCGTGTTTTCTGGTGGCGACCAAGGTCCACTGCTGTGTTATTAGATTGTAAACCATGGGGATTTGTACAAGGCAAAATAACAGTATCACCCTGCTGTTGCTTTCCGAATATTGGAGAAACTATAGTTGCCAATACAGTTATCATTCACCGTCTGGTTTTCATTACTTTTGCTGGTAAAAAGGCGTAGCTGTGGAGATAAGGAGCAAAGCATTGTGAGGAAATTCACTGTCCTCACTGTCTCAACAAGGAACATTGATTGCTTTGTCACTAATTTATAATAGTGTTGGAATGTGAGCTAAACCAGTAATTCATCCAAAAATAGCCTATGCGGCTTATACTACAGCGGGCAAGTTCATGGTGATAAACAGGGTAGATGTGTGTATTTCATGGCACAACATCTGGGTGCGGCTTATACTCCGGAAATGCAGTAACTTTGTCTTCCTCACACCTAGATACATTGAAGTTAGCAGTCTGAATTCCATTGATTGCGTTGCCACTTTAATAGTGTTGGTATAATGTTAGTTGAGTCTGATGAGCGATTGAATTCATAGGTGAGCGTGTATGCTCTTTTTTCTGCTGTGCTTATCCTGCTCACACTGCATGTTTGGTGCTCATTTGCTGTCCACTGTTCAGGTGAAGTTTGTGGACTTCTGCGGCAAGTATCGCATTCCATTCCTGCACTATCTGTGCTCACCGCAGTGCCACCAGGCCGTGCCGGGACACAGCTCAGCGTTCAGTGGCCAGAGCCAGAGCTCCAACGACGACACGGGCGATGAGTCCGAGCAGGAGCGGCGGAAAATGCGGCGAGTCCTCTTGCCTCTAACCTAGTCCTGTCGCTCCCACCTGAGTGGTGCCCCCGACCCAAGTACCCGCCGTATCCCTCCGCTTCCCGTTGAGTCGCTGCCCCGATCAGTTTCTAGCATTCCCAACCGCATCCGCTTTTCGCAGCTCGTGCTAGCTTACCGCAGCCGCGTCTGCTTTCCTTCTTGGCAGTTCCTAATATTTGTGAGCCGTTGAACATTCTTATATCAAGCTGCCTGTATCACCACCCACACCATCACCATGTCCCTGATGCAACTCCTTATCTTGTCGCTTCTATTCAAACCTTTACTCGGCCGGTCACGGACTTATCATATTATTTATATATTCTGCTCCCGGGCCAATTGCGTCTTGTCCCTTTGCGTACCCGTGCAGTGCACGGTTCTCTTCTCCCGTACTTTATTCATAGGTGTAGCGTGTACTATGCTCTTGATCCCTGTTAGGTGTGCTCTCTGTCTTTCTCTGTCTCTCTTTCTTTCTTTCTCTGCCTCTCTCTCGTTTTTTAGCTCGGCGCTGTGCGCTTGTTGAGTCGTGTAGGAGCTTCTAATTTCGTTTCATGTCTTTTTCTGTCATTGCTGTGCGCTTGATTTTTTTAGCAGAGCCCATGCTGAGCATTGCTCGCAGCTTTTTTTCGGCCTATTTACTTCTCGCTGACGCGCGACACTGATCATTGGTCTCTCTCTCTCTCTCTCTCTCTCTCTCTCTCTCTCTCTCTCTCTCATTCTCTCTCTCATTCTCTCGGTCTCTCTCTCACTTTTTTTTATAACAATGATTTTCCAATCTGCTGTATGCTTTCGCGTATGAACTGTCCCCACACTGTGCAGTACATGTACATCTAGAGAGAAACACATTATGCTTGATCGCTTGACATTCGGCACAGCAATTTTTTTGTGCCGTGAACTACTTGTGGCTGACGACGTTTGGTGTGATGGGCAGGCTTCCAAGCAAATTGCCTCGTGCTTTGGGACTTGCATTGGACTGCCGCGTTTCTGCGGGCAACCGTGATCCACTTCAAATGAACACTCCATGCACTTCACGCCATTTACATGTAGCCGTTTTACAATCCTCAAAGAACTTTACCAGGTTGTTCACATGTGCCAGTATCAAGAGATTCAAGAGTACTAGTATCAAGAGTATATAACCCCCCATCATATACTCTTGCCGGTATGCACAACTTGCCATCACCATAATAACCACAAGCCGGTAATTAATACCAGCATGTGGGGATTGCGATCCCTTCCTATTTGCAGTTATTCTCCTTGGGTGTGGGGTGGATGGTGGACTTAAATGCAAATAGTTACATCATGCGGAACACCTCAAGTAACAAGTAGTTAGTTCATAGATTAGATCCTTCTGCACATATACAAAAAAGTCATGTATACTCAGGCCCGGCGGACCTGGTCCGCTTGGTCAGGCGATGTCCGGACCAACTTTTTGACGACCAACGTGTGTTTGCTGCTGATGAGGTCATGTGTATCCCCTCCAAATCATAGCAAGAGTTCATAACCCCGGGGGTTATGAACTCTTGATCATTGTCATACACAAAGTATGAAAGGTTAGGGCATGGCCGGAAAAATCAAAAACTGCTTCCGCTGGTACATGGTCCTGCATGTTCCCTCATTTTTTAAAGAGCATAATTATACTAGTGGTGTGTGCATTTGCACGTGCTGTGAACAAGTCGATCGGCCAGCTGGTGAGCCACCCTGATCACTGGTGTCCAGGCATCTGCAGAACACCTGACAAGCTGTGACAGATGGTCCGAACTCCGGATCCTGACTACACTCCACAGATCTAGTTGCAGGCTAGGCCAAGTGCACAACTACCGGTATGCTCCTGAACAATGTATACAATAATCATGTGTTGTTGACCTAAACACATGTCATCTGTTTGTTTCAAGTTTGGAATCTGCGCTGAATAATGACAAGAGAATAATAATTATGTATAATTATAATATACACTCGGTCCCTTGTTAAGGGGGCAGCCTACCCATAAATTTCATATGGCATTCAATTGACCGTAACTTTGGTGTTTCTCAGTGGATTTGAGTGAAATTTTGACCACACACTCCTGCCACTATGCTGGCCCTCAGGACATGATTTACAAGTTCTTGCGCCTTACTGACAGGCTTTCCAGGCCGGAAAAACTCAAATTTCCGGCATAGTGCCACGGTGTGCGAGCCACCCAGGAGTCAAACAAATGCATTTACATTTTTTCACATTTTCGTGCCCATTCTGTCCGTGCGCGGGACCCAAACCTAAAACAAGTCCAGAAGCAGCCATGGGTGGTGGGGTAGGGCCCCTCAACGTGGCCCTGGAATCTGTCACAACGGAACGAGTGGGCGTTCTCTCGCGGACTCCCACAGACCCAAGTCAATTTTTGAATTTTTTAGGTTTAGGGTGTGCTACGAGGTCGTACCTTTGATACAACATCCAGTGCTGGGACCTCCACAGCAAGCCATTTCCACAGCGCTGCACACCAAATCCAGGATGCCCTCAGAAACCGGCAAAGACTGCCACTCACGTTTCACTACTGCCTAGTACTGAATCCTACCTGACTTCTTGACACGACTCAAACTTGCCAAAGTCACAAAATCAACGTCAACTACAATAATCAAGCCACATATCTGCAACGTCACGAGGGTGCTGGCAAAAGTCCTGCTGCACGGCGGCGGGCTTCGCCCGCCGCCGTGCAGCCCAATACGTGGTTTTTTAACGTGATTTTTTGGACTTTTTTGGACTTGTGGGGCAAAATTCTGCACACTTTCGCGTGTTTCCATAATACGACAAGTTGCGCACGGTCTGCTCACATTCAAATACAGTGCTGCCAACAAATGACAGCATGCAACAAAAAAATCTTTCCTTGCAAGGGCACATTTTCGGCCATAACTCTTGAACGGCTGGTCAGATATAGGGACACAATTTTCAGAGAATTTGCAGCTATTCATGCTCTTTTAACTGACGTAGCACTCAATATGAATTTACAAATTCGATTTTTCAGCGAATTTTTGGGTAGTCTGCCGCCTTAAATTATAACAAAGGACCGAGTGTATATGTATAGGATATTGACCGAGACGAGGTCTATGTGGGAAATATAGGCCGAATAAAAGACCGAGGTCCTACAAGCGGTCGATATTATGGCTATATGGGAAATATAGGACCAGTCAAGGATCACAAGAATTAGTGCAGGGCGATATACAAGAGTGATAAGTATAGATTATAGACCGGTTAGGAGGTCTATACAGGATATATAGACCGAGTAAAAGACCGAGGTCCCCCGAGGTCTTTTACGAGGTCTACATGTATATATCCTGTATAGACCAACTATGAGGTCTATAATCTATTTATCGTGTTCTCCACGCAATAGTTTCTCTTCATATACGACATATCCTTGTAATTCTAGTATTATACTATAGCCTATACTGCATTGTACTGCATTGAAAGTCAAGATCATTGTTTAAACTAGGTTTAGCATCGGTAGCACAGTGGCTGGGTGGTAAGGAAGAGTGACTGAGATTCACAAGGTTGTGGGTTCAAATCCCATCTTGTGTATTTCTGCTTTCTTCAAAAATTTCTTTTCTAAGTTGGAGAGAAAATTTCTAAGTCCAAGAAGTAATAGTTCTAAGGATCTAGGAGTCAAATATAAGTACAGTCAGACCTCGCATAACCGCACACATCCGTTTTCCACAAAATTATCCGGATAGGCGAGGGAACCGGATAATCGAACACACATACTGTATGTAAGCATGGCATATGCTGTA
Source organism: Sycon ciliatum (assembly GCF_964019385.1). NCBI lineage: Eukaryota > Metazoa > Porifera > Calcarea > Leucosolenida > Sycettidae > Sycon > Sycon ciliatum. Next base: position 19,282,090 of record NC_088643.1, on the reverse strand, counting down.
CATTTGTAACCAACTATTTTCTTCCGGATGGCGAGGGATCCGGATAAACGAGGACCGGATAAGCGAGGTCTGACTGTAGTCAAATATATCGTGTATTTGACTAAGGCCACCCTTTCTTTTTTCGTTGTTTAACGTCCGCGCCCGCGTACCTTTTTGCCTCCGACCGGAAAAAAAACAAGAAAGTAGTAACTTGTATTGTGGCAACACTGGCCAACACTTAGATGCACTGCTTCTTCACACAGCTGAACAATTCTTCTTTCTTCTCAACGTTGACGCCATCGAGGACAAGTTTCAATGGAAATCCCGCTGCTATCAGAACTTCGTCGCATTTAGAGCTGATCTGCGGCAATACACCAGGGAAGAGTTCCTTTGGCTCCGGGGCCTGTGTGACGCCGTCCGTACTGAGGAGAAAGCTAACTCTACACAGGGACTTTCCAAAAAGCTCGGCCGACTGAGGGATCAAGCAAAGGCTATGACCACAAGCCATGGACGAAGCAACATACCGTCCATGATGGGTCGCAGTACCCATGATCGGTCGGGCTCTGTTCTCACCTTGGACGATTGTATATCCCAAGAAGTCGCTGGACTACTGCAGAATGGTCCAGGGTTTGTACCGTCCACAGGCAGTGTCAGCAGAAGGGACATGGAGGATGTGGAGGTCGGCATTGAGAGGATGGCATACTCCCTTCGCTGGTGGAATAACGCAATAACCTATCCGGATGGTTCTCCTAGTGATACCCCAGACACGTTCGACAGTAAGATCTGGCATATTAAGGCGCATGGCTTCGAGCAGGGACCTAAACTACCCAAAGAAGAAGAGTTCCAACTCGCTAAGTTCAAGCGGGACGTCATGAACGCTTATCGAGCAGCTCGGGCCCCGCCCTCCAATATGTCTCAGTCGGATCGCACACAGCTAAGGAAGATCCACGAGAATAAGTCGGTTATCATCAAGAAGTCGGATAAGAGTAACAAGTTCGTGGCAATGAAAATGTCTACGTATCTAGAAAAAGCCGAGGCTCTTCTCTCCGACGATTCCAAATTTGAACTTGTCAACCTCACCATTGACGACTGGGAGAAGGAGACCCGCACTATCATTGAGCGGATCTGCAAAACCACGCTGGAGAAGGATCTTTACCAAGCTATCCTCCCAGGCGATAATAAGTTTCCGGAAATGTATGGTCTGCCCAAAGACCATAAAGCAGGAGTGCCATTGAGACCGGTAGTGTCAGCCTGCGATAGTCCAGTCACCAATGTCTCCATCTTCCTAGAGCGAATACTTAACCAGTGTCTCAAGTTCATCCCAGCTCACCTCGAGAATACAGTGGAAGCATTGGACAGCATACGCCAGCATTACCCCGACCTTCAAGCTCCACCCGGAACCATTGCAGTGACCATGGATGTGGTTGCCCTCTATCCTAGTATCCCCATCGTGGACGGTATTGAGGCAGTTACCAGAGTTCTGCAGCAGCATGTCAGTGATATCGACACGTTTGGCCTGAGTATTCTCCAGATCAAGGAGCTGCTGTCATTCGTCCTGAGATCCAATTATTTCCGTTTCGGCTCCATGACCTACCATCAGAGAGAGGGCGTAGCCATGGGTAATAATCTGGCACCCCCCTTCGCCATTATATTTATGCACGACCTCGAAAGGTCACTGTTGCAGTCTGCGCCCGGCGCTCCTGTATTGTTCAAGAGATACATCGACGACATCATCATGCTGTGGGTATTAGGATCGGCGCTCCTCTGTCGTTTTATTCAACACTTCAACGATGGTAACCCACTGATCAAATTTACCCACCAGTCCACAGAAGAAACGTGCTCCATTGACTTCATGGACACCACAATCCATGTGTCAACAACTGGAGCCATTTCATACGAGCTCTTCCGCAAACCATGTCACAGTGGCTTGGTGACTGACTACAAATCCGCCGTTCCATATCAACAAAAGTTCTCAATTGCCTCTTCCGAATTCCTCCGTGCCTCTCGACTATCATCGGATAATGAGACGCGCCGGAGGAGTGAAAAGAAGGTCATCGACGTGCTGAAATTCAACAATTTCCCCCAATCAGTGATTGACAAGGCCCGGGAACGAGCTGGACGACCGACAGGACCCAAACAGAAAAAGGACTTTCGCACAACACTCAAGCTGCCATTCAAAACCGATCACATCCACAAGAAGGTGCAGTATCTCATTCGCAAATATCAGCTGAACACCCACATCATATACAAGAATGCTCGGCTCAGCTCGCGGGTTTGCAGGTCTGCTTTGGACAAGCCCCTATGCCGCAAATTCGTTGATCCACAGCAGCCAAGGAGAAGGGGAAGACCGAAATCAGCTTGCGTGGCATGTACAGCAGGGGCAGTGGACTGCACCCGCCGAAACGTGGTATACCACCTCGAGTGCCGTTGCGGTGATGACTATGTGGGTGAAACTGGCCGAAGCGTTGCGACAAGGTCAAGGGAGCACAACGATAATGCACGCAACGAGGTCCGAGGGAAGGCGCTGGGTGAGCATTACCGGATCTTCCATGCCGATGAGCCATTGTCGCTGGGGCAGACCGGATTCGCCAACGTCTGTGTGCTTGCGACTGAGCCAGACAGGGCAAGGAGAAGGATTCGGGAAGCGGTCAAGATCCGGGACATGGAGCCTAATATCAACACCAGCAGTGGTTGGGATCTCCTGTGAACTCTGGTTGCCTGGCTTTTTCATTGGAGTGATGGCTATCCATGTGAAACCTTAGCACCCACAAATTGTACGTATCACCACCCTAGACTTTAGCATTATGTTGGCACTGTCCACACTACTGTAGTCATGTGGCACAGGTTGTACATAATTATCACCGCCCTAGTCTTTCACACGGAGGACTAGCACCCCTATTGCGATCATGTGGCATGTGTCATTTTTTCGCTTGGGAGTTGTTTTTTGTTTCGTTTTGTTCTCCCCGCTGTATTCCGCACGCACCTAGCCAGCTTGTTGTTTTAAAGTCTGCCTTGCTTCCGTGTCTGCTTCATCCTGAAGATGGTCAGAGTGACCGAAACGTTGAGAAGAAAGAAGAATTGTTCAGCTGTGTGAAGAAGCAGTGCATCTGAGTGTTGGCCAGTGTTGCCACAATACAAGTTGCTATAATGAAGCTGCGTGAAGCGTCGTTCCGAATTTATAAGAAAGTAGTAGTACCAATAATAATGCGAAGTTGTAATTACATGATTGTGTAGTTTCACAGTGTGCCGATCATGACCTTAAACTTATAATCTTGCCTCCCGGGCATGCCTTTGTCTTGTGTTCTTTTTCTTTTTTTGTTGGCTTTTAAATATCGTACGGTGTGTGTCCTAGTAAAAATCCAGATGTAATGAATTCATGACATGCTAACTCCATGCTATGTACCTGTTTTGCTAGATTCATCAGGCATGTGCTCCAATGTACCATCAAAGAGTGTTGTTCTATGCCTGCAAGTGCCGTTAGACCCAGAAATATTGTATATATCACATGCTTTACTGGTCAAAATGTTTGATTGGGGTTTCCAGTTTTTGGAATGGGCTTTTGTTTTTTTCCGCCCTCCCGCGTACCTTTTCGCGAAAAAAAGGACGTTAAACAATGAATTAACAAAGGGTGGCCTAAGCAGTCAAATACGCGATATATTTGACCGCTAGGTATCAGGGAAATTAGTGGGGTCAAATACTAAGAAGGCGATAACGAGAAATATAGACCAGTATAAAAACCGAGGCGAAACCGAAAAGCTTATACTCTTGTCTCTTGATAATGGGCATGCCTGGAAGGAAATTTTAAAAGAATTTAAGATTCCCCTTATCCCGACAGTCCCCAAAACTCAGGAGGGCATTCTAACCCTCTTGAGGCACAAATAAGTGACTTTCAATGGAAAATGGCATCGGAAAGTTAGGATTGGCATAACACGTGTCTACTTCAGTGCTATAGAGAGGTTTCGCAAGGCGTTTTTTTTGTGACGTGAAATTTGGCATTGGAAATGGCATGCTTGCGAGTATTTTCTGAGTGGCGGGCAATGCCCAGTCTCAACTCTCAACGTGATCGGACAAGGGCTGTTCTACCATGGAGTAGTAAAATATCGTATTTTCACGACTCCCTGGATCTACTGTACACTCCATCACAGCAAATTAACTACCTTGGGTAATTACTTCGTAAGCCACCAGTTGGACAAGGGCACTACCACTGTAAGCTTGATGACTACCTCACATAAAACACCAGTCAGCATGCATGCAACAAAATGGCGAAATCAGTTTTGAGGGAAAATGAGTCGATAGTGCTATGCAGTGGCAATAGAAGACAGAGGACAGGCGCAGCAGCTGGCTAGTATTTTCTCACTTTCAAAGCTGTTCTACTCTACATGAACATCATGCTGGCATATGTACAACACGCGGTCGCACGCCACGAGGTGATATGCTCTTTTCCACTTTGATTCTCCATGCATCACTTGCATCAGCTGTCACGGTGTGTATGTACTGATACGTGCATCGTGTACATATATCATACTACTAGCACGTTGATCTTCCTGTTGCCTAGTTTTCGGCAAAGTAACTCAACGTGCCGGTGTTCAGACATGACCGCAGCGTCGGAACTGCTCCTCCAGGCTGGCCAGCACCCAGTCGAAATCCGGCCGGTCCACCGGATCAGCCCGCTGGCACTCTTCGATCAGGTGGCGAAAGGCATACGGCATGTCTGCCGGCAACGTCAGAGAGCGTCCAGCAATGATCTCCTCGCGGATGGCACTGGCAGTGTGGAACTGACCGTACGGCAGCTGTCGAGTGTAGATTTCCCAAAGGATGACGCCAAAGCTGAAGCGGCGGAAGCAAAAGCAAAAATCGCCAAGATTGGAAAATACTAAATAGCCAGTCAGAACGGAGCAGTGGTGCAACCGGGTCTAGCCCCTACTTTCGTTGCATGCAGTGTTGCCAGACTTTCCAGCCCTCAGCGGGGCAGTCCCGCTTTGGACCACAACATTTGTATATCCACATGTACATGTACTTGAAGTACTGAACGAGAGATACCCAGTCAGTGTATTCACTATGTAGATAGTTATCATATGAGTGTCCCATTTTTTTGATGTGGTGGCGAGTCAAGTTTGGACAGCTGTGTTTCAACCTGGCATATCTTGGAATGTTGAATTGCCGTATGATGATCTTAGAAGGAACTCCACTTTAAATAAAGCCAAACAAACAAACACAAACAAGGCACGGCTTCTTGTGTGAAAGCTGCTGGGACTGGTATGGCTGGATGACAGCAAGTCAATGACAGGTCATGAGTTGAGCAGTAGAACAACAATCCTGTAATGCCCGTGTTTAATGTTTTGAGGGGCTGGGGGCTCGGGGTGTGAGGGCTGGCTCCGAGAGAGAAATTTTAGCGATATCAGATCCAAATTTCTGAATTCCGAGCATTTCAGATGTATCCTACACTGGAATAGTACCGGACTTTTTGGGGGAAATTTTGCAGGCTTCTATACGAGACAGGCTTCTATACTAGGCAGGCATTTCTAGAGATTTCAACACTAAAACCAGGCTTATATGCCGACAGTGCATCTTGAAAATCAGGCTTGTATTCAAAACATGCTTCTATATGAGGCAGGCTTTAATACAAGACACTACGGTATGCAGAAAACTGAACAGTGACAAGTGATCTGTTCACAATCGATCAAGAGAAAACACTAGCCTTTTAGGCCCCTTAGCCCCCCCCCCCCTCCCCCCCCCCCCCCCCCCCGCCTCTACTTAGCCATTGCCGAGCCACCGTGCTCACAGCAGAGACTTGTGTGTGTGTGTGTGTTATTGTTGTGAAAGTGGACTGCAAAGACAGTGATTTTACCAAGAAACTCACCTATATACATCTGTTTTCTCCGAGTATGGCTTAGACTGCAGAAGCTCCGGTGAGCGCCATCGGATGTCGTCAATGTTGCTGTCTGTCTCCATCAGGTCCAGGCACGTGTCTGTTGCGCCATGCTCACTGTTTTGCAATAACGGAGTTTTCAGATCACGACCCAAGCTCCGCGCCTTGTGCTGCTGCAATGCTTTCGATGATGATCCTGGCGAGGTGGATGGCTGCTCGGCAGTAGCAATGTCCATGAAATGAGCGGTGGCCAGATCGGCAACCTTCACCACCCACTTGTCGCTGACGAGCAGGTGCGGCGTCTTGAGGTTGCGGTGGATGCGCGGCGGCGTGCGGTCGTGCAGGTGGTGCATGGCCCTAGCAATGTCGCACGAGAACCTCACGTGATCCTGGTGATCGAATATGCTCTCGGCATCGTGCAGCACATCGAACAGGGAGCCGCGTCGCAGGTACTCCATGACGTAGAAGCTGCTGTGCCGGCCCGTGGTGCCTACTGTACCTGCTCCCAGGAACGTGACGATGTTAGGATGGCGGATGGAGCGCAGGATCTCGGCTTCCTGCGCGAACAGATCGTACGGCGTGAGCGTGCTGCTCTCCAACGGCAGGGTTTTGACCGCAACGAGCATGTCGAACATCTCGGCTGCCCAGACACTGTTCTTTGGTCCCTCGGAGAGCTTTTCCCGGAGCTTTAGAGAAGACCAGTCTATGATTGCACCATTGTTCAATTGGTCCAGCTTCTTGACCGAGATGGCAAGCTCCTTGTACTTGTCACTGAGTTCAGCTTCCTTCTCTCGCAGGTCACTTTTTTGGCGGCAATACCTGCGAACGTGGACAAAGCATGCAGCTATCATGATCAAGAAGATTGCCACAGCAAGCTGGGAGAGGTACACGAATGGGACGTGGCAGTTATCATACGGCAGGAAGCCAAAGCGACACTCGCACATTGCCGTGAGTGCTCCCTCGCTGACGATGCACCGTCCGTTGCCGTGGCAATGTCCTGGTGTGCATGGCGACGGAAGCCGGCACAGCGTGGCGCCCGTGCCGTTCGTCACCAGAGGCTTTCGGCAGAGCTTACAGCGACCACCGTAGGTGTCGGAAAAGGCACCCTGATGGCACGGCTCGCAGGTGTTGGCGGTGGTGCGCTCCTGCCCAACTGGGCATTCGTCCGTGTTGCGAACCGCGAAGACGTTCGGGTTGCACTTGCGTGAGTGGCTCAGTCCGTTGTTCAATGGCCGCTTGGAAATCACGGACAATGCCAGACCTTCCGCTACGTGGTGCCCTTCCATTGCTTTACAACCGAAGAATGGCTCCACTGAAGCCGTCACCTGGTTGGTGTTGTTGGAGCTCAGACGAATCAGGTAACTTTGTTGCGGGTCCTCGCCACTTGGGTATTGACCACCTAATAGAAGAATTGCCATGGATGTGTACTGCGTGATGGAGTGGAATCTGACAGGAGCGGCTGGAGCCGGCGACAATGGAATATTTGTGACCACCACTCGACTGCCGTCGGGTGATATGTACAGCTCAGTGATCCACTTGGCAGTTTCCCTGTCCTGTGCGCTCCATGGCTGCCGCTGTGAGCCTCCGTAGATCATATTGCGGCCGTTCATTAGAGTCCAGCGGTGGCCGTACCTGGCTTGCAATGCAGCACCACCTGACGTGATCAACCCTGTCAGCAGGTGCCAGCGGCCTTTGCACTGCGCCAGGTCCGTAAACGACAGCAGCCACAGGTCGCCGAGTCCCGTTTGGTTCGCGGTCATCCCACCGTACACGATCAGACTGGTATCGTTGTGCGCAAAGATGACATGGTCGGCTCTGGGGCTTGGTTGCAGGTTAGATGCCGGCGGATATTGCATCTCCAACCAATAGTGGTTTTGCAGATCAAAACACCACGGTCGACGCAGCACGGGCTTGAACATTTTGTTCTGATGGGCCAGGCCGCCGAAGAGAATTGCCTTGCTCGAGACGCGAGTGAGGGAATGACCCAGCATACGCGAGTCTCGCGGTCCGTGCCGGAAACGCTTCATGATGTATGTGAGCCGAGGCCGCTTGTCACCATCGAGAGACTTACGCAGGAACCAAACACTCATTCCCTTGACGACATCTCCCAGTATGGGCTTGTGAATAGAGTATCGGCTTCCATGGATCAAGTTTAGACAAGTTCCACCGACAATGATGAGGTCACGTCCATTGGCAACATGCTGAGATGGGTATGTCACAGGTGTGGACGAGAGACAACGGAAAGCTCCAGGATAGCAGAAATGTGGGTTTGAGGAATCTGGTACGGGTACTACCTGCATGTTCAGCGTCGAATCAGACAGTTGCTGGCTGCTGCTTCTGCTAGCGCTACTACTACTACTACTACTACTACTACTACTACTACTGGCGGTGCCGCTCTGAGCGTGACCTTGGAAGTCGAAGAGCAACTGTAGAGTCTCCTCACATCCGAAATGAATCAGGTAAGCCGTGCTGCTGCTTGTTGCCAACGTCTGCATCGAGGTCAGTACCGAGCGTCTACTCTTGGTCCGTAGCGTGCTGCAGCTTCCACAACTCGCACGGCCAACCTTGCACCCAACGACCATGAAGTTCTCATCTGGATCGTGAGCCGTCACTCGTTCCCTCACAATCTTTGCCACAACCAGGGTCTCTGTGTCGGCGATGTACGCTGCGTTATACGACAATGATTGAAGGTCGGTCAAAAAGTTGCGCACCTCTTGCTCCGTCTCTCGTCCGAACGCATCATGCAAAGAGCTCCTCAAGCGCAGCCAGCGGCCGACTGTTATATCTAACTGCCAAGTATCCAACAATACGCGTGGCAGTTGGTTATCCGTGTCCCCCTTTTCCGAAGGAAGGCGAAATCCACCGACCATCAGCACTCTCGCGTCCGCCAGTGTGAACATCGATGGAAAAGCACGCGGAATCGGTAAATCTGCGTCGAAATTTTCCGGCTCGACTAGCCTCCACTTTGCAACAGTAGATGGGGAACAAATGCCAGTTGCAGGGACATCCAGTAGCCACAGATCATTGTGGACAGAGCTCTTTCTTAGCGGACACGGCGGTCTGTCGCATCTTATTCCGCCGAAGGAGACTATGGTATAGCCCTGGGTCATTTCGGAGGGAATGGTCGTGATCGCATGCAGGTAATGTGCAGGTCCACGCAGATCTTGTGCAGGGTCGCGGCCGCCTCCTGCGTCTCCATGCTGAGTGCGCAGAATGCAGTGAAAGCGTCGCGGTTCGTAGATCAAAACTTGGTGGCACTGAGGCTCGGCTCCGAATCCGAACATCACCAGCTGTCGCTTGTCAGGACTGGTCGCCAGAGCTGGCGTGAACGATTTTGGTTTACGGCAAGGTTCAGGCAAGAAGTGGAGGTCTAGAGCGTCCAAGGGTCGCCATGTTTGCCCGTCGTTTTTGGAGATATCCAGGCCATCAACACGGACGACTGCGCTGCGATTGGCGCTTTCAGATCCCGCTGGTATTCCCAGCGCTAGCAAAGCTTCGTATTCTTCGGTGAATCGACTATCCCTGACCATCATGGTGTGTTTAGGAGATGGCTGGCTGTGAATACCAGCGAAGTACGCGTAATGTGGACAATAGGGTCGGATCGTTTCCGGATGCACCAGCGAATCGAGAGAACGGACAGCCACAATGCGGGAGCTGAGTAGAATGGTAAGCGTAGCGAATACTGCCTTGAGAACCACCAGTACTGGCAATAGGCTCGGCCAGCTTACGCCAGTTGCGGCCATATCGGTCACAATTGTGCAAGAGCTCCCGTAACCCCGACCATATCAAGCCTTTCGCGAACTACAATTGTACTGTAACCTGGTAACTACGTTCAGACTGAAGAGGGTTTGTTTTCTGTGCATCGTGATCACTGTCTGCAAGTAAACACTCCAAAGGAAAAGGAAAGGCTACAGTCATGTAGTAGATTCCGCACTCCCGTTCCAATGTCACGAGAAGTGTTTCTACACCCGATATGGCTTATTCTCATAGTGTTATACGTAAGCCCTGGGCTAAGGGATTATCCCACTGCCGGGTCCCCGCATACATCATTGTAGATCTACGACTCCCAGTCTCAGTCTCAGGTCTGCACAATCATAATCATTGACCAACTAATGCACTCGTGTCCAGTGCCGCGGTCACCTGGATTGCAGCAGTGCGGAAGATTGACGGCAACCTGACCTAAACTGTCTACTGCCTGGCAGAGCTTACAACCTAGCTCCTTGATCTACGGAGGTATTCATCAGAAAGCGCCGAAGTGCTGTGGATTGAACGCGCATCCCTGGAATCCTGTCATATCAGGACAGTTTCCGTTGCACCAAGGGCGTCCGGTTAGGGCAGGTTTTTTACTGTATTTTTTTTATCTCGTTTGCTACGTGCGTGATGTGAGTGTCCGTGTATGCTGTAGACCCTCTCATGATGGCAACGTGCAAAGCAGTATAATGCTCTCATTTCAACTTGCAGCGAGGCATTTGATATCTCACGGCAGGAGCCGCAGGACCTTAGACCTTAGCCCGTTGTACATGCGATTGCTACTGTACTTTTCAGAGTCAGCGCCGCCACGGTGTTTGCACAAAAAAAGGAAAGAGAAAGTAAAGTTAGCCGGATTCGCGGCCGCCGCATCACCTGACATGACGTTGAGGAGCACATCGCATCACCTGACATGTTGAGGAGCACATCAAGCAAATACATTGCACGAAAAGCTCCGCCATAAACGCCCCAACGGCTAACAATACCTTGAGAATAGAATGAAGGTTTGGTAAAAGTCCACGTTGCATTCGTCGAATACAATGTGGAATTTTACATTTTCGGAATAGTAACTCCAGTGCAGCCCTGACCCTGTAAAATCCGGTACATAAGCCACGAGTGACAATATCGGGCTATACAATGTACATGTAGGCTGATGTAGCATCAGGCATGCTTGCTATCATGCTATGCGACCAGTTCTCGCATACAACAACATGCTAGTGCTCACTTCCCTGTGGTTGTTCTCTGGCCAAAGGGACTGGGCAACGCCGCAGGTTGTAACTAACTACTCTTACACTATTTAAAGTAATAGTTATGGGATGACATGTACATGTGCACGCCGTCCACCAGCTACCACCAGGCTCGGATGTGCAGCGCTATGGGAATGGGTGTGTCCACTGTCCACCCGAATTCCTTTCAGAGGCGAAGCTGCAGGAAGCCTCAGCCCTTCTTCATACACCTTTTAATTTTGGATTGTGCATGCGCGCAGTTCAGGTACATACACTACTGATTGAGGTGTTCATCCACTGGAATAGGTTTTGGTGCAACCTTCCGATTGTGTTCTCATGGTTCTTGTATATAATATCAAAAACCATAACCAAGCAGATTTACATGTGATTTGTGCATGGCTGGTTGCCAGACATGCCTTGGTATGCCGGGTCGCACGGGACCAGTGCGACGGTGTGCGCAGCTGCAAACCAGGGGTCATGATGCTAGCACATGCACACATGGTGCCTACATGTGTGCGTACATGTACCTAAGCAGGCTAAGGCTCTTTATCTCGCCTCACCCTCTCACCGGGTGTCATTATTATCATTATTATACGCTTTCCTGCGTTGAAGTGGAGCAGCAGTATGCTGCGTCTACAGCTTTGCTTATGCAGAATGGCTTGGGTGAGAGGAGAGGGGAGAAAGCAGCAAGGCAACCAACACCTAATATGAAGTAGGTCACAATAACATGAAGAGAACCAGCCTACATACACATGATGGCACAATAATGGAGAAGAGAAATGTTTGTTTGTTTGCTCAATCTGCGGACGTTGTTTGTTTGTTTGTATACTTTATTTGAATTCGCAAATCCAAACGAGCACAAATGCTCAATGACAAGGCAGCGAATATATTATTATGTTACAGGGAAGGAGGGTTAAAAAAGGAGGGGTGGGGAGAAAATAATGAGAAAGAAGAGAGAATGGTAGACATCTCAATGAAGAGCGAAGCGCAAGTTGCGCAACACAAACACACACAAATGGCGTCAACCATCTGCAAAAACCTCAATTCTTAAAACTGCATCTTGAAGTTTTTTTAAAATTTCCTTCTGCTCTAATTAGCTTACGCTATTCCTGCCGACTTGAATTCTCATTCGACTGACTCACGACCGTACATCACACGAGAAGTCCATCGAACCGTCCACTCGGCAAACCTGCAAAAAATCACCACTACCTGCTCAATACACAGTGTTTCGGAGAATTCACACCTCATCATGCAGTTGAGCTTGAGTAGGCTGAGGAAGATTGTGCCTGAAGATCACCACTTAGTAGTAGTACTGTAGTATAGTATTTCGTAATAAGTATTCGCATGCAACGACGCAAATCCACACAATTCAGTAGACACTTCTTTTCTATCAAACGTTTTCTTTCCCTTCTCTTCAGGATAGTACAGGGAATGTTGGAAATTTGGAAAAACACATAACTATAATTATAGAAAAATAGAGAAAAAGTCAACACTTCAACGTAGGCGATAAAATGACTAAAGTGTTTAAAAAAACTCGAAAACAAAAGCAGCAAGTTGTAGACAAACACGTTGAACACATCAAGAAGCACTTGTCACACTTTCACGAGGTGTGACACCAAACAACTGCAACGATAACACATTCTCCTTCTGTACACATAGTTCTGGATCTAGTTTACGAATATACAGAGCTTCTAACACAGCAAGATGTAACTTAGACCTTCCACGAGTTAAAACCGAAAAGACATCATCACTATACAACTCACGACAATTAGCACTTCCCGACAAATGACGCTTGATGGACGATGTCCGATCCTTTAGCTCTGTCACCTTCGACGTTTGCCGTTGTTCTCTTCCGTTGGGCTTGTTGACACCTCCAACGTCCTTTGAATTCATGGTCGTTTTCGTTTGACTCCTCGGTCTTCCTCGTTTCCTCTTGTTGATCGTTGTTGTCACTTCCAGTACCGACGTATTCAAATCTCCAGTACTTCGTCTCTTCACCTTGCTTCTGGTAACTCTTCCGGTGTCCGTGAGCTCCGGTGTCACATTGGGCGGTTTTCGGGATGGTCTTCCTCGCTTCCTCACGCTAGTCTGAGATGGGTCAAGCTCCCCGCCCGTCGAGGCGGAGGCGCACATGCGTACATCGACACTGGACGCAGACAAAGGCGCTCCAGTATCGGACTGCACAGCACATTTTGGAGGACGGCCACGACGAGGACGAGTACCACGAGCGTCAACAGGGACAAGACCGCCCAATGTGACACCGGAGCTCACGAACACCGGAAGAGTTACCAGAAGCAAGGTGAAGAGACGAAGTACTGGAGATTTGAATACGTCGGTACTGGAAGTGACAACAACGATCAACAAGAGGAAACGAGGAAGACCGAGGAGTCAAACGAAAACGACCATGAATTCAAAGGACGTTGGAGGTGTCAACACGCTCAACGGAAGAGAACAACGGCAAACGTCGAAGGTGATAGAGCTAAAGGATCGGACATCGTCCATCAAGCGTCATTTGTCGGGAAGTGCTAAGTGTCGTGAGTTGTATAGTGATGATGTCTTTTCGGTTTTAACTCGTGGAAGGTCTAAGTTACATCTTGCTGTGTTAGAAGCTCTGTATATTCGTAAACTAGATACAGAACTATGTGTACAGAAGGAGAATGTGTTATCGTTGCAGTTGTTTGGTGTCACACCTCGTGAAAGTGTGACAAGTGCTTCTTGATGTGTTCAACGTGTTTGTCTACAACTTGCTGCTTTTGTTTTCGAGTTTTTTTAAACACTTTAGTCATTTTATCGCCTATGTTGAAGTGTTGACTTTTTCTCTATTTTTCTATAATTATAGTTATGTGTTTTTCCAAATTTCCAACATTCCCTGTACTATCCTGAAGAGAAGGGAAAGAAAACGTTTGATAGAAAAGAAGTGTCTACTGAATTGTGTGGATTTGCGTCGTTGCATGCGAATACTTATTACGAAACTGTTTTCCCACCGCCTCCAAACTACTGTTTGAAGCAGGGAGTAGTACATTGTACTACTCCCTGGTTTGAAGTATAGTATTTATTCATATTTCTCTAGGGCAGTCCCCACAGACCTATGGTCTCCTTACGGGGTACCCTAGCCAATCTAGGATTGCGATACGAAATTGACTTGGTGAAGCAGCAAGGCGGACCGATGCCGGAACTGAGTTCCAGCGGTCAGCGGCTAAATAAGAAAGAGAGGAATAACCAAATCGAGAGGAGGCTCGTGGCAGTACAAGTCCAAGCGAGACTTGAGACCTTGTGCAGGTGCAGCTAGGTGCCTCAGAATTGGCACGAAGGCAGAAAAGGCGGCACAGAAGTGAGCTGGCAGAATAATGAACGCATCTGAATACAAGAAGATACAGTCGGATAGTGATGGGTGTGAGGTTGTTTCGAGACAGAATACACTGGACATCTGCGGTGGGTGGGTAGCCAAATACAGTGCGCAATGAACGGCGAGAGATGCGGGTGAGAGAATCATATTCATGTTGTCGCAGACTGTGTACATAAGCATTGCTTGCATATTCCAGTGTAGAGTGGACAAAAGAGAGATAAAATATGCGTCTGGCTGCATTGGTCAACATGGTGCGGCAGCGCCGAAATGCATTCACTTTTGCACTGACCTTCTTTCGGAGTGCATCAACTTGCTGACGGAATGTCAAGTGCTCATCAATAATGATGCCGAGATACTTAGCACAAGATGATTGTTCGACCACAGTGCCACAGAACCGCAACTGACGGGATGCCTGTACGGTGGGCTTCCGCAGAACAAGACACTGAGTCTTTGCCGGGTTTAGGTAGGTACATTTTTATTTGAATTCGCAGAACCAAACGGGCGGTGTCGCCCAATTACATGGAAGCGAATGGAAACAGTAAAATATTGTAGGAAATAGCCTAACATGATAGCAGGGTGTAGTACAAAGCAAAGAACGCTCAGTCAATGAATAACGTTAACGTTAGAATACAACAACGGGGAGGCGGTAAACAGCACATGACTGGTACTGTGGAGTACCGCAAACGTTCAAAGATTCCTGTAGTGTTCAGTAGTGGGTGCTACTGCTAGCAAGACAGAACGGGAGGCAGGCTTGTTTGAACTGGTGGTACTGGGTAATACCACGCACGTCCGGTCGGATGGCAGGGTGTTCCATAAAATGGACCCGCGAGCGGTTGGACGGTCGTGGCCGGCTTTGGAGGCAGATTTGGGCACTCGAAGGCCCAAGCTGCGTTGCGCGCGCGTTGTTCGAGTACTGGGATGCTCCAGAAGGGCTTGCAGTGCATTGCTTGCCCGACCATTCGAGCAACGCCAGATCATAATAAGGGTCTTTTGCTTGTGGAGCTCTTCGACGCCATACAGCTGCAGACGAGCAAGCAGAGGTTGGGCGCTTGTGCGAGGTGGCAGGCCGAATACGGCGCGTGCCGCACGGTTTTGCTGGACCTGAAGGCGGGACCGCTGGTCTTGTCGAAGGCACCCAGAGAACGCCACGGACCCGTAGAGCAAATCTGGCATCACAACGGATTTCACGTACTGCTATCTGGACTTTCTTGTAAGGCAACGGCGGGCTCTCCAGAGTGCTCCCACCTTCTGCGAGGCCTTCTTCACAGCATTGTTAACGTGTTCGTCAAATCGAACGTGCTCGTCTATCGTGATGCCCAGGTACTTCGCATGGGGAACTGCTGATAGCGGGTTTCCACGGCATTTGACAGTAATGTCTTGGCCGGAAATTCGCAGGACATGGCTTTTGCTAGTGTTCAGGATTAGATTCCGTTCCTGGAGGTGGTTAGCAATCGCGGTTGTAGACGTTGTTAGAACTCGGTTTAATTTGAGTTCCCTGGAGTGCAGAAACTCGCTGACTGAGTGCAAGTCTTTCTCAAGGTTTTCAATTGCTGCGTCGGCAGTCTTGTCTGCAACATAGACATTTGTATCATCGGCATAGAGTTGGCTGGTGGAGAAAGCCAAGCATGTTGGAAGAGAGCGTGTGTACAGGGTGAACAGAAGCGGACCAAGTACAGTACCCTGAGGAACACCACGGTTGGCAGGATACTGTTCTCCCGGGGGGTTGCGACGACATACAACTTGCTGTTGACGACTAGACAGGTAGCTGCAGAGCCAGGCCAGGGCTTTACCACCTATACCACACGCATGGAGCTCCAGGAGAAGTTTGTCATGCTGAACACAGTCAAAAGCTTTACTGAGGTCCAACATCGCCACCGCTACAACATTTCCATTGTCTAGAGAATGTTGCCAACTGTCAATGCAAACAGCCAGTGCGTCTTCACATGAGTGGGGTTGACGGTACGCGAATTGCTCATTGGGAATGAGTGGAGTAGCATGAGGGGTCCTGATATATTGGCGAAGCTGGTCATATACAATTCGCTCCAGTAGCTTGGAGGCTATCGGCAGGAGTCAGATGGGTCGGTACTTGGTTAGATCACTTCGGTTTCCAGTCTTAAATACAGGGCAGATATTAGCAAGTTTGTATGGGCTGGGAAATACTCCGGTAGTTAGCGACTCATTAAAGATATCTCTCAGGGTTGCTGCAAGGTAGTGGTGATTGGCTTTGAGGATAGCAGCTGGTACACCATCTGAGCCAGTTGCCTTCCGAACATTAACTCCTTCCAGGAGCTTCTGCACTTCAACCACTGTGACGGGTCGGAATGTGACAACTGCCGACTCACTGCATGGTCCACTCGGGATCTGGTATGTTGGAGCAAGGGCGGACGATGTTTCACAGACTTGGCCTTTAAATGTTAACGTCAGAGCAGGTACGTTCACTGGCAGGGTGCCAGATGGCTTCTGGCGTCCAAGAAGACGGTTGATGATCTTCCACTGAGCAAGTGCATCATGTCGACTTGCAGCAAACTGCTGAACAAAGTGGGTTTCCTTCAGCCGACGATTCAGAAGGGAATACTCACGGCGGGCTGCGCGGAAGGCTTGATGTGCAGACTCATTTGTGCGGTCTTTGAGCCAGTTTCTGTGCAAATGGGCTTTCCTTCTAATTACTTCGAAGTAGCTGTGTCAGAGCTGGCGTAAACCATGGTGGAGGCGGAGGGTGAGAAGTAGCTGGGACAGAGCGCACAGGACAGATTTTGTTGATGTCGTGCTTAAGTGTTTGTCCAGAAGGCGGTGAGCTCGTCCAGCGACATGTCCGTGCAATTGACAGAGGTCAGGGAGTGTTCAACGGCAGGGCCGAACACACTTGCTGAGACACTTCGGATATTTGGTTTGCGAGCAGTGGTATGTCCAAGCAGGGTGCGATAAGGATTGCAGTGTGCAAACTCTAACTCAATGCCGACTAGGAAGTGATCTGTGACTCCATCAAGAGATTTCACAGTTACGGTCTTCAGTGCAGTATCCTTGTGCAAATCACAGGGAACGAGGATGAGATCAATACAGGTGTTGCTGGGTACTCGTGTTGGTTCAGCAATGACATTACGAATGCAGAGACTGTCGCATAGACGTTGAAGATGTGGATATTGAGGCTGCTGCGATGGATGGAGAACATCGACATTGAAGTCGCCTAGAAGCAATAGTTGTGCACTCATTCCATGAATTGCTACATCAACTGTATGTTCCAGATCCTCCCAGAACGCAACTGGTGCTGTTGGTGGTCGGTACACACATCCAATACAGATTTCTCCAGGCCTGTATTGGATGTGTGTACCTACCACCACCAACAGCACCAGTTGCGTCACTTACATGTATTATAGTGCTCTCCAGGCACAAACATCACCAGGGATACAAACTTACAGAGATGCTCCGTTTCCAGCGCGACAAACACCTCATGAACACCAGATTGCAGCGTGAGTCAGTGTCGCTCATGGATGTGCTGAACAGACACTGAGGACCGTTGCCAACTTGGCCATTCACAACGTTGTTGCCTCCAAACCATCTACTAGTAATTGGCAAGCCCTTGGCATATGCGGATAATGCCGGCAGAAAAATTGGCAGAATTCGGTACTTTTTCTGGTAAGTTTCATGCATGTTTGGCCTTTGGAAGTGAAGCACTCCAGGAGACAGATACCCTGAAGTTGCTGGGAGTCATGCTCGACCCTACTCTCTCCTACAGAGCGCACACTCGCAGTGTTGCACTGCGTGCCTCCCAAACTCCAAAGGCTGGGTTTCCTACGAAAGGCAGCACCCATCCTGGACGACCATGGTCGAGTGGCAGTCTACAAGGGATTCGTGCGACCCCTACTTGAATATGCTCCACTGGCCTGGTCGAGCGCTGCCGCAACTAACGTGGCTCAGCTGGACAAGGTTCAGCAACGTGCCCTGCATTTCCTGGGACCTGGAACCATCCTCCAAAGTCTTCAGCTTCGCCGGATGGTGGCAGCCCTGTCATACTTGTACAAGCTGCACTACATTCCAGGGCCTCCTCAGGTAAAGGCCATGCTGCCACCAACCAAGCCCCCTGCCGTAGCTAGCATGTGCACACGACAAAAACGTCAGACGCACCATGGCTTCCAGCTGAAGTGGACACCCCCTCGCACAGCCCCTGACTACCTCCTGCGAGCCTTCCCCTTCTTCGCCATCACACCCTGGAACAACCTGCCTGCGGACCTCATTCAAGACGCCTCCAAACCTTCAAGGTCAACGTATGTAAGGATCTAATCCGAAAGAGATGGCTTTGGTCCACACAGTACCTGTGACGATGATATTGAGACCCATTTACCTTTCTACTAGTACTTGCTTGTTATGATTATTGTTTTCTTTTTTTCTTTTTCCCTTCTGGTTTAGTTATTACACGAAATTATATTATTTGGTGCAATACTAGCGCCCCTTTCTCGCACCAAATTATTATTTTTGCTACTTGACCATGCAACCCCCCCCCCCATTTTTTTCGATGCCAGGTTGCAACGCTAACGCCGAGACCCCTGGTCGGTCGAGTTGCTCCCTGTACATCGGCACGTCGTCCCTACATCCCCTGTGTCTTGTCTTGTGTTTGTCTCCACATGTCTCTTTGTAGGCTGTGTTCCCAATAAAAAATGTGAATAAAGAAATGGAGCAGAATTCGAGGAATTGCCCGCCATAAGGTTTGTATGGTTCTGCCAATTTCACTGCTTTTCGAGCAGAATCTGCCAACTTTTCGAGCATTATCCGCACACCCCTAGCAAGCCCGCGTCGGGGACAACAATGTGAAGAAGAGGTTGGTGCGACTTCGGCGATAATTGGGGAATTGTGTGTTGCTCCCTACGTGGGAGCTTGCGAGTGGACGGTTCGATGGACTTCTCGTGTGCTCTGGATGGCAGTCGTGAGTGAATTCAAGTCGGCAGGAATAGCGCAAGCTCCCACGTAGGGAGCAACATACGATTCCCCAATTATCGCCGAAGTTGTTGTTGTTGTTGTTGTTGTTGTTGTTGTTGTTGTTGTTGTTGTTGTTGTTGTTGTTGTTGCTTGCCCAATACATGTATATACCACCTGCATGATGGGGAAGTTGACCGGAAGTTTGTATGAAAGGTCAGCATAACGAACATAATATATTATATCAATCCAGTGAGCTATGGAAAACCTACGTAGCTGATAATAAACAAGGCCGGTCTAGGCAGCTCAGTTCGAGGTAGAGTGCACAATGCACAAGTGTACAGAGCAGCTGATAATAATATTTTGGATTTCAAATCTCAAGCGTTGCAGTATAATATACTGCAAGGCTTGAGATTTGATTTCATTGAGATTTTGATTTCAAATCTCAAGCCTTGCAGTATAATATACTGCAAGGCTTGAGATTTGATATCCAAATACGTATAGAATAAACACCGATATCGTAGTGTTTATGGGAATTACGGTTACTGCTATAACAAGTATTAAAAACCGAGGCGCTTAGCAGACCGAGCAGTGCTAGCAGGTCGGACAACAAGCATGTTGATTTGGCCTCCACGAGTGCGGGTTGAGGGCCTGACAGCAAAGAAGGGCTGAAACATGCATCATGGAAACATCGCCAGATGAAACAAAACATAATTCAAGTGCACAGAAACCTGTCGATCACATACAAGTACATTCCTTCAATTTATTTAGCAGGTGATCAGTGCTTTGCCTTTGCAGGCACACACGTCAGTGTCGCTCTTCAAACTGCACGTCGTCACGACGTATTGCATATTGATCGACAGGCACACACGTCAGTGTCGGTCTTCAAACTAACTTCAAGTCTTCACGATGTATTTGATCGAAGTGCATATTTTAGCATTGTAATCAGTGACTACTAATCACAGTCAAGCCTAAAGGTAGCCTAAACAGACTATAGTACAGTGTGGCGGACAAACTCCTGACTCACTACTGCATGCCTATTGTGTCTAGACGTCTCAGTCTGTGTCGCTCTGCTGCAAACAATCTAATAGACAATAATACTCTCTCTCTCTCTCTCTCTCTCTCTCTCTCTCTCTCTCTCTCTCTTATTGGCGATGGTGCCATCGTGAGAATAAAGAATTAAACAAACGGTGATGCAGGTACTAGGTCACTCAGGGTAGACTCCACTGTACCATAGTGAACATGGAATGCTGCGTAGATCGCACGTGATGCTCTGTTCTTGCCGGCAACCCGGAGCAAAGTTAGAGGTGAACTATTTTAAAAACGTCTCGCAACACTAACAGTGAGAAGTGCAGTATAAAACTGTCATACATGTTTCTGAACGCGAGCAGATTGACTTCTGAAAATCCCAACTAATACTTGCCTGTCTTAGCAGTGACTCTGCTAGTCAGTCATGCTCTGGTTATACGTATAACTACATTATGTACTGTATATCGGGACTAGAAGTAGAACTCAGAACAAGTTCGTGTCGTCCAGTCTTGTGGAAAAGATGGATGTTTTCCTGCTGGTAGCCGCTGTGGCCAGTATTGTCCTCTACGCTGTTGTGCGAATCCTGATAGATCTTTCGGTGGTTCTTCTAATCGCTCTGGGAGGGAGCTCCGCGTATCGTCTCACTCCCGGTCGACCCCGACTGCTCATGTACGTTTCCGACCGGGCCCCGTTCTTGGACAATGTGTCGGTAAACGAGATCAAACTGCTGGTACAATGCGTGCCAACTGCTGACGCGTCCAGTCGGGACTTAGCCGAAGTTCAGGACAAGCTCTTCCTATCAGATCACGTTGCCATGTTCCGGGACAAGATCGACGGCTCCCTGCGCGGCGTGGTCGCTTTGAACGAGAGACGACGGAGATTCCGCGCTCAAGACATTGTGGTCGTGCACACCTGCTTGTTGGCCATGGACCCGCAGCATGGAGACAGTGGCCTTCCCTATCTATTCTATCTGTCCAGGGTGCTGGCGCTGCTTATCGCTCACACCTGTAAACCGGTGTATGTTCTGGTGAAATTGCACACTGCCCAAGCCTATCAACTGGCCATGACGACTGTTGACGAAGCGTATCCACGCCATAGTTGTTCAACGCCAGATTTCGAGAAGGCGCTGATGGATGAGTACGGAGTTGCCTGCGAAACAGACGAGTACAGATATAACCAACACACTGGAATCCTATCATCAAGTCGTGTCCCACTGAGAGGTTTTCCGGCGGCCGCTGCACGCGAGGAATGGCCTACGGATCCCCATTCTGCCTACTTTTACGCCGCCAATCCCGGCAGGAAAGAAGGTCATGGCATGGTGGTGTTGCTAAAGTTGACACCTCGTGCAGTCGCAAAGCATATTTGGAGAACGGTTCTTACGCCACACGGGAAATCTCCCACGGGATATTCTGATCGAGCTGTCCCCAAGTCTCTGCGGCGGCATGAGTCGATATCGGATGGTTTGTCTGCGAGTAAGGTCTCCTCGTTATCAACGAACTTCAAGCACATAGTCTCCAGCAGCGAAGCAGAGGAAATGCTATTCAGCTACAAGCTGTGATTACAAAGTAGTGTTCCAGGGTGACTGTGACTGAGGGGCCAGGCATCCACATCATTGACATTCCATGGTGTTATGGCGATGCCCGACTGGATGATTGCTCTAAAGCCCTTTGGGTTTCACTGTAAGCCTGAAAGTTACAGTGTACTAATTTACTTGAAGTAAGCGATACAATCAGCGCGGGGAGCCGTACCCCAGCCAAACCTGAGTGTAAGACGTCTTGCACAAGCGTGAGCTGATGGTAATAATTATTATTTATGAATTCGACTTTTCTATGTGCTATAGCCATAATGCCATGCTATAGCCATAATGCCATGCTATAGCCATAATGCCATGCTATAGCCATAATGCCATGCTATAGCCATAATGCCATGCTATAGCCATAATGCCATGCTATAGCCAGAATGCCATGCTATAGCCATAATGCCATGCTATAGCCATAATGCCATGCTATAGCCATAATGCCATGCTATAGCCATAATGCCATGCTATAGCCATAATGCCATGCTATAGCCATAATGCCATGCTATAGCCATAATGCCATGCTATAGCCATAATGCCATGCTATAGCCATAATGCCATGCTATAGCCATAATGCCATGCTATAGCCATAATGCCATGCTATAGCCATAATGCCATGCTATAGCCATAATGCCATGCTATAGCCATAATGCCATGCTATAGCCATAATGCCATGCTGTAGCCATAATGCCATGCTATAGCCATAATGCCATGCTATAGCCATAATGCCATGCTATAGCCATAATGCCATGCTATAGCCATAATGCCATGCTATAGCCATAATGCCATGCTATAGCCATAATGCCATGCTATAGCCATAATGCCATGCTATAGCCATAATGCCATGCTATAGCCATAATGCCATGCTATAGCCAGAATGCCATGCTATAGCCATAATGCCATGCTATAGCCATAATGCCATGCTATAGCCATAATGCCATGCTATAGCCATAATGCCATGCTATAGCCATAATGCCATGCTATAGCCATAATGCCATGCTATAGCCATAATGCCATGCTATAGCCATAATGCCATGCTATAGCCATAATGCCATGCTATAGCCATAATGCCATGCTATAGCCATAATGCCATGCTATAGCCATAATGCCATGCTATAGCCATAATGCCATGCTATAGCCATAATGCCATGCTATAGCCAGAATGCCATGCTATAGCCATAATGCCATGCTATAGCCATAATGGCATGATAGCCATAATGCCATGCTATAGCCATAATGCCATGCTATAGCCATAATGCCATGCTATAGCCATAATGCCATGCTATAGCCATAATGGCACTGCTAAAGCCTTCACTTTACTATGGCTGTTGAGAGCATTGTGTAGTGACCGTCACTAATGTACGGGCAGGTACACTGCACTACCATCCTTGCAGATATGAATTACTCAGTGAGGACTTACTCGAAATTATAAGTTTATGACAATAAAACTGTAGAGTTCAGATCAGGATTCAGGAAACAACCCAAAAACAAAAATTCGATCGCTGTCTTGTATTTTGGATGTACATGACGTATTTAATCTTCATGTTCGAAGTTGATCGGAGATACATGTAATTATTGGATACCGTAATAAGTAAGGAGACCACACACAGATAAACTTCGTAATGCTTTGCAGTTCAATGCACCAGTGAATTAGTATTCGTTTTCGCTAACGGTAATGAGTGAATACTTCGTAATACTAGTGCATTTTTATTAGCGGGAGATAGGGAGGGCCATAAAATGCTTGCGCATATTGTCGCATATTTTGTATGTACATGTATATTTTATTTGAATTTGCAAGTACACATGGGCTACACGCCCAATTACATGGAAGCGAATTTGATAATGGGGTTAATTAATTGAAGAAAAGGGTGGAGGAAGGAGGAGGACGGTAGCAAAGCAACAGGGTATTGGTCCCTCAGTTTGAGTAACATGCATGTTTGTACTAATAATAATCTAATAGTAAGGCCCGTGTTCTAGATTGGTCCAGTGCCCACGCATCGATCAACGCGCAAGGGTTAGCCGGTTACCATCATAACCAGGGAGTAGTACAATATGGTATTGTACTACTCCCTGATCATAACCCCCTTCATTTTCTTTGTCTCGACACGTAGATGTACATGTACATGTACAACCCCAACAAATTCTTATTAATCCACAACCACCGGTCATAATCTTTCCAATGCAAAAAAAAACACAGAAAAGAATCCGAAATTTCTGTGTTAAGCGTTCCACTTGTTATCGTAGCTAGGGCTAGCGACGCCCAATCGGCAGTCGCCCACCCTAGCCTAGGCCCTGAACCCTGACTAGGACATCCACGCACGCGCATGGTTTCATTCACCATGATTGACTCACTGAAGTAGGCATACACAAAACAATCATTTACCATTTCGTTAGGAATCCTGATTGACAGCGCTTTCAATCCCTTTGACATACATGTACATGTACATGTACATGTACATGTACATGTACATGATTGTACTACATGTAGTAGTAGTTATCAATGTCAAAGGGCGTGCGTTTTTTCCTGCCCATTGAAAGTACAAAAACAGAAAGTGCAAAGTACAAGCCTACTTTCATTGATGATGACAGACTACACTAGACAAGCTAGCTGTGCTTTTGTACTCCGTGGCTTGTTTTGACAATACAGTCATGTACATTTTTACGATAGGCAGGAGCAAGGAAAGAATCGGTAGCCAGTCATTTTGGTATTACTTCAAATACTTGTATCAATTCGTGGAAGGTCCACAGTGATTAGTCCACTAGTACATGATTGTACTATTAAAGTCCTAATCTTATATTTGACTCTTGTTGTAGTGGTGATTACTTTGCAGTTGCATGTACATGTGCAGTTACACCGACGCCCAGTGTTGCTGCTGTTGTGCACAGCCACACGCACAAACAAAATGGCCGCAAAGAGAAAGCAAACTGAGTGCAATATCCTGATGGTGGCCCCTGGCCGAACATAAAAAAGAAAGAAAGATTGAGATGTAAAACTTTGAAAATCTGCAGTAAAGAGACGACTTTTGTTGGAGATGGTGTAGGGTTCATCGCGTCAACATGGGGGTCCCACTTCACAGCGGCGTCAAGGGTCACGCCGAGGTACCTTGCTGTTGCCTGTTGGGCTCAGGGGAAGCTCTGTCTGGTTGCAGCGGACAGCGACATGCTGACCCGCATTGCGTTGTGGAACAATTGACAGGACCTGGCTCTTCTTGTCATTTAGAAGCAGATGTCGATGCTTGAGCCAGTCAGCGACGTTGGTGACGGCCCCTGACAGGCAGGCTGATGTGGCTAGCACTGATTTTCTGTGGCAGTGCACGGCAATGTCATCGGCAAATTGCAGAGATGGAGCAGGATGGGCTATGGCAGGGACATCACGGGTGTACATGCTAAACAGGATCGGTCCTAGGACCGAGCCCTGAGGTACACCAGATGAGCACTTAGCAGCAACACTGTAGGTGGGGCCAATGCGCACTTGCTGGGTTCGATCGCTTAAGTAGCTGCAGAACCAGCGAAGGGAGGCATTGTCCAGGCCGAGATCGAATAGGTCCCGGACCAGTTGGCTGTGATTGACCTTGTCAAAGGCTTTTGACATGTCGATTAGGCAGACGCCTGTGGTCAACTTGTCGTCCCGAGCCTTTAAGATGGCATCTGTTGCTACAACTAGGGCGTCCTCTGTGGAGTGCTCACGGCGGAAGGCAAACTGAGTCGGTGGTATGGCACATGATCGCTCCAGATGTGCAACAAGTTGCTTCTGGACTATCTTCTCGAGTAGTTTGGATACGATCGGCAGGAGCGACACAGGACGATAATTTGCAGCTACCGATGGATCGCCAGCTTTGAAGAGAGGGCTTATTACAGCATGTTTGAAAGCCAGAGGGACTTCACCATGCCTCAGCGATGAGCTGAAGAGCACTGAAAGCGATGGAGCCAACAGGTCAGCGCAAGCACGTAGCAGACACCCAGGAATCCCATCACTGCCTGTGGCTTTACAGGGATTTATCCGTTCCAGGAGGTGCTTGACCTCATCTGGGGTGGTTGACTGGAAGGTCAGCATTGAGCCTTGCGGCTGTGGACCAATGGGAATCTGGAGCTGCGCCGGACGGGACGGATCATGTACAATGCTGTGGAAGTAGGGCTGAAACGATCGTGGATTTTCACCTATCGATTACTCTTTAGCTTAACGATCGAGTAATCGATTATAATCTTTAGCAAATAGCGTCAGAATTTTGTGCAAAAATTCTCCTGTTACCAAAAGCTAGGCCTTCATAATACCAAAAATCTGCATTAGTGACAGGGTAGCTCCAAACCATGAGAGTTTTGAAGTCAATTTATATGCACCATGCCCCTGGCAACTGCATACACACAGCGGAAACTGATTCAAACTTCACAAAACGAGGGTTTTCAGTACTTTTTGGACTCAAAATCCCTAACGAGTAATCTATAACGTAACGATTACTTGATTGATAAGGAATTATCGATCGCTTACCGAGTAATTGGTATAATCGTTTCAGCCCTATGTGGAAGGCATCCGAGACTTCTGTGATGTCGCACGTTGGCTGATGATGTTGACGAGAACGGCTAGTGACAGAGTTGATCACGGACCACATCATCCGCAGGTTGGAGGAGTGATCACGACACTGCTGTTGGAAATGCTGATTGCGTTTTATTATCACATGAAACCGACGTTCAAATCCTTCTACATGTATATTGTTCCAATGTTGTCGTGGTATGAGTGCGCTCACTATGTTTCTTTCAATATGTAGTGTTAAAACCTTTGTCTTTGAGTTGACGCCCCATCTCCAGGGGAGATGATAAGCTACGGAGTTTGGCAGAATTACTTGAGATGACGCTTCAACTTTAATCGCCACTTCTACTGAACGCTCTCGCAGTGGAAGTCTTTGGAACAGACAACTATTATAACTGACTTAATACATGTACACATGTACTTTAATACTTGGGTGCTGGAAGAGGAGGACGATGCTGCGCTGATGGACCCTACATACAGACACACGCGCGCGTGCACGTACACGTGCCACTAGAAGCGAGAAAGAGTGGTTGTACCAGTTCTTACTAGAATGATACCGCCATACCGGGAGGGCCAGGCCGGGGCGGGCGTCTTCACCATGCGGTCTGGGTCAGTGGCCGACAACGCCATCTGCGCAGTCTGGGCACTAAAAAAAACTCTCCAGAAGTAACTTACTTTCGGGGGAGTTTGGCTCTGTGCTCTGATGAAGTGGTTGGTGTGGTGATAGTCGAGACATGACGCTTTCCCCCGGTCTCCCCTTCACACATCGCGGTCGAGCTGCGCTTGGGCACGGCTGCAGGATGATTGAGGCCTGGCTGGTACGTAGACCTACTGTGTGACTGATGTGTAGTCACTCAGGTCAGGAG
>NC_088643.1:19217819-19254819 GCF_964019385.1 Sycon ciliatum | reverse complement strand
TCAGTACTTGGAACGCTGGTATCACACAGTCAGTTTTGACCTCCGAGCACTAGTAGTAGTGGCATCCCGACCCCACATGCAGTGTACACCCAGTCTCTCAGGCGAATCAATGAATGGGTGGGGATGTGGAAGCAGTGCTAGAATGCCGACTGCCATTTGCCATTTCAACGGCTTGCTGTTTGTACTTGTAGGACCGAGGATATCACTCTGGCTTTACAGTAATAATAATAAATTATCAATAATAATTCGCGGGATTCGCGCTGGCATCGCTTGAATGCTCAGAAACACACAAACTAGCCTTCGCTTCCGCAGGCCACCACTATGCCTATGCCTTACACCTTAGTGGCAAATGCAGACCTCACAAGTGAGTCAGGGGAGAGTAGGTGAGTCTCTCAACCAATCAGGCGCGGGCGTGTAACGGCCCATAACTACAGTAACAATTATTATTACTATTGTTTGCAGGTCACGTGCTGTGTGTAAAGACTTCAGCCCACCGGTTATATTCGTTTATCACCAGTACAATGTATTTCTGAACGGCCATGCACATGATTGTAGCCTGTAGGCTTCACCATCAAGGCATCATCCCCAGCCTTTCCAGGCCAGGGTCACACTCTCACTCAACCGCTGCGGCGCGGCTGGCCCAGTCCACAACAAGTACCAAAACAGCCCACCGCTAGCTGCACCACTAGCGTCATGTCTTTGATGTAGTATACACTACACTACACTGGTACTTCAAAGGGCATGGCCCGGCTCAGCCCCAGCATGCGGAGAGACCATCTCCATCCATGATCCAGGCAGTTGCAAGCATCGCCACCACCAGCACCACAGCGGCTGAAACTGCATGACACATGAATGTCTCAGTGTAGCAGAGTATAGGGCCAGCGAGACGCTGAAGCCGCCTGAGCAGCGTGCACATGTCATGGGTATCACCAATGAATGTAAGCCTGTGACTTGTGAGAGGTGATGAACAGTCGGCCCAGCCAGCTTCCAGGAGATCTCCCTGGTGGGCGCGGTGCATCTGGCAAGTAGCTCGCAGTACAGTTCGAGTTTTGGCAGCTCTGGTTCAGGTTGGGCCGAATGCGAAAATGCCAACGTCCACGTGGAGTGTTTTGCTGGTCGTGGCCATAAGTTGCGACTGGCCTTGGCGATCAGCAAGGCTTTTTTGTTTTCCTCCATAGAGCAGGAGGAAGTTCGTAGCAATTTGAAGATTTGAGCCAGATCATCCCGAAAGCGGGTCGGCCAGAAACCAACGCTGAAATAATAATAATTGATTGGCGGAGTAGGTCCGAGCCTGGATCCATAGCCTTCGGTGTGTCCGTGTGTCTGTGTGGGTGAGTGTTTTGAGGTGTGTGTTGTAGGTCTGAGCCGAGTATGAGTTGCAAGGTGAGCGGACCCGCGTTGGTGTCGGGAGGTGTTCAAGGCCAGGATGTCTGTGTACTGGTCGACACCACCGAAGCTGGAGGTGGCAAGCTGACTTATCACGTAACGGGTCCGTCACGCACGGAGCTGTCGAATCGCATGCAAGACGAATGTCCGGGCATGTATCAGGCCAGCTTCGTACCACATCACGCTGGCGAATACTCGCTAGACGTCCGTTTCAACGACGAACCCGTGCCTGGCAGTCCGTTCAGTATCCAGGTGCGGTCCGACTCGAGCTACGAACCACCGAAGGGCAACGCTCAGAAAGTGGTGTGCAGCGGCGACGGCCTGAGCACGTGTCGCATCAACCAGGCGGCGTACTTCTCCGTGGACTCGTCGCGCGCCGGCCTGGGCAGGCTGTCCATGGAGATGTCGGGGCCGTCGCAGCCGAGCATCACGTACGCCGATGATGGCGCACCGGGTACGTTCCAGTACACGGTGTCGGCGCTGGGCGATTACGAGCTGCACATACGCTGGGGTGCGGAGGACGTGCCTCACTCGCCGTTCCAGATCAGCGTGGAGGACGAGAACGGCGTGGTGCCGGTGATCCAGGGCGATCCGGCCAAGGTGCTGGCCACCGGCCTGGGACTGGACATGTGCACGGTCGGCGAGACCAACAAGTTCACCGTGGACCCTCGCAACGCCGGCGCTGGCCACGTGTCCGTGACCGTGGAGGGTCCCGGTCACACTGGCGTACAGCTGCAGCACGCCGACGATGGGACCATCGACGTCATGTACGCCCCGCCGGCCGACGGAGACTACACTATCAATGTCACGTTCTCTGGCATTCACATCGAGGGCTCTCCGTTCAACGCCACGGCTATCGCCCAGCCGCCTCCTCTGATTTAACGTAATTACCCCCCCCCCCCACACACACACACCCCTTGTGTCGTAATCTCGACCAACCCCTCCCCATCTCTCCCTTGCAGAGCCATTCTATCGTAAAAGAAAAGTAGGAATATGATTATTGCGATCTTTCTATTTAGGTAGAGTGCCAGGCACTGGCAATACATTACCAATAACTTCCACTGCGTTCTTGCGTACGTTCTTGCACCTAGTGCCCGTAGCACGTGCACCATAATTATTATGTGCACTTATACATTCGGGCTAGTGGTATTATCGCTATGTGATTACATCTGGAACAAGATAGGCTACCGTCAGGCAATATCGAAACCTGACCACCTGCTCACAAATCCTAGTCTAGAATACAGTGTTTTATTATATTCCCATACCCACCAGTTGAGAGTAGAGCCCACACGCTCTCTTCCATTAACACTGCAGTAGTTCAACTCATTTCACAATTATTACAACGTTTCGGCAAATTGCCTTCATCAGGTTCACAAAGGCAATTTGCCGAAACATTGTAGTATTGTGAAATGAGTTGAACAGCTGCAGTGTTAATGGAAGAGAGCGTGTGGGCTCTACTCTCAACTGTTCATGAAACTGCAGGAAGCCTCCCCACTTTTACCTACATGTATACCCAACCGCCCTAGTAATGTCCTTCAGCCTCATGCATGACACATGGACTAGCAGAACAGTGTGCAGAGTACGAGTGTGTATGCAATTGAGAACTGTACAAGTGTAGGAACGAGAAAATGTACATTTTTCTTGCTGTATAATCAAGTAAAAAAAACTAGGTAAAATTCATCGCACTCTCTACATTGGTTTAGTTTTCACTTCCAGAGTAATAACTTCTAATAAGCAGTATACTAGTGTACATGTATCTCTACTGTATAAAGGGAATGACATTGTGCTGGTGTGTTGCAGGTTTGTTGTGTAGATCTACAAAGAACTACACATGTGCTGCACAGTACCATGCTTAGGAGATACATGTTCATGTACATGTACATGAAGAGTGCATGTGGATGTGTACGTGGATGTGTACGTGAGTATCTCAGAAAAGGTCTAGTAAGGCTGTGTTTACATGAGGCGTTTCAACCCGGGTTGAGTTCGACCCGTGTCAGATTTCAACCCGCCATGTGCACAAAGTGAATGGCGCGTTTACATGACGCATTGCGCTTGACCCGGGTTGAAATTTCGCCCCGGGTTGATTTCAACCCTCCCCCCAAGGGGAGGGTTGAAACCAACCCGGGTCAAGAAAATCGTACAAACGTACTTCTGTGCGTATCTCGCGCCAGGTTTGAACAGAACTGCAGATGCAAATTTCGCGCGAACGGTTTCACGTGACCATGCAGGACTGTAGAAGTGGACTTTTGGCGGCATATCAGTATTTGACCCGGGTCAACTGTCTTCATGTAAACGCTCACCTCTTTTGTCTATCGTACAGACTTTCAACCCGGGCTGAACTCGACCCGGGTTGAAATTTCTCATGTAAACACAGCCTAAGGCTAGTCGGTGCTGTCTTTTGCTGCTCATGCGTATTATTATTACTATTAGTGCGAGATTACATGAAGTGGGTTGTAGCCATGGTGACAAGGGAAGGAACTGATCCAAACTACTCCTACTAGTCCTAGTACATGTACATGTACACAGTCATTGACTTCAAAAAGTCTTTGTCCGGACTAACAAGCATGCAGTTATCGCCTAGGGCATGGACTACTAACCCGTGACCAATCTTCTCATGTCCATGCTGTATGCATAGACAAGCGCCTGTGGGGACTGCCCTATCAAAAATTTAAATAATAATAATATATATAAGCTACACGCTTCAGTCAGTTGCCAGAGTCACGGGGGGGGGGGGGGGGGGGGTCTTGAAATAATCTTATAATCAGAAGACAAACGGTGAGCGTTGGCCTCTTGAAATAATCTTATAATCATCACAAACTGAGAGTATTGGTCTCCTGACCTCACGATATTTACTAGTAAGATGCAGTTCTGAATGAACAGCGAACAACAAAACAAACAGCACAAAACAAAAAACACAAAAGACAAAGCCCATAACTTGCATAAGAGATGTACAGTCTACGAGGGTGGAGTGCATTATCGAGCCATGCAAAATGTTAGCAACTTGTGATTGGACGAATACAGTTTCTCACCTGCTATTTTTCCTAGAACCCTGGGCACTGCGTGCTGCTTTGAGAATATTCGTTTACGTTCTCAGTGTAACACCTTGCCTAGTGTATTGCGCCCTTATTAATACACATGTACCTTATACATGTACATGTACATATTGGACTCGGATGTAGAACCAAGGTTTAATTTATACAAAAGAGAAAGGACCAAGGAACTACAAGTTACGCTATACTGTCCACTAACACCACCACTTACTAAACAATTAGCTCATGCGATAACATTGCACGACACTGACCGACGGTACTGACGTTCTACAACTAACTGGCTAGCAGCTCTAGCACATCTTGGATGCGCACTCCAACAGCCTTCCAACTTGGAAGGTTCTATGTATAATATAGAAAAAAAACATAAGGAGGGGAAGGTCAGTGTCGTGCAATGTTATCGCATGAGCTGATTGTTTACTAGCTGGTGGTGTAGAGGACAGTATAGCGTAACTTACTCGTAGTTCCTTGCTCCTTTCTCTTTTGTATCTAATTTCAGAAATTTTCGGTGCTCAATATTTTCGGTATGAGGGCAACAGGCCAGGTTAGGTGAACAGTAATTTTCGGGACAGAGAAGCAATTCCCTATTGGATCAAGTTATGTGTGTTAGTGTTTGTTCGATGTATTGAAATTTTAGGTATGAAACAGACGCACCGAAAGTACCGAAAATAAAAGTACACCGAAAATGTGTGAAATTACAGTAACTTACATGTATACATATTTTTCCCGTTTGTGTCTTTCCCTCAAACTAGTCAAGATTATACATGTATTACTAGTAATTTTTTCCATGTCAATCACCTTCTCTGAAAAACCCTTGATAGGCGAAACAGCTTTCGGAATTGTTTTGCCCGTAACCCCTTTGTTGTTTGAGATTATTGGTGTGAGTAATGGCTACCGAGGGTAGCAATGGTCGGCTTTAGAGCGCATGGAGGAGGAGAGTTTTTATGTATGTTAAGAAACAGCTGAATGGTACCGTTCACAGTTTTATTCAACAGCTCGCAAGGTTGAATAATTGACCACCACTATTCAGCCTAGTCACACAGCTATGAAGTGACTTTTTCTGGCCAGCGAATCCCTACTTTCACACACCATTTGACCATTTGACGCCCATCGCCGGAGGCGATGATAGCGATGCTACAGCAGAAACCATAGCAACTTGTGCTTGGATTGCATCATTCAACAGCGTGCAAGGCAGAAGAATTGACCGCCACAATTCAGCCTCGTCTACACCACACAGCTATGAAGTGGCTTTTTCTGGCCAGTGAATCCCTAGTTCCCTACTTTTGGTCTTTTTCATTTTGTTTTCCAGCACACACATTACACCACATACTCCGGCATGCACTGGCTGTTGGTAACCACCCAGGAGAATGAAAGAAAAGTCAGGAGGAGTCTGAGAAAGAGAAGAAAGACGTGTGTGACTACAATCGTCGGGAATCGAACCCGCAACATCTCGATTGGAAATCGCTGCACATACCACTGCACCATATGGGACACACACACACACATACACACGCACACACACAGTGACACGCGCACACATAAACACACGCACACATACGGACACACACACACACACTGTATCTCACCAGCGCAGCTCATGTAGCGCCTACACACCCATTGTTGTCTTTTTGTTTCGTCTTCGTTTTGTCTCCCCTTCTTCCGTAGGTATGTGCAATGTGATAAAAAAAAAACAAAAAACAAAAAAACAAAACAAAAAAAACACACACACAGCTCATTGGCCCAGGGTCATACCTCCCAAGCCTCACTGTTCGGCGTCAAGTCGCAGCACTCACATGCCTGCACAAGCTGCATTGGATTGACGGTCCCCCAATCCTGACCACCATGACACCACCGAGGGCAGTTGCTAACCAGCACCGGCGCTCCACTCGCCACCAGCAAGAGAACCAGCACCAGCACCAACTAGCACCAACACTGCCCGCCGGAGCCCGTAATAGTGCTCTCCGATCATTCCCCAATGCCACGATCCAAGACTGGAATCGTCTCCCATCTGCCCTGCTACGCAACCTTCCCACGCAGAAGGGAGTGCAGGCATTCAATGAAGGCGCCTACAAGTCTCTCCGCTGCCGAGACTGGCGTTCAGCCACAGATGCACTCTGAGTCTGAACACTCCCTGAACACCCTCTCCGCTTGCACCATGGCTCCCCCCTTTTTATTTTAATTTTTTTATTTTTTTACTCTATCACATGTATCATCTTTCCGTTTTCCTTCCTCTATACATGTACATACATACTGTATAAATGTACCCCCCTCCCCTCCCCTCCCCCTGTGCCTACTTCTCCCCAGTTTTTGGTGCACTGAAGTGTCGCTGAAGCCGAGACCTCAGGTAGCCGGAGATGCTCCAGTTTCACCACCACAGTTGCATCTGCAACCACATCTCTATCATGCAGTATTCTGTTCTCGAGGTTCGTGGTTTCTCGTAAAAAAACACAGTCACACACACACACACGTAAGTACACACGAAGACAAGACCAGCACACTCAAACGACAGCGTTACGTAACGATGACACCGCACAGCATGCACTCACCACACAAAAGCAGGGAGACATTCCATTTCCAGCGCACCATCCACCATCACCAGGCGGTGAACGGGGACATGGCAAGGTTCTCTCACTCTCAGTCTCACTGACTGCTCCAAAGCAGACCCGTCACGTCATGCATAGGAGTTCGGATGTCCGGCTACTGTCCTAGGAGCTGGTGTCGTCAATCTCAGACTGCCCGTGTCCGTGTTATCCTGATAGAACTTAATGAGTTCGGGCAGCGTGTCGAAGAAGGCATGCCGCGATAGGAAGTACTTGTAGGGCGGCACCGCGTTCTGCTCTATACGATAGTGCTCCACCATCTCGTCGGTGCGCACCGATATGGAGAACTCGCCGCCGACGGTCTGGCTCCGTCGTACCAGGAACGTGCCACGGCTCTCGCACTGGCCGAGATATTCCTCCGCCTGCACCTTGCTCATGTCCGGAAAGAAGTAGATTTGGTTTTCTAGAGACTGCCCGTCATTCTGTTCGCTCGCCGGTTTTTTCTTCACCGAGCCAGAACATTTGTTTCCCATCGCCTTCGCCAGCACGGGACCACAACAAACATCAACAGCGGGACGGGAGAGGACACTCGGTGGCTGGCGCTCCGGCCACGACCCGTCGTCTCGCCTCACAGAACAACTTCACCCTCAACTACTGCTGATGCTACTAGTACTGTAGTAGTTGAGATAGCTAAGCTCCGCTCTGCACACTGTGCGCAGGCCTGCTGAGTCACTTGCTCACCGGAGATTCTTACAGGAGGACAGTACGGAGAGCGAGCGAGTACGGAACACGGCACCGAGCCTTTGGCGTTTGCTAGTCTAGGCTTCCGTCCCGCGTGGTAGCTTGCGTCAGGTGGCACGGACAGACAGAAGCGTTCTTTGTATGTACATGCATGTAAGTACAGACAGCAGAACGAGCAGTTGCGGTTTCGTTTGAATTCGCAAGTACACACGGGCTACAAGCCCAATAACATGGAAGCGAATGTGATAATGGAGTTAAAGAATGGGGTGTAGGGAGGAGGTGGAAGGTAGCAAAGCAACAGGGAGGACAACCCAGGAGCAAAATCAACAATTGCACAAAGACCTGAGATCGAGAGTACCTGTGGAGCGATAAAATCTGCGAATGAATGAGCCAACAAAATACTTGTAATAACAAGCAGCTCGAAATACATAAAATAAAATAATAGCCAGTCAACCGCTAAAAACAAACAGAAGAAAAGGAAATCACAAACAGATACGCGCTAAATGAAGGGGGGGACCGGGGCCCAAGAAAATTATAACACACAAAGTCATAGTAAGAATTGAACTGGATGAAGAGTAGCACAAGCAAACATTTCGTGACAACGAGAGGGACTGTATCTAAAGCTACGGCAGCAGCTACTGCAGCAGCAGCAGCAACAACAGCAACAACAACAGCAACAACAACAACAACAACAACAACAACAACAACAACAACAACAACAACAACAACAACAACAACAACAACAACAACAGCAGCAGCAGCAGAAACAGAAACAGCAGCGCCGTGCAGGCTACTCCAAGGAGTATGGGACTGCGGACATAGAAAGTTGGAGAACTCACGGAGTTTGCAGAACTAGCCTGCGAGCGTGAAGGGCAGAGCTGCTATGGCGAATTCGCTGAGACGGTGGAGTACTAGTAGGCGAACTTCGCTGGGGAGGGTGTCCCAGAGGATGGCACCACAGTGCAATGGACTGACCGGGCTAGCGGGAGGCGCAAACCCTGTACTGGAGGCGAGTGGTGTTTCCAGGAGCTCTTTGAAACTTGTCCTGGAGGTCTGGGCTGGCGCGATTGTGCTAGCAACGCCACACAAACCTCAGCATCTTCTGCTTGTGCAGCTCCTGAAAACCGTAGAGCTGCAAGCTGGTCAGGAGGGTGTAGCATTAGAGCAGGGTGGCTGGCCAAACACTGCCCTGGCAGCTTGGTTTTGCAGAACTTGCAAGCCAGAGACTTGCTCCCTGTCGCAGGCAGGCGAAAAATGCTGTCGACCCGTACAGCAGATCAGGCATGATGTTTTCATTCAGCGGCACTTCCGCCTGAATCTAACGCTTGTATCCCCACTAGGCTCCTGCGGATTATGGTCGCGAAATCATGTGCTTTCAGCACATTCTCGCATTATGCTCGCAAAATCCTCGTATTATGCTTTGGCACGGGGGGATACATATTCACTTTGTTGTACTTATGGAGCCTCAAAGTTCGGAAAATGGTGCATTTTCGTACTTGCAAGTGGTCATAAGTAGGGTCCAGCGGATAATGCTCCGAAAATGTTCGTATAATGCTAACCATAATGCTCCAAAAACTGCCTTATAATGCTGATTATAATGCTTCGGCAAGGGATATAATGCTCCTCGTTTGGTATAAAAATAGAAGAAAGTCTGCACATTGTCAAACTTCCAGGAAACTATGCATATCGTCGATCAGCATCTGAAGCTGCCACCTTATCTCTCACGAGCTCCACCACTTTTTAGCACTATAAGACATGATCGCTTCTCCATTGATTGCTCTCCATTCCAACTTTGATGCAAGGTTGGGGCAGAATAGTCGGTGTATCAAATATTTCCCCTAATTATCCATGTAGTGAGAGATGAAACCATTATTGCAGGCAGTCATTCATTGTTGGGATGGAGTTAATCTTGGCAAATAGTATTCCTGCCTGCAGACAAGCTGTCACTGCGTCCACTCTGTGAATAATGTCTTCATCTGAAACACCAGACGCGAGGCCAGCTCCTGAGATCTGATCTCAGATGGAGAGCCCTCCCATTTGCTGAAATCCTGAAAACACGTGGTCAGAAGTTATTTTGCCACTCTACATCCTTTGCTTGTGCTCTCATCTTCTCCTTGAGATGGTGTGTAGACGTATGGCTTGCCACTATACTCCTCCTTTCTGATATCATTTGACTGTGGGCCTGGCATTACTACCGTCAACAACTAACTGTACGTGCTTCATCAGGAAAGTAAGACAGGCGCTGCTGAGCAATCGACTTGGTAATGAGTCCATGAGAAATTCTAGTTCTTTTCGAGCCTCCTCAGCTGAACTCGGCAAAGGCAGTTCTTTTGGAACGAGCTATTTCTGTTCAGTATAGCCGCTCCTTCATCCTGGTCCAAATTTAGCAATGCATCAGTGTCTACTTCAGTATCGCTAGAGATGCTATCGCCAGAGCCTCTGGCACAACTAGAAAACTCTTCTTCGTCTGTTTGATATTCACTTCGCGTATGTCTCCTCCATAGCTCTCCATTATTCTAAAAGTAAAAGAAACCTCGTAAATAATTTCTCCGGATTTGTGTCACTTGAACCGCCTCGGCGTCGGTTCGGCATGCTTCACAAATGGCTTGTATACATTTACCTGACCACATCGCTACAATCATAACGTTTTTATGTAGCAATAGTTATGTAGTGTTAGTGCTAAAGGTGTTACGTGTCTACACAATCACAAAGTCATGCACCCGCACAATACATAGTGCTCAAATGCCCGGAATGGGCGGAGCGTAGTTCGCAATAGGTACACAAAAGGAGTAAAATAGGGGTGTTTCGTTGTTACTCAGAGTTTCATGGCAAAAACCAATCATCAGACAACATCTCATGATCATTATTGTAGCCGATTGTTGCCAAAAACCTGGGATTTCCCTATAATTTATTATCCACTATGAAACTCGTTATGCCGCTCAAACCTCACATAATGCTCGTTTTGTTCCTTTCTAATGCTCCATAATGCTCTGATGCTCGGATAGTCGTATAATGCCGAATATAATGCCGGCATTATCCGCTGGACCCTAGCCATAAGTACAACAAAATGTTACATGAGTATCCCTATACCAAGGTGTCCATACAATCATGCTAGAGATCAGATCAACATGGAAAAGAGAAAACATTACTTATTGGAAAGGCTTCCTGTCTGAAGCCTTTCCATACTGGTACTCGATGTTCCAGTTTTGTGACACGAGAATGGCACGAGAATTAGTGTACCGCTGAGTGTACCGCTATACACGTGGTCGACACGTAGTCGACACGTTGTTGATACTTTTTTGACACGTGACCCCGTCAACGGTCTGCTTTGTGCCAATGCCACTCGGTAAACGCCGATGTCGCGTACGACAAAGACGACTATCCCGTACGCGAAATAGTTGAGAATTGCATGACGTGGACCTGACGGCAAGGACAACTGCGAGGAGGCCCCTTTCGGTACCCCTGACGGGAAGGAGAACTGCAGAATTCGACGAAGTCGAACGAGGAGGCCCCTTTTCCGTACCCCATACTGCAAAGTGCCATTGATGGATACCTTTTGGACCTGGAACGACCCCTTAAACGCTGTCGCGGCGACTATCCCGTACGCGAAATAGTTGAGAACTGCTGACGTGGACCTTTTGCACCTGGAACAGCCCCGTAAACGCTGTCGTGTCGGCGGAGTGAATGTGCAGGGTACTAGGGTGAAAAGAATTGCTGCAAAGACGTCCCCTCTACTAGGCTCTAGGCCTTTGCCTTTGGAGATGTATGTATGTAGAAGTTTATTTAACGTCGCACCACAAACAGGCGATTTCGCCTCCTTTGATACATGTGGACGACAGGAGATATGGCGAACTGAATGCGCAGGGCGAAAAGAATTGCTGCAAAGACGTCCGCTCTAGGCCTTTGGAGACATCGTGGGAACTCCTTCCGGTACTATACAAACTGCTGACGTGGCCGTGGACATGTACATGGAGAGTCATGGTGGGACTTCATGTACATGGATACATGGTGGGAATTCCTTCCGGCACCCCCGTACCGCAAAGCCAACGGTGGGGAAGGAGAAGTGCAGACGTGCAGGAAGACGAACGAGGAGGAACCAGGACGAGCGAGCAATGGCAGGACTAGCTGGACCGTAAGTAATAGCTGAATTGTGCATGACAACTTGACATCCATGCGGCACTCGCCACTTGCCACTGCATATTTCTTGTCCACTAACAATGTCTCTCCTCTGCCCCCTGTGTGTCCACGGCCCTGTTGCTGAATTGGCCCGATGAATCGAATGTCTTCCGCAACTGGAACGGCCCCGTGAACACTGTCGCGTCGGCGACTGAATGCGCAGGAGGGAAAATATTGCTGCGAAGACGTCTCCTCTAGACGACGGTAAGGCACCCCATTGATATGTTGCCAGTGTGTGCCAGGGTATCGCGCGATGGTGAATGAGGAATGATGAAGGGTACGGTGGGACTGTAGACCTGTTACCTTCTACTAACACGTTATCAGGTGGAGGGTGTCTTGTACTCACGTTATCAGGTCGAGAGCAGTTTTGTGACACGAGAATGGCACGAGAATTAGTGTACCGCTGAGTGTACCGCTATACACGTGGTCGACACGTAGTCGACACGTTGTTGATACTTTTTTGACACGTGACCCCGTCAACGGTCTGCTTTGTGCCAATGCCACTCGGTAAACGCCGATGTCGCGTACGACAAAGACGACTATCCCGTACGCGAAATAGTTGAGAATTGCATGACGTGGACCTGACGGCAAGGACAACTGCGAGGAGGCCCCTTTCGGTACCCCTGACGGGAAGGAGAACTGCAGAATTCGACGAAGTCGAACGAGGAGGCCCCTTTTCCGTACCCCATACTGCAAAGTGCCATTGATGGATACCTTTTGGACCTGGAACGACCCCTTAAACTGTCCCTCCAGGAACTTGCGATTCCGCGGCCGCGTTGTTTTCCGCGATTTGAACAAAAGTCCGTGATATCCGCGATATTTGAAAAATCATCCGCGTTATTGTAGAAAACTGTCCTTGATACTTGAAAAGCACCGCGATATTTCGAAAAGCAACCGCGATATTCGAGTCTTTCTTCGATGTTGTTTAGTTCTTGAAGCTCGTCAGTAGTTTACTTGTGAGATCGACACCAGAATGGAGAAGTTTCTGGGCAAATCAGCGGCTGACAAGTCACAAAATAAGGCTCGCGTCGAGTGTTGTCCGAGGATGGAGGAAAGCTGTCTTGCAAGCTCTTGTCAGGCGGTCGAACACAGACAGTCAGCGCAGCACACGTTCTGTTTTGTCATGCATGATTTATGCTGTACGACTCGTACATCGTACACCACTACAGTACAGTATAGTACAAGTAGCAAATCGGCCGCAATTTCACCACAATAATCCCGCAATATTTGACAAAATCCGCAATATTCCCCGCAATTTGTGGCATGTTACCTCGCAACTTTTTCCGCGATATTTCCGAAATGTCTCCGCAAGTTTCTGGAGGGACAGCTTAAACGCTGTCGCGGCGACTATCCCGTACGCGAAATAGTTGAGAACTGCTGACGTGGACCTTTTGCACCTGGAACAGCCCCGTAAACGCTGTCGTGTCGGCGGAGTGAATGTGCAGGGTACTAGGGTGAAAAGAATTGCTGCAAAGACGTCCCCTCTACTAGGCTCTAGGCCTT
Organism: Sycon ciliatum; assembly: GCF_964019385.1. Classification (NCBI taxonomy): domain Eukaryota; kingdom Metazoa; phylum Porifera; class Calcarea; order Leucosolenida; family Sycettidae; genus Sycon; species Sycon ciliatum. The sequence continues at coordinate 19,241,426 of NC_088643.1, read as the reverse complement.
TGCCTTTGGAGATGTATGTATGTAGAAGTTTATTTAACGTCGCACCACAAACAGGCGATTTCGCCTCCTTTGATACATGTGGACGACAGGAGATATGGCGAACTGAATGCGCAGGGCGAAAAGAATTGCTGCAAAGACGTCCGCTCTAGGCCTTTGGAGACATCGTGGGAACTCCTTCCGGTACTATACAAACTGCTGACGTGGCCGTGGACATGTACATGGAGAGTCATGGTGGGACTTCATGTACATGGATACATGGTGGGAATTCCTTCCGGCACCCCCGTACCGCAAAGCCAACGGTGGGGAAGGAGAAGTGCAGACGTGCAGGAAGACGAACGAGGAGGAACCAGGACGAGCGAGCAATGGCAGGACTAGCTGGACCGTAAGTAATAGCTGAATTGTGCATGACAACTTGACATCCATGCGGCACTCGCCACTTGCCACTGCATATTTCTTGTCCACTAACAATGTCTCTCCTCTGCCCCCTGTGTGTCCACGGCCCTGTTGCTGAATTGGCCCGATGAATCGAATGTCTTCCGCAACTGGAACGGCCCCGTGAACACTGTCGCGTCGGCGACTGAATGCGCAGGAGGGAAAATATTGCTGCGAAGACGTCTCCTCTAGACGACGGTAAGGCACCCCATTGATATGTTGCCAGTGTGTGCCAGGGTATCGCGCGATGGTGAATGAGGAATGATGAAGGGTACGGTGGGACTGTAGACCTGTTACCTTCTACTAACACGTTATCAGGTGGAGGGTGTCTTGTACTCACGTTATCAGGTCGAGAGCGTATTGTAGTCACTCTCTCTATTCCTGTACTTCATTACGTTTAAGGTCAGTGTCTGCTCCAGGATTGTAGGACAGCCGGGTACACGTGTACCTGGCGCAACCATTTCAACCGGGTGGGAGCCCGGTACACATGTACGCCCAATGATCTAAAGGCGAATGGATAAGCCGCATTTAGAAAAGAGAGGACAGGAATTAGAAAATTACGAAAGAAGAAGAAGTATCTGACACATACAAGCCATGTAGTCAGTCCTTTCAAAGTTCGAAAGTGTAAAGTACCAACCGGGTCACAGGTGACCCGGTACTATATTTTCAACCGGGTCCAAGCGCCGCCCAACCGGGTGGATTACCCGGCTCACCCGGCGCTGGAGCAGACACTGAAGGTGTACGTATAACTTCTCAAAAAAATTTAATGGTCTACAGTCGTGTCGGAAGGGTACGGTGGGACTGTAGACATGTTACCTTCTAACACGTTATCAGGTGGAGAGTGTCTTGTACTCACGTTATCACTATATCAGGTCGAGAGCGTATTGTGGTCACTCTCTCTATTCCTGTACTTCATTACGTTTCAGGTGTACGTATAACTTTTCCAAAAAATTTAATGGTTCACGTCTTCAGATAGAGAGCGTATTGCACCCACTGTCTAGTCTCTGTAGTGCATTGAGATTTTGTTGATCGAACATGAAATGGATACACAGACAAAGCCAGGCCAAGTACATGGCGAGATGTCGCCAGAAGAACGTCTTCAGGTAGAGAGCGTATTGCACCCACTGTCTAGTCGATTTTGTGGATCGCACATGAAATGGATCATGTGACACAGACAAAGCAGGCCAAGTACATGAGAGAGTGGACGATGTGCAGATCGACACGGCCTGCGGGTACTTCATTAAAGTTACCCGTGACATAACTAGGATAAAAGTTAATCACTGCAAAAACATTGCCAAGTATGTGAGCACTTTGGACTTGACAGAAGAGTGCACGGGCGACGTTGACAAAACATACTGCGGTGCCTGTCACTATCATGACAGCAGGGCACATCGCACGCAGCATCGCAGATCGTGTCGAATTGCGCATCATAATATTGCAATATTGCTCCTGTGCATGCAAGTGGATTTCATTGCACTTCTCAGTTTGGGAAATGCTCGATTATGACAATTCTCCGTGTGAGTGCACTAGCCCTGAACAGACATGTAGGTGAACCGTTTGTGGTGTCTCATAGCCTACCTCACGACCTTCTGCTTTCTTTCTTCATCACTTGTATCTTGCAGGTATATCATCCCGTGACGACCACATTGAAGTCTGAATTTGAAGTGGGAAGATGCTTCAGCAACCACATCGTACTTTTCCAATGCTTTCATTGTGCTTCTACTGTGCATGTGTGTAACTTGTGGGGTAAACATGTGATGACATTGTATGCTGGCGACACGGTCAGATGTTCATGCGTCTAACGTACACCTGCATGTTATGCATTGAAAAGGGTTTGCCACTTGCGATCCTGGGACGAGTATCAGGTCCGCTTTGTCCTGTGTGGGCTGTATCAGATTGCTGTTCACTTCTCTATCTGTTGGATATGTGACTTTCTACAAGTTTCTGGTGTATGATGGCCACGTCCTTGCTTGTCACTTTGTATGATATTACCTTCTGTATTCGCTGCTTCCATGGCATGGTCTGCAAACTGCAATCCTTGGGCAAATGTCATGTTTGCTATGTTGTGCTTTGGCCGTCAGCTTGTCTACACGCTGTAGTTGAATTATTTTTGTTTCACAACTGACTTCCTCAAGTACGGTGGCCACTGCTTTGCATGGCATTATACATGAAGAATTTCCTGTTTGTGTCGTGTGCATGTGCGTATGTGTGCGTGGCCACGTGTGTGTGCCGTGTGCATACACATGTTTGTGTATCTGTGTGCGGGGTAGCGAGGCGGGGAGGGCTGGTATGTATCAGTGTGTTATTGCAGTCGCATGGCTACATACAGTACATCGCGCGCGTGGTCATCATGTTTACCTTCGGGGTTGGGGTGGGGAGGGAACGGAAAAAGACCTGAAATTATCCATATAAAAATCGCTCTGTGAGCGGTTCTGAAAAACCTTTACTGGTACTGCCCCGTCGTAAAAGTAAGAAATTAGAACTGGCCCATTGTCCCCCCAAATGCGAACTGATCCACCTAAATCGCGAATGACGGGACCCGAACGCACCAGTAGCACGAGGTTCCTACCTGTGGATGCAGATGGGGACGTACGTTGGTCCGGACCATAGGCCATGTACTGTACTAGCGGTAGGCTTCCCTATCAAAATAATAAATTCTACTGCTACTACTGGTGTTACCCTATGATAATTGCCGTGATCCTGTGCCCTCCCGACCTCGTGCTACTGGTGCGTTCGGGTCCCGTCATTCGCGATTTAGGTGGATCAGTTCGCATTTGGGGGGACAATGGGCCAGTTCTAATTTCTTACTTTTACGACGGGGCAGTACCAGTAAAGGTTTTTCAGAACCGCTCACAGAGCGATTTTTATATGGATAATTCTATTCATAAGGCAATAAGCAGAATCAGCGAAGCGGACATTGGACGTAGTCATGACCAAAAATAAAAGATGGATAAAAAAGTTGGACTTTTTTATCCATCTTTTATTTTTGTTCATGACTAACAAAAATAACAGATGGATAAAAAAATTGGACTTTTTTATCCATCTTTTATCACATGGCACGTGATTGTTGCCCGTACTCCAGCGAATCAGCACCTTTCGCGCCGCGGGCAATAATATGCGATATTGCCCGCAAAAATATAGTTTATTTGCCCGCAAAAAAATAGTTTATTTCAGTGATCGCGTGACTACGACGACTCTGTAGACTGTACGACTCTACGACGAGTCGCAGTGTAGCATTGAGACGAAGATGGAATTCTTTTTGGAGATGGACATCCCGGCAATGGACATGGCCTCGGACGGCTGCCGTGTGGTGCTTGCAGGGATCATTTGTTCAGTCATGTTGGCAGCCTGACCGTCGGTAAGCTTGTGGATAAGATTCAGTTCTGCTCGAAGTGGTACTGTGATCACAAACAATTATTTGAAATAACACAAATTCAACTCAGCGTCGTGCGTTTTCAAATCCTCGCAAAGTCACTGCCTGTGTGTGGTCTTCATGTGCCACGCAAAACTCTTACCAGGCTCATCTGTCCTCTGCCTTCACCTTTGCTTGAACAACAAACACGACAATTCAGGAATGTTTTGCAATGAAAAATACAGCTATCTGGAGCTGAAAAAAAGAAGAAAAATTGTCCTCAAAATTACACACCAGGGAGTCGTCAAATACTTGCACTTGTTGCAGTACTGTATTTGACAACTTCCTGATACACATGTAAACATGAAGAAACTCTTTGTGGTAGCACTCTTAATTTTTCAACTGAAATCATGATTCTGTTATACGCACCCCCATATTTGGATCCCGACCCCGGCATGATTCCATTACCCCTAGCCCTGCATGCAGTAATTCGTACACATTCCATTACCCCCTACCCCTAGCCCTGCATGCAGTAATTCGTACACATTCCATTACCCCCTACCCCTAGCCCTGCATGCAGAGATTCGTACACATTCCATTACCCCCTACCCCTAGCCTTGCATGCAGTAGTTCGTACGTACACACTTATAACCATATTTGACCCATTTCCCCGCTGCCCCTGCATGTTATAATTAGTACCGTACACATTTGTAGCCCGTTTTCCCTCCTTCTGCCCCTGCACATAAAAACCACCGTACATTTGATCTAATTACATCCCTTTATAGTGTACATAGTCGGGCTATACACATAATAATGCGCGCCCAGCTAAAAGGGGCGCGCTCATGCATTGCACCGTACATTCTATTCTAGTTCACTCTAAGATAACCAAACTTCGATAATCTAGTCAGAAGTCGAATCCACTCCCTAATGTTGATGTCGAATAATTCTGTCCTCGTCCTGTGAGATAATATATACTTTACCGACTCTCGTAAACTGGTATCTCTGGTGTGAAGCAATAACGGAAACCCGAATAGACAACACCCCTTTTATAGACAACATTGTGAATTGACAACATTGGCGCCCAACTTTGGTTCCAATTACCCACTCCCTCCGCTCTACCGACTGCTCTAATGAATATTCCCGGTGCCTTTCACTTCCCCGCGTGAGTAACTTCGATAAGCTTGTGTATCATATTAGTCATAAGTGCTTCTGCCTACCGTTGTGTTCTTGTTCGTTTTCCTTTTGTGTTAATTGGTGTCCTTTTGTGGTGTTTCGGGTGCATCAGACTTATCAGCCTTACTGTCTAGTGTAGCATACTTAGTACGAACCTGTTCGGTCTTCCATATTTGATCTTGAAAAAAAAAAAAACTATTCAATATGTCAAGTCAATCTTCTTGGATAATGCCCCGTCCATTCTCCGGCAAAGAGAACGAGGATTTCGAAGCATTCTTATTAGATTTCGATAATGCTTGTGATGCCAATGGTTGGGATGATACTACCGTTCTGGCTCGGCCGGTCCGTCCAGCTCCCATAAGAACCCGAGGGGAAGCATCTGGTTCACACTATACGGTTACACCATCTCCTGTTACTTCTACCCCGGCCCCACCTAAAGAGGCTACATTTTATACTCGGTACTCTGAAGCTTGTTCGGACGGTCCTTACGCACCTGACGATATTCCAACACCAAAGATTCATTATGCTGATGATACAAAGTCCAAGTCTAGTGCCAGTAGTAGTAAGCCAGATGCCTCCCTCCCCACTAAAGACTATCAGTGTCCGGGTCCCCTTGGTCGTGGTTCAGATGTTGGGACCCCCGTTACTCATAACCCCTTTCTGACTGCTCTGGAGGCGAAGGATGAAGATGCTGCACGCAAACTTCACTGTAAACTTGTATTGTTAAAGAGGTCACTTCGTGACAGTGCTGCACGTTTTCTATTAAGTTTAACAGTGGTAGAATGTGGGCAGTATGACACCCTTCGCAAAATCCTTACTGAGCGATACATGCCAGTCGAAGCCCAGTACGTCCGTAGAACCCAGCTACGTACGAAACGCCGCCAACATGGGGAATCGTTGTCGACTTTAGCCGATGACATTCGTTTGTTGACAGCCAGGGCTTATCCCAGAGCAGGAGTACTAGAGAGGGATGATTATGCCATGGAATCTTTCATTCAGGCTTTGGGCGAGTCATTGCGTGCAAGGGTTAGGGATAGCCAACCTGAAACCATGCAGGATGCACTGCGTAGGGCTCTGTATTTGGAAGCACATTCATTTGCTGATGCCTCTGCCAGACATGAGCGTAATCATAGTCATGATCCGTACAGTGCAGCTGTGTCTTCTGTACGAGATGAGCGTCCCCCTGGGTCTGGTTCAAAGGGTAATAGTAGTACCTCCCGTGCACAGCAGTACAATAATGAACCTGATACGCTCACCCGTCTCTGTTTGGCAGTAGAGAAACTCGAGACTCGCCTGTCTGCCCCTGTTAGTACTTTTAATGGTGATCCCCATAAAGGCCGTAAACCCCAGTACGATCCTTCCCATAATGAACCTACCTCTAATTCTGCTCGCTCTTATGGCACAGGCCCGTCCCGTGGCTCAGTCCAGGGCCCACCTTCTTTTGAGTCTGGTTACCAGACCTCCCATCATGATAATTATGCTAGGCGTTATGACCCTCCCCGTGGCTCAGTCCAGGGCCCACCTTCCTTTGAGTCTGGTTATCAGCCCCCCTATCACGATAATTATGCTAGGCGTTATGACCCTCCTCGTGGCTCAGTCCCGGGTCCACCTTCTTTTGAGTCGGGTTATCACGATCACCCTATGCCACATGGTCCTCCCCGTAATTTTGATCATGATGAATCCTATGCTGCTCGTCCCGATCAAGGGATGGCTTATGGTCCCCCTCCACCCCGTAGTAAACAAGGTTCCGGGTATGGTCCTCCTCGTCATGGTCCCCGTCCACATAACAGTCGAGTTGAGTTTAGGGACAACAGGAATGGTTCTCGTCCTCCTGGCCCATCTTCCCACCCCACCCGCTTTCCTAATAGCCATTTAAACTAGTTACTGAGGCAGATTCTTCAAAGCTTGTCCGTAACTGTGATTATTCTACTCCATTTGAAGTTCCTGCCGATGACTCCGCTACACATAAGTATTCTAGTAATGAAAGCTTGTCAGTTTTCCCATCTGATAAGGATTCTAATTGTTCCAATAATTTTAAAAGTAAGGCTGATGGTTTGTTGCAGTCCGCTGTGCCCTTGAGTGATGCTGATTTTCATTCTGGGTATGACGAGGACTCACCTGTTGGTTATGAAGTGCTTGTGGATGAATCTCCGCGGGAAGCCCTTTATTCTAAGTATTTAGAGTGTTGTGATGATGACTTGGAGGCCCATGTTCCCCTTTTGCATGATGTTGAAGAAGATGAGGATGAACCCCTTCTTCCAGTTGTGCCTCCACGTCCTGTTTACAACACCCCCCAGAATAGTCTTAATGCCCTACAGATGTTGATGGATGAAAATACGGATGTAACACCCGTTTTGCCGCTCGACTCCGCTGTTCAATTATTCATGGCCGAGAATTTAGACGAAACGCCTGTTTTGCCTTTCTGGTCTCCGGTCCAAGTAATGATGGAAAGCAATTTTGATACCACGCCCGTGTTACCTGCTGAAAAAGTTGGTTTTCACGATGACTTATCTGACGATGAGGAATACCTCGACTTGACCATCCCTAATGTTTCTGCACGCTCTAACGGATTTTACGTATCCGGTACTTTTGAGTTCTCCAATACAGCTGATAATTCAATTACCCCTGTTCACATACGCCGTATTCTAATTGATACGGGTGCCGCTGTTTCCCTAGTTAGCGAAAGTGTCCTTAAGCAGTCTGATGTTTTTCCGGATTACCACAGTGTTGAAGAGTTATTAGGTGTAAGGCGTCTATATTCTGCAGAGGGCCGCCCGAATTTTCGGGAGCCGTTACCTTTTCATTGCAGCTAGACCAGACCAGCACCCCCTTGGAATTTTCAGCCATCGTAGTCCCTCATTTACATGAAGACTTCTTATTAGGTGCAGACGTACTAGTTAAATATGGCATAATTTTGAACATGAGTAATTGTACGTTGAGCTGGAGTGGAAGTTCGACTCCTCTAGTACCGTACAGCCCCCGTAAAACTGTAGAGCCGCAGTCTCCAGTTCAGGACACTGCTGACACTTTGCATGAGCTGGTGCATTTCCCCCGCAGAACTGTGGAGCCACAGTCTCCAGTTCAAGGTAGCGATGTAATTTTGAATGAGCTTGTGAGCATCCCAGCTCGTTCAGAAGTAATTGCCATAGGCAGAATTGCATGTTCTTACTCGACTGGCTTGGTTGAGAGAATGCCCTCCCCTAATTGCAGTTCTGTACTAGTAGGTTCTACCTTGGTCAAGTCGAGTGTTGCCGGCGAAGTTCCTGTTCGTTTACTAAATCCGTCAGATTCCCCGATAGTTTTGCGTGAGCATCATCCCATCGCCACTTGGCATGGAATGGAATCTTTTTCATTCGCTGAGTTGGACGATTTTTCGCCCACAGGTTCCCCTGTGGAAGGAGCGGCAAACCCATCAACATCTGCCACTGTATCCTCCGAAGAGAGAACATTTTCTCCCCGTAATGAGACCCCAGATAGTGTAATTAGTAACTCAGAAGTACACTTCCACGGTACTAGACCCCCAGATTTTAATGACTGCACCCCTTTTGCACTGATTGCTGTGGGAAATGTTGCTGCTGCAGGCAGACTTTTCCATGGTACTAGACCGCCTGAGAATAATTATTACTCCAGTGCCCACTTGTGTGACAATATCCATTCTGACCATACTGTCAAGTGGTTGGAGCTGGTTTTTCATGGCACTAGACCACCGGAGTATAACCCTTGACTGTGTGACTGGCCTCTTTAGACTCATTAATTTGTTCGTCTGAAGTTGTATCCTCTCTGACACAAGCTTCGTGTTTAGTAACTCTTGTTGTTACTATACTGCAGACGCTTCCCCATTGACCGTTTTATGCCTATTCGTTTGGAGAAACGCACAGGAAGACATGTTTGAATGCTTGAGATGGAATGTGCCTTTTCTCCCCTCCTACCTCAACTTTCCCTGTGTGGTAATCTTTGTTCTTCATACACGTTTGCTATGTCGTGAGGTTTTGAATCCTCCACGCCCATTCCCTCTTCTCATCCGTGTTGAGATGCTTTAAAAACCCTCCACGCCCCTTTCCCCCTTTCCATCCGTGTCGAGATGCTTTGAATCCTCCACGCCCCTTCCCATTTGTGTCGAGATGTTTTGAATCCTCGACGCCCCTTCCTCCTTTCCATCCGTGTCGAGTTGTTTTGAATCCTCCACGCCCTTTCCCTCTTTCCACCTCTAAATATTTTCACGCCAACTGACCCTATCAATTCCAACTGTCACGGTATATAATATATATTTTTTCATTCATTCAGACTTTGCGATTTCCCCACTTCCAAAGTTCCCTTTAATCACCCTTCCAACTATCATTTCATTAAGCGCCTTTGCTTTTCATCTCCAGCTGAGTGTTCGTCCTCGCTGTGGAATTTAGCCCCTTCCCAAGTGAGAGGAATCATCACTCCCCTAGCTTCTTTCTCTCACCTTTGACCCCTTTGTTTCCACGCCTCCAGCTGAGTGTTCGTCCTCGCTGTTGAGTTTCCCCCAACAGCTTTTGCATTCTTGTGGTGTGCTTGTGGTTGTGTTTTGTTTTGTGTTCGTTCTGAGTTGTGCGACTCCTGATCTTCTCTGCTTGCGCCTACTCTTCTTTTGGTTCCCTCTTTCTTCTCTCTACATCTCTTTCTGTCATTCACTTGCCTTACACGTGTTCTGTTTGTATATGCGGGTGTCTGCGGAATGCGTGCATGTCAGACTCGTATGTGCGTAGTGGTTTACATGTCCGTATATGTGTGCTTGTTAAAATGCATGCCTCATTTGTAGTATTATCAATTTTTTTTCCTAGATCGTGGGGACACGATTTTTGTTCCCCACGGGGGGAGGTAATGTTATACGCACCCCCATATTTGGATCCCGACCCCGGCATGATTCCATTACCCCTAGCCCTGCATGCAGTAATTCGTACACATTCCATTACCCCCTACCCCTAGCCCTGCATGCAGTAATTCGTACACATTCCATTACCCCCTACCCCTTGCCCTGCATGCAGTAATTCGTACACATTCCATTACCCCTAGCCCTGCATGCAGAGATTCGTACACATTCCATTACCCCCTACCCCTAGCCTTGCATGCAGTAGTTCGTACGTACACACTTATAACCATATTTGACCCATTTCCCCGCTGCCCCTGCATGTTATAATTAGTACCGTACACATTTGTAGCCCGTTTTCCCTCCTTCTGCCCCTGCACATAAAAACCACCGTACATTTGATCTAATTACATCCCTTTATAGTGTACATAGTCGGGCTATACACATAATAATGCGCGCCCAGCTAAAAGGGGCGCGCTCATGCATTGCACCGTACATTCTATTCTAGTTCACTCTAAGATAACCAAACTTCGATAATCTAGTCAGAAGTCGAATCCACTCCCTAATGTTGATGTCGAATAATTCTGTCCTCGTCCTGTGAGATAATATATACTTTACCGACTCTCGTAAACTGGTATCTCTGGTGTGAAGCAATAACGGAAACCCGAATAGACAACACCCCTTTTATAGACAACATTGTGAATTGACAACAATTCTGCTGTATTTTATTGTCGTTGCCATGTCTATTGCTATGACGATGCGGTGCCGGCACTTTTGTTCTGTCTCCGTCTTTCAGTACTGTATACTCTCTGATGGCCTGTAGCAGACTTTTTGTTAGGGTGTAGGAGAAATATCTTCATTTTTCCTGTTTTGATAATGATAGCACATCAATATACATTGTGGTCATAATGTGTTTGCATTTGGGCTAATTTGAACAGCAGCCTAATGGTCTGCTCTGTGGGCCATGTGATAAATTTGTTATCGCATGGTTGCTGCGGGCCTCATGGCATATTATTGCCCCTCGAGGTTAGCCCTCGGGCCTACGGCCCTCGGGCTAACCTCTCGGGGCAATAATATGCCATAAGGCCCTTGCAACCATGCGATAACATATACTTATTTTTGTTCATGACTACGTCCAATGTCCGCTTCGCTGATTCTGCGTATTGCCTTATTAAAGTTATTGTCTCCACGCCGCTTATTCGTATTCTATTCATTTGTTGACTTCTTTTCAGAAGATTTTTTCATTGCCAAATTAGTTTGAGTTACCTTTGAAAAATATCATGTTCAACTGTCTTCATGATCGCCATACTCGTCCAGCCGATGTCGCCCTCACCCTGCGAATAATCAGCTCATCTCTCCCGTAGCTCCACCTCTCCTGTGCAGTGCACAGTCAAGGCCGCTAAAATCCAGAGGTCATCATCGGACTTCGTAACATGCATAATGTGCATGTGCGTGGAGTTTTCCGGACTACCCGTCACTATCTCGTCCGCCCCAGGATACCTGATAAAGGCTGATTCACTCGCATCTTCTGCTACATGTACTGGATCAACGTGAGAAAGAACTTTGAAGAAGACGAGTTCGAGCATACAATAATGAATTGCCATGATTTCTACCCTGATTTTCATTGAAAACACTATCTGCATGACTTCCGAACCCTTTACCATGCAGACCACCATCAATGATCAGGTGCATCGTACACAATTCTGTAGTTTACATACCAGAACGGTGGTGCAATGATGTAGTTATGCTTCTACCTCCGAAAGGAAGCCAAATTATGCTCCAAATTTTCAACCAACAAATTGTGCAAATAATTATACCGGCATAATCCACTGGTGCCTTCCTCCAGCTAGTGGCCAAACACTTCCCCAAAGGCTCAATAATAATAATAATAATAATAATAATAAACACAGCTCGCATCTTCCCTGAACCTGTTAGACAGGAGCAGAGTCGACGCATCTGTCAACAGTGTCAAGCCAAGTTAGTCTATCTCCTGCAGCTAGGAGAGCTCTCTCCACGGAGAGATCCGCTGCCTTCAGGTCGTGCCGAATCGTATCTATCCACCACAATGGCGGACGGCCACGGGTTTTTTTTATGTCGTTTGTGTTGATTGATAGCTCCAGTGCTTGGAACAAGGCGGATTCTGGACCCTCTCGCACCACATGGCCAAACCACAGCAGCCTGCGCCGCCGGCATGTGACACTAACTGGAGATTGTTTTGTCTCTGTGTATAAGTTGTTATTGGTGATGCGTTGCGGGTAGTCTGACAGTCTGCAGCAGTACGCGTAGCTTCCTCCGTTGCCATTTGTCCAGTTTGTCGTTCAGCAATTTGGACAGATTCCACAATCCGCAATTGTATAGAAGGGTCGGCATTATGAGGTAGTTAAACATACACAGTCGGGATTGAAAGGAATGCCGAAAGGCTCAAGCCTCAACAAAATCTTCAACCGGAACTCGGCAAAGGTTAGCTACAGTTGCATGCAGAATATGGTCACTATCGTCAAACAACACAATAACACGATTCTTCGACCCAAGAAACAAGCAAGCGGAGGTGACAACGACACCAGGACTTGTAACTGTCGGGCGAAAGACTCATGTCCACTGGACGGAGCGTGTCTAACGGAGAGCATCGTGTATAAGGCAAGAGTCACCGCAGGTATGGAGAAGAAGAAGACTTTAGTATACTGGAGCAACAGCATTCAAACAACGCTACTTTAACCACCAATCATCATTCCGCCACAGACAACACGAGAAGAACACCCGCCTGTTGTCTGGCGTTTTTTTCTCTTTTCAGGCAGTTCACTTCCCCGACTGATCCTTTGAATTTGAAGTTCTCCCAATCCTTTCCAAATTTAATCACTTTCTTTCACCTCTGGTAGTTTCCAGAAACTGACCGTGGTTGGTCCCCTGGGGGAGGGAAAAAGACCCAAGTGCCATCAGTATGTGTGGCACGTGTTGTGAGCTGCCTTTGGAGTGAAAAACTTGTCAGCGCCTTCTAGGTTCAGCCTGGTCCCATAGCTCAGTGGTTAGAGCATTGCTCATGACAAGCAGGGTCCCAGGTTCGAGTCCTGGTGGGTCTGGCGTTTTTTTTCTCTTTTCAGGCAGTTCACTTCCCCGACTGATCCTTTGAATTTGAAGTTCTCCCAATCCTTTCCAAATTTAATCACTTTCTTTCACCTCTGGTAGTTTCCAGAAACTGACCGTGGTTGGTCCCCTGGGGGAGGGAAAAAGACCCAAGTGCCATCAGTATGTGTGGCACGTGTTGTGAGCTGCCTTTGGAGTGAAAAACTTGTCAGCGCCTTCTAGGTTCAGCCTGGTCCCATAGCTCAGTGGTTAGAGCATTGCTCATGACAAGCAGGGTCCCAGGTTCGAGTCCTGGTGGGTCTGGCGTTTTTTTTCTCTTTTCAGGCAGTTCACTTCCCCGACTGATCCTTTGAATTTGAAGTTCTCCCAATCCTTTCCAAATTTAATCACTTTCTTTCACCTCTGGTAGTTTCCAGAAACTGACCGTGGTTGGTCCCCTGGGGGAGGGAAAAAGACCCAAGTGCCATCAGTATGTGTGGCACGTGTTGTGAGCTGCCTTTGGAGTGAAAAACTTGTCAGCGCCTTCTAGGTTCAGCCTGGTCCCATAGCTCAGTGGTTAGAGCATTGCTCATGACAAGCAGGGTCCCAGGTTCGAGTCCTGGTGGGTCTGGCGTTTTTTTTCTCTTTTCAGGCAGTTCACTTCCCCGACTGATCCTTTGAATTTGAAGTTCTCCCAATCCTTTCCAAATTATAATATTATAAGTTGGAAGGCTGTCGGTTAGCGTTACGGAGATGTGTTGAAGCTAGGTGTCAGGACGTCGAATGTTTCAGTACTCTGTCAGTTTTGTGCCTAGTTATTGCACTTTCTGACTGTATATAGTATCATGTTACAGTGATGGAGAGTTACTCTTAACTCGTATCCATATGTCTTTTTCTCTTCCACATTATAATTAACGCAATAAATAGAGTAAGCTGCGCACTCAGTACAAACACCATAAGCAAAACTTGTTTTCATGTATAATAAATAAGCTTGTTCCTAAACGTTTTCGTCGCCATCTCATCAGAGGATTACTGGCAAATCAACAAAAGCTCTTAACTCAATATATATACGCACAATGCAAGTAATAATTTAGACCCTAACTAGCGCGATAAAATGAGAGCTGAAAGAAACATTACACCATTCAACGATATCAGGTGACCACAAATGCGATAAATTCACCACTAGAAAGTCACCAAGCAACCACAAACGAGAACTACTGATCTAAATTCACAAACAATTTCAACGTAAACAAATTCTTTTTCTGCCTACACAAAATCGGCCTGGTGGTAAAAATGTAAATAGACTCCAATACACGCAAATACCTTTGACTACGTGAACGAGACCAAACAGAAAAGCAATCATCAGCATAACTAGAACGACAATCACTATTCTGAACAAGATGGTTGGCGATAGAAGATTCATACACCCTAACAACGCTACTAGAACCAGTACATACTTTGGAATTACGTGACAATGAAACCGACCTGACATTCCTTGCCGCTACTGCCAATCCAGACGAGGCCGATGTAGATGTCCGTACCAAAGGCACGTCCGTTGCTGGCACTGCCTGCTGCGATGATGCTCCCTTTGACGTTCCAATGGCTGTTGATGTTGATGAAGAGGAGGAGGGAGATGAGGAAGACGCTGACGACGACGATGACGACAACGACGGAGACGATAAAGACTCTGCTAACCTCGCCCTAGAGCGAGTCACTGGTCCCGCAGACACACCATCCGGTGGTTTCTTCGGTGGCCGGCCACGCTTTTTGCCACCGGAGGTGGACACACCGGATGACGGTACAGAGGAAGTCAAAGAAGACGAAACCGCAGATACCAACGATGATGACGGGATAGGAGGAAGAGACGGTAAAGCGTTATGCCTGTTGAGGCACGGTCGTCAAGGCCTAGACGAGGTCGTCCCCCAAAGATTGGTACTGCGACTGGAGGTGCACCCTCGCTGGGGACGGAACCAACTGGGGTGTCGTTGTCTTCTTCGTCGGCATCGGCTTGTTCGTCATTGCCTTCGTCTTTACCGTCTCTTCCTCCTATCCCGTCATCATCGCTGGTATCTGCGGTTTCGTCTTCTTTGACTTCCTCTGTACCGTCATCCGGTGTGTCCACCTCCGGTGGCAAAAAGCGTGGCCGGCCACCGAAGAAACCACCGGATGGTGTGTCTGCGGGACCAGTGACTCGCTCTAGGGCGAGGTTAGCAGAGTCTTTATCGTCTCCGTCGTTGTTGTCATCGTCGTCGTCAGCGTCTTCCTCATCTCCCTCCTCCTCTTCATCAACATCAACAGCCATTGGAACGTCAAAGGGAGCATCATCGCAGCAGGCAGTGCCAGCAACGGACGTGCCTTTGGTACGGACATCTACATCGGCCTCGTCTGGATTGGCAGTAGCGGCAAGGAATGTCAGGTCGGTTTCATTGTCACGTAATTCCAAAGTATGTACTGGTTCTAGTAGCGTTGTTAGGGTGTATGAATCTTCTATCGCCAACCATCTTGTTCAGAATAGTGATTGTCGTTCTAGTTATGCTGATGATTGCTTTTCTGTTTGGTCTCGTTCACGTAGTCAAAGGTATTTGCGTGTATTGGAGTCTATTTACATTTTTACCACCAGGCCGATTTTGTGTAGGCAGAAAAAGAATTTGTTTACGTTGAAATTGTTTGTGAATTTAGATCAGTAGTTCTCGTTTGTGGTTGCTTGGTGACTTTCTAGTGGTGAATTTATCGCATTTGTGGTCACCTGATATCGTTGAATGGTGTAATGTTTCTTTCAGCTCTCATTTTATCGCGCTAGTTAGGGTCTAAATTATTACTTGCATTGTGCGTATATATGTATATGTTATCGCATGGTTGCAAGGGCCTTATGGCATATTATTGCCCCGAGGGCTAACCTCGAGGGGCAATAATATGCCATAAGGCCCGCAGCAACCATGCGATAACAAATTTATCACATGGCCCACAGAGCAGACCATTGGGCTGCTGTTGAAATTAGCCCAAATGCCAACACATTATGACCACAATGTATATTGATGTGCTATCATTATCAAAACAGGAAAAATGAAGATATTTCTCCTACACCCTAACAAAAAGTCTGCTACAGGCCATCAGAGAGTATACAGTACTGAAAGAAGGAGACAGAAAAAAGTGCCGGCACCGCATCGTCATAGCAATAGACATGGCAACGACAATAAAATACAGCAGAATTATAATTTCAGTTGAAAAATTAAGAGTGCTACCACAAAGAGCTTCTTCATGTTTACATGTGTATCAGGAAGTCGTCAAATACAGTACTGCAACAAGTGCAAGTATTTGACGACTCCCTGGTGTGTAACTCTGAGGACAATTTTTCTTCTTTTTTTCAGCTCCAGATAGCTGTATTTTTCATTGCAAAACATTCCTGAATTGTTGTGTTTGTTGTTCAAGCAAAGGTGAAGGCAGAGGACAGATGAGCATGAGCCTGGTAAGAGTTTTGCGTGGCACATGAAGACCACACACAGGCAGTGACTTTGCGAGGATTTGAAAACGCACGACGCTGAGTTGAATTTGTGTTATTTCAAATAATTGTTTGTGATCACAGTACCACTTCGAGCAGAACTGAATCTTATCCACAAGCTTACCGACGGTCAGGCTGCCAACATGACTGAACAAATGATCCCTGCAAGCACCACACGGCAGACGTCCGAGGCCATGTCCATTGCCGGGATGTCCATCTCCAAAAAGAATTCCATCTTCGTCTCAATGCTACACTGCGACTCGTCGTACAGTCTACAGAGTCGTCGTAGTCACGCGATCACTGAAATAAACTATTTTTTTGCGGGCAAATAAACTATTTTTTTGCGGGCAATATCGCATATTATTGCCCGCGGCGCGAAAGGTGCTGATTCGCTGGAGTACGGGCAACAATCACGTGCCATGTGATAAATTGAGTTAAGAGCTTTTGTTGATTTGCCAGTAATCCTCTGATGAGATGGCGACGAAAACGTTTAGGAACAAGCTTATTTATTATACATGAAAACAAGTTTTGCTTATGGTGTTTGTACTGAGTGCGCAGCTTACTCTATTTATTGCGTTGATTACATTTTTATCTCCACGGAAGCTTTTTAATTATTATAATTGATTATTATTACGGTATCTAACAAACGGACAACTGTACAGACTTGCCGATACTTTTATCGTTTTCAGCAGCCACAACTTACTTAGTCAGAAACAGCTCTAAAGAATTTGTGTGCTCCTACTGGTTACGAGTTTCTAGAAAATACCACCTCGGACTGTAGACTACTGGCGGAAAAATTGGCAAGGCTTAACATAGAGCTCCCACTCTATGCTGTTTCCACGCACAGACAGCGCTAGATCCAGGAAGTTCACTGACTGAGTTTCGTTGACCGAGTGTTCCATTGTGAATTTGATAGTAGTGTGCTGTCCGTTGAAGTGATCTAGGAGTGCTGCTAAACCTTTCTAGCCATGTCTCCACAGTAGTATGCAGTCGTCGATATATCGCTTGTAGAGATCTGGCTTCACTGTAGCTGTCGAGAGAGCCTTCTGCTCAAGCGCATCCATGAAGAGGATGGCCAGCGGAGGTGCCAGATGGTTCCCCATCGCAATTCCACGCTTCCGGTACTGTTTACTATTGAACTCGAAGTAGTTGTTTGACAGAACATACTGCAACATCAGCTGTACATCCGCAACCGTCAATCCAAGCATGTCGACATCATTTTTATGCTGCTCCAGCTTTGTAATAGCGGCCGAAATGCTCTCATCTATAGGAATGTTCGAATAGAGGCCCACTACATCGAATGAGGCGATGATGCAGCCATCCGGGACCTGGCGATGCCTCTTGATGTCTTCAATGCAGGCTTCGGTGCTATCTAGATGAGCAGGTACGAACATAAGGAGCTGATTCAGTATCCTTTCAACAATCAACGAAAGGTTACTTGTAGGACTGTCGAGACCGAGCGGCCGGTGAGGGACCGATTCGCTGAGCACTACCCTCTGCTCCATGAAACGTATCACCCATTATTCCAGTCACTGTTGCTGTCGCATCCACTCGTAGTCCACGTCCACTGATGTCGACCGAGGTAGCTAACTTGCTACTGTGTAATAGTGACATGCACCCAGCTAATGTCTCTGCTTCGTTCAGGGAATTCAGAATAGGAAGTCTGCTGTACCACCCGCTCTTTTCTTTTTACTTTGAAAAGCGATTATTTGCAACATGGAAATTTGTTCCTTGGCTCACCATCTGAGTTCTTAAAGGGGAACTCCGGTCCAAAATCACCCCCATTTTTTATTGCGGAATCCATTAGAGTATGTCGTAAGTGGTAGAATGGCGAAAACCGGAAGCTTCTACGACAAGGATAACATACCTAAATTACCAATTGCAATTTTCCATATTTGGCACGAGGGGGCCCCCTCCCACCCTGTGACGTAAAACGTTCTCAGCCCGGTCCACTCAGATGAAATTTTCAAATAATTGAAGCAAGAATGAAAAGTCCTTGGCGATTGTTGAAGTGCTTGTTGTTCTGTGCCATGCCCGATTTATTGTCACGACTCGCTGCTGCGTCTCTGGATGCAACAATGTCACGAAGAAAGAGGCGCCTGCGGGCTGTCGTAGCATGGCTTTCCTCTGGCTGACGCGAACCTGACGACAGCTTGGCTATGGAGAGTATGTTGGAAGGATTTTTCTCGGACGAAAAATAATCGTGTCTGCACTGAGCATTTCACTGAGATGTGCTATGAAAGAGATTTCCAACAAGAGTTTGCACAAAGCATTGGTGGCTATAAGCAGAAGCAGCAGCGACGCTTGAAGCCAGGGTCTCTGCCATCCTGAAACTTGGCGGTGCATGTCATACTAATAGTTAGTAGCTCCTCTACCTCTGCTGCCAGCAAAAGCAGACCATCTTCGATTTACTTCCAGGAACGTGAGCACGATGAGGTAAGTGAACGGCATGATTTTGTGCCGTCCAGAACGTAGCTCTAAACGACTACAGTCCTACTCAAAGTCCTCTACTCAAAATCCTAGTCAGTGAAGTCGAGAATTGATGTAATGTACATGGAACGTTATCATGTGTGTTATTTCGGTTCTCTTTATCTGTAAGTTTCCATTGCGTTACTTTCCGGTTGCAGCTACACTGCCACAAATACAAGGTACAGTATGATTTGTAGTCTGGAAATTTTCCATGCTGTCATACTGAAGTGGGCACCAAAACGTGTCCACTTTTCGTACAATGGCATGAGAGCACGGGTACAGTCGGCATGTCTGTCCCACAATGCCAATATTGGGAGAGCGCACGCCAAAACCAAGGAGGGTGTGCTCAGGTACAGGCTGGAATACACCAAAAGAACAAAGTGGCCAAGAAGCTGCACGACAATGTCCTGCAACTTCTTGAAGGACCTGTTGAACGATGTGCATACAACCATTCTCGGGATTCGCAACGGCACACGGCACCGGCACAACCCCATGCTCCCGAACACAGTACAGTCTTGTGCCATTGTATCTGTCAACTTTACCAGATTGTTCGTGCAGCTGCATTGGTGCAAAGCATGCGCCCACCCGAAAACACAAATATTGCCCGAGTCAAGAATAGTTATAAATCGTGTCTGTCAACTGTTTTCTACATTCTGCATGCACATGCACCAATGATTATGTGAACGTCAACCAGGCCAAGAAGCATTATCATCATCATCATCATGTCCAACTGCTTCCTCAAAGCCCCAGTGCGCATCTGCATTGGCTTCTGGTACAGCTGCTTTATCTTCAATACCACGCAAGACGGTATCACACGCCGCTGCTTGCGTCCAAAGTATCCATGGGTGAACCATGTGTATTGTCTATACGCCACATGTCTCCAAATCCTGCACAAAACAGTTGGAGAGATGTAGATACACATACCACGAGTGTCTTCATGATTGTGTAAAAGTAAATAGTTTCAGTGTAAATAGTTTTGGATTCGAGTTAATATTTCTATGGGCTACTATACTAAAGACACTTTGGCCTTTTTTCAAATTTACATCACTTTTACACACAGTTGAAACACTTACAGTGCTAGGAATAGTATGAATGAAAGACATCGTTGTAGCAGTATAATTATATTGGCATGGGTGCAATAGAACTTCATGATTGTGTGATGGAAGTTGGTGAATTTGAATACTGTACACAAAATCATTGCACAACACTTCCCATCTACTTTGTACCGGTACATGAAACATGGAAAGAAAGGAAATAATGAAACCGATTCAGTGAATCCTCACCTGTTTGACCACGGTCCACACCTTGCCCGAAATTCTTCGAAGGAAAGCAATGCCACCTCGAGCACTGATTTTTGCAGGCAAACAACAGCAAACTCTGAGTGCTGCGTGACGCACTGCAGCCCTTCCTGCTCGCCGCGTTTACTGAAAGCTGCAGGAACCTCCCAGCAACAAGTCGACTCGACCTCGCTCCACATCATGCTGCATTGTCCGCAACGGCATCAAGCAGTGCTTCTCACGCGAGCACTTGCAACCAAAGCGTTCTCTTCACGTTCATCTGTTTTGTAGTCTCAGAAATATTACTTGTAGACAGTTTCGCAGACGCTGATGCGCGCTTCGGCTCGAACCTAAAAGGCCTCGGTGTTGTTGAATCCGAAGTGGCGTCCACCTCCACACCTCCCGTGGTCTCCTCTTCCTCCAACATGATGATCGAATGAATACTAGTACAAGGGTTATTGATTGAAGAAAAAACAGTGAATACCTTTTTCAAAATTTCTGCAGGTCTACCATTTGAATAAAAAAATTTGGAGGTCACTGAGAACGTTTTACGTCACAGGGTGGGCGGGGGCCCCCTCGTGCCAAATATGGAAAATTGCAATTGGTAATTTAGGTATGTTATCCTTGTCGTAGAAGCTTCCGGTTTTCGCCATTCTACCACTTACGACATACTCTAATGGATTCCGCAATAAAAAATGGGGGTGATTTTGGACCGGAGTTCCCCTTTAATGCATGGTTGCCTGTGGAGCACATTGCATAACTTTACAGTCTCCTACGATGCGCATACTGTCCGACGGCAAAAGAGGCATTTTTTCTTTTTTTTCTACAGAATCCACATATCTCCAGACACTGGGGTGAATAATGGAGTGTGTTGGTGGGGCCCATTAAGCTCAGCCGACCAGAGGTCTCGGCTTCATTTATTTATTTATTTCTGCACCTCGTGGCATGTCAAGACAGCCAATTGAATTGAGGAGAGGGTGAAACCAACCACGGAAGAAGAGAAAAAAAGAAAATGAAGAGCACGTACACAAAGTGGGAAGGGATTAGCAACTTACAAAGCAATGGGATGCTCAGCGAGCTATGCAGCGGAAGTGGTGGCTGTAATTTTGTTTACTGGGAGATACTGAAGTGCTATCTGACGAGGGCACGGAATTTGGGCATATCTGGAGCTTGTCTAACACTGGGAGGCAGTTGGAGCCACGTGGAGTAGGAGGAAAAGAAAGAGGAATTCACGAAATAGAGTAGACCTAGCTAGGGGGAGACGAACGCAGCTTCGGGTGGCGCCACCTGACTTGAACCAATTAAGGAACTGTAAATGAGCAGGGTGCTGGTCAAGAAAAATTGAATGTGCCAGGGTGATGCGCAGTATACGGCGATGGAGAACTTGTAAT
This sequence comes from Sycon ciliatum, assembly GCF_964019385.1. Lineage (NCBI taxonomy): Eukaryota > Metazoa > Porifera > Calcarea > Leucosolenida > Sycettidae > Sycon > Sycon ciliatum. The sequence goes on along the minus strand of NC_088643.1, from coordinate 19,219,939 downwards.
TTACCTATGTGGGTTTTGTTAATGGTGGACCAGGCAGGGAGGCCGTAGATTCTACGTGAAGAGGGGAAGAATGTATGATTTATAAAAATTAATCCGGCAATTTTGCATAGCTCCAGGGACGCACCAAAGGGAAATCGGGTAGGGAGGATTAAGTTGAAAAAGAAAACAGAAGAAAGAAAATGAAAAGATTGTATTGCTCAGTGAGCAAAAGAATGAGTTGAGTACTGACGTGAACGCTGTTAGACTTTTAAATTCAGGAGGAGACTGTCTGTGAGGAGAGGTTAGGTCCAAGCAGGGTAGGACACTGTACCCTCTTACTCGCGTATCCTGTCTATGCTTTTGTAATGCTAACATAATGCTCGGGATAGCACTCGCTACTGATCTTCAGAAACTTGGCCTGACTTGGCCTGGCTATCACTCACAATACGACTGTTGTAATGTTAATCTTTCCCAAGCGGTCGCTGCTTTCTCCCACAATTTCATCCTACTGTTGTACGACATACTATACGACATCCTTATACCGTACAACACCGTGTTCATGTTGATGTCTTTGATGGTACAAGTTGTTGTTGTTGTTGTTGTTGTTGTTGTTGTTGTTGTTGTTGTTGTTGTTGTTGTTGTTGTTGTTGTTGTTGTTGTTGTTGTTGTTGTTGTTGTTGTTGTTGTTGTTGTTGTTGTTGTTTCTTTATTTTACTTCACCAGAATTACAGGCAGTAGAATGCCTTCTCACTAGACCAGGTCTAGTTCTCACAAATGATGAAGAATGTGAATGAACATGCTAAAGCTAATGAAAAACAAGAAATAGAAAAAGATGAGAAAATCTTGTGTTTTATATTTTATGACGGTATTTGTATGTGAGTGACAGTGATCAAATGACAGGGAAAGAAAAGAAAAAGATAGAAAGAAAAGAGTAAGGAATAAACGAAGCAGATGTATGAAAATTGAGAGAAGTTGAGGTATTTGAGGAGAAAAATCAGTTTGTCGATTAGAGACCAAACCAAAAGATCAAAATGCACATGTCTGACGAATGAGTCAAGACAGAGAAAGCGTGTCAAGAACATCTGGGCACAGCAGGGCTTTGAAATCCAGAATATCTTCATGGCAACGAATATTTGCCGGAAGCCTGTTCCAATACACGCTGCCCACGAATTGCATGGACGCTCGAGATGCTGGTCCACGAACGAATGGAATTTGGAGAAGACGTGAGATCTGGCCACGTGTAACACGGCGTGTGCTTTGCTCAAGACCAGGTTCAGCGATCAACAGAAAGAAAGGCGAAAATAGCATGCTTGCATTGGAGGCAAGACATCTATGGACAAAAACAACAATCTTGAGCTTAAAATGGTGGATCAGTGGGGAAATATTTAATCTAGAAATAAGAGGTGCGGTCGGTGTTTGACGTTGACGAGGGAGCTGAAACACAGCTCTGACTCCAGCCTTGCTGATCTTGCCCAAACGGTCGAGAAGCTGAGCTGTGAGGCTTGGGTAGAATGCTGCTGAAGCATAACACAGCTGGCTGTTTACCATACTGGTGTACCACGACCGTCGAACTCGTCCGTCAAATCGGATCACGCTGAGTTTCCGCTCAGCCACGGCCGTTCCAGCTCCTCCTGAGCACAATCGTCCAACCCAGCAGCTGGATTTCCGCCCAGCTCTGAGTGATCGGAACACATAATTATAATGTACTGGCAGCCGCCAGCGCCTGCGGATCGAATACAGCTGCAGCAGCTGTCGATCGGGCTAATTCTGCTGACGCCGGGATTTCCGTCCATCAAATCGGACCGCGCTGAGTTTTCGCTCAGCCACGGCCGTTCAGGTTTCTCTTGAGCAAATCGTCCAACTCAGTAGCTGGATTTCCGTCCAGCTCAGAGTTTAAAGCCTGCTCAATCGTGATTTTTACTACTCTTTGATGACGCGTTCAGGGCCTTGGGATAGTAGAACACGTGCTACCGGTATCATACCATACCAATTCTCTCTGCACACAAACCACAAAACTACCCAATTTAAGGGTACACAAGTATAAGGCGTTCCAGCGCTTACATTTCAACTCCAAAGAATGTCCTGACATAGCTTGAAACTTAACTGCTTGGTCACCTTCTATCCAACATTGCAAGGGGGAT
>NC_088643.1:19170214-19217619 GCF_964019385.1 Sycon ciliatum | reverse complement strand
GAGTCAGCTTATGACGACGCAGAAACTTTTCCAGCCACCCAATACTAGCTCGGAAATCTCCACAGTCTGGTAAGTCCTTCGCTATTTTCTTTGCTTGGAGTCGAATGAGGCGTCGAGAAACAAACTGACGCTGTTCATGCTTTTCGTGAACCCAATCCCGAACGCGATCATTCACCATCTTGAATCGAAGTGTCCGGCCACCACCATGTACTCGTTTACTGCTGCCAGATTTCGCAGCTGATTCGAGTTTCGCCTTCGCCTTTCGCCATTCTTGTATCTGCTTTCTATTCACACCGAACCTTTTCGCTGCCGCTGAATTCGACACTTGCTCCGCAAACTTCACAGCTTCTAATTTCCTTTTCACCGGCACAGAGTTTCTCTTTCTAGTCTTCACAGAGGAAGCAGCTTGTTCATCCATTCTCACTAACACACTTCGTGGCTACGCACAAGTCAAACTGAAAGGTAAGGAAACGACGATCCAACAAACTTCAGTTACCCGGTAGTTCCTTCTTTTATCAAGAGTCCTTGAACGGTTCATGTACTGACCTGTACTCTGTTCCTGCAAATGAGATCAATTTGAACGCATTTGAACACTGTACACACTCGTCGTACAGTGAAGTAGATGCGCTGCGTACGCGCGTGCAGTTTCGTGACGTCAGCATGGCTGCGCATGGTCCGAAACCCACTCCAGTACAAGCGCTGCGCTTATGATAGAGACTGCGCTAATAAATTTTCAATAGGCACTCAGAGTGCGCTAGTATTAGAGACTGCGCTAGTGATGGAGACCTGCGCTTATAATAGAGAATATACGGTATATTCGCGAATGTGAGATTGGTCGCAAAAATAGCGAAATTTAATCTCTTGCGAAAGTTTCTCACTTTACAGCAATTTACCTCACCAGATACGACTAAAGTAAAAGAAAGCATGCTATGTATGAGGCCAATGAGGTGACCATGCACTGATGATATCCATATGGGTAATGAAGTAGGTTTCATGATACGTGAAGAACAATAGCGCGGCTGATGTGTGAGGCGAAATGCTCTAGGCAAAATGTCGCCCAAAGTAGTTCACCCGCAACATCGCGTTGCATTGTTCCGTGTCAATGTATTCGTTGACGCCATGTGACGTAAGTGTTTAAGTGATAGGACGAGTCAATGAGGCCCACCATAGGGGCCCGGTCAAAGATACTGTGACTCAGAAAACTGAATTCTGTGCTGAAGAAACGTTTCTACTGCCGTAGTGTCGCGTATAACGTTTTTTTGTTGTTGTATCCACTCGGGTTTTTTTTTTAATACGATAAAGCCTTTGTGAAATGTCGGTTCAGCTCGTTCTGTTGATTGCAATTCTAAAACATTTTCTTAAATCATTTTTATAAAATAATGTAATTTGTGCTGTGTTCATTACCACTTTGCCCTGCCTCGTTCTGGCCAGACCATTCCATGACAATCCTGTTGTGCAAGCATGGTACTTCTTCAAGTGCGTGTACTTTGCCTTTTCATCACGGCAAATAGCTGCTGGTTATCCAACGCGTATTCTTGGGAACTTCCTCACCAAGGAGTCCAGTGTTATTTCCGCCGTCTTGTTTTTAGGGTAAGTGTGTGTGTGCGTGCGTGCGTGCGTGCGTGCCTGTCTGTCTCTCTGTTTGTCTGTCTGTCTTTCTGTCTGTCTGTCTGTATGTATGTCTGTCTGTCTGTGCATGCACATGAGTGCGCGCACAACATGTGTGGGCTGTTGAATTCTGATATTTTCTCTTTTGCTGTTGCGCAATCATTTCTTGTCTCCACGGCGCGTAGCGTAATTACCGTAAAGTACCGCCAGAGCGCCCCGTCTCGCGAGAGCGCCCCACCCTGATTTTACAGCCAGGAAAAGGAAAAATCGTATGGCAGAGTGCAACAAAGTTTGTACCTTGTGTGAACTTTAGTGTACTAAGGTCACACTAAGCAGGTTTTGTGTGGAGCCCGTGTTCACTTGAAGGTACGGATTGTATGCAGAACGTGGAATATGTGTACAAAGTTCGTATCGTATGACCTACAGACAGGAGACCAACTCCACAATACGACCACGAAAGGACGAGATGGCGGGGCGCTCTGGCGGTACTTTACGGTACATGGATATGTGCGCGTGCACGCGTGTGTGTGTGTGTGTGTTTGTGTGTTCTTGTGTGTGCATGCGTGTGTTTGTATTCTTGCTTGTACAGAATCCAGGCGATACCATTTCTGCTGGAGATTCGCACACTGCTAGACTGGGCGTGTACAAATACCGTCCTCTCCATCATGTACTGGTTCAAGGTGGAGGACATACGGGCCAATATCTACGTTATTCAGTGCTTCAAGGATGACGAAAGGGTGAGTTGTGTCTGTAGCTGTTATGCTGGGTGTGTGTGTGTGTGTGTGTGTGTGTGTGTGTGTGTGTGTGTGTGTGTGTGTGTGTGTGTGTGTTTGGGTGGGTGTGAGGGGGGGGGGGGGGGAGGTAGGTGCGTGTATGTGTGTGTGTGTTTGTGTGTGTGTGTGTGTGTGTGTGTGTGTGTTTGTGTATTGGTGTGTGTGTGTGTGTGTGTGTGTGTGCGTTTGTGTATTGTGTGTGTGTGTGTGTGTGTGTGTACATGTATGTATGTTGGTGTGTGTACGTGTGTACGTGTCGTGTTTGCATGGAGAGAGGACACGTGTGTGAACATACGTATTTCTGCCCAAGCCTGTGAGTTTCCCCCAAGTTTTGCAAAACGCCGGAGGATGCGACCTACAGTACAGTAGAGTGCAGGTTCATGACATTAGCTCACCTCATTCTTATTTCACTCCGCTTTAATCACATGACATGTCTTTTATGTGTTTTATTTTGTCTGCTCTTCGGGTTTTTTTTACTATTCTTCACAGACCCAACTCGTAAAATACATAATTATGTGGTATGCTGAGTGTCCTGTAGCCCTGCCACGTCTTGCATTGCACACCCCTCGGGCATTTACCGTTGTATGTTTGTGTGTCTTTCTGTCTTTCTGTGTGCGTGCATGTGCGGTTTGTGTGTTTGAGTGTGGGGGGGGGGGGGGGGGATGCAAGCATGCGTGCTGGGTGTGTGTGTGTGTACGTGCGTGTGTCCGTAATCGTGTTTGTTGTTTTCCGCGCAGAGAACTCCGCGTAAGCTGGGCAAGATCATCGGTGTGGGCGTAAAGATAGTGACGGGTGGTTTTGGAGTAGCGGCGCTGATTCTTGTCTTGTGGCTGCCCCTTATTATTATCTCCTTGGTCAACTCTACCAGTCTGCCCAATCAGCCGTACTCGGGAACGCTGTCAGTGCAGCTGGCTGGCTATGAGGTGAGAGACGAAATGTGGATACAGCTGATGGCTCTGGTGTTGGCTGGTTGGTTAGGTGGTTAATTTGAGTACTTTACTAAGGATAGGGAAAGTGTTTGCTCCCCGCACCGGAGCCCACACCCTCCTCCGACTTGACACTTGACGGTGGTGGAGGGACAACCACTTTTCCTATGAAATCATCGCCGGAGTTGCTACCATTATCTCGCTACTAAGGACACTCAACAGAACTACGGTGCTGATCAAATAATGAAATCCAATCTCGTGAATCAAGTTTGCGCCCTGCACGCACCAGTTCACCGTCCCTGTGTTCGCAGGTCTGGGGCTGCGCAGCAGCGCCCGGCGTGGCATTCACTCGCTTGATCGGATTTCCTTCAGAGTACTGTTGGGGGGGGGGGGGGGTATAATTAAAGCACTGCTCAAGGAGCCTCTAGCAGTGGCTCTTTGGGGAACGGCAGCTTCGACAACAGTAGTGTTGCACTGTGCTGACCAATGGAGTGTGACGGCTGGAACACTCTCCACACCGCCATCAAGTATGCAGTGCTTATCGCCCTGTAGTCGTGTATCTTAGCTCAGGACAGGCGCGTCCACCGTGCCCGCTATTGGCGTAGTTCTCAAGCTAGTGGTTGGATTTGACGGGCCAGTGTCACTGTGCAGAAAGTCAAGCTACCGCGTTAGACTGTTAGCTGCGTGTTTGTTTGAAGCTAGTTCCATCCCAGTCGTGATTGTTGTCAGGGTTTACACGTCTTGACTGTGTATCTTTGTGTGTGTGTGTGTGCGTGTGCACGTGTGTGCGTGCGTGTGTGTGTGTGTGTGTGTGTGTGTGTGTACATGCCCATGTGCCCACCAGCCGATGTTTCGCTTCACTGGTGAAGAGGACTTTGTGAAGAATATCACACAAAGTGACTACGTTCAAGTCAAGGTGAGGTTTATGAGTGCTACCCTTGATACTGGCAAGAATCTGCCTCATGTCCAAGTCTAGAAAACTGTTAGGCTTTCATGGCTAGTCAGTGCTGTAGGTATTACTGTAAAACCGGAAAATTTCGGTGGAGTTTTATGTTCGGTAACTTCGGTACAGGTAATCTTTCCCTTAAATAAAACACGTCCAAAATTCAACCAAGCCATGCCACACAGTGTGCAAAACGCATTTTTGGATCTGGAAAACTGGTTTACCGAATTTTTGCGCTACCAAACCTTTGATTTTGGAAAATACCGAAAATATTACACAACCGAAAATTCCCAGTTTTACAGTACAGTAAACCTTTGGGTTTAGCGACCACCTGCTCTTAACAACCGTCTCTCCATGCACCGACAGTTCTACACAGACACTGTGTGACCTGGTTCTGAAGACCGCCTGGCTTGAACGAACGCTTTTGCTTGCACCGTCGGGTGGTCGCTTAAACCAGGTTTTACTGTACTCTGTAAATATACTGTAAATATACAAATTTTCGGCAGCTATTTAATTTCGGCTATATTCGGCACCGACCCAAAACGCCTAAATTAAAACGCCGATGACATTTTTCACAGCATCTGTCGCACGATACCATGCCCTCTACCTCACGCCGAAAATAAATCGCCGCCGAAATGTCAAAAATCGTGAAGTGCCGAAATTTTGTATATTTCCAGTACGGTGTGAGAGGTAGATTAAGGATGAGTAGTTAGATGTCAAATGAAGTGTGTTTGTAAACGTGGATAGTGTATAGAGTACTAGCTGTTCGTGATACATGAACATGAACAATAATTAATTTGGGGATCACCATACAGAGCATGCAGAAAGAGTGTAAATAATTATGACAAAATGAGAATGGAAAGCCAACGGGAATGGGAGAAGCAGTCTCTAAGACCATTCCCGTCACAAGGGAGCAAAAAGGGCCTGCAAAGCCACAGCATCCTTGCGCCTACACATACACATACACATACACATACACGTGATACGAAAGGAATCATAGTGCAAGCATGACTCATACCCATAGGCTGTGTTTACACCAGGCGTTTCAACCCCCGGTTGAGTTCGACCCGGATCGAGTTTCAACCCGCCATGAACACAGATTGACTGGCGCGCATGACGCATTGCACTTGACCCGGGTTGATTTTAACCCTCCCCTGGGGTAGGGGGGTGGGGGGGGGGTGAAATTGAGAAATCGTACCACCGTACTTCTGTGCGTATCTCACGCCAGGTTTGCACGGTCAGATTTCACGCGAAGGCATCCACGTGACCATACAGGACCCTAGAAGTGGACTTTTGGCGGTATATCAGTATCCCGGGTCAACTGTCTTCATATAAACACCCACCTATTTTTTTTCCATCGTACAGACTTTGAACCCGGGCTGAACTCGACCCGGGTTGAAAATTCTCATGTAAACACAGCCCTAGCCATAGCACATACTGCACAGCGCAGTTGTAGAAGCGCATGATCGCGGGTACGAAAGATTTTCAAAAAACACAAATAGTCATGAGAGCAGCTCAAACAACTACTTCCTCCGCGTCATCGAAATTGTCGCAGTTTGACTTTTGATATAAAACGGGGTATTTACTCACCAGCACTCGTACCAGAGGCAAGGAATCGGACATAGGCGTTAGTCATCAGTATAGGGTGACAGCAAAGTTCTATTTTTTGTTATTGGAAGCTGGAATTTTTGAACTAGACGCAATTTCTTCGCTGATGTCGCTGCGATGGTAATTTCGACTCGCTGAGATCAGTCAGGCGTTGCAGCCTGCACATTTCTCGTGCTTATGGCCATTCACTCAAGCCTCATCACTGTTTTACCTTAGCTGGGGTGAGAATGACTTCGTGGAACAAGTGGCAGCGCATGGAGAAACATCGAGGCGTCAGCAAACTAAATGCCTGCAACAGCGATAAAATTTGTCGCTCTGGCTGAGACACTCAGTACATGATTGTACCTGCAAGAGCCGTGTAGACTCTACACGTAGTGCTAGTGATGCACGCGCAGGTGCCGTACCATGGTATACCAGTGATGCTCAAAAACAGGGCAAACTGAACGTGATAGTACACTTACCTGCATGAGCTGTGACCACACAGCTAAAATAAATCGGCATGCCACGGCTAAAAAAAGTTCATTTCAAGATCGAGGTGATTCCGCCGACGATAATCAACCGACCTCGCAACGATCGTGTATTCTTACTAGGCTTCGTTGGTGGTGAATTAGAAATCATCCAGAGCTAGCAGACGACAAGCATAGCAGCTCTTGTCCTGTGGAGAAAGTCAAAGCGTTTGAGATGAGGCGCGACCAACTTTCAACCTTCCTTGAAATATTTCGGAACGATATTTTTGCGTCCATTGACATCAGCGACGACGAGGACTTCATCTCTGCATGAAAACTCTCAGTCCAACTGTCCTGGAACGTTACTCTAGTCTTCAGACTATCATACTGTGTAATAAGTTTTGAATGGCTTAGCTTATGGAGTTGTCAGTAACAAGTGACAAATCACTAGTCAAACTGCGACAATTTCGATGACGCGGAGGAAGTACAGGTTTGAAGCGGAAACAGAAGAGAAGAGAGACGGAGACGCAAAGCAGAACGCGAGGAAGCAGAATAGAAGAGATATGGAGAAGCAAAGCAGAACACGAGCAAGCAGAAGAGAAGAGAGACGGAGAAGCAAAGCAGAACGCGAGGAAGCAGAAGAGAAGAGATATGGAGAAGCAAAGCAGAACACGAGGAAGCAGAAGGAGAGAATTATCAGCGTCAGTAGGACGACAGCATGGACACTCGGAACAGCGGAATGGACTACGGCATTTATTTATTTATTTATCGTCTCCACTTCATGGCACATAATAATACATAGCCAATACAAGAAAGGGAGGGTGAATCCAACCACGGAAAATAGCATAGCTATAGACTGGAGCATCTCCACGTGTGCGTTCGCACCAACTTGACTCAGAGGGAAATAATCAAATAAACAAACAATGTAAGGTCAAACAAGAAGCATTCGAGAGGCTGTCTTGAAACATGTGTAAATAGGCGAGTGGCGTCAAAACTAAGCAATAATTTGATATCTTATCATATTACACAAGGCAGAACAAGAGAGACCAAATAGCTTTCTCGTTACGTAACGAGAAAGCTTTTGGTCTCTGTTGTTCTGCCTTGTGTAGTGCGCTCTTCCCTTGTTAGGGTGTTGAGCACTATTTGCAGCAAGGTCTTCAGACACTTTGTCTACAGTCCACTTGGCTAATAACGACTGCGGATATAACGACAATTCGCAAATAACGAAAGAATTTCCATGCCCAGAGCAAAGTCCATTCTACCTGTATACATATAATGAGACTTCGGGTATAAGGACGCTTCGCGAATAAGGACACTTTTCTGATGCCCCGCTGAGTGTCGTTATACGCAAAGTTGACTTTATATCTTACCAGATTACGTACTAGATGAGTCCCGCTGTACAGCATGCACACTGATTTGTGCCTACACTGTTTAAAAGTTTTTAAAGGGGAAGTTAAGGCAAAAATTAAAATTTCACCAGTTGTAGTCTTCGGGGTGCTGAGTCGACTGGTCTTGGTCCGAGAAAGCTGAGACGCTCCCTTCCTACTTGAATCCCAATTGAACTCGCGCACTTCCACCGAAACTGGGTGACTGCGCCCTACTAGATGGGGATTTGTATGCAAAATGTCACTAAAAGCGCCATTTCGTTCTTATAAAAGCACGGATGACCGCGATTGGCCCATATGTTGTAGTCTTTTGGACGCTGAGTCGACTGGTTTTGGTCAGAAAAGGCTGCGATGCAGCGTTCCTCCTTTATTCCCAATCGAACATGGTTGAACAAGCGGTCACGTGCTCCTGGGTGCCCAAATCACCTGGTCACCACGCCAGCAGGCGACAACTTTCACACCAATGTTCAACTCGAGTGACAGGACTGCACCCAAAAAAGGTCAAACAGGCTAGTAAGCTGTACCCTGCAGGCACGTTGACCAGGTGACTGGCGTACGCAGGAGCACATGACCGCTTGTTCAACCATGTTCGATTGGGAATGAAGGAAGAACGCTGCATCGCAGCCTTTTCGGGCCAAAACCAGTCGACTCAGCGTCCGAAAGACTACAACATATGGGCCAATCGCGGTCATCCGTGCTTTTATAAGAACGAAATGGCGCTTTTAGTGACATTTTGCATACAAATCCCCATCTAGTAGGGCGCAGTCACCCAGTTTCGGTGGAAGTGCGCGAGTTCGATTGGGATTCAAGTAGGAAGGGAGCGTCTCAGCTTTCTCGGACCAAGACCAGTCGACTCAGCACCCCGAAGACTACCACTGGTGAAATTTTAATTTTTGCCTTAACTTCCCCTTTAACCGAAGATGGATGAGTATGTCATCTTCCACTGTTCAAGATGCTTGCAATGTGTTAGTTACAGCAAGAGAATGTGAAACTTGACTTAGATACGAGCTCGTATTATGCCTTTCACTCGCACTACTCAACGCCCCACACAACTCGTGCGAAACGCCAGCTAGTGTCTGACGCTGTACAAACATGTGTCTTCACCCAGTGCATCAGTGTTGTGTCATGTTCTATGCGTTGCTTTCCTTTCCCCCGGTGACCGGCAGGCCAACCGGTCGCAAGCGGCGCTGAACGAGATCTCCACGTACACATACACGGACGTGTCTCACTTTCTCATCCCGTCGCGCTCCGGCTCGCTATGGGCTATCAGCCCTCCGGCTCTGGAGGCGCTCAAGACGGAGCTGTCCGGGAGCAAGTCCTTTCTACCCATCTATTTCCACTGGTCGTTCAAGCGGTGAGCTATTACAGCAGTGCGGTACCTCTAGACATTTTCGAATATTCAAATTTATTTTGAACTTTTGAGGAAATTTCTTCGGGATATTGTTCAGGCAGTTCTCCCAAATTTTCTCATATAAATTTCTAGGCGATTGATAACAAGCGCCCAACTTCGGACGTTTTATGCACAAAGGATTCACAGATTTGATGTGGTACAGATGCTGGCCTAACAGTTTTTTGAAACCAGCGGTCTATACTTTTTGAAACGCACTGTAGTGCCGTCGTCGTTGTGTTCACCGCTTTAGCCGGCCCTCGGTGCAAGACAGCCCAACCTGTATCGACACTCCATTCATCTGAACCTTGTGTCCTAGCCCCTTTACAGTAAAACATGTCACTAAAGACCACCGTCACTAGCGACCGGCCTGGTACCACAGACCACTTTGCCAGGCACGGACGGACGGTCTCACATTCATATAGGGTTGTGTGGTGCAAACCTCCAACTAAGGACCACCTGCCACTAAAGACCGCTTTCTCTGGCCCCCAGGAGTGGTCGTTAGTCACAGGTTTTACTGTAATTCACATCTTAGGAGATAACCTTTTCTAAGTTCATTCTATGTTTGCATCATTTTTTTCTTACACTGATGATGGACCAGATGATGGGCCAGGCCCAAAAACGTTGCTGAACACTACAAGTGACGAATGCTGCGAAGACACCGTGTTGGACTCGAGGGACCCTTATCTTAGGAGATGCAATGAATGGACTCGGATGGAGAGCTAAGGATAAATTTATAGAAAAGAAAAAGGACCAATGAACTAAAAGTTACACTATAATGTTCACTAACACAGTTAGTCAGTACCGTCAGTCAGTACCGTCAGTCAGTACCGTCAGTCAGTACCGTCAGTCAGTACCGTCAGTCAGTACCGTCAGTCAGTACCGTCAGTCAGTACCGTCAGTCAGTACCGTCAGTCAGTACCGTCAGTCAGTATCGTCAGTCAGTACCGTCAGTCAGTACCGTCAGTCAGTACCGTCAGTCAGTACCGTCAGTCAGTACCGTCAGTCAGTACCGTCAGTCAGTACCGTCAGTCAGTACCGTCAGTCAGTACCGTCAGTCAGTACCGTCAGTCAGTACCGTCAGTCAGTACCGTCAGTCAGTACCGTCAGTACCGTCAGTCAGTACTGTCAGTCAGAGCCGTGCAATGTTATCGCATGAGCTGATTGTTTAGTAACTACTGGTGTTAGTGGACATTATAGAGTAACTTGTAGTTCCTTGGTCCTTTTCTTTTCTATAGATGCAATGAAATATAGTGTTGAAACGATCTCACCGGGTACTCGTTAGCTCGCTCGCCAGAAACTCGGCTCGTTTGTTCGGCCAGCTCGTTTGCACTCAAGAACACCGTACTCCGTACACATGGCAGTACATATCGACCGGGGAGTCGTAAAATATTCTATGACTCCCTGGTCGATTGAGAGTCCAGTGAAATCACTCGCAGTTACATTGACTGTATGAATGCACAACACCGAGTTGTTTCAGTTGTCTTTGCAGCTTTGATGGACTCCACTGATGTCTTGTTCCGCATCTGCTGACCTGTCGCAGGGCATGCTTCTGTCAACTCTCCATTCGAGTGAAAGTTATGCTCAGTCGTTTGGAAGTTTTCTCCCACGATGCAGCGAAGAACAGGGCTGCTTGCAATCTTTGCAAACGGTCTATTCTTATAAAGGCTGCTCAACGACGGCGCTGAAAAGACATCTCGACGCCAAACAGCAGTCCAAAGGGAGGCAGCAGCAACCCCAAATGCGGCGGTGATAATTTGAACCAGCTGAATTGAAAACAAATCGAACTTGGAAAAAAAATTTAAATCATATTTTGTCACATCAATGAAACTCGTTAGCTAGCTCGATAGCTTGCTCGTTAGTGGAACTGTTCGCTCGTTTGTTATAGATATGCTCGTTTCAACACTAATGAAATAGTTGTTTTCTTTACACAGGCCCCGATTGGACCCACCAGTGCAGTTTCCTTTCTCCTGTTCTTTCCGCTTTCGAATTTTGCACCCCCAGCTTTTCGTGCAATAATTTCAACTTTTCATTCACACCAAAGTCTTGTCGCGTTTTTTCCCGAAAATCACAGTTAGCAATCCCATCAATGTGCATATGATGAATATGTACTTTGAGTACATATTTTCATCTGTGTATGCTAGTATATCTGACGGTCCGTCTGTCTCTGTGTGTGTCTGTGCAGGCGATCGGCAACTGGTCTTGCGTCCGATGCCGTGTCTGGCTCCACCAGCAAGTTTGTAACCGATGATGAGCGTGCACAGCTGCTGGCAATCCTCACAGGAGATGCGCAGAATGTGTAAGATCTACATACTGATGTGCTGTGTGCACATACGCATGCACATACACAAGCACACACACATGCACACATGCACATACGCACACATGCGCACACGCACACCCACACATGCGCACACATACAGACATACGACACACACACACATACGCACACATGTGCACACACGCACGCACACCTCAGACCTCAGACATGCCCATCGCGGGAGCGATGATAGCGAACAGCTATGTTAGACATAGCAACTTGTGCTGGAATTACACCATTCAACAGCTTGCAAGGCTGATGAATTGACCGCCACTATTTTTAGCCTGGTATCCACCACACAGCTGTTTGAAGTGACTTTTTCTGGCCAGTGAATCCCTATTTTTCATTTTTCCATTTTTTCTTTTTTCTTTTTTTTCTTTTTCTACACACACACCACACCACATACTCCGGCATACACTGGCTGTTGGTAACCACCCAGGAGAATGAAAGAAAAGTCAGAAGAGTCTGAGAAAGAGAAGAAAGACGTGTGTGACCATAATCGTCGGGAATCGAACCCGCAACCTATCGATTGGAAATCGCTGCACATACCACTGCACCATATGGCACACATGCGCACACATACAGACATACGACACACACACACACATACCGTATTTCCGCAAATAAAAGGCCGTCCTCGTATACAACGCCTTCCTCGTATACAAGGCCGGGGCAGGGGGCGATCGAAAAAATAAAAGACCGTCTCCGATTAGAAGACCGGGGCTACTAAATGAGTCTTTGTTCTTGTGTTAAAAATAGAAGACTGTGCTCAAACTGTGGGAAAAAATAGAAGACCGTGCTCAAACTGTGTAGGAAGAAAATGGAAGAACGGGGGTAAAACTGTGTTGCGAGAAATAGAAGACCGGGGGTCAAACTGGGTTGAAAGAATAAAAGACCGTCCTCGAATACAAGACCGTCCTCGATTATAAGGCCGGGTTAGGACGAGGTTGAAAAATAGAAGACCGGCCTACTATTTGTGGAAATACGGTATGCACACATACATATATACACACACACACACACCTTGAACATGGCAATTACCGAGGGCAATGATACCGAAGGGACAATCTGCTAGCTTTGCGGTACGGAGCGTGGCGCTTGAGTATACAGTGAGGAGTATGAGCATGTTGATTGGCATGCAATTCCAAAGTGCATATTTTAAAAAGGTAAATAACTTCTTTGACCTATGCCATTGCTAGTTTACGCCTGACGTGTTGAGATACTGTGGGTGTAGCGTCTCACAAGCTTGTTTACTTTCACAGGGAGCGTGAATTTCGAAGTCTGAAGAAAGTGTTGAACGGTCTCTGCTGGGATGACCGCGCAACACCATAGCTCGGTGGCTAGAGCATCGCTAGCCGTTAGCAAAGGTCCCTCTTGAGGTGGTGAGAGTCAATTTTTTCTTCAGACCTTTTCCCATTTTCAATCCCTCGCACTTTTGAATACTGGCGTAAAGTCATGATATCTACATGTTTGTAGACACCGATGCTTTGTGTGTGCGTGTACGTATGTTGGTGCGTGTACGTATGTTTGTGCGTGTACGTATGTTGGTGCGTGTACGTATGTTGGTGGGTGTACGTATGTTGGTGGGTGTACGTATGTTGGTACGTGTACGTATGTGCTGGCGTGTGTCTGTACATATGTATGCTCTCGCAGTACGTTTAAAAACATCTTCCCCACGTTCATCAACGCTCCATCGAACCGGCGTCGCGAAGGCCATGTCTGCCCTGAATCGTGAGTTCACCGGCCGGGACACACGACACTGTGTATTGTCTCCTTTTTTTTGCTATCTCTCAAGTTCTTTTTTTAATTTTTTTTATCACGTAGCTCAACATCATCTAATCATCATCCCCTTACTGGAATCTATCCGGCACGAGCGAACCTGAACACGGCAGTTTTTTTTTTAAATTTAAAATAATAATAATATCTCGCAAGTATTGTGATAGACGTCGTGATAATACCGTACGTTCTGCATTGTGTGACCCGTGCTTCCTTGCCACATTTGAGGCCGGAAAGTCCCAGTATAGGGAGTTAAACATTCGGCCAGGTTTTTCAAAAATCAAGAGTGGTAACCCATGGCAAAATGTATGGAGGAGCAGGTCCAAATCTCAGATTTTCGAAATTTAAAGTGGGATTTTGAGCCTCAATTCGGTCACAAATTTACTATCTTGGATGAATGGGCTCTTCCGTAATCCACGTATTCTTATTGTTGTCTGATGATTGTTTTTTGCCATGAAACTCTGAGTAACAGCGAAGCAGCCCTATTTTACTTCCTTTTGTGTACCTCTTGCATAGTCTTATTGTTGCATTGTCACCTACACTGTCTGTGTGCACACAGGGGATCACCCGGTGAGTATACAGCTAGCACTGAGCACGTACCCACCGGGGTCGGACGCGCCGCAGCGCTGGTGGTCACTCTACAGCGAAGGAAAGCACGTCATCACTAACCCTGGTAGCGGTAGCGGCGGTGGTGTGAACGCCACTAACAGTGTGGAGATGATCATATTCAGTCCGAAGATCGCTGCGCCTCAGTTCTCCATATTAGCCGGGCAAGGGTGAGTGGCTGTGTTGCAGTGTGCTGGAGTTTTCATGTTGTGCTACCTCGGTGTTACTGTATTTTCTGCATTTGGGGCCGCTGTACTCGCTCGATTGTTTACTCCCTCAAGAACAAATGAACCCCACCCCTCACATGGTCACGTGGTCATGTGATCACTTGGTCACTTCCTCATTTGTCTGCTCTCTCACTCCGTAGCTCTCTTTCCTTAGCTCTCTCTCTCTCTTTCTCTATCTATCTCTCTCTCTCTCTCTCTCTCTCTCTCTCTCTCTCTCTCTCTCTCTCCGTCTCTCTCTCCGTCTCTCTCTCCGTCTCTCTCTCTCCGTCTCTCTCTCTCTCTCTCTCTCTCTCTCCGTCTCTCTCTCTCTCTCTCTCTCTCTCTCTCTCTCTCTCTCTCTCTCTCATTTTTTCTCCATCTGCGCATAAAATCTAGACTGACAACCTGCTTGTTAAATCATGCACCTGCTTTCAGGCGTAAAAACCCTGTTGTAGAGGTCTCAGTCCTCATTTGTTAGACTTACCTGTCTTTATAAATGTAACTTACTCTCTCTCTCTCCTCCTCCTCTCTCTCCCTCTCTCTCTCTCTCTCTCTCTCTCTCTCTCTCTCTCTCTCTCTCTCTCTCTCTCTCTCTCTCTCTCTCTCTCTCTCTCTCTCTCTCCCTCTCGTTCACTCTCTCTCCATCACTCTCTCTCTCTCTCTCTCTCTCTCTCTCTCTCCATCACACACACTCTCTCTCTCTCTCTCTCTCTCTCTCTCTCTCTCTCTCTCTCTCTCTCTCTCTCTCTCTCTCTCTCTCTCTCTCTCCATCACTCTCTGTCACTCTCACTCACTCACTCACTCACTCATTCACTCACTCTCTCACTCATTCACTCTCTTGCACACCTGTTCACCTGATCGCTCACCCCCTCCACTTGATCGCCTACTCACTCAGCCCCACTCTTGATGTTGTTGTGTGGTTACAGGATCATTGGTCTCTACATCTCTCTAGTGCTGGTTGTCGGCCAGTTCCTGCGACTGTTCTTCAAGAACATCTCGCATCGCATTCCCTTCGACGACCTGCCAAATCCGGACGCCATTCACGGCCTTGTCAAAGACATTTACTTGGTGCGTGAAAGTGGACGCTATGGCTTGGAGGAGCGCCTTGTTGGCCAGCTGTTCCTCATCTACCGCAATTCGACGGAAATGATCCGTCTCACACGGGAGAAGCCCATTGCCGGGAAGGTGAAGACAGAGTAAGCCGTCGTTCGCATTCTGAGAACTGCTGTTGGCGCCTGAGACCACCAGCCTACACTCAGTATCTTATGCCGCACACAACGATCATCTCCTGCTGGATCCTGCTACGAAATATATCTCTAGTTCCTGTGAAATGTCTACTTTCCCCATGAAATCTCTACTTTCCCATGAAATCTCTACTTTCCGTGAAATCTCTACTTTCCGTGAAATGTCTTCACTTTCTGTGGACGCCCCATCTCTCATGGCAATTTCAGCACTTCTAGGGATTCATCTCAGACTTAACTGTCCCTTGTTGTCTTCTGTGTCCCTTTGCCAGCCATTTGCGTAATGTGACGGCAATGTTGAGTTGGCTATTTTTCTATGAGATTTTTTTGGACCTTTCGAATCGTTTTACTTCAAGAGGCACAACACGACTTAGTGTTCTGTTGTTTTGTGTTTCGGTATCCATGGTATCGGGTATCCATGGTATCGGTTGCTACCGGACCTAACATACATGTAGGTTTGCGGCGCCTGCGTCTTTTTAACAGCTGTTTTTTACGTGCCCAACACAAAACTAGCCATTCCCCACAGTGTCCTGAGGTCTGTTTTAGTTGTTGTACATCATGTATGCCGTTCATATCAAAGGTTCTGCTTACACTGCGTATTCAAACTGATCCTTTGAATTCGTAGTTTTCCCAATCCTTTCAAAAATTAAATTTTACACTGCATAGTAGTAGTTGTCTTAAAATTGTCGTATTCTTACACTTGGCTCATTGGCAAGCTCATGAGATTTCATCACTCCGATTTTTATGACAATTCACTCCACCACTAGTGGATCCAGCTGCCTGTTGATTGGTTTTTTCAATGTACACGTTCTGTACCCAAGTCGTGCTCTTCTTTTTCTAAATAACAATGTTTCACCAGACATGAGTACCAGTACAAGCATGCATGGCATTAGCCTCTTTTGCAGGCAAAACAAACACAATGAAATTACTTTTTTTTTAACACTCCTGGAGGAGACAGTAGGCGTAAGATGGCAATGAATAAAACAAATTGTGCCGGCACAACCATGTACAAGTAAAAGATAAATGTACTAATTTCCAAAACGTTTTCGCGTGACACTCATCAGTGGAAAGTCGTCACTAAATTAGGAATATCCCAAACATCAATATACATGTACATGTACAGTGTATAACCAAAATGTTTAGGGAGTGCCGGTGACCGGTATAGCAAAATTCGTAACGTAAACTTGAAACAGCAACAAGTCACAGCGAACAGTAGCATTATGTAGCTTGTGACAGGTAATGTTAAAGGGGAAGTTAAGGCAAAAATTAAAATTTCACCAGTTGTAGTCTTCGGGGTGCTGAGTCGAATGGTCGTGGTCCGAGGAAGCTGAGACGCTCCCTTCCTACTTGAATCCCAATCGAACTCGCGCACTTCCACCGAAACTGGGTGACTGCGCCCTACGAGATGGGGATTTGTATGCAAAATGTCACTAAAAGCGCCATTTCGTTCTTATAAAAGCACGGATGACCGCGATTGGCCCATATGTTGTAGTCTTTTGGACGCTGAGTCGACTGGTTTTGGTCCGAAAAGGCTGCGATGCAGCGTTCCTCCTTTATTCCCAATCGAACATGGTTGAACAAGTGGTCACGTGCTCCTGGGTGCCCAAATCACCTGGTCACCACGCCAGCAGGCGACAACTTTCACACCAAGGTTCAACTCGAGTTTAACTCGAGTGACCATGGTGACAGGACTGCACCCAAAAAAGGTCAAACAGGTGTTATACGCATCCCACATTTGGATCCCGACCCCGGCATAATTCATACGCACTCCATTACCCCCTACCCTTGCATGCAGTAGTTCGTACACATTCCATTACCCCCTACCCCTGCATGCTGTAGTTCATACGCATTCCATTACCCCCTACCCCTGGCCCTGCATGCAGTAGTTTGTACACACTTCATAACCATATTTGACCCATTATCCCCTACCCCTAGCCTTGCATGCAGTAGTTCGTACGTACACACTTATAACCATATTTGACCCATTTCCCCGCTGCCCCTGCATGTTATAATAGTACCGTACACATTTGTAGCCCGTTTTCCCTCCTGCCCCTGCACATAAAAACCACCGTACACTTGATCTAATTACATCCCTTTATAGTGTACATAGTCGGGCTATACACATAATATACGCGCCCAGCTAAATGGGCGCGCTCATGCATTGCACCGTACATTCTATTCTAGTTCACTCTAAGATAACCAAACTTCGATAATCTAGTGAGAAGTCGAATCCACTCCCTAATGTTGATGTCGAATAATTCTGTCCTCGTCCTGTGAGATAATATATACTTTACCAACTCTCGTAAACTGGTATCTCTGGTGTGAAGCAATAACGGAAACCCGAATAGACAACATTGTGAATTGACAACATTGGCGCCCAACGTGGGGCTCGAACCCACGACCCTGAGATTAAGAGTCTCATGCTCTACCGACTATAATATAATACCGACTATAATATAATCTAGTGAGAAGTCGAATCCACTCCCTAATGTTGATGTCGAATAATTCTGTCCTCGTCCTGTGAGATAATATATACTTTACCAACTCTCGTAAACTGGTATCTCTGGTGTGAAGCAATAACGGAAACCCGAATAGACAACATTGTGAATTGACAACATTGGCGCCCAACTTTGGCTCTAATTACCCACTCCCTCGCTCTACCGACTACCAACGACTCTCTAATGAATATTCCCGGTGCCTTTCACTTCCCCGCGTGAGTAACTTCGATAAGCTTGTGTATCATATTAGTCATAAGTGCTTCTGCCTACCGTTGTGTTCTTGTTCGTTTTCCTTTTGTGTTAATTGGTGTCCTTTTGTGGTGTTTCGGGTGCATCAGACTTATCAGCCTTACTGTCTAGTGTAGCATACTTAGTACGAACCTGTTCGGTCTTCCATATTTGATCTTGAAAAAAAAAAAAAAAAAAAAAAAAACTATTCAATATGTCAAGTCAATCTTCTTGGATAATGCCCCGTCCATTCTCAGGCAAAGAGAACGAGGATTTCGAAGCATTCTTATTAGATTTCGATAATGCTTGTGATGCCAATGGTTGGGATGATACTACCGTTCTGGCTCGGCCTGTCCGTCCAGCCCCCATAAGAACCCGAGGGGAAGCATCTGGTTCACACTATACGGTTACACCATCTCCTGTTACGTCTACCCCGGCCCCACCTAAAGAGGCTACATTTTATACTCGGTACTCTGAAGCTTGTTCGGACGGTCCTTACGCACCTGATGATATTCCAACACCAAAGATTCATTATGCTGATGATACAAAGTCCAAGTCTAGTGCCAGTAGTAGTAAACCAGATGCCTCCCTCCCCACTAAAGACTATCAGTGTCCGGGTCCCCTTGGTCGTGGTTCAGATGTTGGGACTCCCGTTACTCATAACCCCTTTCTGACTGCTCTGGAGGCGAAGGGATGAAGATGCTGCACGCAAACTTCACTGTAAACTTGTATTGTTAAAGAGGTCACTTCGTGACAGTGCTGCACGTTTTCTATTAAGTTTAACAGTGGTAGAATGTGGGCAGTATGACACCCTTCGCAAAATCCTTACTGAGCGATACATGCCAGCCGAAGCCCAGTACGTCCGTAGAACCCAGCTACGTACGAAACGCCGCCAACATGGGGGAATCGTTGTCGACTTTAGCCGATGACATTCGTTTGTTGACAGCCAGGGCTTATCCCAGAGCAGGAGTACTAGAGAGGGATGATTATGCCATGGAATCTTTCATTCAGGCTTTAGGCAAGTCATTGCGTGCAAGGGTTAGGGATAGCCAACCTGAAACCATGCAGGATGCACTGCGTAGGGCTCTGTATTTGGAAGCACATTCATTTTGCTGATGCCTCTGCCAGACATGAGCGTAATCATGGTATAAATGATCCGTACAGTGCAGCTGTGTCTTCTGTACGAGATGAGCGTCCCCCTGGGTCTGGTTCAAAGGGTAATAGTAGTACCTCCCGTGCACAGCAGTACAATAATGAACCTGATACGCTCACCCGTCTCTGTTTGGCAGTAGAGAAACTAGAGACTCGCCTGTCTGTCCCTGTTAGTACTTTTAATGGTGATCCCCATAAAGGCCGTAAACCCCAGTACGATTCTTCCCATAATGAACCTACCTCTAATTCTGCTCGCTCTTATGGCACAGGCCAGTCCCGTGGCTCAGTCCAGGGCCCACCTTCTTTTGAGTCTGGTTACCAGACCTCCCATCATGATAATTATGCTAGGCGTTATGACCCTCCCCGTGGCTCAGTCCAGGGCCCACCTTCCTTTGAGTCTGGTTATCAGCCCCCCTATCACGATAATTTAGAAAAGCGATCCTGTCAGCTTTTCTATTATTGTGTTCACATGGCAGAAAAAACGACACCGCTATGCTACGTAAGTTTCTACGTAAGGTGCTCGGTATTTCACTTAGGCTACGTAAGTCTCTACGTAAGGTGCTCGGTATTAGATCTACCAACGCGTGGTAGCCGTGTGCTGTGCACGTGCACGGCAGACATTGTGTTCAGTGCATGCAGTCCGCGGATCCGTGTTCGGATGTGCATGCGCGAGGAACTTCCTTCTTTGGAACTGCTTCTTGCATGCATGAGCTGTTTCGGATATTTCGTCTCATGGCCTGGCTTATTTCGTTTCGGCGCTGCTGAGACCTCCTTTCGCGGAATATTACTCAATGACAGGTGAGTTGACCAGTTGCCTTTGATTCATTTGCTTGTGTTGACTCTTTCATTCAGGAAAAGTGTGCTGATTTTGGGGCGGAATGCAATAAATAATGGAAAAGTTGACAGGATCTCTTTTCTAAATTTTGCTTTTCTGCTGCCGAGCTGCGAGGCCTCCTTTTACGGAATACTCGATGACAGGTGATCTCTAAGTTGACCGGTTTCCTTCGATTCATTTGCTTATGTTCACCTTTCATTTACGGAAACGTGTGCTGATTTTATTCGGATTTAGATCCATTTTTATCTCTTTGCCCTTGTCTGCAGTGTGCGAAGAACGCGAGTTCAACTTCTTGACGGTAAGGCTTATGTTAGATGTGTTGTCGAAATACTCATATTCATTGTACATTGGTACGTTACAAGTAAGGCACTGGTCAGTGGCATACTATCGTTGGCAGTTCCCAATCTGGAGGGAAAGGTTCAAGTACCAATTGACCGAGTTTGCAAAATAAATTCGCATATCAGGGGAAATCTCTATTGTGGAGAGGTTCAGTAACTTGTTTGTTTCATACGAAACAAGCCAATGGGTGCAGTCTCGTCTCGTGAAAATCTCGTACTTGTATGATTGGATTTGTTTACTCAAGTCTGGGCTGTTTGATTTGTGAGTACCGCCGAGATTGCACTGCCTCAAATAACGTTTCGTGCCGCCAAAGCAAGAATTACGATCTGCAATCTGTTTGTAGTACCTGTAAGAATGTGGAGTACATGTATCGTACTTTCTCTGTTGCTGTTTGAGTTGCCGTCATGTTGCTAAAGAAAGGTTCAGTAGAGAGGTTCTGCAAAACGAAAATTCGAACGAAGTTTCGCGACAGTCCTTGCGAAAGTGTGTGCGAATTTTTGCACGAACTTTGCGTTCTGCACATTTTCGTAGTTTGCGCGGGCCAAGTGCACTTACGCCATGACCCGACCTCACGAAATTTCCTACGACAGTTCATTTCGCGTTCCCTGCAAGTTTCGCGTCCAAAGGTGCGAAGTTTCGCACTTCATGATGTAGAGCGAAAGTTTGTACGCATTTTCGTTTTGCAGAATCTCCCTAGTGCCTCAATTGTTTCATACGAGACGAGGCAATGAGTTGGTGTGGCTTAGAATCTTTCGCCGTAGAAGAAATCTATTCGTATGTCTATTGGAGATATAATTGTATTCTCCGGTTATAAAATAGGTTAAGCTCACAGAATAAATACCATCGGTCCCTTGGTGTTCGTCCTAAAGAGGTTCGACTGGATATCATTCATACTCACCAAAAGATGTGTAAGATTTTATTATTGTGGAGTGCCTTGTTTATCTCTCAGTACCTCCAACCATAGCCTTGTACCTTTTCTCCTCAGGATCAGTGTAGTTGTTGGAACGAGGTTTTGGACTCAGCAATGTATTCGTTTACATTTTAATACATGTTTATTGTTCCTCCTTTGCTGTGTTGTTTTAGACAATCGTGGACTAACAGTTTGAAGTCATTGAACTACTTCCAAAAGTTGTATCGACATCAACAGGATTACGATTTCAGTTTCAACATGATGCTGGATGACCTTATCACGATAACCCATGACTATAAACCATTATAGACACAGAATCAACAAAAACATTTGCGACACGCACCTGCCGCATGGCTACATTTCTCAAATAAATCTGATTGAGGGTGGAGAAATCTGAAATATCTGAAAGGCAAGACAATTTTATGACAGAGTCATGAAATTCTGCACCAGCAACATGCACAGAATGACCTCCGTATAAAAAAAGTATCACCACCACTGCATGCTCACATGTTTACCCGCAGAAGAACATGCATTATGCTAGTGCCATTTTCTGCAAGAAAAGGCTTGCACATCAATGCGTATAATATGGTATTGATATGATGTGAAGGCCATCATTTACATATTGATATAGGGCATTCCATTGATTGGTGACAGAAAAAACAAAAGAAATTATAGCAATAAAAACTGCTTTATGGCAGTTTTCTAAAAAAAGTTATTGTGTTCTAGTCCATGGACCCCGTCTAAAAAGTAAGAAATTAACGAAATGTGATAGCTGAAAATTAAAATTTCACACAAAACCTCACAATAATCACACACAGAATGAAAAGCTACATGCAGAAGACCTCTTCCCCTCGCGATCCTCTTTCCTATGCATGCATGTTGCCAATTGTTGGTGCAGTACAAGTTTAGTGTTGAAAGCAGGGAGTAGTATTGTACTACTCCCTGGTTGAAAGCAGCATTTCAAGTGTTGTGATTATTGTGAGGTTTTGTGTGAAATTTTAATTTTCAGCTATCACATTTCGTTAATTTCTTACTTTTTAGACGGGGTCCATGGACTAGAACACAATAACTTTTTTTAGAAAACTGCCATAAAGCAGTTTTTATTGCTATAATTATGCTAGGCGTTATGACCCTCCTCGTGGCTCAGTCCCGGGTCCACCTTCTTTTGAGTCGGGTTATCACGATTACCCTATGCCACATGGTCCTCCCCGTAATTTTGATCATGATGCATCCTATGCTGCTCGTCCTGATCCAGGGATGGCTTATGGTCCCCCTCCACCCCGTAGTAAACAAGGTTCCGGGTATGGTCCTCCTCGTCATGGTCCCCGTCCACATAACAGTCGAGTTGAGTTTAGGGACAACAGGAATGGTTCTCGTCCTCCTGGCCCATCTTCCCACCCCACCCGTTTCCATAATAGCCATTTAAACTAGTTACTGAGGCAGATTCTTCAAAGCTTGTCCGTAACTGTGATTATTCTACTCCATTTGAAGTTCCTGCCGATGACTCCGCTACACATAAGTATTCTAGTAATGAAAGCTTGTCAGTTTTCCCATCTGATAAGGATTCTAATTGTTCCGATAATTTTAAAAGTAAGGCTGATGGTTTGTTGCAGTCCGCTGTGCCCTTGAGTGATGCTGATTTTCATTCTGGGTATGACGGGGACTCACCTGTTGGTTATGAAGTGCTTGTGGATGAATCTCCGCGGGAAGCCCTTTATTCTAAGTATTTAGAGTGTTGTGATGATGACTTGGAGGCCCATGTCCCCCTTTTGCATGATGTTGAAGAAGATGAGGATGAACCCCTTCTTCCAGTTGTGCCTCCACGTCCTGTTTCCAACACACCCCAGAATAGTTTTAATGCCCTACAGTTGTTGATGGATGAAAATACGGATGTAACACCCGTTTTGCCGCTCGACTCCGCTGTTCAATTATTCATGGCCGAGAATTTAGACGAAACGCCTGTTTTGCCTTTCTGGTCTCCGGTCCAAGTAATGATGGAAAGCAATTTTGATACCACGCCCGTGTTACTTGCTGAAAAAGCTGGTTTTCACGATGACTTATCTGACGATGAGGAATACCTCGACTTGACCATCCCTAATGTTTCTGCACGCTCTAACGGATTTTACGTATCCGGTACTTTTGAGTTCTCCAATACAGCTGATAATTCAATTACCCCTGTTCACATACGCCGTATTCTAATTGATACGGGTGCCGCTGTTTCCCTAGTTAGCGAAAGTGTCCTTAAGCAGTCTGATGTTTTTCCGGATTACCACAGTGTTGAAGAGTTATTAGGTGTAAGGCGTCTATATTCTGCAGAGGGCCGCCCCATGGAATTTTCGGGAGCCGTTACCTTTTCATTGCAGCTAGACCAGACCAACACCCCCTTGGAATTTTCAGCCATTGTAGTCCCTCATTTGCATGAAGACTTCTTATTAGGTGCAGACGTACTAGTTAAATATGGCATAATTTTGAACATGAGTAATTGTACGTTGAGCTGGAGTGGAAGTTCGACTCCTCTAGTACCGTACATCCCCCGTAGAACTGTAGAGCCGCGGTCTCCAGTTCAGGACACTGCTGACACTTTGCATGAGCTGGTGCATTTTCCCCGCAGAACTGTGGAGCCACAGTCTCCAGTTCAAGGTAGCGATGTAATTTTGAATGAGCTTGTGAGCATCCCAGCTCGTTCAGAAGTAATTGCCATAGGCAGAATTGCATGTTCTTACTCGACTGGCTTGGTTGAGAGAATGCCCTCCCCTAATTGCAGTTCTGTACTAGTAGGTTCTACCTTGGTCAAGTCGAGTGTTGCCGGCGAAGTTCCTGTTCGTTTACTAAATCCGTCAGATTCCCCGATAGTTTTACGTGAGCATCATCCCATCGCCACTTGGCATGGAATGGAATCTTTTTCATTCGCTGAGTTGGACGATTGTTCCCCCACAGGTTCCCCTGTGGAAGGAGCGGCAAACCTATCAACATCTGCCACTGTATCCTCCGAGGAGAGAACATTTTCTCCCCGTTATGAGACCCCAGATAGTGTAATCAGTAACTCTGGAGTCCAGTTCCACGGTACTAGACCCCCAGATTTTAATGACTGCACCCCTTTTGCACTGATTGCTGTGGGAAATGTTGGTGCTGCAGGCAGACTTTTCCATGGTACTAGACCGCCTGAGAATAATTATTACTCCAGTGCCCCCTTGTGTGACGGTCTCCATTCTGACCATACTGTCAAGTGTTTGGAGCTGGTTTTTCATGGCACTAGACCACCAGAGTACAACCCTTGACTGTGTATCCGGCCTCTTCAGACTCATTAATTTGTTGTTTCGTCTGAAGTTGTATCCTCTCTGACACAAGCTTTGTGTTTAGTAACTCTTGTTGTTACTATACTGCAGACGCTTCCCCATTGACCGTTTTATGCCTATTCGTTTGGAGAAACGCACAGGAAGACATGTTTGAATGCTTGAGATGGAATGTGCCTTTTCTCCCCTCCTACCTCAACTTTCCCTGTGTGGTAATATTTGTTCTTCATACACGTTTGCTATGTCGAGAGGTTTTGCATCCTCGACGCCCTTTCCCCCTTTCCATCCGTGTTGAGATGCTTTAGAAATCCTCCACGCCCCTTCCCCCTTTTCCATCCGTGTCGAGATGCTTTGAATCCTCCACGCCCCTTCCCATTTGTGTCGAGATGTTTTGTATCCTCGACGCCCCTTCCTCCTTTCCATCCGTGTCGAGTTGTTTTGAATCCTCCACGCCCTTTCCCTCTATCCATCTGTGCCGAGATGTTTGTCGACGTTGACACTCCCTCCACTGTCTGGTTTTTCTTCATGACGTAGCAGTCTTTATGTAGAGTGGTGTAGATCCCTCTTTCCACCTCTAAATATTTTCACGCCAACTGACCCTATCAATTCTAACTGTCACGGTTTATATATATATATTTTTTTCATTCATTCAGACTTTGCGACTTCCCCACTTCCAAAGTTCCCTCTATTTACCCTTCCAACTATCATTTCATTAAGCCCCTTTGCTTGTCATCTCCAGCTGAGTGTTCGTCCTCGCTGTGGAGTTTAGCCCCTTCCCAAGTGAGAGGAATCATCACTCCCCTAGCTTCTTTCCCTCACCTTTGGCCCATTTGTTTCCACGCCTCCAGCTGAGTGTTCGTCCTCGCTGTTGAGCTTCCCCCAACAGCTTTTGCATTCTTGTTGTGCGCTTGTGGTTGTGTTTTGTTTTGTGTTCGTTCTGAGTTGAGCTTACCTCAGGATGTTGCATCCCCAGTTCTACTTCCGTTGCAACTCCGACTAGCAGCAGGAACTTCCCCAACGGAGTTACTCCACTTCCAGAACCACAACATGCGCGACTCCTGATCTTCTCTGCTTGCACCTACTCTTCTTTTGGTTCCCTCTTTTTTCTCTCTCCATCTCCTTCTATCATTCACTTGCCTTACACGTGTTCTGTTTGTACATGTGGGTGTCTGCGGAATGCGTGCATGTCGGACTCGTATGTGCGTAGTGGGTTACATGTCTGTATATGTGTGCTTGTTAAAATGCATGCCTCATTTTTAGTATTATCAATTTTTTTTTTCCTAGATCGTGGGGACACGATTTTTGTTCCCCACGGGGGGAGGTAATGTTATACGCATCCCACATTTGGATCCCGACCCCGGCATAATTCATACGCACTCCATTACCCCCTACCCTTGCATGCAGTAGTTCGTACACATTCCATTACCCCCTACCCCTGCATGCTGTAGTTCATACGCATTCCATTACCCCCTACCCCTGGCCCTGCATGCAGTAGTTTGTACACACTTCATAACCATATTTGACCCATTATCCCCTACCCCTAGCCTTGCATGCAGTAGTTCGTACGTACACACTTATAACCATATTTGACCCATTTCCCCGCTGCCCCTGCATGTTATAATAGTACCGTACACATTTGTAGCCCGTTTTCCCTCCTGCCCCTGCACATAAAAACCACCGTACACTTGATCTAATTACATCCCTTTATAGTGTACATAGTCGGGCTATACACATAATATACGCGCCCAGCTAAATGGGCGCGCTCATGCATTGCACCGTACATTCTATTCTAGTTCACTCTAAGATAACCAAACTTCGATAATCTAGTGAGAAGTCGAATCCACTCCCTAATGTTGATGTCGAATAATTCTGTCCTCGTCCTGTGAGATAATATATACTTTACCAACTCTCGTAAACTGGTATCTCTGGTGTGAAGCAATAACGGAAACCCGAATAGACAACATTGTGAATTGACAACACAGGCTAGTAAGTTGTACGTGTGTGAAGCAGCCATACACGCCATGCGCACTGCCTTCGCCGACGAGGCAACAGAGGGTGTCTTGTTTGCCGACGCTTCCAATGCATTTAATCGCATCAACCGGGACGTATGCCTGCGCAATGTCCAATGCCTGTGTCCTGAGCTGGCGACAACTCTTGTCAACACATACCGAAGCCCTGCCCAGCTATTTGTGGATGGCGAGACAGTGTGGTCTTGTGAGGGCACCACCCAAGGGGACCCGCTCGCCATGGCCATGTACGCTATCGCCACAATCCCCCTCATTGAAGAATGCCGTAGCAGTGGAGCCACCCAGAGTTGGTACGCCGATGACGCTACAGCAGCGTCAACACTGCTGCCACTTCGCCACTGGTGGGACATCCTATCACAGCGCGGTGAGGCCTATGGATACTTCCTCAACCCGGAGAAATCCGTACTACTAGTGAAGCCTGCACATCTCGAGCGTGCCACTGAATTGTTCGCTGACACACGTATCCAAGTCCGCTCAGATGGGTACCGACATCTAGGTGCAGCACTCGGCACCCCGGAATTTGTAGCGGCTTATGTCACGGGCAAGGTGAACACATGGTGCAAGGAGGTTGACAAGCTGTCTACATTTGCCCACTCCCAGCCGCATGCAGCGTATTCCACCTTTACGCACGGTCTACGGCATCGCTGGGCATTTGTTGCCAGGACAGTACCCAACACAGCTACCCTGCTGGAGCCCTTGGAGCAGGCGGTTGTACACCTGCTACTCCCAGCCCTCCTCGGTCGCCCCTCTCCAGGCTCTGCCGAACGGAAGATCCTGGCTCTACCATGTCGTTTGGGTGGCCTGGGACTAATCATCGTCTCTTCGTTAGCAGAACAGTTCCACTCATCCTGCCACATCACCCAAACGCTGGTTGAGGGAATCCTCTCTGGCATGTCCTACCTGCCCGACGTCACGCAGCTTACGCTGCACAGGAAGTCCGAAGTCCGCAGCCGACAGCGGAATAAGGAGTCAACCATCGCCAAGGATGTCGTCTCAGCCGCTTCACAGGAATTGCAGCGTTGTGTGGAGCTTGCTTCGCTGAAGGGGGCCTCCAATTGGCTCACGTGCCGGCCACTGAAAGTCCACGGCTTTTCCCTCAGCAAGGCTGGCTTTCGCGACGCCATCCATGTTCGCTATGGCTGGGTCCCCCCAATGCTGCCGTCCACCTGCGTCTGTGGTCAGGCATTCAGCACCGCGCATGCCCTGTCGTGCCCTATTGGAGGGTATCCGTCACTCCGGCATAACGAGCTGCGAGACATCACCGCCTCACTGCTTTCACGCGTCGCACATGACGTAAGTGTGGAGCCGTCTCTCCAGCCACTTTCCGGGGAACGGATGAGGTATCGTACTGCAATCAGCGAGGATGGCGCCCGCCTAGATGTTGCTGCCAGCGGGGTGTGGGGCGGCCGTTTCGAGAGGACATTCTTTGATGTCCGGGTATTTAACCCTTTTGTCCGATCGAACACCGCTCCCTCCCTCAACAGCACGTTCACTAAGCACGAGAAGGAGAAACGGCGACACTATGAAGAGCGTGTTAGGGAAGTAGAGAAGGCATCGTTCGTCCCCTTGGTGTTTTGTGCCTCCGGTGGTCAAGGCAAGGCTGCCTCTGCTTTCCTCAAGCGCATTGCATCAATGCTGGCTGAGAAGCGGAAGGAACCGTTCTCCATGGTGATGGCTCACCTTCGTTGCCGCCTAGGGTTTGCCCTCATCAGATCGGCGATTGCAAGCTTAAGAGGTCATCGATCCAGGCGAGCACCTTTGGATCAGCAGCTGGAGTGCCCCTCAGCTCTAGTGAATGCTGAGTGTCGTCTGGGTTAACCCTCACCTCTTGTTATGTGGCTGTATTGTTTTCGCTATTAGTTAGTTTTCTTTGTTATGATTTCTTTTTTTTCTTTTTCTTTTTTACCAGGCGTGGGCCATCCCCTGAATTCATAGGTGCCAAACATTCTTTTTTCTTTAGTTTTCTTTGTTAATATGATTTCTTTTTTTCTTTTTCTTTTTACCAGGCGTGGGCCATCCCCTGAATTCATAGGTGCCAGACATTCTTTTTCTTTCTTTTTCTTTTTACCAGGCGTGGGCCATCCCCTGAATTCATAGGTGCCAACTCGTAAAAAAAAAATAGATCTACGTCAAAAAAAAAAAAAAAAAAAAAAAAAAAAAAAATGTAGTGAGCCATTCAAAAAATACGAAAATTTTGAAAAGTAAAAAAGTAAGTTGTACCCTGCAGGCACGGTGACCAGGTGACTGGCGTACGCAGGAGCACGTGACCGCTTGTTCAACCATGTTCGATTGGGCATAAAGGCGGAACGCTGCATCGCAGCCTTTTCGGACCAAAACCAGTCGACTCAGCGTCCAAAAGACTACAACATATGGGCC
Organism: Sycon ciliatum; assembly: GCF_964019385.1. Taxonomy (NCBI): domain Eukaryota; kingdom Metazoa; phylum Porifera; class Calcarea; order Leucosolenida; family Sycettidae; genus Sycon; species Sycon ciliatum. The sequence continues at coordinate 19,188,736 of NC_088643.1, read as the reverse complement.
AATCGCGGTCATCCGTGCTTTTATAAGAACGAAATGGCGCTTTTAGTGACATTTTGCATACAAATCCCCATCTCGTAGGGCGCAGTCACCCAGTTTCGGTGGAAGTGCGCGAGTTCGATTGGGATTCAAGTAGGAAGGGAGCGTCTCAGCTTCCTCGGACCACGACCATTCGACTCAGCACCCCGAAGACTACAACTGGTGAAATTTTAATTTTTGCCTTAACTTCCCCTTTAATGGATGTGTAAATGTAGGAAATGTACTGGATGTGTGGATGGATACTGTGCGATGAGTGGGTGCGTGCTATTTGAAGAGTGTGAGAGCTACTGTAAAAGCCATTATTTTAACGAGGCGCATATACATGTATATCGATTTCTCAAAATTGACTAGTTTACGTGTACCAAAGGTAACGATTTTCACTCATTCTCAACGCTCAATAGGACAGCCAGTATATGTATCGATTTCTGTATAACGATTTCTATTTTAACGACAGATTTCTCCTCGTTAACTCGTTAGCACTTCGTATATATGGCTTTTACAGTATTACATTTTCCTTCTGCTTACACAGAACAGGATCACGTAGACGTACATGTACGTGTATGTAGACAGCTTCTAACACCTGCAACTGCTTTAACCTACATAATTTTGCACACCGAATAATAAACACTGAACCAGGAATCGTCGGAAGAATAAATTACGACACCCCGGACTTGACGCCAAATTGTACACAGCGGACTTCTTCTTATCGACACTGAACTTCTCTTCCTCAACACTCCCATCCTCCTCGTCACTTTCCTCCTCTTCATCGCTGTGACGCTGTCCCCATCCGGGCCATCGTTCTCATCACCCGCTTCCATTTCAGCACGTCCACGCCATCTGTTCCTAGACCCGTCATCACCAATCCTCGACTTGCTGCTGACAATACTTCCTTCTCCTGGTCCGATGTCTCCTGATTGCCTGAACCGTGCCTCCTCCAGTCTCTTGCTTCGTCTTAGCTGTGTATTGTTTCCGTTTGAGTCTACGTGGTAATACGTGATGCCGCTTCGACAATGGAAACGTTTATTGTCTTTCGATATTTGCAACAGGACTAAAATCGATGGAGTTACGACAGTTTTACGGTACGTACACAATATCAGTCGTTAATGACTGATGCACCGCAAAGGGTTAAGTCAATCTTGATGTTGTCGATCCATCTGGTTACGGGGCGTCCTCTAGGCTTCTTGATGTCTTTGGTGTTGATTGAAAGTCTTAGAGCTTTGTAGGATGTTGAGTCACTGCCTTCTCTGATTAATGGCCGAACCATAACAAGCGCCGTTCCCTGCATGTTCTGGTGATAGGCAATCCGCGATATTCATGTTAAAACAAAATGGCGTCACGATTTATTGAAAGTGGTATAGTTGGTGGTGCGAGTGTTCAAAACCATTTGAACTTCATACTGTTCGTCTTCTTTTTGACATGCTCTCTTTCCATCGTCCTTAGCTTTTGTTTGTTGAGAGCTGTTTTGACTTTCTCCTATACCTCTGGGGGATGCCAAGTGATGGTTTTGAGAGGCTGGTGATGGCTGTGAGCGAGAGTTTGCCGATCGGCGTCGTCCTCGCTATAGCGATGAAAATACTAGTTACTGCGCACCTGGCAGATATCACAACACGTCGGAGCGTCCAGGAGCAAAGGAATCTTGGGTTTTCACTGGAATCTAGTTCCTCCAGCATCGTGTAGCCCACCGTCGGTGAATGGCGGTCCAGAAAGGTCGAACCTGGTCTTCTGCAGCATCTCGCAGTCCTGCGAGGCACACTGAATACGCCTGTCATGTATTCTACAAATAAAAATCACGAAGTAGTGGACTTTACAGTGATGAGTCTATCCTGTATGCTGCAAAAGACGCAGGAAATGTGACAGGTGTCTGTACACTCAGTGACTGGACGCCAACACCCCAGTCTTCTCCTGCAGGATCTGTTTGACATTGACATTATGCAGTAGGTCGGCATTGACCTGGTTTGGCAGCTATCGTAATAGTATCTGCCTGGTTGGATGTAGCAGGTTGGTGTTTGCTCGTCGTCCAGTCCGGAATTTTCTTGTAACTCACGGTGGAGTACGCGCAGGGTTTGTGATCATCCCTGTTCACTTCAATATTATCAAACAACGTTCCCTTTGTCACTCATCTTATCCTGAGTACTGAATTTGCTGACAATATTGCACCACAGTTGTCACAACCTACCGCCACTGCTGGCGGTAGCGACTGGTTCGTCAATGGCGGTGACCAGGCTGACTGACTAGCTTCGAGACTGCGGCCTCGTTGTCAACCCCGCGGCAGCCTAAAGGTTGATTTTAAGGATCCAGCCTCAGCGCCATGTTGACGATGCCCTAGTGACTGTGTGTCATGGATTGCTTTACCATCAGCGGTCATTGCCGTCCACCTTGGTGCAGCCCTCAACAACTGGCTCAGCCCATGGGAGTCCGAGGCTCAAGTGGACAAAGTTGTTGCCAAAGTAGCTCAGAAGATTGGTGCATCGTGGTGTAGGTGAGCACATAACTAGGACTTCCCAGCGCCTATTTGTCCAGGCTGCGATAGTATGTGACATGCTGTACTGGACATTCTTTTCAGCACTGCAAGGCCCGCAGCTGGACCGACTGCAGGGGCCGCGCACATGCAGGCCGCCTGTTGCCAGTGCAGCATTCTGGAACGTTCCTTCCTTCTGAGATCCGTGGAATAATAACTTTCTTTGCTTCAAAGCAAGTTGCTTACCTTTCTGTTGTGCTCCCAGTGTCCTTACAACAATAACCTACAGCAATGTTTTATTTTCCTTTCCATTCCCCAACCAATGAATACTACGACGTCGATTCTATATCTGAATACTTTAGTGTGTGCCCGCGCACGTACGTGTGTGTGTGTGTGTATACCTCACTCGCCACTCGAAGTTCTGTTCCCCATCCCTGGAACACTGCCTGTTCTTTCAGGACCTGCCATCATCTGCGGATGGGCATTCAATGATTGTATTGTGTGTGTGTGTGTGTTTCATTCAGAATCAGATCCGCTATCGTTGCTATAAGAGAAAATCTGTGGGTTCACATCCAGTGCATTTGTAGATTTGCGTGCTTTTCTTGCCACGGGCGCATGGGACATTGTGTGTGTGTGTGTGTGTGTGTGTGCGTCTGTGTGTATGGGGATATTGTCTGTACCGGCTTTTGGTACTAATGTTCAGGTCTGTGCATGCATGTGTACATGAAATTGTTCGGTTCTGTGCATGCTATTGCTATGTTGTATATTGTTGTATGTATGTGTGCATTTCCACGAACAGTGTAGATGAGCGTGGAGAGTGCATTCATCCCTCATCAACCACTTCCCCTTGGGCTTACGAGAGTTTTTTCTGCGTACCTCTCATTTTTGTTTGTTTCTCTCTGATACTGTATTGATGCCGGTACCTGTACCTCGATGTGTTCCTCTATCTGCAGTCACCTTTAACCTTCGGTCAAGTTAACGTTTATTGTGCTCTATTTATCGTGCGAATCAAAATAAACAATAATAACACAAGTCGTGCTAGAGTGACGACATGTGCGTGTAGTAGGGTTGATGCGATGGGAAGTTATAATTAGGTGGAACAGAACACACATTGGGCAGATTGATTGGGCATCATTGATTGTGCTCAGTCTAAACAGTGAACATAATAATTATCTCCAGTGACAGACTGTAGCAGCTAGCCTCCAATAGGTAGCTGGCACTAGTCGCTACTGCTTCAGTGCTTGTTTGACAGGTGCCGCCAGAACCCCTGTTGTGTCATGCTATAGATGCACATGCCCTATTCTGGGGCATACTGAGGTTCAAAGCACCCGCACTTATCCAATCACCCACACGCACTCTCTTTCTCACGAATGCACACAAACACACACACACACACACACACACACACACACACACATGCGCGCTCACACTCACACACACACACACACACACGCACACACACACACACACACACACACTTGGCAGCGGGACTACCAGCTAGATTCACTTGACCTTGCACGCAAAGTTACAGAGGTAGAACTTGTTTTCATGACGGCACTTGGACACAAGCTCTGACCTCTTGTTGAGGGAGCGGGTCTTGTTGGCCCAGGCAATCTCCAGCTTCTCGGCCAGACACAGGTTGCAGCGCTTCGAGATGTTAGAGTATGGTGCGGCTCTCCTCACAACGGACCACCTGATACTGTAAGGTTTGTTTTCATCCTTCAGTCTCCAGATGTGTCTGGACAGTCTCGTTGAGGTCTCGTGCTTCTTGTGGCGAATAGTATGTTGAAGACCTCAACGAGACTGTCCAGACACATCTGGAGACTGAAGGATGAAAACAAACCTAACAGTATCAGGTGGTCCGTTGTGAGGAGAGCCGCACCATACTCTAACATCTCGAAGCGCTGCAACCTGTGTCTGGCCGAGAAGCTGGAGATTGCCTGGGCCAACAAGACCCGCTCCCTCAACAAGAGGTCAGAGCTTGTGTCCAAGTGCCGTCATGAAAACAAGTTCTACCTCTGTAACTTTGCGCGCAAGGTCAAGTGAATCTAGCTGCCTTTGATTTTGTTGACTGCATGTAGACAGCATCCAATACTGGCAATAGTAGTACTCGTAGACCTTGGCTCTTTGTAGGTCAACCACCATCGCATGGATCGATCGGTGACTATGCACTTGGAGGTTGGAATAGCCCGCGCTGAACAGATCTTGCCATGGCCCAGGGAGTGAACTCGCTTACTCGACTATCCCGGTTTTAGTTAACCAGCATGAGTGGTGCAATTTGTCCATACCATGTTGCGAGCTCACAGTTGTTTGGGCAGGTTTTGAGCTGCACCACGAAACAAAGCGAAATAACGGCGTGACTGTAGAGCAAGGAAGCGGCGAGACGGCACTTCCAGGACCAGACAGGCAGTAGAGATGTGTTCACAGCACGAGCAACCTCTCAAACCCTGCCGGTACTCCACAGTTACAAGAAAATGTCGGACTGGACGACGCGCCAATGCAAACCTGCTACATCCACCCAGGCAGATAGCTGCCAAACCAGGCCAATGTCGACCCACTGCATACCGGTATGTCAATGTCAAACAGATCCTGCAGGAGAAGACTGGGATGATATTGGCGTCCAGTGTACGGACACCAGTCACATTTCCTGCGTCTTTTGCAGCATACAGGATAGACTCATCACTGTAAAGTCCACTACTTCGTGATTTTTATTTGTAGAATACATGACAGGCGTATTCAGTGTGCCTCGCAGGACTGCGAGATGCTGCAGAAGACCAGGTTCGACCTTTCTGGACCGCCATTCACCGACGGTGGGCTACACGATGCTGGAGGAACTAGATTCCAGTGAAAACCCAAGATTCCTTTGCTCCTGGACGCTCCGACGTGTTGTGATATCTGCCAGGTGCGCAGTAACTAGTATTTTCATCGCTATAGCGAGGACGACGCCGATCGGCAAACTCTCGCTCACAGCCATCACCAGCCTCTCAAAACCATCACTTGGCATCCCCCAGAGGTATAGGAGAAAGTCAAAACAGCTCTCAACAAACAAAAGCTAAGGACGATGGAAAGAGAGCATGTCAAAAAGAAGACGAACAGTATGAAGTTCAAATGGTTTTGAACACTCGTACCACCAACTTACTATACCACTTTCAATAAATCGTGACGCCATTTTGTTTTAACACGCATACGGTCCATTGGTTAGACAGCTTGTATAAGTTTTTTATATTCGATATTTTTTGGAGAAACACTACGCCGAGAATGGATCGTAGTTTGCGGCGATGCCACGTGTCGAGCCTGTTGCCGAGTGCTGCTGTCAAGGTCCACAGACCACAGTTGTATAATAGAACCGGAAGGATACTGAGTGTGGTAAACATAAGCAATCTAGATAATAAAGCGTGTCATTGTTATGACTGTGCTGCCAAATTTGTTTTGTTAATTGCCATTTTAAAATGAAATTAATGCAAATCTGGTGAAGAACTCAACAGGAAATCATTATCATCATCATCATCATCATCATCATCATCATTTGAACAGCCTCTTGTACGGGCAAGCAAAAACGCAATACATCAAAATTCAAATAGAATGAAAAAAGAGAGGAAAATGAACACAAAGTGCACTGGAACTCAATATAAAAAGGAACGCAAAGTGCAGTTGAACACAATGGGGCCACCAATCGGAGAAGACCGGCTCATAATGGAAAATAAAAGAACAAACATAAGACACCCGTACACATCAACGTGCTCTGCAAGGAAATCATCATCATCATGTGACCAAGCCGCTTTTACGGGCAACAATATTATGAATATAAAACGCAAGGTATTGTAAGAGCAATTTTCTGAAAATAATGTTAAAACACGAAATATAAAAATGCATTATCACACCGTAGCCACTTTTATGGGCAAATTCCAATACAAGGCAATAAGAAAACGAGGATGAAGTTAACCTTTTAACCCAAAGAAAAGACAAAAGATGTCAACAATAGAACTACAAATATAAAAAACAAACATCAGGTCATAAAAACTACTTTAAAACATAACCAAATGACAGCAAAGCGTGGAGAATGAGATTGACTTACAAAACAAAAGTAGTCCTACTATGCTTACAAAACAGAATCTACCTACACACAGAATCTACCTACACCACTAAGGAAGAAACATTAAATGATTGCAGTCTCACAAACACCGGCCTCTATCTAACGACCCATCAAACAATAACTCCTGAAATTCTTGACTGACTTTTTCTGGTAGGAGGTACGGCAGCCACGAAAACAGGTCACTGCCCAACGGAGTAAAGTGAACGAGAGCAGGCACCGCAATCGACCCATAACCAGCGAGTAGGCCAAGTCACTGTGTTTATCGACATACTGGGCTGCAAGACACTTGAGAAAGCGGTCTGCCTCCCGGCCACAGATGCCATTCGTGGCGAAAACCAACGGGGTGAACGTGCCTCGGTCTATATTCACAACACGCGCTCCGTATTCTCGCTTTTTCATGCCTTCATGCTTTTGGAGATGGCGCTGGACTTCTGGACGCGACAGCAGGTTTGGCTTTGGGTGAGTCACCCGAACATCAAAAAAAGCCTCCTGCTGCCTGGACCAGAAACCCCGCGCCCTCACATCGAGGCGAGCTTCGGATTTCCTGTTGGCTGTACGATGGGGAAGATCCTCCCCGTCAAATGGCGCTAGCACCGGCTCCACCTCCACGTCAGGCAATACCTCCGACAGTACACCCGCCAGCAAATCGCGAACATCATTATGGCGTGCGATGGTGTAGCCGCCAGTAGGACAAGCCATTGCATGCTCAGTGGTTAGAGTTGCTCCACAAACACAAGTCTCAGGGAGGCCATCCAGCTCCAAACCGTATCGGAAGCAGAGAGCATCCCGGAAATCAGATTTATTGAGTATGGTTACTGGCTGATTGTATGACGGTTGGGCGGTCAGCCAGCTGGAGGTGCCTTTCTCACCCGCTGTTTCTAACAGTAGCCGCTGGCACGGAGACAGTCCAGGGCCAATCTCTGCCTGCACACCACGCGAAATCTGGACCCGCCGTGCTCTCACCCGGCGCAGCCCAGCACGCACCGCAGCAACAGCCTCAGCGACACCACACGGACCACTAGGATTAGTCTCGCCAGGCTCTTCGACGCCTAATCCCACGGCAACAGGCTCCGCACGCAGCGCAGAGAGCGATCCGGCATCAGGTAGTTGGTCAAGATCAGGCGGAGGCGGACCCGCAGGTGGAGGCGACAACGCGCCAGCATAATCAGGCGGAGGCGGTCGCACATGTGGCTGGTCTAGACCAGGCGGAGGCAGCGACGCACGAGCACAGTCAGGCAGAGGCGGTTCCGCAGGCGGAGGCAGTGACACGGCAGCACGGTCAGGCGAAGGCAGTCGCACCGGCGGTTGGTCTAAGCCAGGTAGGGGCCGTCCCACAGGTGGAGGCAGCGACGCACCAGCACAGTCAGGCGGAGGCGGCCGCGGAGGCTGAGGCAGCGACGCATCAGCACAGGCAGGCAAAGGCGACCCAGCAGGCAGAGGCGGTGACATATTAGCACAATGATGCGGGGGTGGTCCCATAGGTGGTTGGTTAAGATCACGCAGAGGCGGTCCCGCAGGCGGAGGCAGTGACGCACCAGCACAGTCAGGCGAAGGCGATGATAGCGCAAGCTGAACCAGAGGATCAGTGGCACTGACAGAGGCCTGATGTTCCCCAGCCGCCGTCTTCGACAATATGGGGACGGCGAGGCCCCAGTGTCGGACAGGCAAAGCCATTAGCCGACGTTGGTGGCTGGCCTGCGCAATTCCATGACCCAGCAAAGCCGGCAGGAAATGGTCACTGAGGATCTCATCCAAGGCCTCAAAAACGCCTGTCGAGAACGGCATTGAGCGCAAGTGGTAAGTCCACCGTGATGACAGGGCCTTGGAGAAGACGGTATACGCCGCATGAGGTTGAGTCTGGGCGATCTCACACAAGGTGCGCAGGTCACCAGCCCATCTATCCGCCAACTGCCCCATATAAGAGCGGCAGAAATCTTCTGACCCTAGGGCGCCCCCGAGGAATCGGCCGCCAGCGGCGGTAATCTGGATGCCACTGTCGAAGAAGATTTCTCTGGCCCTATCCAGATGCTCTGGCTTTGTGATCAGAACAGTTTTGGACGCGTTCGGGTAGTAACCATAACCAGGGCCAATGGCCCGGAGTTCATCCCAGTAATTCCGAAGGCGAGCCAGAAGACCTGCACCCGAGTCATCATCCGCGAACCAAGATTGGACAACACTGGGGCATGTCGCAGCCAGGCGCCTGACCAGTGGCATGATCGCCACAGCATAGGCTGCCATAGCCAGTGGGTCGCCCTGAGCCGTGCCTTCACGCGATTCGATTTCACCTCCACCAGACACAAACAGGCGGGAAACTGATCCATACGTGTTACGAAACACCGTTGCAAGCGGGGGGCAGAGACGCGGAATGTTGTGTAGCGCAGCCTGCCTATTCAATGCATTAAATGCATTGGAGGCGTCCACAAGCAAGACACCCTCAACCCCCGGGCCAGCGAACAGACGGGACATTGTGTGTACGGCGGCTTCGCAGGCAGATGGAACGCCCACACAGAGTTGGACAGGAGCTGTTACACTCAGCACATCACTTTCCACTACTGACATCACGGCACGACCAATGATACGCCGGTACACTTCGCCCACAGCGATGGGGCGCACGCCAGGTTTCTTATCGAGAGGTATTAGGCGAGCGGATGTAAATCCAATCATCGCGCAACCGGCAAGGCGCTCGGTACATATGCACCTCCCCGCGGCAGCAAGGGATGAACACAAACGCCTTGACGAGGCGTCATAGCACGTCAGCATTCGGCACCACGCCTCAGCGTCCACGCCAGACGGTCCAGAGGAACCCTGCATGCCTCGGCCGATTTTCTTTATTAGCTCAGGGGTTATTTGTTGAAAGATGACCTGGTTGACAATCTCGGGATCACCCGGCAAGAGAGCCGAGGCAGGCGGTGTAACAGATGGCGGATGCTTCCTCAACAGGGCGTCACGGACCGTCTCTCCCGTGGTATCATCCACAATGTCGTTCATGGAAAGGACTCCACCAGAAGCGTTTGGCGCCAGGTAGCGAACAGCAGAAGAAATCTTTCCGTTGAAAACGAGATTAGCGAACACCACGTCACTCTTCTCCTGTGAGGCGGGCCTGGGAGAGCCACCGCCCGACGCCGGCAAGTGCGCCTGGATACAAAGGCACTCGCTCAGTAACTGTGGAATGTCGCAATCTCTCCACAGCACGAGACGTCTGCGAAGATGCTCACTATGGTTTTTCATGATCTTTGATTTGTGTGGTTTTTGCAAGAGAAGGTGACAAGCAACGCACACAGCTCTCCAAGCGACATCTCTTTTACCGGAGTCATCCGCAAACCCAAGGATCAAAGACGCGAGCTCGTCAACAAAGGCTGCACCAGCGGATCCATGGGGTATAATGAACAGATTGCGTCTCCAGCCTACCACGACCTCGTAGGCATCAATGATTCTCGCGGAAAACGGATCCCTGGCTACGCTCGCAACTCCACTACCGGCATCCGCTGGGCTGGGGATAGGCCTCGACCGTGCCTGAGCGGTTGATTCCACATCCACCTGGCCGCCACCAGCGCGGTGCTCCGTATTCATTCCACAATCCTCGGAGCTGTCAAGCACACTGCTTGGCTGGCTGCCACCGAGATCAGCCAGGAGCCGGGTATCCTCTCCAGGACCAGAGGGTAGGGTGGCACTTCGATTAACCTTGGCAAGGTGTGGGGAGCACTCATCACCCTCCTCGCCATTCTCACTAGAGCCGGAGGCATTCTCACTAGAGCCGCCATCACCCTCCTGGCTGCTAATAACAGAGGCATCAAAAGCACTTGCCACGGTGAGAGGAGGCGCCAAATCCCGAGAGACAGAATGAACAACCGGAGGCCGCGACTGTAGACTTGCACCATCCACACCACAAGATCATCATCATCATCATCATCATCATCATCATCTGCGTTGCCGAAAAAATAATATAAGTAAATTTAAAAAAATAATAATAATAAACGGCGTTATGCAGCTGTGTAAGCAGTAGATGCACAGTGCGACTGCCAGGCATCTCTGTCAGATGCCAACTGGCTCATGCAGAGACATACCAGTCCACGAAACGATATTGTCAGCAAAGGAAATCTTCGGACGACCACGCTTTCTCTTACCATCCACGACACCAAACATCACGTCACGTACAAGCTCGCAGCCAGATGGGCGGCATGTGTGCCCGAATTGGAAAAAGGTCAGTTTGCGTATCCTGACCCTGGCTAGCAGCTGTCTCTGTACTCCCAACTCCACCAGGATACTGTCATTTGTGCGCTTCTCCATCCAGGATACTCTGAGCAGACGTCGGTAGCACCACATTTCTGCTGCCTGTATTCGTCGTTCATCTGTCTTCCGCAGAGTCCAACTCTCAGCTCCATACAGCAGGACAGACCACACTAAGGCATGCATTATCCGGATTTTCAGCTGTCTGGAGATGTTGTGGTCTTTCCAGATGTCAATTAACTGCAGCATACGCTCTTTCGCCATGGCAATTCTTGACCGAATATCGAGGCTGCAATCACCGTTTGTTGTCTTCCAGGATCCCAGATACTTGAAACTGCTCACCTCTGCAATTCGTTCTCCGTCGACCACAAGTGGCGTTGGAGCAGTATCGTTTGCACCAGCAGTACAGGTTCCGATATGCATGATCTTGGTTTTGGACAGATTCAGTGACAGGCCCTTCTCTCTTCCAGCGTCATTAACAGCATTGGTGAGGGTAGACACTTCTGATGGATGTGCACACAATCCCGTGTCATCTGCATATCGTAGGTTCGACAGCTGGCATCCTCCGATTCTCACACCGATACTGTCCACATCAGCAACACGCATAACACTCTCAGTGTACAGGCTAAATAGATGTGGGGACAAAATACAGCCCTGCCGAACACCCTTCTTGATGGCGAACTCCGGCGAATGCGAGCCATTCCATCTGATAACTCCGCTCATCCCTGTGTAAAGATTCTGAAGCAATCAAACTATGTGGCGAGGGAAACCAAAATCCAAAAGGCAACCGAAAAGATGTGAGTGGTTAACTGTGTCAAAGGCTTTACGATAATCGATAAAAACAATGGATACAGGATTCTGCCATTCAAGAGATTTTTCGATAATGATTTGCAGAACACAGAGCATATCTACAGTACTGCGACCAGCTCGAAAACCAGCCTGCTCATCTGGTAACGCAGCCTCTATCTTCTTTTTCATACGATTCAAGATTATTGTCAGAAGGATCTTGCTTGCATGTGACCTCAAAGCAATGGTCCGATAGTTGGAACACCCCTTAGCTGATCCAGCTTTGGGTAGCATGACGATTTCTTGACGTTTCCATGCTTTTGGCCATCTCCCTGTTTTCCAAATCTCCAAACAAAGTTTATGTAGGAATAGAACACAAACTGAGGATGCATGCTGAATCAGTTCCGCCACGATCCCATCAAGTCCAGGGGCTTTCCTCTTCTTCAGGGACAATATGGCTTGCTCATCCTCAGCCAAGAGAGCTCTAGAGGCACAGGTTCAGTAGCGATGGGAGCTCTTCCGCACCACTCTCCGCCGAGGCCGAACACCCTTGATCTCCTGACGGCTGCCCAAATAGTTGCTGCCCATATTCACACCACCGCAGCAATACAATGTACATCTTCCTTCTCTGTCAGGGTCGTGCCATCAGCAGCATTGATACGGATGCTTGATTTGGCCGGAACGATGATTTTTTAATGGATTTAATGGTGTTGAATACCTCTCGGATATCATGGTTCCTCCCAGAAGATTCAATGTGCAGTTCGGGACATGGAATGTTCGAACTCTGCGAGAGCTGGGCAAGCTACATCTTTTGCTGAAGGAAATGGAACGACTCAAGCTGGATGTTCTTGGTCTGTGTGAAACGCGTTGGAGCGGAGAAGGCCATTTCGCCAGCGGTGACAAGTTGGTAATTTCAAGCGGCTCGCCAGACGGTGGATATGGCGGAGTGGCTGTCGTTCTGAGCGCAGCGGTGAAGAACAGTTTATTATCGTATACCCCAGTATCAAAATAATATTCTCTTGGTGGTGCGCATACAGGCGACTCCTGTCCCTAGTATTACCATCATTCAACAGGAAATACCGGTTATAATATAATGCGTTTGCTTGGATCTTGGAAGCAGGCAGTACAAAAACTCTTTTTCTAGTTCTCCCTGCTTCCACGTCCACGTACATGTACATATCCAGGGAGCCTTTGGGTAGACTACAAGCCAGTAATACAGGGTCGGTTGCTCTCTTGGCTTTAGAATTTTCATGCTAGGTGCTGTGGAGTTCCCCCTTCATCTCTCCCGTATCTCTTTCCTGGAACATTTTTCGCACTGATTCTCACTCTGTAGAAAATTGTGTTCTGTTACCCGTACAAGAGGCCGGTACATGTACAATCATGTACATGTATGTCATAATGATTGTGTTGAAAAAAGTAATACAGGGAGTCATACACATACGTATACTGCCAGTACTGGCATGTGTGGGGGCTACCTGAGCTGCTGGCTGAGTGGTCATACCGGTATCCAAACAGTTACTGCTAGTAGTAGTACATGTATTGTAGTAACCATTTGTGGGGCAATAGTAAAATAGTAATAACAGGCATGCATGGTCCATGCCATGGCCTGGGCCATGGGCCGGGCATGCATGGCATCCAGGCCATGTGCTTGTTGGAACCTCAGTGCCGCTCCAGCCTGCACTGGCAGTAGGCAGTACAGCGAGCCTACCGTATTTTCCGGAGTATAGTGCGCACTTTAGATGTGCTATTTTAGGCCCTAAATCGCAGGCGCGCACTATGCAGTTGCTCCGAATATGAAAATTTAATGCATGTGCGCACCCCCAATGAAGATTGGGGGTGCGCGTTATACAAAGGTGCGCACTACTCTATACTGTACACGTAGATCTACTCCGAAAAATACGGTACCCAGTACTAGATCTACCCATCGTCATACAGTCAGCATCATGATTCGTGACATGGGCATGGGCCATGATCATGATGATGCATTGATGGGGTACGGGTAGAGCTGTACTGTAGCTCCCTACTAGCCTGAACCATGTGCGCTGTCAGCTGCGACTCGTACTGCGTGGGAACACACACACCATGCGCATATGCATGGAGGCTAGTCCACCCACGCCTTTCTACCGTGAGCGTTGCAGCAGAATCTGATAGTGAGTGATCCTGCTACAAGTACAACAGCGTGTGTACACGGTCTGTACAGATCACCTGATCACCACTGAGTCACTGACACACAGTGACAGGAGTGTGAAATATGGCGTCGACCATCGTCATCTTCGACCTGATCTCCACGACTCCAGAACGGCTCGAGGCCTCGTGCCTCACACAAAAACAGCTGCTCGATCGCGCACCGGTGCACAGCGCGATAGCGAGGCATAAAATAATGGCTAATGCAAAGCAGCACCTCGTGTAGATTCTACTGGGCAGTGGGCACGCGGCAGATGTGCGAGTCTTAGCATGTGCTGACACTGCTGAGCTGTGTGAGCTGCATGAGGTGTGTTGATTCTTGTTTGTTTACGTTTCAATGCGTGTCCTGAACTAGCCACTACTACACGAGTCGTAGCTGTCGCCCTGGCGGCGATGTAATGTGCCAATTTTTTTTACATCAACACTGCCAGCGCGACTTTGCTAAGCGCTATTCATTCCCAAGCAGACCAGGGCTTCACATTTTATGTTGTGTTGCCGTCTGCACCACCACGGCAGAGAGAACGTCTGCTGGCTCGTGCATCCGCCGCTTCGTCAGAACAGCCAGCTCAGCCGGATATCAGAAACAAGCTAAGGATTTGCTGCTCGATGCAATCACCGACTCTAGATTGTTGTGAAAGATTTCGAACAGTTTAGCTGTACTACTACGTGTAGTAATACCGTAGTAATCGTCAGGTCCTGTTCTCGTAGTGCGCAACAACCTCACTCAGGCTCAGGATTCTCTGGACTTTGAAGTTTTTGCTTGCTGGATGCCGCGTTCTCCAGCGTCTGCGCTGGCAGGATCGTTCTCTCGCTGTGAGTGTCCCGGAGCGCATGCTGCGCAGGCGTGTGCGTGCGGACAAACGGCACGTGGGTAGTAGAGTAAAATATTAGTTTGTAGTGAGTTGTGTTTCTGAATGCACTAGAACCTGAGCAGCGCCGCGTTTACAGTGATATTCGCTGCTAGTGCGCTGGGGCATTTACATGTTTTTGGCTGCGAGGCTTGTCCCGCGGAGCAGACCCACTCAGACCGCGTTCATGAGGTGAAAGAGTTTACTCCAGCAGCACTAGACCTGCTGCTGCAACGGCCGGAGCAGTGAATGGCCAGCTGGGCCCGAATGCAATACTAATTAGCTGAGGACATTCCAATCCATGCTGCCTAGGCGCCTGCTTCCCGCCCGCATGCGGTCAGTGCACGCAATAATGCGACGGAGAATGGATCACCCCATGTCATCGTCGTGCCAGGACGTATTCGTAGCCATACTGCTGTGCAGCAGTTGTAGTTGTTGGCTGCTGTTCCCCATGCTGCTGGGTGTTCAGGGGACGCTGGACGCTCCTATAGAGCATTACCGCGGACCGGTTGGCACCGACCCAGACATTGTTATTGGCGCCATGCTGGATATCAGCGAATGGGACGAACAGAGCATGACGTGCGTGCGTGCAGTCACGCCGAGAAACGCGCGCACATCCGAAATCATCAGCTACATGATCCAGCGGGCCAACGCCGATCCCAGCATTCTACCCAACGTGACGCTCGGCTTTGACATAACGGACGTGTGCGATAACGAGCATGTAGCGGTGCACGCCGGCGTGGAGTACGTAGCCGCTAGCGGTCACGATCAGTGTGCTGCCAACAACAGCGGCGGCAATGCCCAGAGCCTGGTGGCGGTGGTGCTGAGTCCGAACAACGACCGTGTAACCCTGGCAACGACCAGTCTGCTGAATCTGTTCAGCGTACCGGTGGTGAGCTACGGAGCGTCGGATCCCGGCCTGTCCAACGACTGCGAGTTCCCGTACTTCACGCGTAACGTGGCCAGCGACGTGAGCAAGATGACTGTGGTGCTGCACATCATGCAGTACATGAACTGGAACTACTTAACCGTTGTCCACCCCGGCAACAAGGCGTCGCAGTCGGTCGTCGACGATCTCCAGTCCGTCGCCGCCATGACCACTCCGCCGATCTGCGTCAGCGCGCGGCCCGAGTTTGTTGTCACGGCGACAGTGGCTGCCGGCGGCAACGGCTCAATGGACCAGCTGGTGCGAGCGCTGTACGACAGCTTGCCGATACTGGCCAACGGTCAGCGGAGCAATCTAGTCTGGCTGCTGTCCGTTCAAAGCAGCGCCGCGCTCGGAGCGTTCCTGGATTCGGTGGAGCGCCTCACGGATGCCCTCAACGCCACCGAGCCAGTGTTCCGGTTTCTCTACGACGACAACGTATTCGTATTCGTCTATATGGGTAGTAGGGAGCACGCTGCCAAGTACGCACCTCTAATGAATCATTCAGTTGGCTTGGGCCCGCTTCTAACGGAGAGTGCACTAAACAGTTCGGTGCTTCATCATATTCGTCGTTTGTCCAATGGGGGGACGAACACGACGGCCGGCGGCAATCCGTGGTATAGCGGAAGCACCCCCGGGAGCGACGTGCGACTGACGGCATTTGAAACTCTCGCCGCCGACGCAGTGCAAGCTATCATGCTGGCGCTCAACCGCACGCTGCAGCAGATGGTCGACGAGAGCGACGGGCGGTACAGCAGCATGGCCGACGTTGCGCGGTCCATGCGGGCCAGCAGGCGTCGCATTGACGCGGCCGAGTTTCAACAGCAGATCACGAGAGTCTCGTTCACATCCAATACGACGGAGGAGCCTGTGAGGTTCACTCCTCTCGGCGAGCTGCAAGACAACACTTTCGAGTTGTTCACGTACACGTACGTGGGTATGACTGTTGAGTTTGAAACGTTAGCCACTGGCACAGCAAACTGCGGTAGCCATGCTGCTACTAGCAGTTCTAGTGATTGCTCTGCCATGGCGGGTGGCAATCAAGCAGCAGCAGGTGTGACGGCGGAGACTCAAGGCATCTGCACGTCCTCGTTCAACGTCACCAGAACGGTCCTGACGGGATTGGAAACGGCTCGGTTCAATGTCAGCGGGGTACGGGAGTTTGACACGACCAGGGCGTTTCTCCATGCTGTGCTCGGTGTGGGTGCGTCCTCGTCATCGTCATTGGCAACGGGTGAGTTTCGCGCCGTCTGTTCTCTGCCGTGCCAGCCTGGCGAGAAGGCCGTCGTCATGACGACCAGGATCTGTTGCTGGACATGTGCACAGTGCGAGCAAGACTACTACTCCACGTCGGTGAACAGCCCGAACTGTACCGAATGTGACGACGGTTACGTATCCAATAGCGACCGCACCGGCTGTGACCGACTGCCGCTTTACCACCGTGCCAACACCGGCTCGTATCGGTTCATCGTCTACGGCTTCAGCGGAGCCGGTCTGCTACTGGCGCTTCCCATTCTTATATCGGCGCTGGTGTGGTGCCGTCGCAAGGAATCCATTCGCTGGTCCGTCGGCACATCGGACATGACGGTCCTCTCCCTCGCTGGCAGTGTGTTGGCATTGGCCCTGTCTCCCGTGGAGATCCAGGAGCCGAGCGACGTTCTGTGCGCTCTACTCCCGGTCCTGGTGGACCTCTGCCTCATGCTAGCCGTCGTGCCGATTCTAGCCAGCTCCATTCAGCGCTTCGCCGAGCTACACCGCCTCCGCAAGTACGAGCTAAGCGGCAGCAGTGGTGACGGTGACAGTAGCTACGAAAGTAGCAATGGGCCGAGCACCACCGCTGGCGGTGGCAAACTGGAGCAACAGATGACGGTGATGGGCGCTAGTGCGGCGACGGGTGACGTGACCGCACGACGTCACAACTTTGCCAACATGTCCGGAGCCTCGCTGAGCGTCGACGTCTTTGAGCCACCGGCCGAGGCCGAGACCAGGTTTGTCGGCACGGCAACTAGCACACTGTCTCTGCCCGCGCCGCACTACAACACAACGCTGTATATCGGTGCGGAAAGTCCGGGCGGCGTGCAGGCAATGCCGAGGGGAACAGGGGCGGCGGCAGGGACAACGACAACGGCGACAACACTCGGCGTGTCGGGGCATTCGAGAAGACTGTCGGCGTCCACTGGCGCCATCCCTGAGACCACCTCCACTGGCGCCATGGCTGCAAGGCGCACTGCTCGCCAGTCCATAGGGCATCTGGGCAAGAAAGTAACCGATGCGGTGCGTCGTCGCCGCAGGGCCTCCACCACCAGCCTAACCTCAATCTTGACGAGCCCGAAAGAACGTCTGATCTTCTGCCTGGTCGTTCTTATCCTCTACATAGTGCTACATGTACTAGGATTGCTGCTGTACCAGAGATGGCAGGCAGAGTTGAGTGCCAGCGGCCACACTGCTCTCTATCTGATCTGTTCGCCTCGGTCTATTCTGTCGGAGGTAGCCACCGCGGTCATAGTTGCGCTGGCGTCGGTTCTGCTCATCATCAACCTGCTGAATCACGGCCGGGTACGGCGAGCTCACATCAAGTCCTCCCTGGACATCACATCCTCATTCATGTGCATGACGTGCGTCATCGTGTACTTCCTCGACTCTCTGGTCTTCATCGAGACCGTGCAGACGCAGCTCTACACTCCGCTCTTTCCCGCCGTCTTTGCCTTCGCCACCGTCATCATCGTGCACGTGCCGAAGTTTGCCTCGCACTGGCGGCACGCTTGGCTTTCCTCGCACGACCCGCACCAGCTGGAAGTCGAGCAGGACCGGGCGGAGGTGATGGAGACGATGCAGGAGATGGCGACGCCCAACACGCCGCGCCGACTGCACCGCAGCTTCAACGACCTGCAGGTGATCGAGGACGAGGGCAGACCTACCGGCAGTCCACGACGCCGTTCCAGCTCTCACGCGGGCAATACTGTCC
>NC_088643.1:19061460-19170014 GCF_964019385.1 Sycon ciliatum | reverse complement strand
CCTTCTCTCTCTCTCTCTCTCTCTCTCTCTCTCTCTCTTCTCTCTCTCTTTCTCTCTCTCTCTCTCTCTCCTCTCTCTCCCTCTCTCTCCCTCTCTCTCTCTCTCTCTCTCTCTCTCTCTCTCTCTCTCTCTCTCTCTCTCTCTCTCTCTCTCTCTCTCTCTCCTTGCAGCTTTGGTGTGGTAATGTGGGAGCTGAGCACTCGTCAGATACCCTATGGACATCTGCACAACTCAGATGATGTACTTGACGAAATTGCCCGAGGCAGTAAGCTGATCTTTCCACCCGATATCCGCTATGCATATCGTCATCTTGCTGAACAGTGCCTCAAGACGGATCCTGAAGAACGACCACCTATGGGGACTATTGTCCAAGAACTGATGTCACAGATTGATGCAATCTGATCCTGAAGCAGCATATGACCAACAACTGTGTTCTTCATCAGCATCATCCCCGAGTCAACCGTGAAAAACATAATTCGAGGCTTCTGAAGTACATGTAGACAGAGCTGACGACCATCGAGTGATCCCTGGCTGCCCCCCCCCTCCCTGTATTTTTTACTGGCTGTATTAATTCCAACTCTTGCGCATTGTTGTGGCAATTTGCTCATGAATTTTTGCATTATTTCGCCGACATAATCATTTAGCCATTCATGTACCATATTCATGTACCACATTCAGGGAACATGTGTTAACAGGCTAGATCAGTAGATGCCCATCTGTATCAGGTACGGGAGCCTTCTTAGCGCACTCTACACCTTCTCGCCTCCTTCACACTGCAAGATTGTAGACCGATTGGGAGGTGTACACATCACATGTACATGTATATCCCATAGATCGACTATGAGGTCTATAATCAATTTATCGTCTTCTGCACACAATAATTTCTCTTTCTTTTTTTTTAGTGTTATCATCACCTCTTGTACGGGCAAAACTCAAAACAATCTTGCACGTGTACACATGAATGTTAAAACTAAAAGCAATTTTAAAAGAGCGATCGGTGACGGCTGTACCGTATTATTATTATTATGAAATGACCCAAAGGCAATATGCCTATCGAGGGGTTCATTTGATTGAAAGAACAGTACTACTACTAGTACATGTATGTACAAAGACAAGTAGGGATTGATGAGGAAATGGGGAAAATCAACTGCAAGATGGCGGAATTCCATTGATTACATAAATACCTAAAACGATAAAGGCTCAATGTTGAGTCACCTCCACCATTACACTGCGCTCTTTAGCCGACTAGACCCTCCTGCACACAACCATCACCATTGCGAGGACACTTCCGTGGACGATATTGATAAACTCCTTCAGACAGCTGTTTCGCTAATACATAGCTCATCAGTGAAGGTAGATGTTGAATGATCAAAAATATAGACCAAACTGCTATTATAGGAGGTTTCCACATACAAAACTGGCATAGCGGAGGTGATAACGCGGGAAAAGGAAAGTGTGAAGTACTGTTGACGCGCATTGGACATGCATATGCATGCAGCGTCGGAAATTCGGCGCGGAAAATCAATCACTATTCAATGCAGAAATAACGTGCCAGAATCAGAGTACTATGTACATGTAGCTAGTGAGAGTCTGTACTAGTAATGCAGTTATCCGAGCGCCATGAAGGCCTGCGAACGCACCTCATGACCCGCCGACGTCGACAGTCACAGCAGCCCCAGGCCCAGGGGCATGACACTGTACTGATCGCCCGTCGCGCCAAGACGCTTGGCAGTCATTACTACACTAGGCTTCATGCCACCGATGTTGTTGTCCGCAAGCTACCTTGTCAACAGTACTTCACACTTTCACACACGTTCTGTAATGGTTGTATGATGGTGATATTAAAACTAGTGTGTATTCGGGAAAACATATCCCAATTCAGCAGGAAAAGTGGAGCCGGTGAGAACAGGTGATTGCAGTACATGTATGTGGTTTGTATTGCAGTTTCGTACGTACATGTACATGGATAACTTGTGAAGTCGTGTCGTTCTATACACTTTGAGGTTTCTCGTTTGGGCCTTATCAACTACGACGCCTTTACGCCCGGATTATCAAAATAGTCCCAGTTGCAGTTGTCCCCTCCATCAAAAAAAGCCAAACGGATATTATCATGATAATATCACCATCAGCTTTGTTCGGCGAAATCCGCTTTTTCATGGCCGCTCGCCATAAATAATTGCATGTGCATGATTGTACAATCATGTACTTCGCAATGCCGCCTTGCGGGAATCCGGGCGACCAATCCTAATCCCGATTCGAAAAATCGAACACCTTGGCTTCACTATGCCGTTTACACAGCCAAACTGCTTCGAAACAGGCGCTAGGCGCGACACAGACCCATATTAATAAGGCCATACCGGTATGCCCCCATGGCAATTATCATGATTATGCCTCTTGCCAAGTACACAATGTTATGGCATTATGATTGGGCCACCCAGAATTAATTAATTCGTTGTTTCGGGTCACCCGACCGACTGTCTTTTTTCACCCCACCGCAATTTTTTTTAGTGCATGCAAATGTGCATGACTATGATAGACTATGTACACATGGCACACACGCGACCCAAAATATAGCAGTCCGACATCGACCTCAGAAGCAGCCGACAGGATGCAGCACTTGGTGACGACGTTGTCTTCTATCTCCGATTCGCAATCGGTCCTGAAACCATGGAAACAGCATCAGCTCCGCCGCGCTGCGTCGCTCATTGACAGAAGTTTTCAAGCTGCTCGTCGGACTCGTTTGCCAGCGAGGCCAAGATCGGGTCCTGGAGGGGACCTGGATCTGATGGGACAATGGCTACGCTGGATCGACTACAGTCAGATTTGATCGACTCGGACTGGCTTGATGGAGAAAAGCTATTCGATATGCACATGCCCGCACCTAAAATAAAAAATAAAAATAAAATAAACCCGACCGACCGACCCTGGCCTGGGCATGGGCCGCGCACTTGTTTTCGGCTGGACTCGTACCCAGATGTAGACAAGGCCACCAAGAATTAATTCGTTGTTTCGGGTCACTTCACTCATCCGTACCATGGTACCATGGTACGGATGAGTGAAGTGAAGTGCGCGCGGGATCCGGGAAGCAAAGAAGAGGAGATCTCGAGGCAATCATGGTCAGATGATAATGTAATGACTATGTAGGGCTGGCAAGATGAACGTCCTCTTTTCTTGCACTTGCAGTGCAGCGTAGTTTGGTAGCCCAAGACTTACTATGGACGACTTTTTCCCGCCAAGAAAACGATCCGAACCCAAGAGCTGGTAACCTTCACCCGCCTCCCCTCCCAACCAAGATGTAGTAAACTATGTTCAGCTCCTGAGTCTAACTAATTACTTGGCGCAAGAAAAGAACGGTGTGCCAGTACCTTCGGCTCTTTCCGTCTCTTGCGACGTCGACTCGTTGTGACGCTAAAATTGTTTGTTTTCAGTTCCGTGAGTGTCTAGTTGAACTCTGTCCTAATGCAGAACTAGATTGTAGCACTCAGGCTTTGGTAGAAACAACAATTATTAGTAAGTGTGCGAGATACTAATTATGTTCCGCGATTTTCGGCAATGGGTAGATCTACAAGCATTGTACTTGTAGATCTACGCCTGATGTAGCTCCTTTCCATGGTCTGGCCCTCTGGGGTTTCGTGCAGAGCCTAGGACTGAGCTCAGTAGTTCAAGAGCACCGAGCGGTTCAGCGTGGAGCACGTCGGCCAAGGTCAGTCGTGCCATCTGCCGTTGCAAGGGGTCAGGGTTGGTAAGCTCACTAATCCTGGGGCCAATGTCTGATTGTTACACATACATTGCCGTTAGTCATTAGTCAGTGCTGTTACTTGCCCGGCATGACTCTTTGTTCCCCTTTTGTCTTGTGAGAATCAAAGTAATTGTCAAGATGCGTCGTTCGCCTCCGCGTTTCGCCACATGACGCGTAGCGATGGCGCGGGAATCTCCGAGCGCGAAGTCGAAGCAGCACTGGAAAAGGTGTTCCGTGCTCACTGCTAATTGCTGACTGGCAGAACAAACAGAGACCCAAGTCTGGTACTAACTATTAGTATTACTTGGTGGTCGTTCCAAGACTTCACTCTTCAGCCTTTTACGATTTAGCATTTTAGGATTGCACGTAGACTCCCCATGCAGTGTGGTCGAACTGAGAGACCCACTCGTGGCGGTGTCGGGCGAAGCCTGGCCGCGTAGTTGCTAGCCGTGTTAGAAGCGTTACTTCATAGCAGGGATGTGCCAATTACGCATTCACACACTGCACTTGTTCACACTGCCCTGTACACAGCAACACGGTAAAGCGGGCAGTATGGTCGGAGCGGTAGAAGGACACTCGCGCGAACTAAAATTCATTCTGAAAGAAACGATCCGCACGACAACTGCAAACACTGACTGATGGGCGGCGAGGCGAGGATTCCTTAGAAGCGGATCCTGAACTGGGCTTGCTTTTCCAGAGCACTGGACAGGGTCTTGTGGCTATCAGTTCGTAACGGAGTCCAGGAGGTAGTGTCGACCATTGGTCGACGGCATAGGTGTGTAGTAATGGCGCCGATAAGAGTGACCCGGAGCCGACGTGGCGGCGTTGGCGGTGGTGGCCTGGGGCAGCCGTGGTGGTCAAATGCCGCCTTGCTGATCTGTGCACTGTGTGTAAATCATGTAGCGCAAGGTTAGTCTGGATGCTGGCAGCGCTCATGTGCATTTCTGCAGGCAGGCTACAGCAGTTAAATCGACTCCACTTATAACGAATTCGCATAATTATAGCGAATTTCTTGATATAGTTGTCCCTGTCCCAGTTTGAATCCACAGTGCAAGTGTATTTCTGTTATAACGAACTTTGGCTATAAAGAACTAATTTTCCTGCACGAGGATGTTCGTTACATCAGGAGTCTACTGTACATGTACAGAGTTTTGTAAACAGCTATCGCTGTTTGACATGCTGTTACAACCATGACCACAACCACTTCGCAACACATTATAATACGAGGAGATTTGTTATTATTCCGGAACAAGTCAAGTTCGCATGCATCCTTGCAAAAACGCATCCAGTCACACCATGCACCGTGTATACGCCCATTGCAAGGGAAGCACGCAAATCTGCAAATGCACACACATAAGCACACACACACGCACACACACACACACTCACACACACCACACACTCACACACACACCACACACACACACACACACACACACACACACACACACACACACACACACACACACACACACACACACACACACACACACCTTGAAAATGCCCATTGCCGATGGCAATGAATGCGAAGGGACTATCTGCTAGCTTTTGCAGTACAGAGCATGGCGCTTGAGATCCCGGGGACGACGGCAGACCTTTCCGCATGCGCAGCGGAAGCCAGAGTCAGGATCAGGGGAGCACGGGAGGGAGGACAACGGTGAGCAATCTGCCTCCAGGCAGAGCGATCTTGGGGAGCAGCAAACCAGCACACACACCCACACACACACACACACACAGGTGCGCCCCCGTGCAAACGAAGGGGGGGGGGGGTGCTTCTAGTGATGAACAACCTGGAAAACTCTGCATAGCTCAGCTAGGTAGGTGTGAAAAGAATACAACACCAATGTTGTGCAAATGTGAAATGACAATCAATGGAGTTTGTTTCGACATACGGTCATAATTGCCGCCACTCTGTCACTGCTCTGGTCTTGGAGAGAAGCGTTTACTGCTTTTCGGTTGTGCTGGTTTCTTGTACTCTGTGCATGCTTATGAATGGCAGGCAATACAGATCATTCCATTGTTTTTTCAGAGTCTCGCGCCCCATTGCGTTGTTAGCAATCAGCCCGGTATTGGTCTGGAAGTGGTGTGTCTCGCTTTGCAATCTATCTTTTTATTTTGTTACAGGAATAATAGCACAACCACAGTGGGAGCACAATGTCACTCTGGCGTCACCGGATGCAACAGCAGACTCTTATGTAGTGCAGGTTATCCGTGTTGTCTCAACCACTATGCGAGAAACTGTCTTTGTTCAAACTATTCGCTCTGCCAATGGTTTCCCTATAATGGTCTTTGCTAGTCTAGGGAACCGCTACTGGGTTCATCTGTTCCGTGTCAGCCGCGAGGGCTTCTTCAACACAATAAGCTGGACGTTCTTTAACCCATCCAATCTCACGGGTAAGACATGGAATGATACATCAGTGAGCGCATGAGAATGAATTCAGCTACGTTATTAGTGTCAGATGCCGAATAATTGGAGATTCAAAGCTGCGGCCTTGGCCGTTCTTAATTTTCATGTGGAAATCTCCATTACAGCCGTCATGTACATTATGGAGATCCTGTACCTGGTGAAATTCTAGCCCGTTCATTACCAGGTCTGGGAAATCGCCTAGTTAGGGCATCGGAGGTTTCCTTGGAAATCACGTACGGTGCGTACGCGTCTGCAAGCGTCATATTTTTTCTTGCACAAAGTGAACATGGATTTGTAAGCACCGTGAATCAGAAAAAATCTGTCCCTTGCATGTCCAATGCGGAAAAACCTGCTGAGTTGCGGAGATTCTGTGCATGCGAAGATGAGAGTAATAGGACTCCTTGAGATATCCAGTGAAAAAAATTCACTTTCATGTGCCGATTTTTCAAAAAGTGAAGAAAATAAATCGCTTGGAACGAATTTATCACAGTTTGTTGTGGTTTATTGAGCTGAGGCAATGAAGAAGAGCGGTATCCAGACGCGGCGCTCTAAGCGTAGAGTTAGTGTTACTCCTGGACACTACTCTTGTCCTAACCCTTTCCATTCGGATTGGGAAAGCCCTTCCTCGTCCGCCAAGGATACGACAACGAGAAGGGCTGTGCTGAACGTCCTCTCCAGTATTGCTCGACGTCCTGTTTCCTCGATTTGCAGAGGGTGCAAAGCTGTGGCCGACTGCAAGCCAGAAGTCGTCCAGCACGAGCTGTATGCACCACCAAGGACGTCCGCAGACTCGCTCAAGGTTCCATCTCCAAGTGAGGTACCTCACGGCCCCACCTACCCCACTCCCAGAAAACAAACCTGTAGGGTGTGGGGACTGTGAGGCATTAGTAGTAGGGTGTGGGGACTGTGAGGAACTAAGGGATTTAGTGGAGAAGTTGCAGAAGGAGGTTGAGGGGTTGCGGGAAGAGAACGTGTTGCTGAAGTCAAGAGAATTTTTAGATGAGCTTCTTGCGACAGAGCAGGGTAGGGTAAAGGTAGTTAATGAGATATGTAAGATAGAGAATAAGTTTCTGTTTGCAGAAATTCTAGACGCCATTAGCCACTCAAAGGAGAGTAGGAAAGTGGAGTCATTGCTGGGCATCCCCGCTCGGCGCATCACTTCCCGCTCCTATAATCCCATAGTAGAGGCTTTTGTGTGTGGCATGACGGCGCCACTTTCAGTGCAGTCGTCCGCAGGGGCAGCAAAACGTAGCATGCGCCAAATGTAGCAATTCAGAGTGTGCAGTCACAAACATCAGGGCTGCTATCGCAGAAGCAGCGGTCTTTCTCGAGTGTCCACTGAAGTTCTCCGTCTTCCGTCTTCCCCGACAGTGGGTGCAGGATCGCACTTGTAGCAGACAGTGGCGGGGTTAATGTAGAGCGGGTTAGGGCAACACGCTCAGTGCAGTTGGATTCTCCTCCTGTCCCTCCGGCAAATGTAGGATTGCTTGAGCCTGTCTTTGTGAACCCCAATTCACATGAGGCAGTGCGTGTTCTCCTGAGGGAAATTGGGACAAGTGCAGGTGTGAAACAATGTGTTGGTGAGCAGGGCTGTAGAGAGTGGCTTACCATTGTCTGTGATGGCCTTCCATATTCACTGATGCGTACTGCCATTGCTCAAAGTAGAGACGAGGCCAGGAAAGCAGCGTACCATGCCGTGGGCATTTTAGATGTAGGTAGCATGACCAAGGAGTCGTTGGTGGGCTACTGTAGGCAGCACTCTTTGAATGTGTCTGGCAGCCTAGCATCATTGCGTAGCCGTGTAAACACTCATCTACAGGGCAGGGTAGCGAGTGGAGGTTTGAATGTGCTGGGTAGCATCCCTGCAGGTGAGTTCGACTGGGTTGTGTCGCAAAGTGGAGGCCTTCACTGGGAGATGAACTTAATCCAGGCCATTGTCAAGACTCTTTGGCCTTTTGTGTACAAAGAGTTTTGTTTCAGTCAAGGCTACACTTCTTCTTCGCCGCGTCAGCTGGACTGGGCCCACAAGGCCAAGGACCACCACCGCACTTATGATGAACTCAGTCGCTTCATAGATGGATGCATGGATGAGCTGCTACGCCGCTATGTTGTGTCATGTGCACGTGATTGTGCCCCCACTGCCGGTGATTTTGTCATAAATTTTGAGCACCTTCGTTTATTATCTTCATCAACAATGATAAACTATGTTTTTTTTACTAAGAATCCCTCGTTTCAACTCCAAATGTTTGCCTTTGACGATATGGCATATGGTATTCTCACATGCCACGTTCTAGAACAAAATCAGAATATACCGGTATTAATATGTACATGGTGAATCAACTCGTAATGATATTTGTACATGATGGTGAATCAATTTTTACTGGTAAGAGTTTGGGCGTGCTATGCATGCGACTGGAGTAAAGCTAGGCTTAGTGCATGATAAGGTGGGAGTTGGTGAGGTGGGAGTTGGTGGGGTGGGAGTTGTAGGGGCAGGAGGTGGGGAATTCGATTTTTAACCTTTTGAGCACGACGCTACCTGAATGCCTCCCCACGGCAACACCTGCAAAAGTGGCGTTTTTCATATGAAAGTACTACCTGTTCAAGGATCGATAACTTAACCTTCCCTTGGACGAATTCCACGATCTTGAGCTTCCTGGAAAGGTCTTGAGACGAGGAGAAAACTAGTTCCAAACTCAGCTCGGAGCGAAACTAAACGCCCATGCTACAGTCTGGCAAACTTCACCCACGCGCTCGACAGACTTGAGCACGGGCAAGAGACCAAATCCTCAGCTGCCATTTCACCCTCCTTGCTCGTATCGAGCTCAAATTTTTTTGAGGACTCCCGAGATCCGCCACCATCATTTGAATCTAGTTTCCATGGCAGCAGGTAGCGCAAAAATGATCGAAAATGATCGAAAATGCAAAATACGCGTTCTGCAGATCGCGCAAAAAATTCTCTTTGAATTTGCCGTGTCGAGTCGCATATCTCAACAACCCGGGGTCGTATCGCTTCGGCGATTGTTTCTATCGCAAGCTGAGAGTTTTCTCTTCCAGATACATACTTCGATCGTGAGAATCGACCAAGAATTGACTGAGTTACGATAGTTTGAACGCACGCGATCCACACAAATCGCGTATATGCGCGATGTACACTCAGGACGTAATATTACGTCCTCCGTGGTGCAGTGGTATTCTGAATGACGTATTATTACATCCTTCGTGCTGAACAGGTTAAAGGGCTGGGAAGAAGTCGTCTACCGGACTGCTGCTATATAGGTGCTCAACACCTGATGGAGATATCACCAGAACTAGCACGTTGGCGTGTGTAGCTTCATGAAGCTCCATGCCCTGCGTCAACACAAAGATGCAAACACAAGAAACTTATCAGATGAAAGTTCGCAATGTACAACAAGGTAGAGGATAGAGGATACTTACCGCTCGAATCAAGCCATATTTACGTTTGCTGAGGCAGCTCAGGCGCTTGACTTTGTCGGCGATATAGCCAGTTATCTTTCTCTTACGAGTCGACGGGGATGAGGAGTTGAGTGACATTGTACAATCAAAAACGGAAGTAAAACAAATGCTGGACGAAAGGAAAGGAAAGGGGATTTTTTGAAAAAAAGTTCATTTTCCCTTTTGTTATGACCACCGCGTCCTGTGGGACAGGGTCCAGCTCCGCCTTGGCGTTATATTTCTCCTTCTGACGTAATGTATTCATCACGTGGGACCCGTACATACACATTGTCCTACCTAGACGATTTCCAGGACTGATTACTTGACGTATCGCTCCTTAGTGCCCGCAGAAGCAGCACGTCAGGGCGTTAACACATGTTACAGTAAAACCTGGCGTAAGCGACGTCTGGTTTTAACGACCGTTTTTCCATGCACGGACAGTTCTACACACACACTGTGGGACCTGGTTCTAAAGACCGCCTGGCTTTAACGACCGCTTTTGCTTACACCGTGGGGTGGTCGCTTAAACCAGGTTTTACTGTACCTGAAGTTACAAAGTGGTGCACAGGGGTCCTTTATGTACTGACAACATATACTAAACTATAAAGAGAGGTGTCGTAGAGCAGCAATGATGTTACCGCGTCCATATGTAGAATCGCCCAGCGTGACCAGTGCACACATCGTAGCAATGCCCCCCCCCCCCCGGGCGCGCATCTTTCTGTCCGCATAATGATGACCCGCGCTCTGCGAAGACCGACCTTCGGTGCTTCACATTGTTTCGAGAAAAAGATCAAACGTCACGGTCTGTCGATTTTTTGAAGATCACAAGGTGAAAGTCATGGCGGAACGAAGCAGAATACGATCGCTGGCTCAAACTGCTGTGGGCTTCTCCGCAGAGGTTTCATGCGCACTACTTCATGATGACGAGTCACTTTTTGGCGTATCCTGAAATCGTAGGTCTGGTAACAGCGGTGCCAAGGGGACGTCGGATGTTGACTCGTGGGACGCAACGCTGATGCGAAGGAGAATTTTGCTGAGGCGTCAGCTCCGCCACTAGCCCAGCCTCTCCATGCCGGCGGTAAACAGAGTGCAGATGAAGAAAAATCGACCCAAGTACTGTCTACAATCGAGGAGGCTCGCGACAAGGGCTGTATAGTTGTTCTGGTAAGAACTGTTTCAAGAGCTTGACACTTGAAACCTGCTTACAGCGCACAACTCAGCGCGGGCCCCAACGAAGTTAGAGCGCTACATGAATTGTTTAGGCAGAAAGCTATACGTGTTGAGGAGACGTGGTGAGGCTACCAGGCACCCTCGGATTATGCTGGCATAATTATTGGCATAATTTGGTGGTTGAAAATTTGGAGCATAATTTGGCATCCTCTCGGAGGTAGAAGCATAACTACATGGTTGTACCACAGTTCTAGTATGTAGGCTACAGAATTGTGTACGATGCACCTGATCAGTGCTGATGGTCTGCATGGTAAAGGGTTTGGAGGTCATGCAGATAGTGTTTTCAATGAAAGGCAGGGTAGAAATCATGGCAATACATTATTGTATGCTCGAACTCGTCTTCTTCAAAGTTCTTTCTCACACTGATACAGCACATGTAGCAGAAGATGCGAGTGAATCAGCCGTTATCAGGTATCCCGGGGCGGACGAGATAGTGACGGGTAGTCCGCAAAACTCTGCGTGCATGTACATTATGCATGTTACGAATTGAGGACCACTGGATTTTAGCAACCATGACTGCACTGCAGGCTATGGATATTGCTCTAATGATTTAAAACGATCGAGGTATAGTTGAGGTTGGTCATGATGGAAGGAGAGGTGGAGCTACAGGAGAGATGAGCTGATTATTCGCAGGGTGAGTGTGACATCGGTTGTCAGAATATGACAATTACGAAGACAGTTGAACATGATAATTTTCAAAGTAACTCAAACTAATTTGGCAATGAAATGTTTTTTACAAAAGAGGTCAACTAATGAATAGAAGAGGTAATATTTTCTCTTTTCCATCATTTGATCTCAGAGAGTAGTATAATACTTACAATGCTGTGCTACTCCCTGTACTATCTCTAGCATGCATGGACACCTTGGTATGGGAATACTCATGTATTTTGTTGTAACTGTTACTTATGGCCATTTGCAAGTACGAAAAAGGCACAATTTTCCGAACTTTGATGCTCCATAAGTTCAACAAAGTGAATATGTATCCTCGCGTGCCAAAGTATAATATGAGGATTTTGTGAGCATAATGCGAGAATCCATGAAAGCATAATTCCATGATTTCACGAGCATAATCCGCTGGAGCCTAGAGGCTACCCATCACGGAACAGTGGCCCAGCGAGCTGACAGATGTGATAGATCGCGCTAAACATACTACTCTGGAGTCAGCGGCTGGTGTGGAAGTCATGTACCTGTGTGTCAGGAAGTCTTTGTGTATCAAGCCCTTGCCTTGGTGCTAAAACCTGTGCAGGCTGATGTCAGTGCAAGTGATATCAGCCCAACTAAACACAGGAAGGGAATGAACTTTTCCATGGAATGTTCTGCCTGTGGAAGATGTTGTGGAGCTGATGCAGTACGCCTGCAGCTCCACATCGGCACCGTCCGTTGAACAAGCCTGTACCAACCTACATGTATTTGCCCTGCGTCACTACTTGTACGAAGAAGCTTGTTCACCAGGGGTACACAAAGCCTGGTGGCAAAGCTGCATACAGTACATTTCGCAAGTTTTGGAAAAGAGACTTCCAAAATATCATTGTTATGAAACCGTAGAAGGATGTATGCGGCCAATGCATACATCACTAGGCGTTCTAACTACCAGATAAAACTATCAACATCTATTATAAACTCGGCGTTGATCCTAGCTTCTTCTCTACTCAGCACCTGCCTCTACCCATCACTTCGGCTGGCATATTTTCGGAAAGAGCCAAATACCTCTTCCAGCAGATTCACGAGCAGTACCATCCACAGCACAGAGATAGAACTTGTCTAGCTCCACAATGACATTGTCAACTTTTCCTTTTGAAGAATATGACATACAGATTTATTCTTCAAAGTTTGTTTGCAATCATGTCGGTTGAATTCTCACAGCATTGGTTCCAAAATGTAGCACAAAATCCAGGATTTTTGCTATTTTTCCTCAAATTTTGCGGGATAATAACAAAGAAATTGTCATTGTATCTACTTGAATATGAATGCAATCCACCTAAAACTTCACCAGAAGTTTAATAAAGGGTCACGAGTGAACAATCCAGCGAAAACTCAATTTCGCCAAAGTAGCACCGGAGGTTGGTTTTTGCAGAGCACTGGCCAGATATGCTAACTTGCCACGGGCCGAACAAAGATGTTGCGACTTGGCGGCAATTGGTAAAGAAAGTTTCTGCTCCGAACGTCGGAGCTCGCGCTTCCTGCCGAATGACTTGCAGGTTTGCCGGGTGGAATGTTCGACGGGTTTCTCGTGTGCTCCAGACGCAGTCGTGAGGCAGTCAAGTGTCAAGTCATTCGGCAGGAAGCGCGAGCTCCGCCGTTCGGAGCAGACACTTTCTTTGCCACGGGCCGTCGAAGTTGTTGCCAATGTTGTTGTGCCAATGTGTCTCCGTCTGCAGGATCGGGATATGAAGTGCTCTCGTGGGATGATACCAACCGGCCCGGTTACATGTCCAATTTTACCAGACGATCAGTTGCCGTCAACAGCACCAGCTTGACGTTTGACAGACCCGACCTCAGCAAGTACGGAGTGGTAGTTAGCCTTTATACGTTTGTGATCACTGGTCCAGTTCCGTGGAGTGTATCCCAGCCGTACAACATGACAACCATCACAACTCCTCCAATGCCCGACGGCACCTACTCGGTGTCGTTCAGGCATGAGGGCTATACGACACCTGACCGCTGGGTCGATGTTCGGTCCAGCTGGGGTAAGTGGTCTGAATCACCTTGCCTTGTGTGTGTTGTGTACTCTACCTATACGCAACTGGAAGCAAAATGGAAGCCATATAGCATGTACGTCTGCCCGCATGTAGAGGCGACGGTTTCAAATAGGATATAGGTTGCAAACCGGAACGGACTCAATATTCACTTTCTCTCCTGGTATTTTGATTAGAAAACATATGTCGCGGTGAGACTACGATGTGTTCTACTCCGAGCCAAAATTTCATGGCTCTGCGTTGACCAGAAGCGCCATACCAAGCAGGTGAGTTTTTGACATGTTGCTTCGCACTGCGACTTGAGTTTACGTCTTTCGAAAAATCAACTTCTTGTCGCAGGTAAACAGCGGCTCGTCTCTCGCCAATAAAGCACCGTATACCAATGAAAAGTAATGGAAGCACACACAAGGCGTATTGTTGCTCTGTACTGGCCGTCGTGCAGCGATAGCAATTACCTAATTTCAGAACTCAGAGTGAATTTGACGTGCACTCTATAACCTGTCCGGTTTGGAGCCACCTCTGATTTGAAGCGAAAAATTGGGCACCTTGGAGGCAATGGGCCAACACAAAGTAGTGGATCAGTTCGATTGACTCTGGCCTCAGAGCAAACTTCAACATGCCAGTTTCCTTCCACAAACATATTTCGAGTGAACAATCCACGCTGATGATCGGTTTGGGTCTATACAAATTTGGCTGTCAAGCCGTTCCGGTATCGAACCGTCTCTACTGCAGGGGCTAGTAGCCTTTCCCCCTCAAAGTCACAAGTTAGTGCACATGATCACATGCTGATGATCTTGGGCGACGTGGCTGCCTGACTAGCTCCTTCTTTACAGTGCAGCTACAAATACAGTCAACTTCGCTAATAACGACTGCGGATATAACGACAATTCGCGAATAATGACAGCATTTCCATGCCCAGAGCAAAGTCCCATCCAACTGTAATATATAATGAGACTTCGGGTATAACGACACTTCGCGAATAAGGACACTTTTCTGATGCCCCGCCGAGTGTCGTTATAAGCGAAGTTGACTGTACATAAATAAATAGTAGCCGAGTGATGAATCGCCCAGCTCTCTGTGCGTGGTGACATTGCTTTGATTGACACGCATACTGTGCACGTGTCGTCGGGGGGTTTTATTCCCTCGCACGATAGCCCTTCCGATTACTCTCTTCTACATCACACGCACGCCACACTCAGAGGACAGATTATTTTCGTCTTACTCCAAGGAGAGTCTCAGGAAGAAGGCACCATAAGCATGCAAGCATGCGCACAACAACAAGAACATGTACGATAATCTCCAACCGGCGCAGTCCGCGCGCGGTCCGCACCAACGTGCCAAAAGGGGCACACACGTGCCAAAAGGGCAGGGACAACATACTTCCACATGAAAAAAATGCATCCTCTCCTGAGGATGGGAGAGAAGAAAACAAAACGAGAAGACAGACAGGAGAAAAAGAAATCAAATGTGAACAACATACACATGCAGATACGCAGGGCCAAAACAGTAGGATACATTAGTAACTCCGGACAACGGGGGAAAAGCCAAAGCAAAGGGGTGGAAAGAAAACAGACTGGGCCCACCCATAGAGGGAACCGCCATCTTTCAGGCGTGGGCCCCCGGAAAACAACCACCTCGCCCTGGTGCGAAGCCAAGGCAAACCGACGCTACTGCGAAGACCGCGGCAGCTGAACCGGGTGACCAGTCATCTGACAGCACAGGAGTTGTCCGGAAAACCATCGCGCAGCCGATGGGGCTACGAAAACTCACAGAGACACACACAGAAAGAAAGAAACACGGACTGACGCAAACATCTCAGCAATACTAGGAGCCAAAATTCAGACAAGAAAAACCACAAGAAGGAATGGCAGAACAGCAACATTGAACACGCCTACGGATACAGGGGCAGTCTAGCCATGAGGACACCAGATAGCACACAAACAAATCGGTCACCAATACGCAAACAAAAATTAACATAGAAAAACCACAGGGCGCTACCCTGAATAACCACAGGCCTCTAACCTGAAAAAACCACAGGTCTCTAACCTGAAAAAACCCACAGGGATTGAACCTGAATATCACGCGTGAAACACATCCGCTCACGAAACACAAAAAAACACCGTCCTGAACCCTACTGGGATGCACAAAGGCCAGCCAGCAAAACACGGAAACCGAACACCCGCAAGGCGAACCGATACAAATAAGCGCTGGATCCCACCAGCCCACCAGGCAGACCGTGGCTCACCATGATCGGACGCCCCCCTAGGTGAAATGAAGAGACCCACGTGCCAAAACACAAATACCAAACAACACGCTCACAGAAATATTGCCACCCGGACCGTCAACGAGAATCTCAGAAGCATGTTACACCACTGGGCGTCAGCCATTCCACATGAGCGGGACAACCAGGCGGAGCACTAAAACGCTCGACACAAAACATGATTACTAGTAAAACGAAAAATAAAGCACTTGTACTTGAAACTGGAAACGACGAAGTGCCACCACATCGAGTAAATCGATGGGGACATCTACCAAACTGAAACAAATCGGACGACACAGGATCGGAGCAGTCCGACGACACCGAAACGACGTGCACCAGTGCACAACACAGGGCGAGTAAGCAAACACGAGCAAAGCTACCAATGCTGACTACCATGATGACGTACCAAGCAACACGATGAGCATGCACGACAGAACGGACAACAGAACTTTCAA
The DNA here is from genome assembly GCF_964019385.1 of Sycon ciliatum. Lineage (NCBI taxonomy): Eukaryota > Metazoa > Porifera > Calcarea > Leucosolenida > Sycettidae > Sycon > Sycon ciliatum. The sequence continues at coordinate 19,153,774 of NC_088643.1, read as the reverse complement.
GTCAGAAGGTGTGAAAACACAGTGCACACGACCACTCGAACAGCCAGAGGCCGGAGGGCGACAATGTACACTGGTTCAAAACACCGCACACACAACGTGGGCCACAATCATGTACTAACAAGAGCGAGGCTCGAACGAGGTACTTGTACACAAGAGAACAACCCGGGACTTCAATGCCACGAAGCGAAACAATTATTTTGAAAATCCCAAATCGAAGACTAGTACCAGGAGAACTACGTACAAGGTACCAAACATTACGCAGGGCAGACAAAGCATGCTCACCTGTGTAGGAGCTCCGAGGACAGGGTTGAGCAGATGGAGCAAAGCGGAGCCATGGCGAGGATGCGTGGAGAAGGCAAGATTTGAAGCCACGGCAAAAACGGAAACGATCTCAGGGTCGTGGGGAACGATGCCACTAGCTGGGCGCCAATTGTCGTCGGGGGGTTTTGTTCCCTCGCACGATAGCCCTTCCGATTACTCTCTTCTACATCACACGCACGCCACACTCAGAGGACAGATTATTTTCGTCTTACTCCAAGGAGAGTCTCAGGAAGAAGGCACCATAAGCATGCAAGCATGCGCACAACAACAAGAACATGTACGATAATCTCCAACCGGCGCAGTCCGCGCGCAGTCCGCGCGCGGTCCGCACCAACGTGCCAAAAGGGGCACACACGTGCCAAAAGGGCAGGGACAACACACGGGTGCCCCATGGATACATTTCCAAAGTCATTTGTCAAAAAAACTGACTGCTTTGCATTCTCTTCTAGCCTACTCAGTAGTAGCCAATCTATCAAGAGGTGCAGATGGTATCTATTCCTTTTCGCAAGGTATTTAGGTTATGAACGTTTCGAATGAGTGAACTGGAATAGCAAATAGGGTTTAAACTACTTGGTCCGCGTCAGCAATATTGTCGCTTATCTTTCAACTTTGTTTTTATGTCGTGAATGATCACTTGGCAGCCGATTTCATCCCAAGTTTGGTTAGTAAGTTAGTTTACTAGTACCTGAAAGGTTTAGCTAGATTTCAAGAGCGACGGGTGGGTGATTCTGATTGATACAGTGCCGCATCAAAATAGATTATCTTGTCACACGGCACAGGCAAGCGCAGCGCGACGCACAAGAAAGTAACCAGCTACTCAGAACCAGTTCCATTTTGCAAAACGGCCGAGATCGCTCACCCTCAGGGATCGCTCGCCAAGCTGAGATCGCAGTTCCCTCACCTCCGGCTCAACGCCCGGAGTATCCAGGGCATCGTGAAGATTTGCAAGTACTGTACGCGTTGTCGTCGTTCAAAAAAGATTTTGGGAAGAACGGCGACTGATTTGAAAAAAACACAGGTAGTCCTATAGAAGGCGACCGTCACAATCGACTTCCCTTTAGAAAACAACCAGGCAGCGGAGAGGAAGAGAGGTGAGCTTGCGAAAGTGAGAGTGTCGATCTCGAGCAAAACATATCATATATAAGTTGTCACCAGCGCCGAGAGCAGAGACGAGGAGGACCAAAAAAAGTATGAACCCTTCCTTGGACAGTAAATTCCTCATGGCCAGTTGCCATTCTATATTTTACCTTCCATCACAACAAGTTTTTTCATCTCAAGTGCACGCATTGATGTCCAAAGTCTTAGTTCGAATTGTCGAAAGATATGGTTGATAAATATGGTGGTAAGGCGAGACCAAAAAAATAGAGATTCCCGGGCCCTCCCGCACCAAAATCGAGCCAAAGCCAATTTGTTTTTTGAACAGTTCATACATGTACAGTACTGATCGTGTGAGTAGATCTGTGACGTGGAGTCACACAGACCCGAGCTTGTAAGACTCCCAGATGTACAGATCAGGGCCATCGTTGGCCGAAATATAGAAAAATTGAACAGGTAAACAGCGTATCTGTTGTCTGTAAAAAAATTGAATAAAAATTACCGAAAAATGCTGTAAAAAAAGTTCAACATGGCATGCACACATATAGCCCATGTACATACCGGGAAAAAAAAAAAAAAAAATTCACCCGCCCGCACCAATTTCACGTGGGTGCTGCCCGGGAATCTCGATTTTATTTTGGTCTCGCCTAAAGACACACCTGGAAATATGGCGGTAAACACACGCCAGCCCACACACGCTCTCTAAGCTGCAAAGTTCTGGCACAGAGCTCTCCTTCTCACCACCACCACCATCAGTTCGCGCCTGGCGCCTCGTCGATGCCTGGTTGGCGGTATCCGACATAGCAGTCTGGTACATCAAGTAGCGCATGGCACATAGAAGATGACACAGCAACGACATAGCTCGATTGCGACGTACGTTTCGTCCCCGCTGGACTCATCAGGCAATCTTCCTCTTGGATGTCTTCATACTTCATTCATACTCCATTCTGCGAAAGATAAGTACCCTAAAGTACCGCCAGAGTGCCCCGTCTCAGACCCTGTGATTTGAGGCGAGCGATCGCTCTCGCGCGCCATCGCGCGCCTTATTTTCTTGGAAGGTGCACTTTTTGTCGCGCGCCTGAAACTATTTTTGGCTGCATGTACGCTTTTCGGAGTGCAGCGCAACTACTACTGTACTATGACTAGTACGAGTGTATGGTGTCAAGTGCACTCATCGATCCGTGCGCAGGCCGGAACTGTGCCCGCTCGCGCTGTTATGAAACAGACTAGACAGTGAGTTAGTCATGTGTAGTGACATGCACAGTACTGAGAGTAGGCAAGTTCACTGCACGTACACTGTGAGTGTGACACAGGCACTGCACTGGCATGGCGCCCAGCTAGCCTGGCATGACCTCGGGGCATTTCACACGTCTGGATGAATGATTGCGGCTTGAACTAGTCAGAGCTGTGCCGCGTAGATCTACCACCACTCATGAAACACTCCAGTTCAACGGGTTTTACGGACCCCTGCATGCAGCGCAGGGGTCCGTACAACCCTCTAAACTAGCGCCTGGCGGGTCCGAGTAGCAAGATAGACCGCAGTCTGACATAGACTAGTAGTTCTGGAAGTTCTGCTAGTGCACGCGTTGCAAGTAAATGCACCCAAATGGCGCTTTCGTCCTCTTACTCTTAGAATAAAAGGCCAATTGGTCAACTGGAGTTGATCATACCAGTTGTTTTCTATCCTTGCGACATGATCCCTTGCTGGTGATCTCCTGCTGCTGCTAGCAGTAGAAATGTCGAAAGGGAACAGTGTGCAGTTGTCCACTTTCCTCAGCTGGAAAGTAGATGAGGACATAGGCTTCAACTCGGCGAAGAAGGAAGGTAAAGAGCTGGTCGTGAAAGTGTGGTGCAAGTCGTGTGCGAAGTATTCTGACGTTATCCGGAGCGACTCTATGGCTGAGAGGTCAAGCGAAGGTCGATGCGTTGAGGTTTGTGGAGGGATCGGACTACATGACGAAGCACGCTGTCACTCGACATTTGTCTGGACAGGTAAGTGGTCAATTCAATGTCGAAAGTAAAGTCGATCGGACTCGCGACCATTCTCCTTGTTTTCTTCGCTTGTTGTCATGTAGGCGCATAGCATCGAAGTGAGCCATGCGAAGCTATTGGGTGACACCGACAAATCATCGTCGACGTCTGCATCAGGGAGCAAGGCAACACAAGCGCCTCAGCAGCCACGCATACACACAGCTATTCTAGTCCAAGCGGAGGACGCATACGAAAAGCTCTTCCACACTGCATATTTAATGGCAGTTCACGGCCAACCGCTGTCATCTTTCAAGACAATGGTGGAAATTCAGAAAGCATCCAGAATTTTTTCTCTAAAAAAATGATATCAATAATGTGCTGTGTTGTTGGAGTGAGAATTTTTGGATCACTCTCCTACAGCTCGCCTGACACAGGCGAGGAGAGCGATAGATCACTCGCCACCTATTTTCAAATCACAGGGTCTGCCGTCTCGCGAGAGTGCCCCACCTTGATTTTACAGCCAGAGAAAGGAAAAATCGTATGGCAGAGTGCAACGAAGTTTGTACGATATGAGAATCTTAGTGTACTAAGGTCACGCTTGGCAGGGTTTGTGTGGAGCTTGTGTCCGATCGAAGGTACAGATTGACTGCGAAACGTGCAATATGTGTACAAGGTTCATGTCGTATGACCTACAGACAGCAGACCACCTCCACAATACGACATAGCCAGCAATCGCATGTCACCACGTACATTGAAAATCAACATAATTTTGCGAATCGACCTTTTTTTCAGGATCACTTTTCAACGAGGACGAAGCAAAGTCGGCCGAACGAAGCCTAGAGGAAGAAAATCACCCTCTCCACGTCACCATCACGATACTGACATAGATACGAGATGAAACAACTAAAAAATCCACAAGAAAATTGTACAGCCATCACTTTGGTCTGACTTTGGTCTGAGAATTTCTATCACGATCAAAAATGTACGAGGAGCACTCAAAAATAAGCCACAGACGTACCTTTATCGCTTTCTACTCCTTTTTCAAGGCACAACAGTCGACTCTCCACTTTCAAACCAGGAACCAGACATACCAGTGGTCTTTTTCAGCTGCTCCACGAGCGCAGGAAAGGTTCACCAAGGGGCGCAGAGCAGCATCCATTCCAGAAAAAGAGCTAAAATACGAGTGAGACTGCATGCCTGAGTACAGGAGTACATGTATGAGTACAAGCAGAAAATAGTCAATTTCAGCGTTTCTGCTCCAAACAGCAACTAGCTTCGACTAGAAACAAAGATTACACCAAAGGATCAAACAACAACAATTTTCTGCAGTTTTTTTGCAGATGGCTTCCTTGTGCTTGGCCCAGCACGCCAAAAATCACACCTCGGAGGAGTACAAAAATTACAACTCTCAGATGTCGTCGATTGCTGGCCATGCCAGGAAAGGATGAGATGGTGGGGCGCTCTGGCGGTACTTTACGGTATATGTTATGGCATGGTTGCGAGGGCCTTATGCCAAGTTATGGCATATTATTGCCCCGAGGGCTAACCTCGAGGGGCAATAATAGGGAGGTTTAGTTCCCACGTAACGGAAACGCGTACGTGGGTGATACACGTAAAGTGGGTGAAGGGCATCCACGTTGCAATGTTGTGTTTAGTCACACGGAACAAACAAAAGCATGAAGCGAAAGGCCCCAACCCGGTCAAAGACGAAGCTACCCGGGCCTAAGAAGCTCATCGAATATTTTGATTTCGTGCTTCGGAAACTTCTTCAGCTGAGCACCCTCACAGCTCGCAAAATGCGCTCCATTCTGATTTTCACCCACGTTCTGGCGGAACGTGGGTGAGCCTCCATACACGGTATGTCGTGAATCAGAAAACGTCTGTACGTGGGTCACTGAGTATCACGTGGTACACACACACGTAAAGTACCCACGGATTACGTGGGACTAAACCTCCCTAATATGCCATAAGGCCCGCAGCAACCATGCGATAACAAATTTATCACATGGCCCACAGAGCAGACCATTGGGCTGCCGTTGAAACTAGCCCAAATGCCAACTCATTATGACCACAATGTATTATTGATGTGCTATCATTATCAAAACAGGAAAAATGAAGATATTTCTCCTACACCCTAACGAAAAGTCTGCTACAGGCCATCAGAGAGTATACACTGGTACTGAAAGACGGAGACAGAAAAAAAGTGCCGGCACGGCATCGTCATAGCAATAGACATGGCAACCACAATAAAACACAGCAGAATCATAATTTCAGTTGAAAAATTAAGAGTGCTACCACAAAGAGTTTCTTCATGTTTACATGTGTATCAGGGAGTTGTCAAATACAGTACTGAAAGTATTTGACGACTCCCTGGTGTGTAATTCTGACGACAATTTTTCTTCTTTTTTTCAGCTCCAGATACATCTAGCTGTATTTTTCATTTCAAAACATTCCTGAATTGTTGTGTTTGTTGTTCAAGCAAAGGTGAAGGCAGAGGACAGATGAGCCTGGTAAGAGCTTTGCGTGGCACAGGAAGACCACACACAGGCAGTGACTTTGCGTGGATCTGAAAACACACGATGCTGAGCAGGGGCGTGCTCGGCCCCCCAACTAGGGGGGTGCACGGGAGCCGAGGGGAGCCCCCCCCCGGCAATTTTCTGCAATTTGTTTGCAACCTTTCTTGAATTTTAGAGCATATTTGCATACATTACAATTGCAATTACCCAGATTGAAAATTTTTGGGGGGTGCACGTGCCCCCCGTGCCCATCGCCGAGCACGCGCCTGCTGAGTTGAATTTGTGTTATTTCAAATAATTGTTTGTGGTCACAGTACCACATCGACCAGAACTGAATCTTATCCACAAGCTTACCGACGGTCAGGCTGCCAACATAACTGAACAAATGATCCCTGCAAGCACTACACGGCGCACGGCAGACGTCCGAGGCCATGTCCATTGCCGGGACGTCCATCTCCAAAAAGAATTCCATCTTCGTCTCAATGCTACACTGCGACTCGTAGAGTCGTACAGTCTACAGACTGTCAGTGCAGTACGCAGTACAGAGTCGTCATAGTCGAGTCACGCGATCACTGAAATAAACTATTTTTTTTGCGGGCAAATAAACTATATTTTTGCGGGTAATATCGCATATTATTGCCCGCGGCGCGAAAGGTGCTGATTCGCTGGAGTATGGGCAACAATCACGTGCCATGTGATAAGTGACAATATTGCTGACGCGGACCAAGTAACGGCTACAACTCGAACCCCGCTGCTAAGTTATTTGGTGAATACGGTGTTTGAGAATAAAAGCTTGGACGATGAGTCGCTCAATATTTCCTCATACAAAACACACAGGTAAGCAAAAGCCCGGGGACTCGCATTCGCAGAAGGATGAGTGCAAGTGCTAGGTAGTAAATTTACTACAGTGTCGGCCAATGCAATCTGACCGAATGAGTCAACTTTGCACCCCAGCACCAGTTAATTAACATGCCAGTGTTGCAGGCCGGTCTAGGGCTGCACAGCTCCCAGCTCCTACTGACCTTGCGATCGGATTTCATTCCGCAGCATTGTACTGTCATGGCCGCGTGTTGGCGGGTTTGTGACCTGGCTTAGATCAGTCTAGTGGCTACCCAGGTGGACGACCAATATAGTCGCCATCCAAGTTAGCTAGCTCACACAGAACGACAGGTTTCTAATTCCACTTGAACAGTGTTTATTGAACCATTGCAGTACTAGATCGAAAGATCAAGCGTGAAGAGTCAAAGACCCAAGCAGGGGGGAGTCGGAGTGACTTCCCAGAATCGAGTATGAATCGAAGGAGTAGTGAGCTCCCCGAGAGTCGAGGATGAATGTTAGCAAAACAGCTCCTTATATATGCTAGATTATGTGATCAAAAGTATACAGCGGCAAGAATGCGTAAGGATTATTCCACCATGCCCCCCCCCCCCCCCCCCAGTGGTGTAATAAGCCAAACTAGAATATAGTACAAAGATCAATACGGGGAGTCCGCTCACCCAAATAAATGTGAATATTACTGATTTCCAAATGCTGGCATGATCTTGGTCCGCGATCCGGTGGACTGGGATGCATTGCAGCAGGCGGGAAGCGTAGCTGCGTCCTTCTAGGTTCACCCAAATGGGCGCTTCCCCCAAACATAGCTGCAGGCGCCAATGCCATGTTCCTTCCAAAAGGGTACGGAGTCCACAGTGCACGAAGCACTGCAGACCCTTTACGTCGTATGACGCGAGAAGAGGCTCCACTCTTGCTCACCTAACAAGGGTATCAGCTCCCTTGCAGGACTAAGCGTGGTCCTCTCAAGCTCAACAGTGTAGTGAGTACAATGCTGACGACTTGTACTGAAGGTGTCGCCGACGTACGACAACATTTTGCGGCTCTAGGCCACGAGTTTTAACCCATGTTTGCTCAACTAACGAAAGTGCCGAATCCTTCCCAGGACTAATCATGGTTCTTACAGAACTCTAGAATATTTCGGAGCCCAGCTTTTGGCTGCTGAACTCCATGTGTGGTCGCTTTCACGACGAGTCCGGTTCGGGTCATGACAGTAGTACTATGTGTGTAGCACCACGTGCCGTACATACAACTGTAGCATGCCGCCGGCATGGTGCTACACACGTACTGGTGTACCAAATGCCCTGTAGTGCATACCTCGGTGGCGAACTGCATGCTACTACTGGTGTGCTGAACATTCCGTGTACGGCCACTACCAACTGACAGCCGCCGGGTACAGTGTTCAACTCCATGTTTCAACACTCCAAAGATGGTAAACTGCCAGTGTTTCTTTCTTGAACGATTTCAATGTCTTCTTCTGTGTGGCTCTCTGTGTCTCCTCTTGCAGTATCCTTGGTGAATACACTTCCGCCATACTTTGATGACATCGCTTTTCCTCTTACTTTTACAACGAGATCTTATGCGGACAGGCCCCAACTTGGTCAATCGCGTTCTACGATTACAGCAAGTGGTCAGCCCAGTCGTTTTTTCCCCCGCACTAATACCTTTGCTTTCAGGTAGGCAAATTACTTATACAGTCAACTCCACCTATAACGAACTCGCGTATAGCGAATTTCGTGATGTAACGAACCAGTGTCCATGTCACTGTTTGAACCCGTACGAAATTGACCCTTTATAGCAAACAGTTTTCGTTTGTATCGAACCATGTCTTGTAGGGGCACATGTAAATTATGTGCAATCATACTGTCATGGGCCACATTCGAATCATTATGCCATACTTGTATGGTGTATTAAAGTGCATTTCGGTTATAAAGAGCTTTGGATATAAAGAACTAATTCTCCTGCACAATGGTGTTCCTTATATCAGGGATCCACAGTACCACCTTTTTTTTACAACAAGAATTGATGCCAACAGCAATTCGGGCCTTGTCAGGACAGTCGCTTTCAACACAGCAACTCACTACATACCAGGCAAGCTCTGTGCAAGTGTGCATAAATGTGTATAAGTGTGTGTAGTTGCCTGGGTGCATGTGTGTGTGTGTGTGTGTGTGTGTGTGTGTGTGTGTGTGTGTGTGTGTGTGTGTGTGTGTGTGTGTGTGTGTGTGTGTATGCATGTGTGTGTATGCGTGTGTGCATGTGTGTGTGTGTGTGTGTGTGTGTGTGTGTGTGTGTGTGTGTGTGTGTATGCATGTGTGTGTGTGTGTGTGTGTGTGTGTGTGTGTGTGTGTGTGTGTGTGTGTGTGTATGCATGTGTGTGTGTGTGCGCGTGTGTGCGTACGTGCGTGCGTGCCAGAGAGTGTTGGGACTGTTGCCAACAGGCTCGGCTGTTTGAATGTGTAATGTTGTACCTGCCACCTGTGTTGGTTTCAGTGTTCATATACTGTATAGCAGGAAATTTTCGGACGGAACATACACGAGTGCAGGCCACCTTGCGAACAAGAAGGTGCCTGTAATTTCCGCTCCTTGTTCTGCTCTGTGTCATATCCTATACAGGATCATTTCCGTTTCCGCTGTGGCCGAAAGGCGTTAATTCAATTGTGCCGGAGAGGAGCACATCGAATGGTGTTAACTTCACAGCAATCATTCCGGAGATAACTCCGGCGGATGCTGCTATCCTTCCATGGATATCATTTGTGTACAGGCCGTACAATATGGGTGCCTTTTTGGCCATCGCGCATGTGCGCTCGGATGCAGTGCAGCGCGGAAACATCACCTCCGTCACTCTGGACACCCAGCTTTCTCTTCAGAGTGTATATGAGTTTAGGATGCGCTGCCAATCTGACCTTAATGTTACCGTGGAAACCACTTACAGTGACTATTCAGATGTTTTGCTGGTCGCCACAAACTACTGTAAGTATCTGTTGTTCAATCAAGATTCTACTTCTGGGTAGAGTCTGTATGTGTCTCTTTGTTTGTGTGTGTGTGTGTGTGTGTGTGTGTGTATGTGTGTGTGTGTGTGTGCGCGCGCGCGCGCGCGAGCATGCGTGCGTGTGTGTGGCTGTGTCTGTGTATGTGTATGGCTGTGTCTGTGTATAATATATGTGTGTGTGTGTCTGGCTGTGTCTGTACATGTATGTGGGTGTTTGCGCGTGCGCACGTGTGTGTGTGCATCTGTGTCCGGGCTTGTGTGTGCAAATCCCTCCTGCTCCCCCACATTTTACTCAACTACGTTCCGGGGCCAAAGTTCGCATTTTTGTTGACATTCAGAGAATAGGCGGCACGTCAGACTTTGATATTTGGCAACTTAACTTAAAATGCTTACTCCAGCATTCCTTCACAATTCAGGGTACTGATTACTAAGACAACCTGTGCACTTTCACTGTAGAAACACTCACCCACCTTTACTTGCAGCATTGACAGTTTTAAATATGAGGGGCGGTAGTGGTGGTGCTGCCGGGTACTGTGTTCACCAGGTGCTGTACAGGCGTTTCCCATGTTGCAAGGACATTTCAGATCCTTCGGCTCATTATGGCTTCAGTCATGGGCCTTGAGGCTGGGTCATATGGTTTGGGTGATGCTGAGCCACATGGCTTGGTTGATGCTGGATGTAGTATGCTACACGGCTGATGCGTGATTGTCATTAGAGTGCAGGCATATGCCCGGTTGCTGCATGACTGTTATCATGACAACGGGAGGTGTGCATCGAAGATGGCCGTCACCTTTTTGCGGGGCAAGCTGCCCCGTTATTGTCAGGTACAACCTATTCTAGTACGTTTATGTGTATGACCTCACAAAGTTCATGACCTTTTATGCAGAGTTGGTATCACAGTGTGTACGGCTGTAGTGGACTTGCCCCGCAAAACCTAACGGCGGGAAATTGATGCATATGTCCCAATGTCTTTTAAGAGAGCATGTCTGAGAATACCAAAGTATGTGTGTGATGATGAATACAGTCTTAGTCTTACTCTTAGATCCATGCTGCTGAAGGTGACAATTACTCCTCTGGTTAGAACAATAACTTGGCGACATGTCACGTGCATACAGTGTTAGGTCTAGCCATGAATGATACCCAATAGCATAAATCGTCATTGTGTATTGTTGCCGACTGGCCCTTTGCATTTCCCGCTGTCATGCTTGCGGTCCGTTGTTTCATACATAGCTAGCTAGCTGGCTTTCCAAGCTGCGTCACGTTATCATGGTTATGTTCTGCTGTACGTGCAGTCTGCGCTGCGTACCGTGCGGGTACGATTTAGTTCCGGTTTAGGTCAAGCAGTACTACTACTACTACGAGTAGTTCCGAGATCATGGCTTTTTTTCAGTTCTCTTTTTTCCTTGTAGACAAATGTAAGCTAAATAAAACGTCTTGGTTGTGTGGCCGCTTGGGTTGGGTCACAGGGGCTTTGCCATCATTCCACTACAGTTTCTGGTGCCGAAACCCGGGACTGCGGGGAGGAACTAAGGATGCAAGGAGCGAATGGCGCATGTGCCTCTGTATCTATCTGGCGATGCCTTTACGGTGTGGAGACAAATGGCTACTGCGGATCAGGAGGACGAGGATAAGGTGAAGGCACGGCTTGAGGAGTCGTTCGCCTGCTCGTCGAGGGAGGCGTACTCCCAGTTTGTGCGACGTCGGAAGCGGGAAGATGAAACTGTTGATGTTTATGCATCTGACTTGCGCCTTTTGTTGACGCGTAGTGGCCACAAGGAAGCAGCAGATGGAAAAGACCCGGTGCTCGTCGAGCAGTTCTTGTCAGGTCTGCCTCGTCGATTTGCAAATCAGCTGCGCCTCAGTGCGGCGGCTAGTGGGGATCCCACGATGACACAGCTGACGAAGCAAGCACGTGCTCTCCTTGCAGTGGCGGATGAGCCTGGTGTCAGCGCGTCTGCCGTAGGACCTGAGCCAGGAGACAGCAGAGTATGCTACCTGTGCGGAGAAACTGGCCACCTGAGGAGGGACTGCCCCAAGAAGAAGAAGGTGCAGTGTTTCAGATGTAAGCGATTTGGTCACATCAAGAGGCACTGTCCTGAGGCCAAATCCGAAGGACAAGTGAGTGGCAGGACTCCTGGTGCAGGTGCCAATGCATTTGCAGTATCACCAGATGTCGCTGCTGCAGAGTGCGAAGATGATGCATGTCTTGCCCTCGTTGCCAGGCGTCGTGGTGGCCTGCCGAAAGTCTTCGTGTCGGTCAATGGAGAGCGGACCAGGCTGAAGGCAGCCATTGACTCTTGCTCGAGTCGCTCCCTAGTGTCTTCTGCTGCGGTGCGTACACTGTCTGTGCCTGTCTGCAAGCCGTCGGGTGAGGACATGATCACGGCTATTAACGGCAACTCACTCGATATCACTGGCACTGTGGAGCTGACTGTCTCCCGTGATGACAACAATGTGTACCTGCCGAAAATCAAGGCCAAGTTTCTGGTAGTTGATTCTCTGGACGTGGTTCGCTCTGACATGCTGATTGGTCTTGATGTGATCTCATCGGCCGGTGGTGTTGCTCTGGAGTATTCAGAGAGTGACGGCCAGCTAACTGGTGCTGTGTTCGGAACGAGGCCAGTCGTGGCTGCAGTCGAGAGTAAGATCAGCAATGAAGAGCACTTGCCACGCCACGTTCAGGTCCGACAGGATGGAGACAAGGTCACGTTGGAGATGAGTGACTGTGAAGTGATGTTCGACCCCGAGAAAGGCTTCTGGGAAGTCACTTGGAAATGGTGCGACGGAGCTGCTCCAAGTTCACCTATCGGTACAGGCATCGGCGAGTATTCCCGCCAAGGATTATCGGATGATCAGGAGGTGAAGTTCGTCACCGAGGTCCAAAATTGGATTGATCAAGGATGGCTAGTTCCTTATGACGAAGGCTCGCACGGCGAGATTGGCGGTGTTTTGCCTCTGCTGGCAGTGTGTCAAGAGCACAAAGTGTCCACTCCGGTCCGCCCCTGTCTGGATTATCGCGCGCTGAACAGTCTCATTGTGTCTCATCCGGGCCTGGATGCACCAGCATGTGAAGAGAAGCTTCGGAAATGGCGCCAGTGCGGCGATGCTATGGATATCCTGGATATTCGGAAGGCCTTCCTGAACGTGCGTGTACAGCCTGCCTTGCAGCGGTTTCAGGTGGTGGCTTGGAAAGGTCAGAAGTTTGTCATGCAGCGCATGGGGTTCGGCCTTTCAATCGCACCAAAAGTCATGGATGCTATTGTCCGGTGGGTTACGAAGGACTTTCCGGCAACTGACAACTATGTGGATGACATCCTGACACCACGCCATCAGACCAAGGAGCTGGCTGCCTCTCTGCAACGGTATGGTCTACCAACGAAGCCGCCTGTGAAGCTTGAGGAGGCGTGCGTGCTTGGCCTGAAGATTGATGCTGAGGGAGACCAGCTGCGATGGGATCGTCGTGACCCGACATCCATTGATATTCCTGCTGTGCTGACGAAGCGTAGCATCTTTCGCTGGTGTGGCGCCCTGACGGCGCATTATCCTGTGTGTCGCTGGCTGCGGCCGATGTCAAGCTGGCTCCGTCGTTTGGCCTGTCTGACTGATGCATGGGATGAGCCGGTTCCAGAAGAGTTGCAGGTGTTGTGTCGTGACGTCATGGCTCGGGTGCTGAAGGAAGACCCAGTTCATGGTGCTTGGAGCGTTCCAAGCGGCGAGGAACACTCCTGGAAGATCTGGTGTGATGCCTCGAGTATCGCCTATGGCGTGGCCCTGGAAGTCGACGGCCGAGTGGTAGAGGACCAATGCTGGCTGAGACTGAAGAACGACACTCGCCACATCAACCTATCAGAGCTCGAGGCGGTCATCAAGGGCCTGAGTTTGGCGGTTGAGTGGAATGTGCGCAAGGTGAAGGTCTTGACCGACTCCAAGACCGTTCATGGCTGGCTGAGCTCGCTTTTCGGCCACTTGAAGCGAATCAAAGTCAGTGGGCTGAACAAGGTGGTGGTTCACCGGCGACTCCAAATCATCGATGACTTGATCAAAGCGGCTGACCTCAGCGTTGATCTGGAGTGGGTTCCATCTGCCAGCAACAAGGCAGACGAGCTGACTAGAGTTCCTGAGAAGCTCGTCCAGTACTGGAAAGGTCAGTCAGGCGTCGGCGAGTTTGACGTCGGCGTGTCTGGTGCCTGCATCGATCCATCTGCTCTTGGCCCTGTGTCGCTCCAAGAGATAGCCAGCGAACAGGAAAGTGATGCGGCCATCACAGCGGTGATTGCAGCGAAGACAGCTGAACAGGAAGTTGTCGCTGCTGGCTACAAGAAGATCCAGAATCAACTCTGTGTTGCCGACGGTGTCCTGATGAGGAGCTTCAAGGTGCCGACTGGTGAAGAAGAAGTCGTTCCAGTAGTCCCAGAGTCTCTGGAGGAGAGAGTGTTGCGCGCAGCCCATCTTCAGACTGGACACGCCGGTTGGGAGGGAACCTGGCGGTTTCTGCAATGCCGGTGCTTCTTTCCCTCAATGGCAGCAAAGTGCCAGGACTTTGTTGGCAAGTGTCAGGCCTGTGCTGTTGCCAGTCCGCAGCGTGGCGAGAGTGTTCCAGCTACGAGGTCTGCCATGCCATCTGGTCCGTGGAACACCGTGTTCATCGACACCATGGAACTCGGCGGCAGTCGTGATGGCAGGTTCCACTGCGTCCTGGTGTGTGTGGACGCATTTACCAAATGGACTGAAGTCGTTCCGTTGCCCCGGCACGATGCACGAAGTGTTGCTGATGCCTTTCTGTCCATCTGTGCCCGGTGGGGCCCACCAGAGATTGTGCGCTGCGACAACGGCACCGAGTTTGTCAACGCTATCATGTCGGCTTTGTTTGCGGCGTTTGGAGTTCGAGTGCAGCATGGTGCAGTTCGTCACCCGCAGAGTCAAGGCACGGTAGAGAGGTTCAATCGTACGCTCCTCACTTTGATTCGGAAGGTGTTGGAGGAAGAGGATGATTGGAAAGCGGCTCTTGATCTGCTGCTATTCAAGTACCGTGTACGCCCGCATAGTGTCACTCGAATCAGCCCGGCCGAGGCGATGTATGGCTGGAAGCCGAAGCGCCTGGTGGTGGAGAGGTCCGGCAGCGAGCTATCTGAGAGCGCTTGGGTGGACAAGCTGAAGATGCAGACGGCCCGGGTGTGGGATTATTTAGACGGCCAGTTATCGCAAGCTGACTCCATCGATGAATCGAGATCTCGCGTCGCCTGTCCCTATCAGCCCGGAGATCCAGTACTGTTGCGACGCCAGGACCGACGGCAGAAGCGCCAGCCTCCCTACGAGCGTGGTTGGGTGGTCGAGGCAGTGGTGGCATCCTCAACGGTCGTCGTTGCGCACGGTCGCGGTGGCACGAAGATCGTGAATGTTGATCTGTTGAAGATGGATCCAGGCGAGGCTGAGTCAGAGTCAACGGAAGTCGACCAGGTGGAGGCCAGTTCTAGCAGCAATGGCGAACTGCCCATTGCCTTTGACCTGCCGATTGCTGAAGATGATCAGCCAGTTGGACGAAGCCTCCGGAATCGAGATACATTGAGAGCCCCAAGGAGGTATGCTCCGTGAGTGTGGAGCTGATGGTGTGCAGTAGTTCATTTGTTCTGTGGTTCTATTATTCTAGGTTGTTTCCTAAATGCTATAGGTTTTTCCTTTCACAGCGTTTCGAGTGTATTCCGGTCCTTGCTCGTAAAGAGACTTGTCACCTGGTGGAGGTGTGATGATGAATACAGTCTTAGTCTTACTCTTAGATCCATGCTGCTGAAGGTGACAATTACTCCTCTGGTTAGAACAATAACTTGGCGACATGTCACGTGCATACAGTGTTAGGTCTAGCCATGAATGATACCCAATAGCATAAATCGTCATTGTGTATTGTTGCCGACTGGCCCTTTGCATTTCCCGCTGTCATGCTTGCGGTCCGTTGTTTCATACATAGCTAGCTAGCTGGCTTTCCAAGCTGCGTCACGTTATCATGGTTATGTTCTGCTGTACGTGCAGTCTGCGCTGCGTACCGTGCGGGTACGATTTAGTTCCGGTTTAGGTCAAGCAGTACTACTACTACTACGAGTAGTTCCGAGATCATGGCTTTTTTTCAGTTCTCTTTTTTCCTTGTAGACAAATGTAAGCTAAATAAAACGTCTTGGTTGTGTGGCCGCTTGGGTTGGGTCACAGGGGCTTTGCCATCATTCCACTACATGTGCAAGTGGATCTCTCCGATTTCGCTCAAAATTTGCAGGTAGGTTCCCTTTGGGGTGTGGATCGATTGTGCAAAGCCCTTGAAAAAGTTTCTGAAGGGAACCTTGAAATTTGGATACCCCTCAGAAATGGCCGAAATATCACATTATTTATGGGTCTAGAAACGAGTCACGCCACAACGTATACGAACAAGCTATGAACAAAACTCCATCCAGCCAACATTGCCTCACCTTAGAAGAGTTCCTGGAGCAGTACCGCTTAGCCACGCCAGGATCCCAGAAGACGAGGTCCATCACCCCCTGACGCCACAAATGATCGTCTTGAAAATAGCCAATTTACAAGCGCTGGCAAAACAGCCAGCTACGTCCTCAATTGGCCAGAACTATACACCGGCAGATAGTAGAACACCTCTTCTAGCGCTGAGGACATGTCCCCCATCTTCCTTTTGGGGTTTTCTTGAAATAAACTTTTTTGAAATTTTCCACTCGACCATGCTGAAATACGGCCAAAGTCATACCTGCGCAGGAAAGCTCGCCCCTCCGCGACGTCTCCTCAGCAATTTCTACTCCAACACTACTCCCAAGGCCGCAGAACAAAGTGTATTGTTGGCTCTGACAAGGAAAAGCAGCGGTGATCACTTAGTTTGGAGTTGACAGGAGGGCATGCACATCGAAACCACGCCTTGTCAACGACCCGTTCTTGCTCAGTTTTAACGACCACACTCAGCAAAGAACAAAACAACAACAAAGCACAACGACACACCAACGCTGATGTGGCATCGCAAATCCCGTACCGTGCACGCAGGCACTGGGTTGCAACAGAAAAAAGACGCGCTGCAAGCGTGCCAAGCAGCGAGTGAGTACAGAACGCGTACTAATGCCAGTCATGGCAACGGAAGATAAAATTATGGAGATCGACCCGCGCATGGTTCGATCGAGAGCAGAGTACGAAAAAAGCACACATTCAAAGTTCAAACTGTGCAACAGAAGCAGAAGAGGAAAACGAAAATGAACACTTGTCGTGAAGTGAAGTGCTTCTGTCCAAGGGTGCTTGCACCCGACGGGGTGACAGCGCCCCTAGTCAGACAATACAAGGCAAACGAAATAGAAATTAGCTGAGTCACAGCGCGGGACTCCGAAACGAAAACCGGTGAGTATGTAAATATTAATTGTTTCGTACCTGCTGTACAACGTAACAATTCGTAACGTAATTTCAAACTAGCACTCGTAGAATTGTAGTACGAATGTGCCACTCGATTATAGTAACAACGACAAAGAGATACTCTTCTAAACATTTCTCTCCCTTCTCACTGTGCCGAAATTCACAGTGACCAAAAAATTCGAAATTGATTATTGTTCTGAAATAGGCAAACAAGGAGCTACTCACAGAACAGCTTACAAAGACGCACGATTGGGCGGGTGTAGGTCTTGTCGCCCACCTTGACCTTCACAACTCGCACGTGTCCGTCTGGACCAGGGTGCACTTCGGTGACGCGACCCATTGGCCAAGTGCCCCGTGGGTTGTCTTGGGATGTCACTAGAACGATGTCGTCGACCTTGAGGTCTGTCTCGGCCGTCCTCCACTTGAGTCGCCGGTTCAGCTCTGGCACGACTTCCTGCATCCATCTCCTCCAAAAGTGCAGCACGAGTTCTTGCACTACACGCCAGCGTTGCCGAGGGTTGAACTCGCTCTCGTCCACTCCTGCAGGTGCGAACCGAGTACCGATTTGGCCATACATGAAATGATTGGGCGTTAGCGGAGTTGGGTCACGACCATCTGCCGACACGTAGGACAGTGGCCGTGAGTTCATGAGCGCCTCCGCGCCGACGATAGCAGACAATAGCTCCTCGTCTGTGACCTCCGCGTTCTTCAGAATCGCCGAGATAGCATGCTTTGCCGATTTTACTAACGCCTCATGCACTCCGCCGAAATGTGGTGCTGCTGGAGGGTTGAAATGCCAGCTAGTCTGCTGATCCGCTGTCTGCCGCTGAATCGCCTCTGCATCAAGCTGCTTGACTAGCTGAGCAAGCTCATTGGTGGCGCCGACGAAATTCGTGCCATTGTCGGAGATGACGTCGATCGGTACTCCCCGTCGATTGGTGAAGCGTACGTACGCCTGCAGGAACGAGTCCGTTGTCAACGCGTATGACAGCTCGAGATGCACTGCTCTCGTCTGCAAGCAGGTGAACAAGCACAGGTACCGCTTGTGTTGTGTCTTGCCGCGACCCTGCTTCGTCATTAACGGTCCAGCGTAGTCTACAGAGACTTGGCCGAATGCGCGTAGCGGCAGGCTGACTCGGACCTTAGGTAGTGGCGCCATCACCTGCATTGCCGGCTTCGTACGGTTCCGGGCGCACCTCGCACACTTGGCTTCCCAAGCTCGCACCTCTTCGCGGCCAGCGACGATCCAGTAGCGCGACGAGAGTTCGGCTAGCGTATGGCTGACACCGAACGCGTGATATCCTCGTTCGTGACATGCCATGACAATCAGCTGTGTCACATGATCCCCTCGTGGTAGGACGATCGGATTGCGTCGTTCTGCAGTCAAGAAGTCTGCATGCTGTAGTCGACCTCCGACTCGTAGAAGGCCAGCGTCGTCAATCATTGGCTTGAGCGAGACTAGCTTGCTGGTTGCAGGGATCGGCTTGCCTGCCTTAACTGCAGCATACTCTGGTAGCGACTGTTGCTGCGCTCGCTTGATGTAAAACTCCTCAGAGTCTCGGATCGCTTGTGGCGATAATTCATCAAACTCTCGCTGTTCGGGTGGTACTGAGCAATTCGTAGCGAATCGCACACACCAAGCATGAATACGGCACAATCGTGCCCAATCCGAGTAGCGACTTGGCTCTAGACGATTCAGCTCGCTGTGGCTTTGGTCGACGGTCACCGCAGTCAGCTCGATGGACTCGTCCGTTGGTTGGTTGACTTGGCCGATGCAGGTCCAACCTAATGCCGTCCGACGCGCCACGGGCTCATGGCTGTTACCCGAGCGCTCTTCATACGCCATGTGAAGCTCCGGATAGTCGGCACCGATAAGCACGTCAATGTGGCGTTTCGACGGTAGCGGCGGAAACTCAACGTTGGCTAGATGTGCGTACTGCTTTCCCAGGTGGTGCCAGTCTACAACTTCCATGTTGCCTGTTGGCTGCTCGATTGTGCACGCATGGAGAGTCGTCGACGTGGCTCCGTCAACACTTCGCAGAGTGCACGATACTGGGACAGTGTGAATGGTCTCTTGCTGTCCATTCAGCTTGCTGATGGTCAGCGACATGCCTGATCCAACCAGGCCGAGTTCTGCCGTAACATTGCTCGCTATGTACGAGCGCGTGCTGGCGTCGTCCAGCAGCGCGTTAACAGTTAGCGACCGCTTGCCGTTGGATAGCTGAACGGGAACTGTCCGAATCGACGTCACCGTCCGTACTCTATTCTCCTCTCCCTTCGTGCTGTTTCCGAGGGAGACAGCACTGAAGTTCTCCGGCTGCATGGCTCCAGTCTCTCCGGAGGCGTGGGTTGACGACGCTGGAGGCGGTTGACGGGGCTCACTGTGCAGCAGGCGATGGTGATGCTGCGTGCACCCGTTGATACCGCACTGCCGGTCCCGTGGGCAGTCCTTGCCGCTATGCCCAGTCGCAAGGCATCTATAGCATGACTTGCTTCGCTTCGCTGCTGCCCAGCGCTGGTTTACAGTTTGTTTCTCAAACTCTGGGCAGCGCCAGATCGGGTGCTCGCCACCATTGCAGCATTGGCATGTGGACCTTGCGGTCGGCACGTTGCCAGCGGTGTTTGTAGCTGTCACGAACGTGGTCGTGCGCGGTTGCACAGCGTCGTGAGCAGTTGGCGTCCGAGTCGGCTGATTTCGACTTGTCCCGCTGGTTGACAATTGGCTTCTGACGTGATGCTGCTGGCTGATGCCTTCGATAGTTTCCGTGGCGGCAGCAAGAACTTCTGCCTCGGCATTCAGCCACTCCAGCAGCACCTCGACCGATTCGTCCTTTTGGTGGTGTACTATCCAGCGGCGATACTGGGCCAACAAGTTCACCGGCAGCTTCTGCTGGATCCGCTGGTAGAGAATGCCGGTACCTAGCTCGGTGTGCATACCGGCATCCTTTCACGTCACCACTGCCATGTCAAGCACATCGGTAAAGCGCTCCAGGTCCTGGGCTCTACCAGCTCGAATAGGTGGAGATCGTTCCAGCTCTTCCATCCTAACCGCAAGGCGCCGGCGACTCCCACCGAAGCGTCGCTCCAGCCGCCGCAGAGCAGCATCGTATGCTGCTGCCGAGTAGCCGAGACTCTCGATGGCATCCAGTGCCTCACCCGCCACGTACTGTCGGAGCTGCAGCAGCTTGAATTCAGCGGAGAGCGGCTGCTGGTCCACACAAACGCTGAAAGCGGATTTCCAGCGCTCGTATTTTCGCTTCTCTCCGGTGAACACGGCAATTTCGATCCGCTTCAACTTGCTGGCGATGTTGATCTGTGCAGCTGCCGCTGGAGCAGTCCGTGGCGCAGGTCGAGCTGCGGTGCCTCCGACATATGTCGGAACTGGGGCAAATACTGCGGTCCGGGGTGCTTGCATGCCAGTGCTGGGTCTCGCACCGTACTGTGACGCTCCAGCAGAGATGGTGTGCGACGGTCCAGTAGACACAGGTGAGTTGTACACGACTGCACTATTGCTCGCACTCCACTGCGGTTGCTGTTGTTGTTGTTGGTACATGTATGCCTGCTGCGGCCTAGCACTATTGTTGCCATACGTTGCATACATCATACTAGGTGTTTGATCAGCAGGATCGTGGATCAGGAAGGCAGAGCCTTGTTCCTGATTTATAGCAGGAGCGTTGCTGCCCGTGGTCATAGTTGCAAATGACGCTGGCAACACTGAATTACGTGGCTGGTACTCTGCGGCTGCTGCAGATAAAGCGGTGCATGCATTGCTGTTGATCATATCCGTTTGCGGTGGCGCGTGTGCTGACGTGGTTGCCATGGCAACGGTCGGGAAGGGTTCGGTAGGTTCCCCCACACGCTGACCACTGAACATTACAACACGACTGTCCGGCTCTACTTTCACCCGTTCTCCATAGTCTGCAGCCCTGGGCAACATGACCCGCGCATCGTCCTGGCGACCAAGAAACGGTGCATCTTGGAGCGCCGCACGCAGATCTAGAATTTCTCTGCTTTCCTCTCGTACTGACGCCAGTAAAGGCGTTGCCCCTCTCAGTGGCGATGGCTTGAGACTGGGAGTCTGCCTGGTCGACGCTGCCAGGCTCGCTCTGCTGCTCCTGATGAGCACACTCCTGGCCAATTCCATGGCATCGGAATACTGGCCTTCCAGCTGCTTGTACTGCTTCTGGAGACCAGCATGTCTCCTAGAGTCAGTGTCCACCACCGCTTCCATGTACTCCATGATGACCTTCTTGGTCTCGTCATACACTGTCGTCAAGTGGCTTCTCCATGCCTTTACGTCATCCTGGTTCGGCACCTCATTCGTTGACTCCACTGTCAAATTTCTCCTCGTATTTGTGAAATCCGTTTTTAGCTCTCGCTTTTTCCGTGCGAGGTCTTCTAGTTTTACCTCCATGATGGCTCCGTGAAAACCATCCTCTGCTACCAATAGTTTGGAGTTGACAGGAGGGCATGCACATCGAAACCACGCCTTGTCAACGACCCGTTCTTGCTCAGTTTTAACGACCACACTCAGCAAAGAACAAAACAACAACAAAGCACAACGACACACCAACGCTGATGTGGCATCGCAAATCCCGTACCGTGCACGCAGGCACTGGGTTGCAACAGAAAAAAGACGCGCTGCAAGCGTGCCAAGCAGCGAGTGAGTACAGAACGCGTACTAATGCCAGTCATGGCAACGGAAGATAAAATTATGGAGATCGACCCGCGCATGGTTCGATCGAGAGCAGAGTACGAAAAAAGCACACATTCAAAGTTCAAACTGTGCAACAGAAGCAGAAGAGGAAAACGAAAATGAACACTTGTCGTGAAGTGAAGTGCTTCTGTCCAAGGGTGCTTGCACCCGACGGGGTGACAGCGCCCCTAGTCAGACAATACAAGGCAAACGAAATAGAAATTAGCTGAGTCACAGCGCGGGACTCCGAAACGAAAACCGGTGAGTATGTAAATATTAATTGTTTCGTACCTGCTGTACAACGTAACAATTCGTAACGTAATTTCAAACTAGCACTCGTAGAATTGTAGTGCGAATGTGCCACTCGATTACCAATAGTTTGGAGTTGACAGGAGGGCATGCACATCGAAACCACGCCTTGTCAACGACCCGTTCTTGCTCAGTTTTAACGACCACACTCAGCAAAGAACAAAACAACAACAAAGCACAACGACACACCAACGCTGATGTGGCATCGCAAATCCCGTACCGTGCACGCAGGCACTGGGTTGCAACAGAAAAAAGACGCGCTGCAAGCGTGCCAAGCAGCGAGTGAGTACAGAACGCGTACTAATGCCAGTCATGGCAACGGAAGATAAAATTATGGAGATCGACCCGCGCATGGTTCGATCGAGAGCAGAGTACGAAAAAGGCACACCTTCAAAGTTCAAACTGTGCAACAGAAGCAGAAGAGGAAAACGAAAATGAACACTTGTCGTGAAGTGAAGTGCTTCTGTCCAAGGGTGCTTGCACCCGACGGGGTGACAGCGCCCCTAGTCAGACAATACAAGGCAAACGAAATAGAAATTAGCTGAGTCACAGCGCGGGACTCCGAAACGAAAACCGGTGAGTATGTAAATATTAATTGTTTCGTACCTGCTGTACAACGTAACAATTCGTAACGTAATTTCAAACTAGCACTCGTAGAATTGTAGTGCGAATGTGCCACTCGATTATAGTAACAACGACAAAGAGATACTCTTCTAAACATCACTTGTCACTCCAAACGACAAGCTTCTCCTTGCGCCACCAATAATTTTTTGTGCGACTGTTGATGTAAAAGTGACTGAAGGCATGAGCGCAATTCTTGAATTTTACTACAAGAGGCACGGTGAAATCACGTGCCTTGTGACGCAAGAATGCCAAGTCGCGTGGATCACTGCTCACGAGATTTCAGAGTCACCTTCGTCAAGTGCGCTTGTTACTCGCCTTGAACGCCCGTTGGTCTGGAAATGATCACACTTGTGTTGTTACTGCGCTCAAGAACACGCTGACCGTGTTGTAGGCCTACGAACCGGGACTTTCCCTGACCATGTAGGTCGAAAACCAGTGAAATGATGATGAAATCACATTCTTTATGACGTAAGAAATCTCTCATGCAGTCCACGCGACAAGTTCGTGCAGCCAGTGCTGCTCGCGTGGCAGTGAACACAAAGCGAACGAGCTAGCAGCTTTTGTCGAGCATCGACATGAAAACAAGGAACTTTTACCGTTGGACTATGTTCGGGATTGCAGGAGGTAAGTGTGAAAGATGAATAACTCTCTATGCTGTACGGGGGGCATATTTCAACGGCTTGCTGCCATTGCAACACTCCTAGGACAGTTTGTGAGGGTTCTCAGTAGATCAAGCAGGAAATACAGCTCATCTTAGCTCTGCCTTCATGGTCTGTTCAGTGTAGCGTTCCAGTCACGTTCGCGATCGATGGCCGGCCGCGTGTCGTGATCCAGGAAGCGTCATCCTACGTCACAGAGCACGCAATTTCACCGTGCATCTTGCAATAAAATTCAAAAACTGCGCTCAGGACTTCAGTCACTTTTGCATCAACAGTCGCACAAAAAATTATTGGTGGCGCAAGGAGAAGCTTGTCGTTTGGAGTGACAAGTGATCACCGCTGTGTGATATCTGAGCAAGCGTTGTACAAACGCGTCATAAGTTGTTATCTTATTACTTACGTTTCCTGCATGCATATGCGCATGCCTGTTGTTTTGTTGTCTTGTCTTGCTCTGAACGAGTGATATACAAGTCTTGAGTTTTTCCCTATCTGACAAGTTTGTCTTGGTCTTGTGTAGTGCCTGGGTTGCATGTAACAATTTGGCGACGAAGACAACGTCCTGCGCGATGGAGGGAGATCGTGACCGTCTTCCACCATTCGACACGTCCGGACCCCCATCTCAAGTGGCTCTGAGGTGGACAAAATGGGTTCGAGCCTTTGACTATTATTTGACGGGAAAGGACATTACGAACAAGAAGCGTTCAAAAGCACTGCTCTTGCACTTCGCGGGTCTAGAAGTTCAGGATTTATTCGAGGACCTATCCGACCCAGATGACAGCCTTCCACCAGATCAGAGAACACAGAATGACAATGAGTTCCTCAAGTGCAAGCGTACCTTGCAAGCTCATTTCGGTGCTCCTGCAAACCCTACGTATGAGAGGCACGTCTTCCGTCAACTCACTCGCCGGCAGGGAGAGTCCACAGTGCAGTACTGCACCAAGCTTCGGCAGCAAGCTCGGCTTTGTTCTTTCGAGAATGAAGGACAAACTGCGGAAGCTATACGTGACCAGATCGTAGCCACAGTCGACAGCAGTGAGCTGAAGAAGAAGCTCCTGTCAGAACCAACCCTGACTCTGCCACGAGCGTTAGAAATGTGCAGAATTTAGGAGGACGCCCAGTCCCAGTCGGAAGGAATGTCCTCAACCACTTCTACTTCGTCTGGTACCGGTTATACCGGGAGTAGTAGTATGCTTGTCAATGCCGTGCACCACCGAGACCAGAGTCACAGGCAAGTTGGACGGGGTGGATTTGTGCAGTCATCGCCTGGCCAGTCACGTAAATGCGGTGGATGTGGAGACCAGTGGCACGAGAAGCGTGAGTCATGCCCAGCTTGGGGCAAGTCGTGCCGGAAGTGTAGGAAGCCAAACCACTTCGCCAAAGTTTGCCGTTCACAGCAGTCCAGCACTGGTGGCAGTGTACACATGGTTGGCCAGTCTCAAGAAGTACATGGAACGTCGCCAGTCAACCCTGCTCCTGCTCCAAGTCATAGTGCAAGTGCTGGTACTGGTGCGAGTGTTGCATCCGGTCCTACAACTGCAAGTCCGTACAGCAGCGGCCTGGATGAGTACTATTCGTTGTACCGCACGCAGAGTGACAAGGACCGCGTGGACCCGTACTGTTGTACCCTCCAGTTATGTAAACAGCCAGTCGTGTTTGAAATCGACACGGGTGCAGCCGTGACGGTGATGTCTGAAAACGAATTTCATCGGCTGGCATCCAAGGTCAATTTGTCGCTCGACACAAGTGATCTGCCGAAGCTGCGTACTTACTCCGGCGGAATTCTGAATGTCGTCGGTCGCTTTAGTGCTTCTGCGACCCATGCTTCTCGTAAATCAGCAGAATTGTCGATCGTCGTTGTCCAAGGAAACGGACCAAATCTCCTGGGTCGAGACGCGTTGCAACTGCTGAGGTTGAATTGGAACTTCGTGTTCAACGTGTCACGCGAGCACTCGATATTGTCAGAGTTCCCGCAGCTCTTCCAACGTAGCATGGGCACCTGGAAACATGGAAAAGTCAAATTGTCCGTGGCAGACAGCGCCAGACCCCGGTTCCTGAAGGCACGCTCTGTTCCTTATGCGTTACAAGCAGCAGTGGAAAAAGAGCTGAGTCGACTGGAGGAAGCTGGCATCATTAGTCCTGTCCAGTATTCGGAGTGGGCAGCTCCAATCGTACCCGTTCTCAAGCGGAACGGTAGCATACGAATCTGTGGCGATTATAAATGTACTATCAACCAGTCGGCAAGAGTAGACAAGTACCCCTTGCCCAACATCGACGACTTGTATCAGAAGTTATCGCAAGGCGCATTCTTCTCCAAGCTTGACCTGAAACATGCTTATCAACAACTGTTGCTCGACGACGAGTCTAAGCTGCTGACGACAATCAACACCTCCAAAGGATTGTTCGTCTACAACCGCCTACCCTTTGGCGTGTCGGCGGCCCCGGCAATATTTCAGCGCACGATGGAACAATTGTTAGCAGGTCTGTCCTTTGTCGTAGTGTATCTCGACGACATTGTTGTTTCTGGAAAGACTCGTGCGGAGCATGATGAGAATCTGAGGCTGGTCCTGGATCGTCTAGCGTCCGCGGGTCTCAGGTTGAATCGTGAGAAGTGTCTCGTGGCTCAGCAGTCTATTGAGTTCCTGGGCCATGTTATTGATTCAGTCGGCATTAGGCCGTCGGCTGAGAAAGTGGATGACCTTGTGAAGGCCCCACAGCCCAAGAATGTCCCTGAACTGAGAAGCTTTCTGGGACTCATAAACTATTACCGCAAGTTCATCGAGAATCTAAGCTCAGTGTTAGCTCCATTGTATGAATTGTTATCATCAAAGTCGTGGTGTTGGTCTGATAGTCACCAGAAAGCGTTTGATACAGGCAAGTCTCTGCTGCTTTCTGAGCCGATACGTATTCATTATGATCCTAGTTTACCTATTGTCGTGTCCTGTGACGCTTCCCCGTATGGTGTTGGCGCAGTTCTGTCGCATGTTCTGCCAGATGGGTCTGATCGGCCAGTAGCCTTTGCATCTAGAACGCTGTCGTCTTGTGAGAAGAATTACTCGCAGCTTGACCGTGAGGCCTTGGCAATGGTATTTGGCGTCTCCAAGTTCCACAAGTACATCTTCGGTCGCAACTTTACACTACAAACAGATCATAAGCCACTGCTGGGATTGTTTGATCCTGCTAGACCCATTCCTGTTCAGTCTAGTGGTCGTATTCAGCGATGGGCACTCAAACTAGCCAATTATGAATTTGTTCTGGAGTACAAGCCTGGGAAACAGAACGGTTGCGCTGATGGGTTGAGTCGCCTCCCCAATCCGGCGCTGGTACCGGAACCGCCGCAGCCAGCCGAGGCTGTACTATCGCTATCCGTCTTGAACACTACACCGGTTACGTCTGCATCGGTTGCTCGCTGGACGAGCAAAGATCCGTCCCTGGCATTAGTATACAAGTTCGTGTCTGAGGGCTGGCCCCAAGACATTCCAGAGGGATTAGAGCCATATTCCCGTCGTCGTAGTGAGCTGTCTGTCTTGAATAACTGTATCCTAATTGGTTCCAGGGTAGTTATTCCTTCACCGGGTCGTGCACCATTGCTGGACGAGTTGCACGCCGTCATCCCGGTATCGCTAGAATGAAAGCCCTGGCACGCAGCTATGTCTGGTGGCCGTCTCTCGATGCAGAAATCGAACAGACCGTCCGTGGTTGCACGCAGTGCCAGACCGTCACCAAGTCGCCGCATCGCCAGCAAGTCCACCCATGGGAATGGCCTGGTAAGCCTTGGTTACGTGTCCATGTCGACTTTGCTGGACCCATCGCTGGTAAGATGCTCTTCATTATTGTCGATAGTCATAGTAAATTTATTGAAGCACATGTTTGCTCTGGCTCATCTGCTGCTGTCGCAATTCGCAAGCTGGAGCAGACCTTTGCTCTGCTTGGCTTACCTTATAATATTGTTTCTGACAATGGCCCTGCTTTTGCAAGTAGTGAATTTCGTGAGTTTTGCTCATCTAATGGCATACGTCACACTCTCGTTTCACCATATCATCCGTCTAGTAATGGCTTAGCCGAGCGCGCAGTACAGACGGTGAAGTCTGGCTTGGCCAAGATGTCTGGCCCTGATTTGGAAACCCGCCTTGCCAGGTTCCTGTTCCAATACAGAATGACGCCGCAGTCAACAACAGGTCGTTCTCCGTTTGAGCTACTTTGGAAGGAACATCGTCCCCGCTCACGTCTGGATTTATTTATTTATTTATTCAACATCTCCTGGCCCGTCCGAAGACTGCCAATAAACATGAGAGGTCAGGTGATAGCCAACCACGGCAAGCTAAAAAGGGAAAAAAAAGAAAGATGCTGGATCTCGTGTTCCCGGACAGCGGCAAGAAAGTCTTGGACAAACAGTGCACTGCCCATGATCGTGGTGGTGCAAATGCATACCAGTTCTATTGTGGTGAGGCCGTCTGGGCAATGAATTTCAACTCCTCACCGAAGTGGATAGCTGGCACCGTGGAAGAACAGCTTGGTCCTCTAACATTCACGGTTCGTCTTGTTGATAACAGAGTCTGGAAGCGTCACTCTGACCACCTGAAGAAACGCCTTCCTGCTGAGTCGGTGCAAGATGCTTCAACTGCTACGTCAGCACCACAGCTTCCATATTCCAGAGCTTTACCTTCTACCACAGCTCTACCGTCTTCAACTGCTCTACCTAGTGTTCCGCCGAATGAGTCTATGTCACTGCCTGGCTCAATTGTACATGATGAGATCCGTGAGAATGCTGATTTATCTGTTCCTGAATCTACTCCTAACCAGTCTAGTGGTTCTAGTCCTGTCGTGTCTATGCGCAGTTCTTCTCGTTCTGTAAAGGCTCCTGTCCGCCTTGATCTGTAGTTCGTCTTATCAGATTATTTGCTGCCACGACACAGTCTATGTATTTCTGTTATTCTGGTCGTTTCCATCTGATGGTGGAGGGATGTGATATCTGAGCAAGCGTTGTACAAACGCGTCATAAGTTGTTATCTTATTACTTACGTTTCCTGCATGCATATGCGCATGCCTGTTGTTTTGTTGTCTTGTCTTGCTCTGAACGAGTGATATACAAGTCTTGAGTTTTTCCCTATCTGACAAGTTTGTCTTGGTCTTGTGTAGTGCCTGGGTTGCATGTAACACGCTGCTTTTCCTTGTCAGAGCTGTAGATATCGTACATGCAGTTGTATGTAGTACTATGTACGCACGTGCAGGCATGCCGTGCTTGTACCGCTTTATGTATAGCACGAGAGAGATGACATGGCGCACTTCTGATAGAGAACTAAAGAAGATCTGTTTAGCACAATGGCTGTCTTGTGAGTGACTGAATAGATGTCTACATTGGCGCAGTGAACGAAAATGACAAAGGGCAGGACGCTCAAGGAATTTATTCCTGACTATGCTGCGAGCAACGTCGGTGCTGATTTTGAACTCTGGCTCGAGGACATAAATGATTTCCTTTCAATCAGTGAAGTGACGGCAGCAGCTGACAAGAAACGCTTGTTCTTGAATCTGGCTGGATTAGCAGTGAGGCGCATTGTGAAAGGTCTGGTTGTCACGGTGGAGCAGACACAAGATGGCTCACCTGGAGATGAGTACCAAGCCTTGACGGACGCATTGTTGGCACACTTTCGACCGTCAACAAATGTCACGTCTGAACATCACAAATTCCGCCAACTCCGCCAAATGGAGGGCGAGTCGGTGACTTCGTTCGTTGGGCGGCTGAGAGAAAAGGCAGATGTTTGCGAATTCAGCTCCACTTCTGTG
Organism: Sycon ciliatum; assembly: GCF_964019385.1. Taxonomy (NCBI): domain Eukaryota; kingdom Metazoa; phylum Porifera; class Calcarea; order Leucosolenida; family Sycettidae; genus Sycon; species Sycon ciliatum. Next base: position 19,124,599 of record NC_088643.1, on the reverse strand, counting down.
GATACCATTGTTAACTGCCAAATTCGAGACCAGCTGATTGTGGGCCTGCGTTCTGTTGAGCTTCGAAAGGAGCTGCTGAAACAGTCGAAGCTGACCCTGAACGACGCCGTCACCAAGTCAGTGGCGTTGGAAGCGTCGATTACTGACAGTAAACTGTACGATAGTACCAGAGCTAGTGACGCACCGCCTGTGTTCCCCGTGCCCATCCAGCGTGTGCAAGCTGTCTCTGCAGCTGGTTCTGGATCAGAGGGAAAGAAGTGCAAATACTGCGGACGTAGTCACAAACCAGGCATGCGTAACTGTCCTGCGGCCAACGTCACCTGCAACAAGTGTGGCAAGCGAGGGCATTTTGCAGCGGTCTGCATGTCAAACAAAGTGGAAAGACACGAAGAAAGAGCCCGGCCAGTAGAGGATGAGCCTGATGAGTATGAGCATGCAAGTCGCATGTACGACTCCGCTTTCGCCGTCAGTAGCTCGGCACTCGCAGGCGACAAGACATTCCAGACTACCCTCAAAGTCAATGGTGAGCTGTGCACTGGACTGTTAGACACAGGTGCAACTCGGACGATCCTCACTGATGATGTGATCAAGCCCACGCGCAAGAGTGACCGCTTGCTGAAAGCGTACAATGGCGGTGTCGTAGAGACTTTGGGCATGGCTGACGTCCACATTTCACATGGTGGCAAGAACGTGAAGTGCAGTTGTTTCGTGGTAGCAGCCAGTCAGCACTCCGTTCTCTTCGGACAGGATGTCATCAAGGAGCTGAACCTCCTGTCACAAGCAAACGTGGTGAACGTGTCACCCATCGAAATCTCTCTGGAAGACGGTTCAAAGCCTCTAGCCCAGCCACCACGACGCCCAGCTTTCAGTATCCGGGCTGACATCGAGACCGAGCTGAAACGGCTGACCAAGTTGGATATCATTGAACCCGTCAAGGAAGCCACGCCGTGGGTGTCACCACTTGTTCCAGTCCGCAAACCGAATGGAGCATTGCGACTATGCGTGGACTACAGAGAACTGAATAAGAGAGTTACACGTGAGCGCAACGTTCTTCCAACCGTTGACGAGATCACAGCTCAGCTTGATGGCGCAGGGGTCTTCTCAGTTCTGGATGCGGAATCTGGATTCCATCAGCTACTCTTGTCAGAAGAAGCAAGGCCTCTAACGACTTTCTCATCGCACTGTGGCCTGTTCCGTTTCAAGCGTTTACCTTTCGGTATTGCATGTGCGCCTGAGATTTTCCAGCGAGTGGTGTCCGACATTCTGGAAGGCCTGCCAGGAGTCATCGTCTACATCGACGACATCCTAGTGTTTGGCTCCAATCAAGCAGAACACGATGCACGGCTAGAAGCAGTCAAGCAGCGACTGCGAGCAGCTAACCTCCAACTCAACTGGACCAAGTGCCGACTGAACCAGGACCGTGTGAAGTATCTGGGACATTGGCTAAGTGCGACCGGCTTGTCCCCAGATGATGACAAGTTACAAGCCATCCAGGAGCTGGCCCCTCCGAAATCTATCTCTGATGTGCGACGGTTCCTGGGGATGGCTACGTACCTTGGAAAGTTCATTCCGAACTTGGCCCAGATCACGGCTTCTCTGCGCAGGCTAGCAAAGCGTGATCCCTTCAGTGTGGATGATGAAGTCCTGCAGGCATTCACCTCAGCAAAGGCTGGTATAGCGTCAGCTTTGCAAGCGTTGGCATTCTTTCAACCAGCATTGGACGTCCCTACTGCTATCAGCTGTGATGCATCGCCAGACGGTTTGGGAGCAGTCCTGTGGCAGAAGAATACCAGTGGCTGTTGGGTACCAGTGACATGTGCCAGTCGCTCTCTATCAGATGTTGAGTCACGCTATTCTCAGCTGGAACGAGAGATGCTGGTAGTGGTATTCGGCCTGACTCGCTTTCGGCAGTATGTACTAGGCCGAGAAGTGCAAGTGTTTACGGATCACAAGCCGCTTATTTCTATCGTCGAGAAGCCGTTCGACGAAGTGCCACCGAGGCTTCAGAGATGGCTGGTCGCATTGATGCCCTATCGCTACAGCTTGGTGTTCGTCCCTGGCCAGCAGATGGTTTGTGCTGACACCCTCTCTCGAGCTCCTCTACCTGATCGCACAGCTTCACCTGCAGAGGCACGTTCAATGGCGGAATTCGTTAGTCTCATTCTCGAGGCTTGTCCGGTTCGTTCCAAGGATATTCGCCAGGCCACGGACTCTGATCCGACACTGAGCAGCGTCCGACAAAGAGTGGGCACATCAGTTTGGTCAGGGTGCATCCAAACGGAAGAGCCTTACTTCCTGCTACGCCATCAGCTGACAGTCATTGAAGGGATTGTCATGCTAGACAATCGCTACGTCATTCCAGAAGAGCTCCGCCCAGCGGTGCTGCGACTAGCACATGAAGGTCATCCAGGCATCGATGCATTCCGGGATACCCTTCACGAACGGGTTTGGTGGCCAGGTCTCATGAAGGATGCCAATCTGTTTGCAGAGAAATGCTCTGAATGCTGGCGTAAACGCTCCAATCCAGCGCAACAGCTCCTCCCTACAGAGATAGAAGGTGTCTGGCAGAAACTGGCCATTGACCTTGTTACCATTGAGGGAGCCACGTTCCTGTCTGCTATTGATTATGGTTCCCGCTGGCCAGAGCTTCTACCACTGTCCAATACTACGACAACGGGTGTGATCGACAAGCTGATGGAGTTGTTCGCACGGTTTGGTCTGCCTTCAACACTCGTCTCGGATTGGGGCCCACAGTTTGCATCCACTGAGATGTCCAAGTTTCTCGCTCAGTTGGGTGTTGAGCATTGCAAGTCTAGCCCCCGGTATGCCCGCTCTAACGGTATGGTGGAGCGACTACATCGTCTGGTGAAAGAACGAGTTGCCAGCCTGAGACCTCATCTACCGCTACACCGCCGCATCACTCAAGTCTTGTTCGACATTCGCAATTCGCGGCACCGGATGCTAGGTACATCGCCGAGCGAAGCGTTGTTCAGCAGAGTCATTCGGACACGGGTTCCAGCATCCATCACCCCACAGATCGTCAACCCATCTGAGCAGATCAAGGCGAAAGCAGCAATGGTTGAAGGTCATGACTCGCGCCGAGGTGTCCGCAAGTTACCCCATTTGCCATCAGGTACGCGGGTAGTGCTCCATGATGGGTGCAGCGACCCTCGAAAAGAATGGAAGGTAGTAGAGCAGTATGGTCGTCAGGTTGGGGTCACTGATGGGTCACGCATACTGCTCCGGAACCGTCAGCATGTTACCGAGTTTGTAGCACCAGCAGCAGCAGCAGCAGCGGAGAAAGCACCCATGAGTGAACCTCTGGCACAGTCAGAGAGGGAGCATGTGCCAGAGCCAGTGTGTGCTCCAGCACTGCCAGTGTCCGACCCAACAAGCCTTCCGTCAGCGAGCAGCGCAACATGCAGGCCCGAAGCTCCAGTAACTGCGCTCACATTGCCGTTGTCTCCTGCAGCTTCACCGGAGACGACAGCATCACCTGCAACACCGGCCTGTATGTCACTGTCACCGCCAACATCTCGTCCAAGTGTATTCCGCGAGGGCGTACAGACCAGAGCTGGCCGTCAGATCAAGCTTACAGAGAAAGCACGTGAAGCTGACATCTGAGTCGTCGAGTCATGCATTACCAAATGAGTGGCTTCAATCGCTACCAGATTGGCGTTGTTTAGAATCTTCTAACTACCTTGTGAATATTTAGATTTTTCTTTATTTTTTCCCTTTATTGGTCGAGTTTGCATTGTAACTCAAACTCATGGTGTTTTTGCCTCAAGTTTTGAGTCAGATTATTTCTAATAGTTGCAACACTTCCCGTCTCTCTTTTACTCCAACACATGTATGTACATTCCTCTGCAAGCTGCAGGATACGGATGCAAGTGTTTTTGTTTTGTTTTTTGTTTTCCTTTTTTCTCTTTCTTCTTTTTTTTTCTTTTTGAGGGAAGGGGGGTAATGTAGATATCGTACATGCAGTTGTATGTAGTACTATGTACGCACCTGCAGGCATGCCGTGCTTGTACCGCTTTATGTATAGCACGAGAGAGATGACATGGCGCACTTCTGATAGAGAACTAAAGAAGATCTGTTTAGCACAATGGCTGTCTTGTGAGTGACTGAATAGATGTCTACAAGAGCCAACAATACAATTTGTTCTGCGGCCTTGGGAGTAGTGTTGGAGTAGAAATTGCTGAGGAGACGTCGCGGAGGGGCGAGCTTTCCTGCGCAGGTATGACTTTGGCCGTATTTCAGCATGGTCGAGTGGAAAATTTCAAAAAGGTTTATTTCAAGAAACCCCCAAAAGGAAGATGGGGGACATGTCCTCAGCGCTAGAAAAGGCGTTCTACTATCTGCCGGTGTATAGTTCTGGCCAATTGAGGACGTAGCTGGCTGTTTTGCCAGCGCTTGTAAATTGGCTATTTTCAAGACGATCATTTGTGGCGTCAGGGGGTGATGGACCTCGTCTTCTGGGATCCTGGCGTGGCTTAGCGGTACTGCTCCAGGAACTCTTCTAAGGTGAGGCAATATTGGCTTGATGGAGTTTTGTTCATAGCTTGTTCGTATACGTTGTGGCGTGACTCGTTTCTAGACCCATAAATAATGTGATATTTCGGCCATTTCTGAGGGGTATCCAGATTTCAAGGTTCCCTTCAGAAACTTTTTCAAGGGCTTTGCACAATCGATCCACACCCCAAAGGGAACCTACCTGCAAATTTTGAGCGAAATCGGAGAGATCCACTTGCACACATACTTTGGTATTCTCAGACATGCTCTCTTAATTCTTTTTATCGTATGCAATACCTGCAACAACCATGGAAATGGAATATTCCACACTCCCTCCGGAGAAAAACACGAGTTACTATCAATTTATACAATGACACAATGATAATAGACGACTGCCCATATGCCTGCATCGGTCGAGTAGCATACTATTCAAAAAAAGCATTTCAATTCTATAAGCCCATTGCCCATTGCCAAATATGGACTGAATGAGTAATGCAGGTGAGTACGTTGGGATCAGCAATGCACTGTTCAACAGCCCCAGACGACCATGCCTAGGTGGTCGTGTGGGTGTTTATGGTACAAATTACGTCATTGCGCAATGGACTTATTGCTTGGCGTTTTCTCTTCTTCTGCTCTTCTAGTGGATTTCAATATCAGTTTACCAAATGACGACAAAGGTGCAAACGTGCAGTATACAATTGAATTGATCCGCTACAGTCTGAACAAAGGCTTGTTTGAAACCGTGCTCGAGCAGAGTGGCTACACGGCGAGTGACTTTCCTCGTACATTGCTAACCACCTGGCACGCTGGGCAGTTCTTCGTTCATGTGTACGGCGTACAGCAGCCAGGCTTTCGACACACGGTCCTCATGGACTATTCCCAACCCGATGTTCTGAGTAAGAGTGTTAAGGCGTTTCCAGCAATCTCTGTGCTGTTGTTGTTGCTGCTGCTGCTGCTGCTGCTGCTGCTGCTGTTGCTGCTGTTGTTCTTGTTCTTGTTCTTGTTGGGGGTGTGGTGGTGATGGTGGTGGTGGTGGTGGTGATGAGGGTTGGGTTCGGGGGGGGGGGGGGGGCGGGGAGGGGGGGGGGGATGCTGCTGCTGCGTCTGCTCTTATAGAGGTGGAATCCTGATAATTCGAATATGGTTTTTTCGCTTAATTAGAAGTTTTTCCAGGACCGATTTCTATCAATACGATTCCCACATAACAATTTCTGATAATTCGAACCACGAACTGGACATGTCCGGTTAATTAGAAGTCCCACGGATTCCACTTACATAGAAAATGTGTGGGATTCGTGCTGATAATTCGAAGTTGGCAAAGTGTAATTCGAAGTTCACTGTACACTGTGCTGGTCAGTTCAGTTTGCATGAGCAGGCTGTGTCGGTCAGTTCAGTATCAGTGAAATCTGTGTCTAACCTGTATCTCTCTCCCTTGCTGCTCAGCTGACTTGTGTCGTGCGTGCTTGCATGTATAGGGGTGTGGGCTGGAGACGCAGGAACTAGGCTGTCCAATTGTGTCAACTTTGCTGCGAAACGGGACGCTCATACATGATGAAACTTACACAACAGAAATTGTGTCCCATATGATAGGCATGAAAATGGTTTTAGTCCAAAGCGGGATGATTCGTGGCCTACAGTGCACAGTCAGAGTACAGTTGAACATCGATTATCCGCACATCGACTATCCGACCATTCGATTATCCGTAACAGTTTTTTTTGGGTGCACGTGCCGTAGAGTACGCACTGTGCATGTAGTGAGCCATTCAAAAATACGAAAAATTTGAAAAGTAAAAAGTAAAAAGGTCGTGCGGCTAGTATTAAAGGGGAAGTATACCCTAAAATCAAATTTTCACCAGTTGTAGTCTTCTGGGTGCTGAGTCGAATGGTCTTGGTCCGAGGAAGCTGCGACGCTCCCTTCCTACTTGAATCCCAATCGAACTCGCGCACTTCCACCGAAACTGGGTGACTGCGCCCTACTAGATGGGGATTTGTATGCAAAATGTCACTAAAAGCGCCATTTCGTTCTTATAAAAGCACGGATGACCGCGATTGGCCCATATGTTGTAGTCTTTTGGACGCTGAGTCGACTGGTTTTGGTCCGAAAAGGCTGCGATGCAGTGTTCCTCCTTTATTCCCAATCGAACATGGTTGAACAAGCGGTCACGTGCTCCTGGGTGCCCAAATCACCTGGTCACCGCGCCAGCAGGCGACAACTTTCACACCAAGGTTCAACTCGAGTTCAACTCGAGTGACAGGACTGCACCCAAAAAAGGTCAAACAGGCTAGTAAGTTGTACCCTGCAGGCACAGTGACCAGGTGACTGGCGTACGCAGGAGCACGTGACCGCTTGTTCAACCATGTTCGATTGGGAATAAAGGAGGAACGCTGCATCGCAGCCTTTTCGGACCAAAACCAGTCGACTCAGCGTCCAAAAGACTACAACATATGGGCCAATCGCGGTCATCCGTGCTTTTATAAGAACGAAATGGCGCTTTTAGTGACATTTTGCATACAAATCCCCATCTAGTAGGGCGCAGTCACCCAGTTTCGGTGGAAGTGCGCGAGTTCGATTGGGATTCAAGTAGGAAGGGAGCGTCTCAGCTTCCTCGGACCAAGACCATTCGACTCAGCACCCCGAAGACTACAACTGGTGAAAATTTGATTTTAGGGTATACTTCCCCTTTAACCACTGAAAGTGTGTGAGTGACAGTTTTTTCTTATCCGGAACATTTGCCTTATCTGAACACCGCCTGACAGCTGTCTGCCCAGAGGTGGTCGGATAATCGATGTTCAACTGTATATCATCCTACACCTCTATTGAACTTCGTAGCTATAACGTATGAGTGTTCCTGTAGCATCATATGGGCCGTGGTCAGCTAAATCATGTCTTTGGGTTTTCGCAAAACAAATTGAGAAATGACGGAATGAAAAAAATGTTTTTGTCAAGCGCGTTCACTCTGCGCTTCATTCACGAACCGGTGGCGATCCTCTTCTCAAATTTAGTTCAAACACTAATCTTGTTTGGGAGTCAAGTTCAAGTAGCTGGTAAGCGAAGACTGACAATGTCCGTGTCTAGTGACACTAGAGCATCTCGCAGGGCCAGACGATCGCTGTGCATAGCCCGGGTTTGGTCAGGTGTCAGCAAGGCCAAGACGATCCCTGTGCATGGCCCGGGTTTGGTCAGGTGTCAGGAAGGCCGTAGCAGCGGATCTGCAGAGAGACGGCAGTTTTTGAATCTGATGTTGATGTTGACAGCGAAGCTGAATCACCCCCGTAGTTCCCAGTAGTGAAGAAGCCTTGCGGGCGAGTGAATCAGACGACGAACGAGCTGATGGCGTTACATGCAACTCAGTTCTCATGAGCCGTCTGACGCAGTCTCGGAGCGCCGGTGACAATCACAGTGTCACAGCCAGAATCGAAAGAGTATGCAAGTGCAACGCCGCCCAGAGCATCGTGGTGCTTTCCAGGAAGAACTTGGTCCATGACTTGGAACTGATGTTGACATGCTCAAGTCGGTGTCATCATCTTTAGTTCCTTTGAATTTTTGCTCCTCCACAAAAGCCACTTGTTTGTCTGTGTGTCCGACTGTGCAAAAATTCTATTTCAAAGTTTATATTTTGAAAGCGGTGTTTGGGGCACTTTTAGACTACTTTGGTGCCCTGCACTGCCTTCAAGAGGTCAAGTAAGGTCCCCAAACCTGTTTTCTGGAGAAAAACAAAATTTGAAAACTTTCACTGTAAGACATGTTTCAGCTGCCCGCAGGCCGTGTGGTGATAGAGGAGGAGATGTTGGTAACAACGCCATCGCCACCACCTCCACCACCAGGAGCAATGGCGTGACAATGACGAGAGAGCTTGAAAGCTCAGGGCCCTACTCTATGCTTTTTTCCCTAGCTCATCATGCATGTTATTAGAACTGATGGAACTTTCTCTTTGGCCCCAACTTCGTTGCGGTCTTGTAGTGTTTTACGTCGACCATGACGGCTACAATGCCCAACCATACCACAACGAACTGATCGGCTACATCATTGTATTGCAAAAAGTTTCCATCTGTTCGAATAACATGCATGATGAGCTAGGCAAAAAAGCATAGCGTAGGGCCCTGAGCAAAAGAAATAAAATGACGGCTTTGAGCAGCAAAGCCAAGTTAGCCCACGCATGCGCGCACGTGTTTTGTCACGGGTTCGTCACGCGCACATGAATAAAAAATATTTTTTCCGAAAATGGTGGATGAAAAAATAAATCTTGCGTGGCCGCTTTGCCCTGCCTCGTGTCAGCAAAGCAACTTCCTTGTCAACAATTTCTGTCATCCAGTTAGTCAAAGTGACTCAAGGTCGTGTTTTCTCCGTTTTCTCCATTGTCTCTCCGCCAAGCTGTACAAGAGTATCAGTTGTGCTAGTCTGCGTAGACAAGCGCTGACTCGTGTGAGCGGGAAGCGCTTGAAAATTCACAACTTCAAACAGCGATCGATCGCGCTTTGTTGAAATATTTATTTGTTGCGTGGGCAGATAGAGTAGCTCATGGTCGCAGTAGTGAATTTCCTGGAGTTCATGAGGCCAAGCAAGAACTACTCGAAGCAGAGGACCAGTTATTTAGGCCTCGACATGGCGAGTGGCGTTGACGCCAACTCAGAAATGGCTGTGATTACCTGTCAAAAAATCTAGCCAAAGAAGTAGACAAGGAGCAGAGGCATTTGCATGGACAACGTACGATGGTGGTTTGCAACATGCTACTACTGCTGGAGCGACGTTGAGTGCAGGGACGATCGTTGATCATCTAAGTATCAGGTGTGGTTGTCAAACGCTTGTGGCCTTTGATGTGGATATGAAGATTTTATGCCCACTGTGCGTTCGTCATGGCCAGCAATTGAGGACATCTGAGAGTTGTAATTTTTGTACTCCACCGAGGTGTGATTTTTGGCGTGCTGGGCCAAGCACAAGGAAGCCATCTGCAAAAAAACTGCAGAAAATGGTTGTTGTTTGATCCTTTGGTGTAATCTTTGTTTCTAGTCGAAGCTTGTTGCTGTTTGGAGCAGAAACGCTGAAATTGACTATTTTCTGCATGTACTCATACCTGTACTCATGTACTCAGTCATGCAGTCTCACTCGTATTTTAGCTCTTTTTCTGGAATGGATGCTGCTCTGCGCCCCTTGGTGAATATTTCCTGCGCTCGTGGAGCAGCTGAAAAGGACCACTGGTATGTCTAGTTCCTGGTTTGAAAGTGGAGAGTCGACTTTTGTGCCTTGAAAAAGGAGTAGAGAGCGATAAAGGTACGTCTGTTGCTTATTTTTTGAGTGCTCCTCGTACATTTTTGATCGTGATAGAAATTCTCAGACCAAAGTCAGACCAAAGTCAGCGCGATGATGGCCGTACAGTTTTCTTGTGGATTTTTTAGTTGTTTCATCTAGTATCTATGTCAGTATCGTGATGGTGAAGTGGAGAGGGTGATTTTCTTCCTCTAGGCTTCGTTCGGCCGACTTTGCTTCGTCCTCGTTGAAAAGTGATCCTGAAAAAAATGTCGATTCGCAAAATTATGTTGATTTTGAATGTACGTGATGACATGCGATTGCTGGCTATGTTATGCACCACATCTGCTGTGCACGTGGCATTACCCTATCTCAGGGAGAAATCATCAACCCAGTCATTCTGGGTAAAACTATTCCTGATAGCTGTGCAGGCCAGCACAAGAACCAGTACGCTGCACTAAACAAGGTGCTTATGTTTGTGTGCTTGATGGTCAATGGAATGAGTTCAACTGAAAGCAACGGTCCCGTAGGTCTTCGGCAACCTCAGCAAGGTGGTCGGCCCAGCAACAGTGGTGACGGTACTTGGCATAGAAGTCGACAGCGTGGACCAGGTGATGCGGCTACCTGACCAGAAGTTATTTGCCTTTCTAGCGGCTTTGAGTGAGTAGTCCACGCGCACTAACTACACAACGCGGGAACTGCTGTCGCTGATCGGAACCTTGTCCTTGCCGCAAAGGTGGTTCCTCCTGGCAGGATCTTCATCCGTCAACTCCTGTATCTTAGCTGGACAACTCTGTCTCTTCAGTCAGTAGTCAACATCGACACAGAAGCTCACTTGGACATCGAATGGTCGCACTCCTTTACTGCAAACTGGAATGGCCAATCCTTCTTCTACGATGTCGAGTGTTCAAAGTCCCCTGACCTTGAGCTATTCACGGATGCCTCTGATGTTGGCTTCTGCGGTTTCTATCAAGGACAATCGTTTTTGGGGCAATGGGCCGCTGAGATGCAGCATGAACCTATTGTGATTACTCGCTTCCGAGAACTAGCTTCTACAGCCAACCAATGCCTGGTGCCAACTCCTCCGCTGAACTCGTCGCTCTGATTTCTGCCAGCAATGATCTCATGAGCGACTCAGACCTTTAAGCCCGGTATTTGCGCACACATAATCTGATGTACCCAGTTTCGGCTATGGCCGAGTTCCGGTCCCTGACCGCTACTGCCGGCAGCCCACGGCCAGTGTTTGTGTTCGTCGCCAGCAGCTACTTCTCCCGAGTTTGCTCGACTAAGATCCTCAACTGCAACCGGGTGAGCTCCCATTCTGTGCGCATTGGCGGGGCCACACTCATGGCTCACCGGAGTACAAGTGTCTGTGAAGCAGCCATATGCCATGCAGGCTGCTGGCAAAGTGCAGCATCCGATCACTATGTCAGGCGTGCAGCCGGTATTCCCTCTGTGCAATGGCTAGCAGCAAAGACTGGAACAGCCCACGCCCATGTGGTGTTGAGAACAGAAGTGAGGTACATTTGTAGTGTTGTACAGTGTCGTGCCGTCCGCTTGTTGTGCAGTCCTTGTGCCGGTGTGGCTCTGTGGGTATCACCGACAGCTTGACAGCTTTGAGCAGCAAAGCCAAGTTAGCCCACGCATGCGCGCACGTGTTTTGTCACGGGTTTGTCACGCGGCACATGAATAAAAAATATTTTTTCCGAAAATGGTGGATGAAAAAATAAATCTTGCGTGGCCGCTTTGCCCTGCCTCGTGTCAGCAAAGCAACTTCCTTGTCAACAATTTCTGTCATCCAGTTAGTCAAAGTGACTCAAGGTCGTGTTTTCTCCCCTCCCTCCCTCCCTTTGGACATGACACGTTGGTATCTTGTGCCACGTGACGAGGCCCCAAGGAGGTTCAAATGCATTTGCCTCTCAGTGTTGTGCTGTATTGTCTCAGTGTTGTAACACCTGTATGTTGTTGTGTGGTTGACCCACCGGTTTGAGGCATGATGGTCAACTGTGTATGTTGTATCGGTGTGTTCCCGTTTGAAGTTGCCGGGCCACCATGTGGTTGACCCGCCGGTTTGAGGCATGGGTGGTCAACTGTGTCTGTTGTATCGGTGTGTTCCCGTTTGAAGTTGCCGAGCCACCATGTGGTTGACCCGCCGGTTTGAGGCATGGGTGGTCAACTGTGTCTGTTGTTTCGGTGTGTTCCCGTTTGAAGTTGCCGGGCCACCATGTGGTTGACCCGCCGGTTTGAGGCATGGGTGGTCAACCGTGTATGTGTATCATTGAAGTTGCAATACGTACATTGCTGTGACTTGCCCGATTGCAGTGGCCGGGCACCTACGCATTTATTTGCCTACTTGTGAAGAGATATCTCTTCTGGTTTATTGCATAATTCTTGGCTCAATGTTATCCACGGTGTCGCTCGCTGCAAAGTCTCGTAAATATTTATCAGACAAAATTGAAAGAAAAAAAAACTATGGCATACCCCACTTCCTTGTATTCTATCTGCTTGGTGTACATGTGTCCACGTTTTGTACGTTTGGCACGCACATGCGTGTGTGTGTGCGTGAGAGCGTGTCTGGATAAATGTGCATATTGATTGATGTTTTGTTTGTTTTAAGTTTTATTGTGTGTATGCGTGCATGCATGTGGGTTAACTTTCTCTTTGCATTCAAGGGTAATACGACACCATCTACCACCTTGATGACCTAAGCAAAAAAGCATAGGGATGTTATATATTTTTCATCTCTCCAATTTTTTTTCAAGACATAACCTGAGATTCGAACCCGCACTGTCGCCCTGCATGCATTCCCCCGATACACTTTGCATACATACTCATTCTTCCAAGTTGCTTCACGTTATGATCTTGCATTTGACAGTCCTATTTGAATAGTGTGGCCAGCTGTCTTTGATGGTACGGTACGGGACAGGTACGGGATAGCGCCAGGCATGCCGATGGCACAAACAAACAAACACGGAACGAGAGAGCTTGGCAGCTCAGGGCCCTACGCTATGCTTTTTTGCCTTGATGACCTAGGCAAAAAAAGCATAGTAAATTTTTCATTTATCCTATTTTTCAAGACATAACCTGGGATTCGAACCAGCACTGTTGCCCTGCATGCATCCCCCGATACACTTTGCATACATACTAATTCTTCCAAGTTGCTTCACGTTATGATCTTGCATTTGAAAGCCCTATTTGAATATTGTGGCCAGCTGTTCGTGGCCAGCCGTTTTTGATGGTACGGTACGGTACGGGACAGGTACGGTCGAGGGTAATACGACACCGTCTACCACCTTGATGACCTAGGCAAAAAAGCATAGGGATGTTATAAATTTTTCAATTCTCCTATTTTTTCAAGACATAACTTGGGATTCGAACCCGCACAATCGCCCTACATGCATTACCTGATACACTTCGCATTCATACTCATTCTTCCAAGTTGCTTCACGTTATGATCTTGCATTTGAAAGCCCTATTTGAATATTGTGGCCAGCTGTCTTTGATGGTACGGTACGGTACGGGACAGATACGGGATAGCGCCAGACGGACGTCCGTCCGCCACAAACAAACAAACACCAAATTAAAGCTGTGTGGACCCTGGCTAGCGCCAGACGTTACTGAAGTAATGTCTTCTGCATAGCTACGGGAATTAAAGCTGTGTGGACCCTGGCTAGCGCCAGACGTTGCTGAAGTAACATATGTTGCATAGCTACGGGAATAATACATACATGTCTATAGTGAGAGCTGTGGCACAAATATAGGAGTAAATAGATTATAGTTCTTTTTTCCTTTTCAGCGCCATCGTTTCAGCGCCATCGTTTCAGCGCCATCGTTTCAGCGCCATCGTTTCAGCGCCATCGTTTCAGCGCCATCGTTTCAGCGCCATCGTTTCAGCGCCATCGTTTCAGCGCCATCGTTTCAGCGCCATCGTTTAAGCGCCATCGTTTCAGCGCCATCGTTTCAGCGCCATCGTTTCAGCGCCACCGTTTCAGCGCCATCGTTTCAGCGCCATCGAGAGAGAGAGAAAGAGAGAGAGAGAGGGAGAGAGAGAGAGAAAGGGAGGAAGGGAGGGAGGGAGAGAATGAAAGATAAAGGGCCTGGGTAGCTATGGCAAATATGGACGCGCAAGTAGCTACCCAGGCCAACGGAACGAAAGATGAGTAGGAGGGTAAGTACGGGGTGCATGCATGCAGTCCAGCTTGGGAAACGTAGATTGTACGTGAGGAGGAGTTACTTAACACACAACCAACAAATTCTGCTCTTCACAGTAGGTGTTATCCTCTCTTCTGTCATTGCCATTGCCTGCAGGTCCTGTGCCACTGTTGAAGTGGTATATAACCAACAGCACCACTATCCTCAGCCAGGTCACTGTCCTCTCACTATCCCCCAACGTCAGCTTCCTCATCGCGGAGATACCGGAAATTAATCGTACTGGCGTTGAGGTGACTGAAGCCTGGCTTAGAGAGCCTACACGGGGATTCGTCCAGACTATGATGGTTATAGGCGTGCGTGCCGTGTTTTTGAATGTGCCGGATGGTTCATATGAGCTCTACTTTTCGACTGGCGCACTCTCCACCCCAACGCGCTTGGTTGATATCAGATCCAAGATTGGTAAGACTGGGTTTTGTTCATTGAAGTCTAATTTGGAATTCCACTATTCAGCAAACATACAAACAAACCTCAGCATACCATAATTATATGAATCCCGGATACTGCACAGGTCAAAATTTGTGTTTAACAACCACACAAGCCGACCTGTTTGGGAGCTATTACGCGTTGTATTATCAGGGCATAGGCAACAATTGCCGCATGCAGTATGCAATACTATGGACCAATGCCGTAGTATCGCAGGCAACAATTGCCGCATGCAGTATGCAATACTATGGACCAATGCCGTAGTATCGCAGGCAACAATTGCCGCATGCAGTATGCAATACTATGGACCAATGCCGTAGTATCGCAAGCACCAATGTGCGTTAGACTGGCCAATGCCAGGGCTAATGGGGGCAACAATTGCCCGGCGTGTCAATACACGCATACGGTAGGGATGCACTTGTGAGCACATGTAGGCGCACTTGGCTCAATGCCGGCCTGACCCACGATCCCTACCGTTCTCCCAAAATACAACATGACCCAAACAGGAATTATCGGCATTACTATAGTTCTAGTATAATAGGTATATCATATGTACACTACAGCTGTTGCTAGGGCCGTCCAATGCGGCTACCCATTAGCATAACGGGCAGAGACTAGAACAATGCCGCTGGCAATGCTCTGTCTGCGACAGGGGTGCGGACATAGCGGAGGTAGGCAGAGCTTTGCCACCTGCCGGCGGTCTTCAGCACGTACTCAGGCACGCCAGCTTTGCCTGCCAGCGTTACAGCGCCTCGTCTGAGGCTGTGGCTGCGCACGTCTTTGTTAGGCAAGGCTGTTTGTAGTAGCCTGTTGATGTTATGCGGCTTCAGGGGCGTGCCGTCATCATAGCGATAGAGCGGGCCAGGTGCCGAGCCACGGGCTGCTAGGTAACTGGTGGCTGCCGTGTGCGGGCATGTCGGCGAGCCTGTCCTCCTGACGCTAATGTCCTGGCCGCTGCCGTATTGGCTCGTCTTTGTCACACGCAGGCGCAGCTCCACGCGGTCTGGGTACATGGTCGCATCGCTGTACTCAAGGCCGGCGCCCCGTGCCGTGAAGGTGTACTCGTTGACTCTGAGCAGCCCGTGGAAGGCCAAAGTCACGGCGCTCCAGAGCATGGCGCGGTTGTGCGGGCTAGGCACGGTGGACTGCAGGTAGTGCTGTACGCCAGCCAGATCGTCCAAAGTTGCGGCCCGCGTCGTCAACTGCTGAAGGGTGGACTGCGCTGGTTGTGTCGGCACTGCGTCGGCAGTTGGGCTGCGAGTCCAGAAGCGTCGACAACCTGACCCCAACAGGATTTATCTACATTACTATTACACTACAATTGATGTGAGTGCCGTCCAATGCGGCTGCCCATTAGCATAGTGGGCAATGCGCTCAACGTACCGGATATGGAACAATGCTGCTGGCACTGATCAGTCACTGGGTATGGCTTGCCCTAGTGCGGGGTGACAAGCGTTCGGAGCGCTGCAGCGAAGCGTATGTTGTGCTGGAGCTGCCCGCCAGGCCCTGGCGGATGAGGTCCATGGTTGCGTCATCAACTGCTGAAGGGTGGACTGCGCTGGTTGTGCCGGCACCGCTTCGGCAGTTGGGCTGCAAGTCCAGGCGCGCTGACAACCGGACCCAGACAGGATTTATCTGCATTACTATTACACTGCAATTTATGTGAGTGCCGTCCAATGCGGCTGCCCATTAGCATAGTGGGCGATGTGCTCGAAGTACAGGATCTGGAACAATGCTGCCGGCACTGATCAGTCCCTGAGGTTGGCTTGCCCTGGCGCAGGGCGACAAGCGTTCGGAGTGCTGCGGCGAAGCGCATGCCATGCTGGAGCTGTCCGCCAGGCCCTGGCGGATGAGGTCCATGGTTGCGTCGTCAACTGCTGGAGGGTGGACTGCGCTGGTTGTGTCGGCACCACTTCGGCAGTTGGGATGCGAGTCCGGCAGCGCTGACAACCTGACCCAAACAGGATTTATCTGCATTACTATTACACTGCATTTGATGTGAGTGCCGTCCAATGCGGCTAGCCATTAGCACAGTGGGCAATGCACTCAAAGTACAGGATCTGGAACAATGCTGCCGGCACTGATCAGTCCCTGAGTGTGGCTTGCCCTGGCGCAGGGCGACAAGTGTTCGGAGCGCGGCAGCGAAGCGCATGTTATGCTGGAACTGGCCGCCAGGCCCTGGCGGATGAGGTTCATGGTTGTGTCGTCAACTGCTGGAGGGTGGACTGTGCAGGGTGTGTCAGCACTGCGTCGGTAGATGGGCTGAGAGTCCGGAAGCGCTGTACTCGAAGACGAGTAAGAGACTTAGCAGGATCATTGCAGAGTCGCCGTTGGGCTGAGAGTCCACATCAGCCGGTCTGTTGAACGGAAGGGGGAGGATCTACGGCCAAATGGTGGTGCCTTATCTACATGGTACGAACCTTCCAAAAAATGCCAAGCCGGGGCCAGACATGAGGGGAAACAGACCAAAGCCGCCAGGCATACTTCGTGTCAGCTTTAGAGAGGAGAGCTCAGCATCAGGGACCTAAATTTCCGAGCCATCTTCAAGATTATGGGCTGGTGCGAAAACAGCTCCGGGGGCCCTGGAGGGGTGTGCTGCTGCGTCAGTCGCACAATACGTGCTCCAAGCGTCGCGAACCTCCTCCCGACTAAAGTCTCCCAGGCCAGGGATGGGGCTGCAGTTGCCTCGGCTAGGTTCTGCTCCGCTGCCGGAGCGGCCAAGTCCTCGCGTACAGTAGTCTGGAGCCAACTTCAACTCGAGCAGGCGAGTCCGCGGAGTAGGTTTTGTTCCTGTCGGGTCTAAATAATTGCGGGATGCCAGTGCGTTTCGCAGCTCAGCAGAGCGCATTTTGGCTGGACATCGCTCACTGACAGAGACATGGTTGATCGGATATTGATCAGAAACTGGCCGCGATTGTCAAACAATTTGACCGTCAAGGCAGCAAAGCAAAGAGCGTTATGGCTGGACATCGCTCTCTGACAGAGACATGGTTGATCGGATATTGATCAGAAACTGGCCGCGATTGTCAAACAATTTGACCGTCACTGCGTCAGCGCAGCAAAGCAAACGGAGCGTTTTGGCTGGACATCGCTCACTGTCAGAGACCTGGTTGATCGGATATTGATCAGAAACTGGCCGCGATAGTCAAACAATTTGACCGTCAGCACAGCAAAGCGAAGAGCAAGCTCAAGCTCAAAAACTGGCCAAGGTTGTCAAGCGATCTGACTGTTGGCGCAGCAAGGATGAAGAAGAAGCAGCATCGAGAGCCGGAGTAATGCGCATGCTCCGCGTGGTCCCGTGCCGGGGCGCGGGAGTTCGGAGTGCGTGTTCTGCACGGGCACGTGATGCGCTATGGCAAGTACGTGCAAATTATGTTAGGAATGTAATTGTTGGTGGGTTGCTAACTTCACTTACCGTGCCATGCACGGAAACTTATATTTAGGGAACATCAAAGCCTGGTATTTCTCCTCATACTCCTTCCCATCTCGTCTCCAGTTGTGTTCATCACCTGTACCAACTGGCCCCCACCACCATGACTGCTGCATGTTCCCTTTGCGTGCACCACATGGCTTTTAGTAAAAATAAATAAAAAGCACCAAGCCTTTGGCATTACTCTTGAACTGGTAAGCACCATATTGCGTCATGAACCTGGTGAGTTTGGTGGTACTGTCGTCATCATGGGGAACCGTCAGGCGAAATAGCACGTCATAGTACATTTGAGATCAGCGGGAAGAAGATGACGACGTCCACTAATTTCGTATCTGTGCACACGAATCTGCTGTGTGTGTGACTCTGTGTGTCAGCTATGATATCATCTTCTGTGGTTCCATGCCTAGCATGTACGTCTGAACCATCCTGCAAAGTTTGAATGACGTAGGTTGAGCGATCGCTCCGCGAAACATACTTTTTGAAATTCTCTTCATAGTATATCTTCCACCATTGAAATTTTGAATTTCTTCGAATTTTTTGCTGAGAGGGGTGGCTTGCAACCTCGATATGGCTTGTTCCAGGCATGCTTTGGAGCCATCTTCTGTTGAAGTAGTGGCGGGGATCTGCCCTGCAACTGCTACAACAAAAAATGATTCGATCTGAGAAAGGGTGAGACCGCGAATTGGATTAGGATATTTGATTGGAGTTTGTTTTGGACAAGAACTGAAACTAGCACCAATGTCGTCTTGTCTGTCCGAACCCAACAAAGTGCCGGATTAGAGAGGGACGACTGCAGCCCCATTCTAACGCCTAAAGCTAGGAATGAGCCCTACTTAGTCATCTCATCAAACCAAACTCGTGGAAGTAACTGTAGGAACTGCATGCCACGATACTAGAATACACTCTCAGTCTCACAGCTATCATAGAAAACACATTCTTGCTCATCAGTCTCTCAAACAACAACAACAACAACAACAACAACAACATCGTCACGTGCACATGCGTAAAATGCCGCATGCACACACTGACTCAGAACATAGTACAGTACTACATTACCCCTTCCCCAAGGGAAAAAAAGAAAAAAAAAAAGAAGAAGAAAGAAGTTGGATGGGGAAGAGGCACCACAAAAAAACATACGAGGAATTATGGGTGTCAATAAAAAGTGAAAAGTAGCATGACGAAAGGAACAAACACGAACGGATTCCCACGTGTGTAAGGCAGGTTCCGATATACGATGGTTTGATCACAAGAGTTCTCGTTTAGAGGGATAGTCCTGGCATGAGGTATTCAAGAAATGGCTTACAAATTGAGCCTATCTGGGGCCGCAATGGTGCGCTCTGATCGCCGGAGGCTAACTGGGGGCGTGGGAGCCGATTGTGCAGATGAGGGATGTCCAGCTAGAGGCACCAATGGCCTCGTCGACTGAGCCACCGACGGGGACGACGCATGGGGCTCTGCTTGTTCAGCTGGAGCGGCAGGCGGTGAAACCACGGCTTGGTTGGACGGTTGGACATCGGGAGATTCCAGTCCCGTGCTGGTGGAGGGGGTTGCCACGGTCGAACGTGTTGCCGATTGCGAAAAGCAACACGTGCACCATCAGAGACTATTACAGAGCAACCTCGTCGTTCAACAACTTTCCATCTCCGTTGCTGGGCTGTGTGGCCATCCTGCAAGAGCACCGAAGAGCCTGGCGAGAGGGATGGGAGGGGTTTCACGCCCCGGTGCTGGTCGTGCTGTACTGCCATGCCGAGTTTCTGTGACAACTGGGTGTCAAGGTGGACGAGGGGGGCATTGACAAGGCTGGGCACACGAGTTCGGATGTGGCGAGCAAAGAAAGCGTGTGCTGGAGTGGTACCAAGCATCCGGTGAGTGGAGGTGCGAATTGAGAAAAGCACCTGCTGGATACGCTGGATAAACGGCATCTGGCTGTTGAGAGTCCCGAATCTCGCACGAACGGTGCGGTGAAATCTTTCCACCATGCCATTTGATTGTGGATAGCGTGGGCTGGCCCGGATGTGATGAACTCCCAGGCATTGGAGGAACTCACCCATTTCGGTGGACACAAATTGTGGGCCATTGTCAATGACGAGCTCGAGCGGATTACCGAACCTGGCGAAGATAGTGGACAAAGCCATCACGACATGTTGGGACTTGGTTCCAGGCAGGACAATCAGCTCCGGGAAACGAGACCCGTAGTCGACCAACGAGAGCAGGTGGCAGCCTTCGATCTCCACCAAATCAACTGCCACCTTGTGCCACACTGGAACAAGCTCCGTTGGCTGCAGCTCTTGGCTGTGGTTGATGCGGCTCCGCCAACAAATGTCGCATGCTGCTGCAAACTGCTCAGCATCCCGTGTCATACGAGGCCGCCAAACAGAACGGCGAAAGGTGTCTTTGAATGTAGCGCTGCCTGGGTGCCCCTCATGAGCTAGCTTCAAAACCGGCTGTTGAAAAGCCGATGGGATAACAACTCGGCTGTCCAGAAGAAGAATGCCATTTGCGACGGTCAGCTGACTTCGCATCATGAAGAATGGTTCCTCAGCAGGCAAGACATCCCGCCATGCACCGGTGAGGACCCGGCGGACTATTGCGGCCAATAATGGATCGTCAGCAGTAGCAGCCTCGAGATCGGCTTCACAAACTGGCGCTTCTGACAAGACCATGCCGACGAATTCGTGCATGGATCTATCCTCCTCTGGTGACGCCTCTGCAGATGCTAGGGAGGGCACGGCAAAGCGTCGGTAGCACACATGGTCTGGCCAGGTGTGAAGCTGAGCTGGTAGTCAAAGGGCAGCAGAGCCAATAGCCATCGTTGAAGACGTGGCGGAACTTCATCAAACAACTTCTTTACAATGTGAACCAACGGCTTGTGATCAGTCAAAACGTCTACGGTGCGACCAAGGGCATATTGTCGGAACTTGGTTAGGCCGAAAACCACAGCCAGCATTTCACGTTCCAGCTGGGAATAGCGTGCTTCCGTGGGATTGAGCGAACGACTGGCACAACAGACAGGCTGCCAGTCACCTGTGTCTGCTTTCTGCCAAAGAATAGCGCCGAGGCCCACGGGTGAAGCATCGCAACTAATGGCGGTGGGACGACTGGGCGAGGCATCGAAGAATGCCAATCTGGTCAGTAGCTTGGCAGCGTTGTCTTGACACTGTTTGAATGCCTGAAGAAGTTCCTTGTCTACGAGGAAAGGCTCACGTCGAGATAACTGGCGAACCGGCTCTGTGTGCTCAGCCAGACCTGGGAGGAATTTGACCAAGTAGGTTAGCATTCTGATCATTCGGCGTACATCCTTGAGGCGAACCGGTGCTGCCATGTTGCGGATCGCTTCGGCCTTTGCCGAGTCGTGCTGGATTCCAGATTTGTCCATCACACATCCAAGATACCGGACCAACTGTTGACAGACTTGAGACTTTGACCAATTCAATCGGAGGTTGACAGCATTGAGTCGCTCAAGGACCAGTTTGAGGCGTCGATCGTGCTCGTCTCTGACCTTACCAACGATAAGGATGTCATCGATGTAAACGAATACACCCTCCAAACCATCCAACACATCCGACAAGATTTGCTGGAAGGAGGTCTCAGGCGCCGATGCGATGCCAAACAGAAGTCGCTTGAATCGATAGAGGCCCTTGTGGGTGCTGAAGGTCGTTAGCGGCCGGGACTGCTCATCCAAATCGATCTGATGAAATCCGGCTTCAGCATCCAACACGGAGAACACTGTCAAGCCATGGATTTGCCCCGTAATCTCATCCAGGGTAGGGATGGCTCTGCGTTCACGAACGACATGCTGGTTCAACTGGCGGAAGTCGACGCAAAGGCGTAGTGTGCCGTTGGATTTGCGAGCAGACACGATGGGAGAAACCCACTCTGTTGCCTCTTTGACAGGCTCGATTATGTCCGCTTTACATAGACGCTCCAATTCGGCTGGAATGTCGTCTCGAATTGAGAATGCTGGGCGACGAAATGGCACTGCTGAAGGGGTTTCATCTGGATTGACACGGATGTTGGCAGGTGCTGCGTTGACAACGTTTGCTGTGTCCGTCTCCACCATCTGCAGCAAGCCTAGCTGGAAAATGATGTCCTGGCCGAACAGTGCCAGTTTCCCCTCGGGGACCACAAAGCAACGGCATGCTGTTTGACGTGAGTTCCCCGCCACAGTGATGTCCGCCATTCCGAGAGTGGGGACCTCCGAGCCATTGTACGCACAGAGACGACGGTCGCAAGCACTGTCTGGCGTGACCACGTCGGCGGGGCAGATGGTGCGCGTTGCACCCGTGTCTAGCAATCCTGACACCGGCTTGCCATTCACAGACAGGGTAATCAGGAACCGCTCATCATGGGCTGACTTGCGGAGTGGCTTCGTCAGGTATATCAAGTCGTCCGTTGCGCACATGTTGGCTGACTCTTGCTCCCTGCACGCATTCACCTGGCCAGGTCGGCTCCCATCCTGACGACGACCACGCCGTGACAAACACACCTTGGAGAAATGTCCCATCTTTCCGCAGTTGTTGCATTTCTTTTCAGCTGCCGGACAGTGGGCCATTCCGGGAGTATGCTGCTCCCCACAATATTAGCAGTTGACTGGTGATGAACGTGAGTGAGTGCTAACACGATTGACGGACGCACCAGTGGGAATGGAGTCCTCCATGGAGCGAAACCCAAACTTCCCTGGCTGGTCGTAGAGCTTGGACTCTGAATAAGAGAGTTCCATGCTGACTCCTTTACGGATGGCAGTCCCCAACGTAAGGTTTGGATCTGCCAACAGCTCCCGATGAATTTCAATATTGGCCAAACCAGCGATAAACTGGTCACGAAACTGCGAGTCTACAATGGAATCATTGGTGGTAGAATCGAACTCGCACGCCTCGGCAGTGGTCCTCAGGCCGGCGGCAAACGCGGTGAGGGACTCCGCAGGCTGCAGTTTCCTCATGCGGAACTTATGGCTTTCCACGCTGGTGTTGACTGCAGGGCGGAAATACGATTTGAGGCCTTCACGGAGAACAGTGTACTCGGTGTCAGACCCGCTCGGAGTCGGAAGAGACAGGGCCTTTCACGATCCGGCGCACCCCTAATCCGGCGAGAATGGTAAGGAGTTGCGCCTTGGTTGAGGCCTCCGTCACCTTCTGTAAAGCAAGATAGGCTTCGAAATCATCAAGCCAAATTTGAAATTCGGCAGAAATGTTGGAACTATCTCCATAGTCGTCAGCAAGACGAAAAGGTTGCGGTGCGCGGCCAAGACTTGTCGCCATGGCTGGCTAGGGGTCAGATCACAGTGTTCACTGCACCAATGTAGGAACTGCGTCCCGCGATACTAGAATACACTCTCAGTCTCACAGCTATCATAGAAAACACATTCTTGCTCATCAGTCTCTCAAACAACAACAACAACAACAACAACAACAACAACAACAACAACAACATCGTCACGCGCGCATGCGTAAAATCCCGCATGCACACACTGACTCAGAACATTGTACATTACTACAGTAACTTCTAAGTGGAAGCTGGCACACATCGTATAGACAGGCTTGGTTTTTGACGTGCCTGTTGACTTGCAAATTTACGACTGCTCTTTCAAAACTCTCCTATGTATGTGCCTGTTCTCTGCAACTATACGTGTGGCACTGACGGCAGGGGAAAAAACGTTCAATCAATGTGTGCGGCGTAGGCTCACATGGCTGACACCTAACCCGGTGTGCGTACTGTGCATCCTGGATTAACAGTTGGCTTAACATGCATCCCTCTCGTATATGTGCAGCTATTATGCGGGTGCCACTACCGGAAAGTGCCGTTGCTATAGCTGGAGGATTCGACGCGTTCAGGATCATAACATCAATCTACAACGACCCTGGGACGCCTCCTGTCGACCGAATCACTCCGCTCACATCGGCAAGCTCCTTTCCTTACAACATCACGATCCTTGGCGCTGCTGCGCCTCAATGGCTAGTCACCATCAGGGTAGATGCACGCGACAAGTCTGGCTTCTGGAAAACTCTGTCCATTGAAAGGAGAACACACTATACACCAGGTAAGAAGCGGTTTTTTAGTCTTCGGGGCAAGGGTTTGCAAGCTGGAATGTCACGTGGGCTCCCCAGTAGCAAAATCTCACTGCCTCGTGTGCTGTGCATAGCCAGCGCAAGTATGCTGTGCATTATGTATGACGGAGGTCAATTGATATGTAGTCTTGAAGTTCCACCATGGCCGTTTGTCCACGACTGTAGTTTGTTTTAAACCATTGGACTTGTATGTTTCAACTCGGGTTTGGCTTTGTGGTAAAATACTTTGTTTGATAGTAGAATGGTGTGAAGACTCACATGCAATACCATGCAATTTTTATATAGTAAAGAAAAGGACCCAGGAACTACAAGTTACGCTATAATGTCCAGTTTATTGTCCACTAACACCACCAGTTACTTGATAATCAGCTTATGGGATAACATTGCACAAAAACTGACTGACAGTACTGACGTTCTACAACTAACTGGTTATCAGCTCTAGCATGTCTTGGATGCGCACACCAACAGCCTTCCAGCCGGGAAGGTTCTAAGTTATGTGGAAACATAGGAGGGGAAGGTGAGCACAACCAAGACAAACACAAGCTGAAAGTCTCAGCTGTGAAAGACGTTGGCGGATGTCCATGCATGTCGATGACGATACTGGCGAGATCATTAGACAATGCAGTCAAACAACGATTCAAGGACACATAGCGACATACCACACAGCTTGCGCGGCTCTAAAGATGCAAAGATCAAATGAAGGGGAAACTAAGCGAACATGAGCCATGAAAAACCGAACTCCTCAGGTAAACAGTACTGTACTTCGACTATGACAATTTAGATGGACAATAGGCAGCAGTAACAAGCAGCAGTTTCACACGACGATCGTTTCGCCGTGTAGATAAGGACGGCTCATCAGGTGCGCAAGGATAGACTTGGATGGAAAGCCAATGATGAATTTATAGTAAAGAAAAGGACCAAGGAACTACAAGTCCCGCTATTGTTCTCAACTTTTTTCGCCTGTTCCCAGCCCCGTGCCATCTCCACACTCAGACAATAGACGACGAGAACTTAGAACCTTCCAAGTTGGAAGGCCGTTGGAGTGCCCACCCTAGACGATGACTGTCAAGTAACTGGTGGTGTTAGTGGACATTGTAGCGTAACTTGTAGTTCCTTGGTTCTTTTCTTTACTATAAATTAATAATCATTGGCTCTCCATCCGAGTCAATTTTTATATAGAAGAGATACGGCGGTGAAGACACACCTGCCCACACAACGCTCTCTAAGCTGCAAATTTCTGGCAAAGACCTCTCCTTCTCTCTCTGACGTCATCAGTTCGTGCATGGCGCCTAGTGGATGCATGGCTGGTGATATCCACATACAGGTGGAATCCTGATAATTCGAAAATGGCTTAATTCAAACATACCGCTTGATGAGGAGTTTCCTCCAGAAGCGATTTCAGTCAACACATTTAGGCACAACAATATTTGATCACTCGAACCTCAAACTGGGCATGTCCGGTTCACTAGAAGTTCAATGAAATCCACATAGGGAAAACTGTGGGATTCCTTGCTGATATTTCGAAGTTAGCAAGGTGTAATTCAGAGTTAGCAAGGTGTAATTCAGAGTTATCAAGGTGTAATTCAGAGTTAGCAAGGTGTAATTCAGAGTTAGGAAGGTGTAATTCAGAGTTAGCAAGGTGTAATTCAGAGTTAGCAAGGTGTAATTCAGAGTTATCAAGGTGTAATTCAGAGTTAGCAAGGTGTTGTTCAGAGTTAGCAAGGTGTAATTCAGAGTTATCAAGGTGTAATTCAGAGTTAGCAAGGTGTAATTCAGAGTTAGCAAGGTGTAATTCAGAGTTAGCAAGGTGTAATTCAGAGTTAGCAAGGTGTAATTCAGAGTTAGCAAGGTGTTGTTCAGAGTTAGCAAGGTGTAATTCAGAGTTAGCAAGGCATAAGTCGAACTTCACTCGTGACTGTGCACTGTACTTGTCAGTTCAGAGTGCATGAGCAAGCCGTACTGGCCAGTTCGGTGTCCACGAAATCTGTGTCCAATTTTCATAGCGCAACTCTGCAGGACAATGCGAGCATTTCCCCGTACATAGTGTGTGTTGCACAGGTCCACATAGCCTTTCAATGGCCCTTGCAATGACCACCACCGCACTGTGTGAGAAAAGCAAATGTTTGCATTGTTCTGGCCTGCAGCTTATCTCCCAACCTTCCCGGTGTGGCCGAATGGCGTGCAGTCAATAGTCGCAGTCAACACAACGTTCAACAGCACTCAGTTCAACATCTCCCTTCCCAGTGCCCAGCCAGCAGACATCGCTCAATACCCAAACCTAGCCATCGAGGGCAGGATTGAAGGCAGTGGTGATGGGTATGAGCTATATCAAGTCCTGCCAACAGATCCGTCCGACCGGCCGTCATTTGTCGTTCTTGATCGCCTGTTCACGCGTAATTCCTACGAAATACGCATACGTGGCAAAGCTCATGTGTACTCCTACACCACATATAGCGAGCCAGTGGTAATCACATTCCCACTTAGTAAGTATGATTGCATGTGATGGACAGCCGTGTCTTGTGTGACTCACTGCTACACTACAGCCTTGCATTCTATAAGTACCGCAGTGTGGAACTCACGGAGGTTTGCCTATAGGAAGCCAAGGCAGGCGTCAGTGGATTCTTTCCCTAGAAAGGGAATAGATTCCAAAGAGGGCATGCCGTATTTTCTCTAATAAAAGCCCAGGTCTCCAATAATAGCCCAGTCTCCAATAATGACCCGGGGTGAGGGTGGATTGAAATAATAAGAGCACAGTCTCTAATAGTAGCGCGGGTCACAATTGGAGTATGCAACAAGTATATTGACTGCATATAAAACAGCAGTACAACATGCCAAGAACATATTTGTAAGGAGGTTTTCAGTCAACTGCTTCCTTCCTGGCGCCAATGCTATTGTGAAACATCTGTTTTGACAACATTCCTGAGTTTAGGGTTGAAAAATCAGTCTTGATATGGTCAGTTTATGCTGTATACCGTAATGTCGCGTGCATTAGCCGGGGCTTATATGCCTATAAGCCGGTGATGGAGTCAGGCTTGTACACAAGACAGGCTTATACACGAGACAGGCTTATATGACTTATATTTTCTTGCCGTTTCCATCGCCGCACCATACTCTCGTCGATGCTGTGCTTTCTAGAAGCAGCAGTGACAGAAGTCGATTTTGCAGCTTTCACTACCGCCAGCTTGAATGTCGCTGAGTATTTTTTCCGAAGTCCTTTTGTTTTCGGCATTTCGACAAGCAGACTTGGTTGAGATGAGTTCTATCTACGGGTAGACTGCAACAAACACAAGTGAAAAGTTCGAGGAGCGCCGAAACAACTTCAAACAAGCAACTTGCCAAGGGACAAGACGGAAAATGCCATGGGAAAGGTAAGTTTGAAGCTTGAAGAGTGCTGCATGGCCGTCGAGCGCAGCTGGTGTTGATTTCCGCATCTTCCCACGTTTTCCGCGTGTGCAAGTGTACGGTACCATGCAAACATGAACATGTAAAAGGCGCGCTCACCAGTCTTGCGTAGTAGCCCGGCTTACGCACGCGACACGTGGCGCGTCTCGTGTACTGGCCCGGCTTATGCATGCGACAGGCTTGTACGCGAAAAGCTGTTGCAGATTTCATGCTTCTACACGAGACAGGCTTATGCACAAATCCGGCTTATGCACGCGACATTACGGTAGACTGGAGTTGGCTCAGAGATAGTTGACAATTGAAAAAATAAGAGCCCAGTCTCCAATAATAACCCAGTCTCTAATAGTATTATAGTAGCGCGGGTAGAGCTGTCACTGAAAAATAAGAACCCCGGGCTCTTATTAGAGAAAGTACGGTATCTATAATAGAAATCAGTAGTTCCACTTTGGCTAACCTGTGGCCTTTGCTCAAGTCAGATAGACGGTGAATACCTGAGCATCTCAGTGCTGACACGCCTACTAAGCACAGCAGTAAGCAGCCAGCCTTGATCCTTGAACCTTGATGTGTCTTACCAGCAGTTAGACCACTGGGTTCAACTTCTGCATTTGCTTGCCATCCTTGACCAGCTCCAAGGATCACATGATGGCTAGAGGTCATTTGAGGATATCTTGCTTAAAGGGGAAGTTAAGCCTAAAATCAAATTTTCACCAGTTGTAGTCTTCGGGGTGCTGAGTTGAATGGTCTTGGTCCGTGGAAGCTGAGACGCTCCCCTCCTCCTTTATTCCCAATCGAACTCGCGCACTTCCGCCGAAACTGGGTGACTGTGCCCTACTAGATGGGGATTTGTATGCAAAATGTCATTAGCATCCCCCCACCTCGCAACAGGTCATCAGTAGGTTGGGTTACGCCGGGAGTGCTGATACGAGCAACTGGTTAAAGTATCGAAGCAAGCGTATAATGGCCCTGCTTGGAGCCGCTAGGTGGCTCGCAGCTGAGCCGCCAAATGACTCCGCATGGAGCCGCCAAATGACTCCGCATGGAGCCGCCGAATGACTCCGCATGGAGCCGGCAAATGACTCCGCATGGAGCCGCCAAATGACTCCGCATGGAGCCGCCAAATGACTCCGCATGGAGCCGCCAAATGACTCCGCATGGAGCCGCCAAATGCTAAATATATAGGTACAGTCGAATGTCACTTATCCGACCACTTCGGGAATCAGGCATGTTGGATAACTGATATCATTTTTTATGTGCATATATGGCTGGATTTCACTGATTTATGTACACAATACCCAAATATATTCATGCATATTCATGAATTGCTCCATATACACATACATGTTAGTATACTTGACCACATTTACTTCAAGTAAATGCATATTACACCGTATAATATACAAACAATTTTTTTTAGAATTTTACTGTTGAGAGTCATAAAATTACCACTCCCGGGCTTGTCGGATAACCGACGTGCTCGGATAACTGGCGACCGGATAAGTGACATTCGACTGTATGCGGAAAACCAGTTGAGAGCATATATTCACGTATGAGCCCAAAACGTGAGTTGAGACAGAGGGTGGGAGGGTGGGAACAAAAACGTTCTGCGAGTTACAAGCTCGAAAGTGAACAACAGCAATGATCCTGCAAGAGACCTTGCACAGGATCTTTTAGGGCGCACGCATGAGTGGTTTGCGCAAGCGCGCAAATCGGGCCAGCTCGCTGGGCTGGCTGCTAACTTGCGTTAGCATGCTAACGCTCATCTAAAAGCGCCGTTTCGTTCTTAGAAAAGCACAGATGACCGCGATTGGCCCATATGCTGTAGTCTTTTGGACGCTGAGTCGACTGGTTTTGGTCCGAAAAGGCTGCAATGCAGCTTTCGGCCCTTATTCCCAATCGAGCATGGCTGAACAAGCGGTCACTTGCTCGTGCGTACACCAGTCACCTGGTCACCGCGCCAGCAGGTGACAATTTTCACACCAAGGTTCAACTCAAAGGTTCAACTCGAGTGACAGAAACTCGCTCAAACATGCTGTAAGTTGTAGCCGGCAGGCACGGTGACCAGGTGACTGGTCAGCCATGTTCGATTGGGAATAAGGGCCGAACGCTACATCGCAGCCTTTTCGGACCAAAACCAGTCGACTCAGCGTCCAAAAGACTTCAACATATGGGCCAATCGCGGGCATCCGTGCTTTTATAAGAACGAAATGGCGCTTTTAGTGACATTCTGCATACAAATCCCCATCTAGTAGGGCACAGTCACCCAGTTTTGGTGGAAGTGCGCGAGTTCGATTGGGAATAAAGGAGGAAGGGAGCATCTCAGCTTCCTCGAACCAAAACCATTCGACTCAGCACCCCGAAGACTACAACTGGTGAAAATTTGATTTCAGGCTTAACTTCCCCTTTAATCTACCATGTTGATCCTGGCCTTGCAACATGTTGCCAGCCGCAGCAGCAGCAGCAATAAAGCAGCAGTAGCAGTGTCTGCTCTAGGATTGTAGGACAGCCGGGTACACGTGTACCTGGCGCAGCCATTTCAACCGGGTCGGAACCGGGTGCACATGCTTCCCCTTTAATCTACCATGTTGATCCTGGCCTTGCAACATGTTGCCAGCCGCAGCAGCAGCAATAAAGGAGCAGTAGCAGTGTCTGCTCTAGGATTGTAGCCATTTCAACCGGGTCAGAGCCGGGTGCACATGTACCTGGCGCTGTCTCACCAGCCGAGTCACATGCTTTAACTGGTTGGTTGGTTTATTTTAATTCGGACAATAAACGGGAACTAGGCCCAATGATATAAAGGCGAATGGATAAGCCGCATTTAGAAAAGAGAGGACAGGAATTAGAAAATTACGAAAGAAGAAGTATCTGACACATACAAGCCATGTAGTCAGTCCTTTCAAAGTTCGAAAGTGTAAAGTACCAACTGGGTCACAGGTGACCCGGTACTATGTTTTCAACCGGGTCCAAGCACCGCCCAACTGGGTGGATTACCCGGCTCACCCGGCGCTGGAGCAGACACTGAGTAGTGTAAAGGTTGGCCAGATTGACGTCATACTTACTATCAGTTTTGAAGTTTCGGAGTGACTCTATCGGTATAAATAAGTCAGCTTGACCCATCCACAGGGCCTGTACGGTCAGGATGGGCAGAAGGAAGAAAAGCCGGGACTATGAGAAGGACGAAGAGAAAAGAGAAACAGCGTTACTTGGAAGAGCCGATCTGTCACGTGGCACCAGTACTATTCCGTCAACCATGATTAGTAATTGGTGACCTGCACGGTGTCGCTGTTTAGTGCCGTGTTCTGCTGGGGTCTGCTGTGTGAATTGTTATACCAATGCACAGTAGTATGTCCATGACTGCTTTACACCGGAAGTAGCTGCATGAAAATGTGTACAATCAATCCTCTGTTATCCGGACACCGAAGTTACGGGCACTTCCGTCTACCAGGCACCCTTCGAGCGAGTTTCAGTGGAAATATTGCTACCGTATTTTACCAGTTATAGGTAGACCCCCAGAATCAGTAGGTCTATTTTCTGTTTTTAAAGTTTCCACCCAACCAAGCACTGCTAATTATTCCCTGCTACTTGCACATCAACAAATCACATAACCACTCCTCATTGGACGGTGAAACGTACAAATCCTTGAAAAAAAGCAAATAAACTGGCAAAAATGCGTACACATGGTGCACTCGTACATGCAGTACAGGTGGCTTTTTGGAAGTTACCGGTATTGCCCGGCTATAAGTCGAACCCCGGTTGTAAGTCGACCCCTTTGACCTTTTCTCCTTCGATGTTTATTCGTTAACGGTCGACTTGTAACCGGTAAAATACGGTGCCCCTTTGTCACTTTTGTGGAAATAGTGACGTCACACGCCATATCTATGGCCTTTCCCCATCAAATTGTGCGTGATTCTGAGTCGCGGACATTTCAAAGTTGCGGGCAGCGCCCTGTCGCAGACCGCCCGGATAAACGAGATATGAGTGTACCACTGTTGGTCCAGACTAGTTTGGGGTACAGTGGAAAAACTGCAGGAGTGATGGGTTCTTCCTTTAACCAGACCGGTATGTGTTTCAGTTTCAGTTTGTTTATTTACGGATTCTCCAGAGGTAAATGGATACCTATCATGGGAGTCTCACCAAACCAATAAAATAATGAAAATAAAAATATTTATATTGGCCAAGTCCCACTGAACATGTAATAGTCGCCTGATGGTTGCTTTGAGCAAGAAACTCTGAGTTGCGACAAACCTGTAAACCTCCGTTGTGCCTTTTGTGTGAAAATAAAATTATGTATGGAGTGCAAAAACTCAAAATCAGAGATTTTTTAAGTCAAGTATGCGCGACACTTTGTTGACACTGGCACGAAGAGTTCACCAGCTACACTCCACGATAGACAGCAGTTGCTCCTGACAAGTCTTGCTTTGTTCCATAAGATGACGGAAGCTCATCGCAGGAGAAGCAGCTGTTGAATAAAAGGGTTGAGCTAAATAATGCTGTTTCATGCATAAAATGCTGGCCCAATGTGTGCCCACTCCGCTCACGTGTATACTAACACAAGTGACAAATCGTCACAAAAGGAATAGAGCAGAATGAAGGTGTTGTGAACCCTACCAGACACAACTATCGCAAGTGCTAAGCCAATCACGACAAGAAAGAAAGGTTCACAAATAGGTTGAAATCTAAGTTACACGTCACAACGAGTACTGGTCTGGTGAAAAAGATGGATGCAAAGCAGAAGCGAATTGACAGAATCATACTGGACACCCAACGTCACAGCTGAAAACTGCTAACTACACCAGACAAGTGCTTTGCGAACCTCGCAAGTGGCTGCGTTCGATTACGCACTTGAATCGATTCATGAATCCATTCGCATGCATTCAAGGCGTTCGATTTTCATGTCATGAGCCCTGGAATCAATTCGGAATCCATTCACTCCATTCACATGGTGTTATATATGTACTCATGTGTACTGTACATAGTAGTAATATGCCTACTTCTGTAGCACTAGCATGATCA
The DNA here is from genome assembly GCF_964019385.1 of Sycon ciliatum. Lineage (NCBI taxonomy): Eukaryota > Metazoa > Porifera > Calcarea > Leucosolenida > Sycettidae > Sycon > Sycon ciliatum. Next base: position 19,092,300 of record NC_088643.1, on the reverse strand, counting down.
CACTGCGCATGCTCTTGTTCATGGCTTTTTCCCCAATCTACTTGTGCTAGCTGGATGCTTGTGTGCATGGGGATCAGGACACAACAAATGGCGACGAAGATGTGATGTGAATAGCGCGAATCGATTCATGAATCGATTCTCGTGCATAATCGAACGCACTCACTGATTCAGCCGACAGTAGGTAAAAGAAAGGCTACCAGGTCGTGATGTAGTGGTGAACTGTGCTCTACCAAAGTGACGTACCCAGCAAGGTGGGTGCTGTCACGCTATAATCTTTGCAGCAGATCATACCCTTCTTCCAAATCACTCCAGTTCTCTTTCGGTGAGGTGTAGTTTAAAGTGCAACCTATTATGTGAACCTCTCTTTCTCCTCATGACTTAGCACTTTTTGACTGTGTCTGGCAGGGTTGATAAAACACCTCCATTCTACACTGTTCCTTGTTGCGTTGGCTTACTAACTTGTGTTAGTTGAGTGTATATACCTCGTGCCGGCATACTCAGTATAAAGCAGTTTTGCTCAACTCTTTCGTTCAAGACCTGCTTCTCGTCTGACGAGTTTCCGTCATCTTATGGAACGAAACAAGACTTGTCACGGGAAACTACTTGCTACCGCGGAGTATGGCTGGTGAACTGTTTGGGCTTGTGTCGACAAAGTGCCCATGTGGCCTCATCTGGACAAATGAAGATCCTTTTGCGACTATGAATGGACGGACCAAATGAAGATGGCATCAACGAATTACAGTGAAGTGGGTTGACCAGTTGCACCAAATCTTGCAACAGAGTGTGTCCCGGGGTTGCGGCTGTATTCAGGCCATCGTGGGTCCAGTGCAGGTGGTTGAACGCTAGCCTGCACTCCGCATTCTCGGAAAGTGGTATGTCCCAAATATAGGCTATTGTGAAGCTCCTGATCATGGTTGCACTCAAGTGTATTCGAATTCTCATCCGCCTATGTAATGCTGTACATCCTGACGAAGAGAAACGCCTTTAGGAGTTGCATAACGATGATAGAGTACTTCTTTCCTAAAGCAGAGTACTTACTTATGCGAGGGTTCAGTTCAACCCACACACAAGGCACTCACTAACATGTATGATAGCCCCCCCCCCCCCCCCCCCCCAGTTTGGTAGAAATGAAATGTGCCTTACTGGTACAGCAAGCATCCTGCAAACCATTTTCGTTTCAATTTGTCCACTGCAGTCACGTTCAAAGTTCCTCTGATAAAGCCAGACCCGGTTGCTGCGCAGTATGTAGTCGAAATCAGCAAGTTCAATCTATCCAGCTCGGCTTTCGACGTAGTTCTGCAGCGGGGCAACAACCAGGAGGAGGATTTCCCAGTTTCAATACCCAGCTCCTACGGCAGTGGGCAGTTCTGGGTGCATGTCTATCGTGTTGGACTGGCTGGCTTCTTGGAAACGATAAGTCTGGCTCATCAGCTGTATTCAGTTGCAGGTAAGACCCATTCTCAGTCACGGTCTGTGCAGTGTTTACAGAGCAATCAGATGATTCAGTATGTCAATGATATTGTCTATCCATATGTATTGTTGGTCATGGCTCCTCCAGGCATGTTTTAACGTCGGTGTTGTAGTCGCAAGTCTAACATTACTTCTCCATCACTGCATCAGCTCAACCGCCACCACTGGACTGCCTTTTTACACTCTTTTTATTAACGAATAAACAAGAACACGGAAAACGACTACATCTTGACAAGACGACAGACCAAAGACTAGCTCACACAGTTTCGCGCATGCGTACAACACCACCAACCAATGACGCGTGTCCACAGCGACCAAGACGAAACAAACACGTGACACCAAATCTACCACAATATCCCGACCAAAAAAACACATACCGTCCTCGGTATGACCAAATAAAACACAATACACAGAGAGAAGCAACCGCAAACAGCAAAAGTAGCCACAGGACCAATGCATGTAGCTCCCCAGAAAAAATCAGGGCAACCAAAGCCAGAAGAAAGAAAGAGAGGTGAATGTTAAAGAGAAGAGAAGAAACACAGCATTGCTGTCTAGCCACGCACACACAAAAAAACACAGGCTAAACCTAAGCCTAAAGACCGATGAGCCCTGCCCATCCACACAATATTGTGTACAACGCCAGCCAAACCCATGACTGTCACCGAAAAAAACAAAAATAAATAAAATATATACATGACAACGACAAACAAGCAGCGAGTCTAGCTCCCAGCAATGAACCGGGGCTCACCCTGATCGGACGTTCGTTGCCTTCGATGTGGACTGCCACAAGGAGAACCAACCGTGGTTCACCATGATCAGACGCCAGTTCCCAAGACAAGTAGCAATTCAAAAAAACTCCCGCATGTACGCACGCATGCACACACACAAACACTCACCGGAAAAACAAAGAAAAGAAGAGAGATATGGAGAGAAGAAAGGCGGCGCATTCCCAGCCAGCACATGACTTCTGAGGAGCAGGAAGCCGACGGCGAAGCTGATACTCCACTCGTATCAGGACGACGAAACGGCGGGAGCACAGCGACAACACAGCTCTGCGGAGGGCGTCAGCTTGAGTAGACGACTACGGGACACCGGACGACGACACAGTTGACACAAGCGGAAGACGACATTGCGCGACGACACAGCACGACGACACAGCTCCACGACGAACACGGACAGGGGTGACGAATAAACAAGGACAGTCCAGCAGTGACGGGAGCAACACTACGCGTACACATCTCAGGGTCGTGAGCTGCGGAGGCAGAACTCCGCGTCGAGAGATAGTTGGGCGCCAAATGTTGTAGTCCTAAGTCTAACATTACTTCTCCATCACTGCATCAGCTTAACCGCCACCACTGGACTGCCTTTTTACACTCTTTTTATTGACGAATAAACAAGAACACGGAAAACGACTACATCTTGACAAGACGACAGACCAAAGACTAGCTCACACAGTTTCGCGCATGCGTACAACACCACCAACCAATGACGCGTGTCCACAGCGACCAAGACGAAACAAACACGTGACACCAAATCTACCACATCGGTTTCCTCCGAAACGAGGACCATGAAAACACTATTCGTTTGGGGTTGTCAGCCGCTGGGCGGTTTGACAGCCAAATGAGTCATCTTTCCGAGATTTCTTCTGGATCTCTCTCCCCTCTCCCAAGGGAAGACCCGCATGGCCAGTTTATGGCAGTGAGCAAGTACATGCACAGTGCGTGGGCGTGTGCTTCCTTTTCGTACAACCAGGAGCCCGAAACGTAATGCACTATTTGAGGATACCCAAACGGGCGCTCGGATATGGCCCAAGGGAACATAAGACACCCGTGCATGTGTGAACATACAAGAACACACTGACCCAGTAACCACTGTGTATGCTTGTGTGCATATGTGTGCTTGGACCTAAACCAGATCCGCGACCGGTAGTGCCTTGGTCCAGCTCTACAACTGGAGAACTTCCTGGATATTCCGTGTCGGCAGGAGCAGGGTTTGTACTCCTGAATATGACCCTCCCAATGCTCCTCCAGCAACCTCCCTTGTCTCCTACAGGATTTATTACGGCCGATTGTTCGCCACTCCTTACTTCTAGCACACCTTTCGACGTTCGTTCTGGCTATTGGATTTACTTAGCCGTTTTTTCTGCAAGCTGCATGATCCGGGTGCGATACAGTTCGCCTACCGATGCTGCAACGCCATGGCGATGGGTGGACGCACGCTTACCTTCACGTAAGTGTTCTGCTGTCAGGGGTTGAAAGTGCCGTGTTTCACCGAATGTAAGCCGCACCTTTTTACACTAGAAAACTTCAAGGGTGAAGACGGGTTGCGACTTACTTCAGAACTACAACCCAGTGGGACTTCCCCTTTAAGGCCGATTCATACTTCATTTCGCGTACGGGAAAGTCACCGCGCGATGGTCGTGCGATGACTTTCCCGTACGGGAAATAGTTCAGCTCAGATCAACTTTTCGTGACGCGTTTCCCATACGCGAAATGAAGTATGAATCAGGCTTTACTGTTGTGTCTTCTACAAAAGCCTGTCTCGTATAGAAGCCTGTTTTGAATAGAATCCTGATTTTGAAGATAAACTTTCAGCACATAAGCCTGGTTTTAGTATTACCATACATAGAGCTATGTAGAGATATGTGGTTTGAATAGAAGCCTGACTTGAATAGAAGCCTAGCACTGACATCGGCTTCTACAGGAATAAGCACTCAGTCTCGCTCCACATATACTGGCACACACAGAGACATAGACAGCAACAGCGACAACACACAATGTGAAGGGTACTGTAAAAACCATTATTCTAACGAGGCGCATATATGTTGGACTCAGTAGAGCGCCCAGCCCCTATATGATGTCCAACCCCTATATAGAGTCCATTGGTCCAAAATCCACTGTACAGAGTCCAAACTTGGAATCAACTGTGAGCTCAAAGTTTAGATGGACATCACTCCCTGTATAGAGTCCAGCCAATTGGCTTCACCCCTATATAGAGTCCATTGGTCCAAAATCAACTGTATGGAGTCCAAACTTTGAAATCAACCATCAGGAGTCTTTATGTGGACAACACTCCCTGTATAAAGTCCAGCCAATTAGGCATCCCCTAACCAGAGTTCGAAATTAGACATAGGATCTGCTGTAAGCAGTGAATATTAACCAGAAAACGGCCTCTCCCTTTAATCCTTTACATCATTCACTTCTCAAGATTAACGCACTCTCCACATACAGGCATGCACCCGGCTCAGAACACATTGTTTTCTGGTTGGCATATCAGGGATATTGGGCGGAGCAGCTGGCGTGCATGAGAAAGACAGGTCGGCCTGCTCTGCGCAGGAGCTGTGACCCGGTGCACACATAGTGTGTGTGTGTGAGAGAGAGAGAGACAGACAGGTCGGCCTGCTCTGCGCAGGAGCTGTGACCTGGAGCACACAGAGTGTGAACGAGAGACGGTCGGCCTGCCGTGGGCAGGAACTGCGACCGGTAGTGATTGAAATGAGCCAGCTGCGGAGATAGACTGCCCTCACCCGATATAAGTATATTGACAAGAGTTGTACTGACACTGTTATTGAGGAAATTATGGTGACAGTGACGGAGAGATAGTGATCCCCAGTTGAATGGGGTTGGGAGGGAAGGGGAAATTGACAACTGACGGACAAACCAGTGAACAGTCAAGTCGTCGGAAAGCAAAAGTGACAAAGGAGTCTCTCTTTTCTCCTTCTCTCTCTCTAAAGCAAGATTTGGAATGCACGCGTGGGAGAGTGGCGCGCGCTGCGCATGCGCATGTATAGCAATGACATCATAATCAGATGCATGATCATCAGACTAAGTATGAGTGGTAGATGTTCCACGTTCGTTAACAGGGCTTAGCGCACACGCTAAACCACCATAAAAAATAAGTATTGAGGCGCCACTGCAGCCATTTCATTACATGAACAACCCTACAAACACCATCCTCAAATCAAGTGGTCTCTTCGCAGACGCTGCAAAATTACAATAATTATCTCAATTATGTAGTGTTGCCAAATAATTGTGCACGCACACACACACATGCACACACCCACACAACGCCAAGAAAATGCCTAGAAAAAACCAAGAATCGAAAGAGAATATTGGAGAGCCAAGGATTAATTATTTCAGGGATGAATTTATCCGGTATCGCATCGCAGTTTGCTACGCAAAATCGATCTACTGCTTCTCAAAAAATGACAGTGACACGCAGAAAGCTGCGATACATACATGTGCATGTACAGGCTATTCATGCTTTTTGTAGCTTACGAGATTTTGCATAGGAAAAACTGCTATGCAAGAACATGGCAGTAAATTCATCCCTGTATTTGTTTTCAAATTATTGTGCGCGCGCACACACACACACACACACACACACACAAACTTATACAACGCCAAGAAAACACCAAGAAAAGAGTAGAGACACAATACACACGCAACTCCAACAGCCATGCAAACGTCCACCCATTTACACGTAAAGTCAAGAGGGATAACAAATAATTATACGAAACGAATGCATACGTGGGCGGAGGCACGCACGTTTACATACATGTAGTAGTGTAAGAGAGTAACATAGTGCAGTAGTCAGCATAATACTAGCACATGCTGAGAGTGCAATAGCAAGCTTCACCATTGCTCATGGCCATGCAAATGTTCAGCAGCACTCAGTTCCGCAAGCTTCTGAAGATCAGCACACCTGCAACAAATAGATAGCACAAGGATACGCTTATTACCGCAATGATGGATGGGAGCACACAACTACCAAGTTCTCAACGAATGTGATGCTCAATGAAAATTCATCCACACAAAGACCTGTGAACAGGTGACGGTGGGGACAATAATCTATTAGTAATACGAGGAATAAGATCGTTTGTGCACACTCAAGACGCACAGACACACCACCATACATGTAGCGTACACAGTGTTTCACTTCACTGCAACTAAATTGAAATGAGATGATTTAAACAATCTGTGCAGCGTTGCAGTCAGTCAGTCTTCCCCAAGATGGAAATGCAATGATTTGTTGTCACGAGGCAGTTTTACTGACACAATGTCATGTTTATGACATCAAAACGGTTACTTCATGGAATACGAGTACATGTATTAGCTTGAGAAGCTTTTTCTTGTCATCGGCATACAAGAAATCCTCCTACTACTACTACTACTAGTACACTGGCACTGCGTTTGTAGATCCCATTGTATTTGACATCATACTAGAGCCTAGTAGAGGAAGGGTGTCGTGGAGTTCACATAATTATCACAGGGATAAAAATACATTTCTCATGAAATAAAATAATAATTGATGATAGCTAGACGATCGTATACGATTGATGCAAAGTCCTTGCAGTCCTTGAGGACTATTACGAAGTGGTTGATTACTTTTAGGGCATTCATTCAAGCAACATCAAACAAACGCGATACGATCCTTGAAAATGGAAAAATTCAAGCATAACGACAGAACAGCAGACCAATCGAAACGAGTAAAAGCTTCCTTACCTCAGTCATCGTCCTGCCATGTAGTTGGACAGCCTTTTGACACGGTGGTACAAGCAGCTCTTGTCCAGTCAAACAGGGTATCCTTGTTTTTACAATTTCTGGAATCAGTCTCGAAGATTCATTGTAAGGAAAATATGTCTCTCTTGTCTCGAAGGAGAAAACTCAAAGAACAAAAGACAGTGAAGCAAACCGCCAGCAAATCAAGCTACCGTACGCTTTCCAACAGCGAAAGGCGATAGTGCGGGAAAACACGAAGATACAAGGAGAAGACTGTAAGCTCAGGTAAATGCGAGAGAGGAGTTGGTGATAATCAAGAATGGAGAAAGGAAGATCAAAAGAGAGAGAGAGATAGTGAGAGAGAGAGCGAGAGAACGAGGCTGTCTGGCGATCATATGCAATATCTCACACTCCCCCCAGTTGAGGCGATCAGAACCATGCATGCCTCAACTCATACGTGATATTGCAATCAGTGTAAGGTCACCCAGACAAACGAAGGAAAGAAAGAAACAAGGAAACTCAAATTAGACTGCTGCGGTGCACAAATAACTTAAAAGAGACTTGTGCATGATCCAGTAACAAGTTTAACCTAACTCATGATGGTGTCCAGCTTCACCTACACACGGCCAGCATCAATGAGGCGGTGTCGCAACTCTTGCGCACGCCGAGCTGCTGCACGCATCGGGCGAGCGGGGGCCGCCGAGGACGACTCCACACCAGCAACAGCTGGAGTAGCGGCAGACAACTGCTCTGCGCCGACATCATCAGCAGCAGTCTGGGCCCGGGAGCTAACCTCGACTGGGTAGAGACGCTGAATCGGGCGACGTAAGCGTGACGGACGACCATCATTGGCTGAGCACTTCACAGTAGCGCCGCGCACACTGCCATCACTGCTCGGCAGGAGCTCCTCAACTAGGCCGAGTCTCCACATACCTCGCTGCACGCCTTGCTCGTGGATGACAACGACGTCACCAACCCGGATGTCACTGCCACGACGAGCGTTCCCGGTGCGATGCGAGTTCCTCAGCTCCAGCAGGTACTCCGATGTCCAGCGCGACCAGAAGTGGTCAATCACAGACTTGACATAGACGAGGCGTTTCAATAGTGAGTCACGCTGTACTGTAGCCACCTCTGTATCTTCCGGGTCCACCATGGGCGTGGACAGTATGCGCCGACCGTACATCAGATGTGACGGCGTAAGCGGCTCATCCAGATCTTCGGTTGACACAAACGATAATGGGCGACTGTTCAAGACCGCTTCTATCTCGATGAGCACGGTCAGAAGCTCTTCGTAAGTGACTGTGGCTTGCTGCAGTATCTTCTTGAGGCAGCGCTTGACGGACTTGACCAGCCGCTCGAAAAAGCCACCCCACCAGGGGGCTTTCTCGAGGTTGAATGACCATTTCACAGACCTGCTGTCGAGCTGAGAGGACACCTCATCGAGTTCGAACAGGGCGCACAAGGTATTGGCCGTGGACTTGAACGTCTTGGCGTTGTCCGACTTCATCTCCTTCGGGATGCCGAATCTGGCTGTGAATCGATGGAAACAGCGCAGAAACGTCTCAGCGGAGAGATCTGGCACGAGATCCAGATGAATCGCTCGGGTAACGCCACAGGTAAACAGCGCGATGTACACCTTCTTCACAGCACTCTGCTCTTTGATGTACAGCGGACCCGCGAAATCGACGCCAGTGTAGGTGAATGGCGCGTCGATTGTCGTCCGGAATTCTGGCAGTGGCGGAGCTGCTGGAGGCACGTATGCCACGCTCTCGAGACGCTTGCAGACACGGCACGCTAGCAACAGGCTCCGAATGTACTGGCGACCACGGACGACCCAGTAGGCAGACCTCAGCTCCGTGAGTGTCTCTTTCACGCCATTGTGAGCGACTCGGCGGTGGCAGCGAATGACGATCAGGTCAGTGTACCGATGTGTGGTGTGCAGGATAGCGGGATGCTTCTGCTCGAACGTGAGTGCCGCTTTCTGCAGCCGACCTTTGCAGCGCAAGATGCCAGAGTCGTCGCAAAAGATTCCGAACTCTTTCTGCCAACTTGAGAACTTGGGGTCCCTGACGACCGACCGCTGCACATCCTTCAACCAGAGCGACTGCGCATACGCCATTGCCGAGTGAACTTTGGGGTCAGGCTTCTGTTGCAAGCGACTGACAAACTTCAGCGCTAGAACCGTGACTCGTAGTAGCTTGTCGACGTCGCTGAAGCGGCTGATGTCGACAATCTGCCCGATGTCGACCTCTGGTGCCTTTGACCCGGTGAGCAGGGCAGCTGTCGGCTGGCCCTTCTTCAGTTCGGACATCGCTTCTACTGCTCGTGTAGGAGGAGGACTAGCTCCGTCGGGGTTGCACTTTGCAGTGGCGAGCCACGACGGTCCAGAGTACCAGATGGTCTGCTCCAGCTGGTTCGGCTTCACTCCCCGTGACGGCAGATCTGCAGGGTTGGAGTCAGTTGGGCAGTACTGCCAAGCTGATGACGGGACAAGACGTCGGATGCATTGCGCACGGTTCTCCACGAACTGCTTCCACTCGTGCTGCTCTCCGATAATCCAACTTAGCGCGACTTGCGAATCCGTCCAACAGCGGACCTCCTCGATGTTAATTACGCCAGTCAATGCCGATAGCACCGACGACACGAGTCGGGCCACGACTAGCGCCGCCATGAGCTCCAAGCGCGGGATGGACTGTTTAGCGACGGGTGTAACTCGGCTGCGTGCTGCAACTAGTTGGACTTACGTGTCTCCTTTCCCGTGGCTGACCAGGTACACTACTGCTGCGAATGCCTTGACGGATGCATCGCAGAATCCATGAAGCGACACTGTTGCTTGGGAACTGGCGCCATGGAAATACCACCGGGGAAGGCTGACTGGCTCCATAGTGGCGAGACCAGTGACGAGCGTACGCCAAGTTGCCAGCTGCTCTCCCACTAGCGGCTGGTCCCATTCCAGTTTGGCTTTGCACAGTTCCTGGATAAACATCTTGAGTGCCACCGTCACTGGCGTGATGAAGCCAAGTGGGTCGAATATCCGGGATGATGCTGACAGTGCTTGGCGCTTGGTGATGGTGTCAACAGCCATCTCGGCGAATACAGCACGGACATCTAAGACCAGCGTGTCTGCCTTGCGATTCCATGGGAGGCCCAGGATCTTCTCGTGCTGCTGGCGAAGGCTGGCGTCGGTATTCAGCGTGCTCTTGGTGTACGACTGCACATCTTGGGTTACTGTGGTACGGTCTGTTGCGCTGGAGCCCGCATCGCTTTCGTCGCCGTGTGCTCGAGCCATCAATTGCTCTGAGTTGGAAGCAAACTTCCGCAGGTTGAAGCATGCCTCAGCGAGACGCACCTTCGATTTCACGTAGAAGGTGTATGCTGCTTCTTCATCGGTATCACCACCGGCGACATCGTCCACGTACAGCGACTTGATGAGCTGCTCGACGTGTTGCGGATCGTCGGCAGCATACTGATCCATGTGGTGGTGTATGGTGGCATTCAGGAGGAATGGGCTGGATGATACACCGAATACCACTCTGGTGAAGCGGTATGTCAAGGTGTTGGGATGATCGCTGTTGACATCATCAACCCATAAAAATCGCAGGACGTCTCTGTCTTCCTTGGCAATGCCGACCATCAGGAATGCCTTTTCAATGTCCGCCGTCACCGCGATCTTGTTAATCCGGAAACGCATCAGAATATCTGGAATGTGCTCCATGAGAGGAGGCCCGGTGTGGAGACACTCATTGAGGGATGGCGCGGTGCCCGCCTTGGCCGAGGCGTCATACACCACGCGGACTTTCGTGGTGCTCTTGTCCTCTCGGATCACGGGATGGTGCGGCAGATAATGTGTGTTGCCCGGCACATCGCTCTCGGTTGATGGCACAAGCTCGACAATCCCAAGCTCCAGCTGCTGCTTCATCACTGCGTCATACTCCTTTCGTACTTGCGGTAGCCGTCGTAGCTTCTTCAGGGTAGACTGTAGTCGGCGTTCACACAGCTGGTGGTTGTCCGGTAGCATCCGGTGCATCTCCCTCCATGGAAGATTGACCACGTACCGGCGTCCATCATGCTGGATGGTGTGCAGAAACGTCTCCATCACCTCGGGCTCGTTGGTCGTTATTCCGAGGGACTCCAAGGTCCAGAACTTCTGGACGGCATGGAGAAGCTGCTTATCGACGTCGACCTCCGAGGGGACAATGTTGCAGCTAGCATGTGAGGCTGGGTGGACCATGGTGTGGCTGGTCGAGGGAATGGCTGATGGCCCTGACAGGACCCAACCGAGCCGTGTGCCTATCGCTGTCGGCACATCCTCATTCCGCCGCACATCACCGGTGGCAATCTTCCAATAAAAGTCTGCACCGATGAGGACGTCAATCTGGATGGTGCCAGCGCTGTCATCCGCCAGGGGTAAACCCTCGAGCGCCGTGTGCTGCTGGGCGGCTAGATGCGGATGCTGGTTGTGGACGGGTGGGCACATAGTGTTGGATACAACACAGTCCAAGTCGATCACCCCGCCGTCGGTACACTGAATGAGGAGACGGACGATCTGCACACAGCTGGCAGCACTGCCCTCGCGCGAACCAAACGGATTCAGGCAGATCCACTCATCCTGAAGGGTTGGTAGACCCAGCTGCTTGGTCACATTGTACGCCACGAAGCATCTCTGGCTGCCGCTGGCGTGGCGAGAATGCCACGGAGTTCAGTCTACACGTTCATGTCATGTTCAGTTGCGATCTGCTTTCTCTTCCTGATTGCCATTGCGGTCATGCTGTCTGTTCTCTGTGATTTGACCTTTATCTCCTGGCATCTTACTGTCTTCATGTGCTCCCCTTGGGGGCACCTTGATGCCTGATGTAATATCGAATTTGTACAGCGGGCTACCATTTAGGTTCCGCTGCGGTCGGTTTCGCTGAGCCAGCCTTGGCACCGTGTAGCCTTTTTGGTTGTTGTGTTCTTGTGCGTGCGGCATGAGGTTTTTAGCTGTACCTTTGTTTGGCTGCGCTGCCTTTTGGTTTCCAGAGAGTTTTTCTTTGCACTTGTAGTTTTCTTAGAACGAAATAGTCGGTTCGTGACATGGCGTTCTACTTCTAATCAACCATAAAGTCTTTCGTGTTGTGAGTGACTCCGTCGAGTGTGAGCTTGGTATACGGCCCATTACGGGACTGCGTGCGGCAGAAGCCTAGCGAAACACCATTTGGTAGCAGAGGATGGTTGATAGTTGATACACGTTTCGATCGAAGAAATTTAGTTACGAGGTTGGATTTCAAAAATAGTTCCAACCATGGAGGAAGAACGAGAGAAAAGTAGTGCATGCGGAGAATATAGTGCTGAGACTGAGACAGCGACGGCGGCATCGATGTCAGAGCCGACCGGAGAGGATGGCGCTGGTTCTGGTGAACCTACGGAAGGCATGGAGAGCCTGATCATGAAGCTGAAAAGTGATAAGATACAACTAAAACGCAATCTAACGAATACCCGACGTGGGTTGACGATAGGAATGCGCGACAATGAGGTCGACGCTGTGGGTGCAGGACACCTTTACGATGAGCTGTGCTGCTGTGAGCAAGCAGTAACAGCAGTGCTTTCCGAGCTGAAAAGAAAATATGAATTCGTAAACGATAAAAGGAACGTGATACGGACTTTGGAGGAAATGGAGGAAGTCGATCGCGATGTGCAGACGGCAATTGACAGATACGACGAGTTTGTAGAGTTGTGGACTGCAAGAGCGAAGCAGTATGGACAGGCTCAAGCAGCACAGAGCCAGTTTGAACGAGGGGAGTCGTTTCCTTTACTGGGTGTGGATGAATTCGGACTACGCCAAGGCAGTAGATCAACTAGTCGAGTCGGTTTACGACAAATGCGGAGTGAACTGAGTGCGCTGACAATGGAAACAGATCGCAGGACTGGACTGCTACTAGAAAGATCACTGTCACGGAGGACGCCAAGAGGCTTTAGTACTGATGACAGCAAGGACACAGCAGCTGAAGAGACCAACACCAGTCCAAAACGGGGTGAGCAAGGAGCTGATCAAACGGAGAATAGCCTTCCCCCTGCACACACCACTGAGTCTGTCACCAGCCTCCCCAGTTCAAGTCACAGTGTACAGTCTAGTATCACGTCTTGTACTACCACTGCACAGCATGTACCTGTCACAAGCTCAAGTGTGACTAGACCCATACCTAGTTCTGGACAAGCTGTACCTGTGAAGGACCATGTTTCTCTGGTCAAATCTAGTACCAGTCAGCTTGCAGGCCCAAGCAGTGGTCATGTAGGCAAGTCTGAGTTGAGTGTTGGATCTTTTCCAGGACATCCTGGAGCTAGCCTCAACTTTCAGGCCCCTGCGTTCCAGCCTGCAGCTCAACCAGTAAGCAGCAGAGCACCTGTGTACGGCACTGGGTTGCCCAGCAGTGATGTCTTTGGAAGGCTGAAGAAAGTAGCTGTTCCGACCTTCAGCGGAGATGTGCGGATGTACGAGACCTGGAAGGCCGCCTTTATGGCATGCATTGACGCTGCACCCGTCTCTCCACAACTTAAGCTTCTACAGCTTCGGCAGTATGTTACTGGTGAGGCACTCAGAGCAATAGAGCAGCTTGGCTACACCGCAGAGGCATACAGGATATCCCTGGAGCGGCTTGAAAGAAAATTCGGCGGACAACGACGTCAGGTGGCTATACAGCTGGAAACATTGGAAGCATTCCAGCTGATACAGCGCTACAACCCGCAAGCACTGGAGAAGTTTGCAGATTTGCTCGAGATTGCCGTAGTGAACCTCAAAGATGCAGGTCGCCACATGGAGCTACAGAACGGCACATTCTTCTCCCGTCTCCTGAGCAAGCTGACGAAGCAGATGGTGGCTCAGTACCAACGTTGGTTGTACGAGCACCAGCAAACCGAGGATGTGTTATCATTGTTGAAATGGGTGACACTGGAGGCTGAATTCCAGACTACGGCAACGGAGATAGTAGACGGTATCCAGAAGTCGGCATCGTCCCGGCCAAGTAGCCATCGCTCGTTGCAGCAGCGCAACGCTCATACACACTTGGCAGACGGACAGACGGCACGAGACGAGGAGACTTCTTTCATATCCTCTCGCGCCACTTGTCCAGAATGCAGCGGGAGCCATGGCATTTGGGAATGCTCCACCTTCAAAGGACACGACACAGGCCAACGGTGGACAAGAGCAAAGGAATTAAGCCTGTGCTATCGCTGCCTGGGAACAGGGCACAGAGGCGACAAGTGTCCTCGAACTCGCACTTGTGGTGTCGATGGTTGCCAACGGAATCATCATCGTCTACTACACGGCTTGGCACGATCAGATTTTGAGATCAGGAAGAAGCCGAGAGCCGATGGCAAGGAAAGGAGTTGTGACAAAGCAAACACCAAGGCTGAACAAGGACACTGTGGCGTCGCAACAGCGCATGAGACTCCAACGGAAGGGGAGTCCCCCCAGCAATGCAGCAATGCAACAGCCGAGACGAGCTACACCAGTTTACGCACTGTGCCTGTCGTTCTCAGGTCCGGTAGTAAGCGGCTCGTCGTCAATGCGCTTCTGGACGACGGAAGTACCAACACCTTCATCCATGAAGACGTTGCCACAGCGCTAGGAATGAGTGGTGAGCAGCATGACATGACTATCAATATGCTGAATGGAAAGCGGAGCACTTTCAAATCCATGGAAGTGGAGTTCGATATCGCCAATATTAACGGTCAATCACGGACAACCGTAGTCGGACTCACAACTCCCAACCAGGTAACAGGACGTCTGCAGCTAACGGACTGGAGTAGCAAGAAGATTGGCTATGAGCACTTGGCTGATATACCGTTTCCGGAACCGGCCACCCCTGAAAGGATCGAGCTGCTCATTGGCGTCGACAATGCAGAGCTTCATCGTGCGTTGTATGAAGTGTCTGGACCAGCCGGAGAGCCCATCGCGCGTCTCACACCTCTCGGATGGACCTGCGTCGGAGCAGGGGTTAGCCGTGGCGGGGGCACAAACCACTGCTGCAGCGCTATCATCGCCAGCAGCGAGACCCTCCTGAGTGTGGATAAGTCTTTGCGACAGTTCTGGGAAATTGAGCAAGTGACCAGCCCAGAACACCCCATGTCACCGGAAAACCTGGACGTCCTGACAGCGACAAAGAAACGAATGACGTTCACCAATGGTCGCTACTGTGTCGGGATGCCATGGCGGGCAGATGCATCACGGCCCACCAACAATTACGACATGGCAGCGAAGAGACTTGCGCAAACACAGAAGAGGCTGAAACGGGTCCCAGAAATTGCAGAGCGCTATGCAGAGACCATTGAGAGTTACGTGAGAAAAGGGTACGTGGTGAAGGTGAATGCAAACCCACGTGAAGCAGGATCGTGGCTCCTTCCACACTTCCCGGTTGTCCGACTGGACAAAAGTACGACGAAAGTTCGCATTGTGTTCGACGGGTCAGCTAAGCATGATGGCACCGCCCTCAACGACCTGCTGCACACCGGTCCGAAGTTACAACGTGATCTATCGGCTGTTCTGCTCAGGTTTCGGCGGCATCCGATCTGCATTGGCTGTGATGTTACGGAGATGTATCTACAGGTTGAAGTCAGAAAATCAGATCGGCCATATCTGAGATTCCTGTGGAATACAGACTCGCAGTCGGCTCCAGACGTGTACGAATTCAACCGGGTGGTATTCGGTCTGAACTGCTCCCCGTTCTTAGCGCAACTGGTCGCGCGAGAGCACGCTAAGACACTAGATCCAGAATTCGCCCGTGCAGCCGAGATGATGCTCGAATCAACTTACATGGACGACGGTATGGACTCAGTCTCTACGATTGCCGAGGGTGTGGCCCTGTACAAGAGTGTGACAGCAGCATGGAAGGGAGCAGGCATGGCAGTGAGGAAGTGGCTGTCGAATGCTCCGGAGCTGTTGGGTCACATACCCAGAGAAGATCAGGCAACGCAACTCAGCCTGAACGGAGACGGCCCATCCCAGATTAAGACTCTAGGGATCAGTTGGTTGAGCGACAGCGACATGTTCAGCTTTCAGGCTGTCATACCACCTGACGATATGATGATGACGAAGAGGAACATCCTCCGAAAGATCGCGACAATCTTCGACCCGCTAGGATTTCTGGCACCAGTGATCATCCGTGCCAAGATACTGATGCAAGAGATCTGGGCTAGCGGTGCAACTTGGGACGAAGTGCTTCCCGTCGAACTGAGCTCACGTTGTAGACAGTGGTTCCAGGATCTCCTTGCACTGAGCTCAATTCAAGTGCCACGCTGCTTGCAGGCCATTGCAGGCGCTACACCGCAAGATGTCGAGCTTCACGTATTTGGCGACGCATCAGAGTTAGCGTATGGTGCCGTCATCTACCAACGTATCCGCTACGCCTCCGGCGAGATCAGCACCGTATTTGTGTCTGCTAAGTCACGAGTTTCGCCAACTACCGCCACAAGCATCCCACGGCTCGAATTGATGGCTGCTGTGCTGGGAGTCGAAATGGCCAACGAAGTAGCCAAGGTGTTGCAGATCAACCCGCAGAACATCATCTACTGGACTGACAGTATGGACGTGATCTGGTGGATCCGTGGCCGGAGTCGCTTGTTCAAGACGTTCGTTGCCAACAGAGTGAGCACGATTCACCAGGCAAGCAGCCCAGATCAATGGCGTTATGTCCCTACGGCAGAGAACCCGGCTGATATTGTGTCGAGAGGATGCGCCCCAACATCGCTCACGCCGGACAGTATGTGGTGGACCGGTCCTAGCTTCATGGCCAAGCCGCCTGATGACTGGCCAGTACGACAGTTACCTACAGCCCAAGCAAAGGAAACAAAGTCCATGAAGGAGACCGTTCTGATGAGCAGCACTGAGACGGGTACTGATGATGAGGGCACAGGCGCAACGGAGCCCAGTGTTTGGCGACTGGAACCGCAGCGATACTCTGATTTGGAGCGCTTGATTCGTGTGCAAGCGTGGGTGATGAGATTTCTTCACAACGCTCGCGTGCCACACGAACGCCGCGAACTGGGTGAATTGACAGTGGACGAATTGAGTGAGTCTGAGTTGATGCTGGTGAAATCAGCGCAAGAGTCTGAGTTCCGAGATGAGATCAAGGCCATCAAGAAGGGACAACCTGTGAGTTCCCAGAGCAAGATTGCAGCACTCCATCCACAGTTAGATGACAGTGGTTTGCTGCGTGCAAGGAGTCGTCTTCAGTACGCGGACTTCTTGCCCTCTGACACGATCTCACCGATCATCCTTCCCAGGACGCATCCAACGACTAAGCTTGTGATCACGCGGATCCATGGCAACGGTCATCACGCACTCGGCAACAATCAAGTTCTGAACGAGTTAGTAAAGCGGTTCTGGGTTGTCGGTGCACGCGAAGCAGTCAAGGAAGTGGATCGTCAATGTCCTGAATGCCAACGCCGAAAGGCCAAGCCTGCTAAGCAGCTCATGGCGCCACTGCCAACACTCCGGATTGAACCCGGCACCCGTGCGTTTGAAAGGGTTGGAATCGACTTTGCAGGACCGATGTACACCAAGCAGGGACGCCGAGCGCAGGCAAAGAGATGGCTGTGCATCTTCACCTGTCTTGCCACACGCGCTATCCACATCGAAGTAGCGTATGGTCTTGATACTGGAAGCTTTCTGAACTGCTTCTTCCGAATGGTCGGACGACGTGGCGCCCCACACGAGGTGCTCACTGACAATGGCACGAACTTTGTTGGTGCAGTAACCGAGCTACGCGAGTTGAGAAGTGAACTGGACGAGAAGAAGATCATCAAGGCAACCAACGGTCAACGGATTCAGTGGCACTTCAACCCACCCGCAGCACCGCACTTCGGAGGACCATTTGAGGTCATGGTGAAGGCTGCCAAACGAGCACTGTACGCCATTCTGAAGTCAGGTGACATCACAGATGAGGAGTTAGTGACGGCAACGATTGGAGCAGAACACCTGATCAACAGTCGGCCCTTGACAACGGTATCTTCAGATGCCAGAGACTGTACTCCTATCTCTCCAAGTGACTTGCTGCTAGGCGACGCGAGCCACAGTATTGATGTACCCGGTGATGACCCAGCAGCTAGCCTGAGGAGACGCTGGAGACGAGTCCAGGAGCTGGTCAGACATTTCTGGGCAAGATGGATGCAAGAATGGCTGCCCATGCTGAGTGGTCGTGCCAAATGGAAGAAACCCTACAACAACGTGCAAGTCGGTGATGTCGTTATCCTACTCGCCAAAGACACACCACGTGGTCAGTGGCAGCTGGGACGAGTTGTCGATGTTCACCCAGGACGTGACGGGCTGGTACGAGTCGTGGATGTAAAGGTGAAGAACACCACGCTACGTCGCCCAATAAGCAAGATCTGCCCGCTGGAAGCATATCAGTGAGTTACTGAGTAGCAACAGCATTGGACCATCGCCATTGAAGTATGGTCATGTATTTTCACTCTCTTGCTTCTCTCTTGCTTCGCACATGTTCTTTCATGTTGTTTTCATTTCTTGTTCCGTTGCCTATCATCTTTTTTTGAATTTTTGTTTTTTTTGTTTCTGTTTGCTTGAGCACTAGCAACTCAGGCAATCTTTTCTGTTTTTCTTTCATTTTTCCGCTTCGAGTGTTGGTGATGTATCTCTCCGTAGACACATCAGGAAGGGGAGAATGGCGTGGCGAGAATGCCACGGAGTTCAGTCTACACGTTCATGTCATGTTCAGTTGCGATCTGCTTTCTCTTCCTGATTGCCATTGCGGTCATGCTGTCTGTTCTCTGTGATTTGACCTTTATCTCCTGGCATCTTACTGTCTTCATGTGCTCCCCTTGGGGGCACCTTGATGCCTGATGTAATATCGAATTTGTACAGCGGGCTACCATTTAGGTTCCGCTGCGGTCGGTTTCGCTGAGCCAGCCTTGGCACCGTGTAGCCTTTTTGGTTGTTGTGTTCTTGTGCGTGCGGCATGAGGTTTTTAGCTGTACCTTTGTTTGGCTGCGCTGCCTTTTGGTTTCCAGAGAGTTTTTCTTTGCACTTGTAGTTTTCTTAGAACGAAATAGTCGGTTCGTGACATGGCGTTCTACTTCTAATCAACCATAAAGTCTTTCGTGTTGTGAGTGACTCCGTCGAGTGTGAGCTTGGTATACGGCCCATTACGGGACTGCGTGCGGCAGAAGCCTAGCGAAACACCAGCCGCCATCCATAACGACTTTGGCCGTGGCGGTGCGGGTCGGGTCTGCTGGGGAGCAGACTGTAGCGTTAGCCGTCTGGAGCAGCACGGCTCCACCATTGCCGACCGTGCCCACAGCTGCGGATGTGCCCGCATCAGTCGAGAGGTCCTTGGCTGGCGACGCACGTCGCTGACCGGACCTGGTGGCCGTGCCAAACAACTTGTCCTTGCCAGCAAGCGCTAGCGTGCCATCGCAGATGCTGACATGATGTCGCCGGCTGCACTTGGCGCACTTTAACGTTGACTGGCAGTTGCGGGCCATGTGATGCTGCTTGAGGCACACGAAGCAACGCCCGTCCTGTTTCACTATTTCCTTCCTTCTCGCGAGTGAAGTAATAACGGAGCACTGTGCGGCAGCGTGATCCTGAGAGCAGTAAGCACAAGGGTTGGTGGACAACACTGCTAACGCAGACGCCGTAGCTGGTCCAAACCTGGAAGGCTTGGCGGATGGCGGTGACCGGGAGCCCAGTGTCGTGTTGGCGATGCTGTGCAGCGTCTCATCCGCCTCCGTGCGGAAGTCTGCTTCGCGCAGCACCCACTGCAGTAGGTGGGGTACGGACTCTTCAGCCCCTGTGTCACATCGCCATCTGTTATAGTTGGTCAGCAGCTCCGGGCCCAATTTCTGCTGCACTTTGGTGCAGAATGTCCCTGCGGCCAATTCGCCATGTCGCCCAACATCCTGCAGGTTGATGATTGCGACTTGCAGCAAGTCAGCAAAGCGCTCAAACTCTGCGGCAGTGCCCCGATCCCGAATGGGCGTAAACTGCGAGAGTGCGGTCATGTGGACGGCCGTCTTGCGACGAAGGCCACCGTACTTGTGTTCCAGGCGACTTATCGCGGCTGAGTACGCGGACGCTGAGTAGCCAAATGCCTCAATACTCTTCAGCGGCGGGCCCGTGAGGCACTGGTGGAGTTGAAGGAGCTTCAACTCGGCTGATATTGGCTGCTGATCCACGCACACCATGAATGCCGTACGCCAGGTGTCGTACGCCTTCTTGTCGCCACTGAAAGTTGGGATGGTGATCTTCTTCAAATGGCGATAGACATCAGATGGTGCCGCGCTGTGTGGACTTTGACCTGAGGAACTGTCAGGTGAGGGAGTCAGTGCAGGTGGCGACAATTGCGGCGTAACGGGTAAACGCGCTGACAGCGTCGGGTTTTGGCTGTATGGTCGGAAGCCGCTCCGAGTCTGGTCTGGCGTCGACAATGCGTACGACGGTTGCTGTGGCGCTGCGTGCGACGGCTGCTGTGGCGCTGCGTGCGGCGGCTGCTGCGGCGGCTGCTGCGGCGCTGCGTGCGGCGGCAGCTGCAGCGGTTGCTGTGCGGAACTTAAAAACGCTGTGTACAGTGGCTGCTGCGGCGCTGCGTGCGGCGGCTGCTGCGGCGCTGCGTGCGGCGGCAGCTGCAGCGGTTGCTGTGCGGAACTTAAAAACGCTGTGTACAGCGGCTGCTGCGGCGCTGCGTGCGGCGGCTGCTGTACGGAACTTGAAAACACTGTGGACAGCTGCTGCTGTGTGGCCTGCGTCGACGATTGTCGTGGCACCGAGTGCGACGGCTGCTGCAGAGAACTACTGGAAAACGCTGTGTACAGAGGCTGCTGCACCTGCGTTGACGACTGCTGTGGCGCAGAGTAGGACGGCTGCTGCACCGAACTACGTGTACTTGACAACGCTGTGTACAGCGGCTGCTGCCTGACCTGTGTTGACGACTGTCGTGGCGCTGAGTGGGCCGGCTGCGGCACGGAGCTCGAGCGCTCTGTGTACAGCGGCTGCTGCGAAGCCGGAGAGCTCGACGACGCCGTGTACGATGGCTGCGCGTGCGGCCGAGAGTTCGAAAACTCCGTGGACGGCGGCTGCTGCGAAGCAAGAGAGTTCAAAAACTCTGCGTACGACTGCTGCGTCGGGGAGTTCGAAAACTCCGTGCACGGCGGCTGAGCCGGCGATGTTGACCTCGGATTTGAGAGGCTCTCTAGCTCTGTAGCTGTGGCCATCAGCCCACGTGGAGGCTTGACCTCGAGGTCATCAGTGAGCGCCGCATGTGGGTATACCGGGTCCCCGTTGACATGTATGTCGGGCGGACCTTGGTCAACGCTGTACTCATGGACATGGTACTCATACGACGGGACGGCCTGGCCCTGCGTAGGTCTACCGGTACTTGCACTGGACAGAGCAGCTGTGGCCTGTGTAGGTGCACCCAAAGACACACTGACATTCGCACTACCTGTGGTGCTACGTGTAGATTCTACGTGTGTGGATTCCTGTTGTAACTGATCCTGTGCAGCTCGCACTGTCCTTGCCGCAGACACAGACTCCAAATACTCTCGTACTCGATCAGGGTTGCGTGAGTACCGCACACCCGTCGCCTCGCTGGTGCACGTACTATTGTAACGGCTCATGCTAGCCAAAACTGTACTCGCACGAGTAACAGCATCTGTATACTGGTTTTCCAGATCATCAGCATCCTTGCAAAGACCATCAAGAAACACACTGTCCTGACTGGTACTACATGCGCTGGATAACTCGGTGATAATCTCCATCACGGCGTTCAGGCCGTTCTCAAGTAAAACAAGATTGTACTTGATCTTGTCTTTGTCTACGTCTGGTTCGTCGATGGCGACGAGTAGTCCGCGGCGAAGGTTCGTGAAGGTTGCCTTCGCCTTCGCTTTGGCGATCTTCCGCTTCACTACGTCAGCCATCGTCTGAGAGGCTCGAAGGACCACAACAAAAATGAGCCATGAAAAGTCTTTCTACCGATACACAACATATTCCCCACCAAAGACCTTTTCAGGGTTCTACGAGGACTGCGAACACTGTGCCCTACGAGTATACGCCGCAAGCGTACTAATCAAACTAACTACAAGAGGCAACAAATAAACGATCGACACGCCAATAAAACTCCAACGAAAGTCAACGTCCGACCAGGGACAAACAAATCAAACTCAAACAAATCGAGCAAACCGAACTACCAAACTCGAACTAACAAACAACTCGAGCAAAACAAACTAATCAACAACTCGAGCAAACCGAACTACCAAACTCGAACTAACAAACAAATCGAGCAAACCAAACCACTCAAACAAATCGAATCAAACTAATCAACAAATCACAGCAGGAGCACCTTCCAAACTCCGCGTCACACTCACATGGGGTTATTTGTTCACGATGCGTTTTCCTTCGCACCGTCCTTGTCGTAGGAACCAGCCACTCCTCGCAGAAGTTTATCCGTCTTCGTCTGCCCTCAGCGCATTCAGCTCCAACGACTTCCGCCGTACCAACCTCGTCGTCTTCACCAGCCACCTCACGGGACGTCCCTGCCCTCAGCACATTCAACTCCGGCGGACCAGCCACTCCTCGCAGATGTTCATCCATTTCATCTGCCCTCAGCGCATTCAGCTCCGACGAGCCAGCCACTCCTCGCAGACGTTTCCTCGCTCAGCGCCTTCAGCTCAGACGATGTCGTTTTGGTGATTTGTTCTCGATGCGTTTTCCTTCGCACCGGAGTTCCTGCCAGTTCCTCGTCTCCCTGACTATCCTGGCGTGATCGCCAAATTTTGTGCACGCGCACATGTTGTCCAGGCGTCAGGGGCCCAGCCTCCCTGCTCATCCGACCCGCCACACACAACAACGAAACTGAACTGAGAGTTCTACATCATTCCTTGACAAGACGGAGACGGACAGACAAGAAGACCGGACACGACGAGGTAAAACTGAAAACTGAAGAAAAAGACTAACATTTATGGCAGCATACGAGCATGCGCGCAACAAAACACAACGTATGACAATGACGTAGCCGTTACTTGGATCATGTACAAACTATACATGCAACCAAACCAGTCAAATACGAGTCAAAGCAGAACGCAAAACAAACCAAAATAAACGAAAGGACCAATTTGCAATTTCTGGAATCAGTCTCGAAGATTCATTGTAAGGAAAATATGTCTCTCTTGTCTCGAAGGAGAAAACTCAAAGAACAAAAGACAGTGAAGCAAACCGCCAGCAACTCAAGCTACCGTACGCTTTCCAACAGCGAAAGGAGATAGTGCGGGAAAACACGAAGATACAAGGAGAAGACTGTAAGCTCAGGTAAATGCGAGAGAGGAGTTGGTGATAATCAAGAATGGAGAAAGGAAGATCAAAAGAGAGAGAGAGATAGTGAGAGAGAGAGCGAGAGAACGAGGCTGTCTGGCGATCATATGCAATATCTCACATGCAGTCCTTGAGGACTATTACGAAGTGGTTGATTACTTTTAGGGCATTCATTCAAGCAACATCAAACAAACGCGATACGATCCTTGAAAATGGAAAAATTCAAGCATAACGACAGAACAGCAGACCAATCGAAACGAGTAAAAGCTTCCTTACCTCAGTCATCGTCCTGCCATGTAGTTGGACAGCCTTTTGACACGGTGGTACAAGCAGCTCTTGTCCAGTCAAACAGGGTATCCTTGTGGCGTCGAACGAAAGAGAGTGTCAGTGTATCTGACTCGTCAGATTGGAACTGTGCTGAACTTTTCTCGTTCTCCGCTTTCTGCTTTCATCCCTCGCTCTGATGAAACCGTTCAAACGCCTTACTGGCAGCAATGGCCAGCCAAACAGGGGGATCCTTGTGGCGTCGAACGAAAGAGAGTGTCAGTGTACCTGACTCGTCAGATTTGAACTGTGCTGAACTTTTCTCGTTCTGTAATTTCTGCTTTCATCCCGCGCACTGTTGAAACGTCTTCAGAGAACCACAAGACGCTTTCCAGATTTGATTTTGAACGTCTCCTTATCCTCCTTGGTTACCTCGAGACAGATTACTGGCAGCCATGGCTGAAGTGAAGAAAGGAATGCGCTGCCATGAGGTAAGCAAAACTGAAAAGGTGTCTGTTCTCTTTCGGGCACAACACACAGAACGGCGTGACTGGATAAACTGGACTCCTGGACCGTGAATAGGGGACTTGTAGAAAAAGTGTACTCCTTATAGGGGATTGCGCGGCAGGATGAAGCTGATCAAAACTGAGTGGACTCCTGGACTCTGTATAGTGGATTTTGGACCAATGGACTCCATATAGGGTGGTGGACATCATATAGTGCATGGACTCTATACTGAGTCCTACATATATAACAATTTCCCAAAATTGACTGGTTTACGTGCACCAAAGATAACGATTCTCACTCATTCTCAACGCCCAATAAGACAGTGTATGTATCGATTTCTGTATAACGATTTCTATTTTAACGACAGATTTCCCCTCGTTAACTCGTTAGAGTTAGCACTTCATTATATATATATGGCTTTTACAGTAGTTGGTCGCAGCCAGATGTGAACCGGATAGCGAGTGAGGTATGGAAGCAACGGCTGAGAACAGAGTGTCTCAGATAGAATAGGCGCGCCAGTGGATAGCAGAAATAGGCCATGATGCAGAACCACTTGGGACCGTCAGATTAATTTTCCTGGACCGAGCCAGCCGGGAAAAAACCCTCGCGCCGACGGACGCGGTTGTGAGTGAAAAAACCGGGTGTATAGATGTAACCCCAATGGCGATAAAGCCTAGTTCACATTCGACGCAACGCCGACGGTACGGGACGTAAGGGCTTGTCGGAAGGGCTGGGGTGAGCTGTAAAATCCTGTACGATTCGTACGACACGACATGCAGCAGTCGTTGCGACGTTCAACGGCGAACGGCGCGATTCATAAGGCACGGTCCGTGACGGGGTGACTTTCGGACCTAATTTCTCGTTTTTCGGGACTTCTTCTCAATTATTTCTCCTTGAAAGAAGCGGAATCAAGTTCATAATACCAGTTTTTCATGAAGACCAAAAAATTAGCCCTGAAAGTTGTGGCATTCAAATAATAGCCCCAGGAAATGATAGAATAATTTGTCTGTCATGCTTCTGAACTATCCCTCAATACAATAAGTGACATGAGATCTTATGTTGCTAAAAATCAACTCAAGTCGTGCTAGCCATTCTGTGAGTTATCATGGGAAGCGCAGTGTTCGAAATGCTAATAATTTCCAAGTACGAATCGGGAGTAGCCGGCGCACAACGCCGTCTCCTGTTCACACTCGAATTGCAGCCGTTTTGTACGCTTGCGTCCCCGTCTACGCCCGTCTACGGTATGAAAAGTTGGATCGATCCAACTCTTCCCGTCGCTTCCCGATCTGTACGGTAGTACGGTTGCGTTCCCGTGCCTGGTGTTCACATTGGACGCCGTCAGACCGTCCCGTCGCTTCCCGTCGATCCTTACGTCGCGTCCCGTCGAATGTGAACTAGGCTTTAGGCACCATGTAGGCATGGCAAGCACATCACGGCAAAAAGTGATAAAAAAGCAATGAAAATATGCACAGAAAAAAAGGGTGGGAGGGCAGGGACACTGGTGAGACTCACAACTGACTGAAGAAGTCAGGAAAAGAAGCGACAATAAAGAACACACCAGATGCCATATTTGCAACTGAAAATGTTTCGCGAGAAATCATTTCTCGCCTTTTATATGCCACGTTGCGGATATGTGTGTTCAATGCATTGAAACAGTTTTGGCTCAGACCCATCACCAGCAATCATATGACATCTCACAGATCCGGAATTACGGATAAGGTTTGAGGTTTTTCTGCAGAGATTGACTTAGGTCTAAGGATGGAAGAAAAATGCTCTGAACTATCAACTATGGGCACAATCGGAATGATAGGCATCAAACCAGTGGATCATGCCAACAATACAAACAGTTGCACAACAACATAAAACGAAAGTGAAAAACATTGAACAACTGACCAGATATCAACTCCTAAGAATCATGATTTTCTTCTCCGAGAAGCATGTCCAGCAATCGAGGACATCTGAGAGTTGTAATTGTTACACTCCTCCGAGGTGTGATTTTTGGCCTGCTGGGCCAAGCACAAGGAAGCCTTCTGCCAAAATACTGAAGAAAATGGTTATTTGAAACTCGGATGTTGAGCCATAAATAAATGAGCCAGGGACTATAGAAACCGCCCTACGACGTTTGATATCAAAATCAAGTTATGACGTTTCAAAGTCACGCGACTCAAAGTAGTTACGCGAAGCGCAGAACTCGTCACTTTTGTTTTGACAAGACTCAAGAGCTTCTCCGTCTCTCGTCTTGTTAGGTGGTCGGGGAAGGATTCCGAGCTCGAGCGATTGTCGAGTAACTCATGAGGCTCCACTTACTGTGATTGATTATGGCTACAACATCTAGTAGACGACGCAACTCGATTCTGTGTGGAGTCGACTAGTCCCTGATGCGAAGGCGCTTGAATCGGACGACGAGAATTTTTACGGATTCAGCGCTGGCACCCGCGAGTCGTCCGCGAGCGATTCCGACACCGATGCTGACAGCGACGGCGATGATATGCCACCTAAGAAGAAGACGTATGGAGTCACAGCAAGCTCGAGTGCTGCTAGTGTTGTGTCGAAAACGCCAAGCCCCGACAGCTCGGAAATTTCAAACGCGGAGAGTGACACCGACTACTCGGAATCGGATGACGAACCAGATACCCCCGCACCTGAGCCACCGACGACGGAGCAGGTGAAGCGTGGTCTCCTTGGACATACGCGATGGGATTGAGAGAGGCTGTGGATGCAAGTCGAAGAATCATTGGAAAGTCATCCCAGAGCAGCAGCTCGAGGACTACATATTTGAAGTCTCTAAACTGCGAGAATCGAAAAAGCGCTTCAACAGTTCAAGCAGTTTGTTCTGGGCGCACTGACTGGAAGCATGCGAAAGTCGATGACTGGCGGTGGTGATCGACCTTTCTATTTCCGCTATCATGTACGTGGTTACGAGTTGTGCAAAGACGTGTTCATGGCAGTTCATGCTGTTGGAAGTCATGTAATGAAGCGCCTTCAAAAAAGGCAAACAAAGGAGTCGTTCAACTGGCACAAAATGGCTTGACTGGGAGAACACCAGAGCACTTGGCCATTTCAGCAGACATAGAGCAGGATGTAGTGCAGTTTATTTAGTCATAATTATGCTAACATGTACGGTCTACCTCAACCTGCAGCGGAGCGAGGTCGTGCTGAGGACCCTCCAGTATACTTACCAGCATCCGAGCACAAGAAGTCTGCATACATCTACACCAAGACCGTCACACAGTATTCGCCTGTTCATTACAGGTCATTTTGCCACATTTGGAGGAGACAGGCAGCACACATCAAAGTGATGAAGCCAAGGACAGACGTATGCGCACTGTGTGACAATCTGCGGTACAAAATTCGTGTCGCCCGTACAGAGGAAGAGACGAAATGTAGTGTCCAGGCCCTGTGTTCGCACACATCGCTAGCACAAGAGGAGCGGCAGTACTACCGAGATTTAGTGGACGGCGCGCAGGCATCACTGGATGAAGCTGAGGGCATAGTTCACTATACATTTGAACTGCCTAACTACTACGTAGTAGCAAGAATGAAGATATACAAAGAACATTACATACTGTGTACATAAATTTGCTCTATATTGCTCAATTGATATGCCATTATTAAATAGGTGGTTAGGCACATTTTACCATCGCAGATCAACTTGAAATTTTGTTTGAGCACATTACCATACCATACCAACATTTTGAGAGAAAAAAAAATTTTCGCCAAAAAGTGCCATAGGGTGGTTTCTGTAGTCCCTGGCTCAAATGTAGAAAGGAAAAGGACATAAGGATACGAGTTAAGAGTACGTCTCCATCACTGTAACTGCCTACTTTATACAGTCAGAAAGTGCAATAACTAGGCACACAACTGACAAGAGTACTGAGACATTCGACGTCCTGACACCTAGCTTCAACACATCTCTGTAGCGCTAACCGACAGCCTTCCAACTTGGAAGGTTCAAGGTTATGGAAAGACCAAAGAGGGGAAGTTTCAAATTGCACACCTGATGAGCCATCACGAACCATACGGTGAAACGTACGTCGTGTGAAACAACTTGTTTTGTAGTCAACTAGTCCATCACAATGTCATGCATGAGGAGTACTGTAGGAGTTTGGCTTTCGGATTGTACAATTCGTTTTCGCAAAGCTTCCCCTTTCTTTACTTATCTTTGATATTTATGACCCACCCAAGTTGGGTGGTGTGCTGCTTTGCTGCTTCGAATTGTAGTTAGACCGCTTTGTCAAATATCGTACTGGTCTCGTCATCGTCCAGTAACAATCGACATTCTTTGTTCCGTTGGGACTGTAGCTTTTGCTCGTTTTCGTTGCGCTTGCCTTCCCCTCTTTGGTCTTTCCATAGCCTTGAACCTTCCAAGTTGGAAGGCTGTCGGTTAGCGCTACGGAGATGTGTAGAAGCTAGGTGTCAGGACGTCGAATGTCTCAGTACTCTTGTCAGTTGTGTGCCTAGTTATTGCACTTTCTGACTGTATAAAGTATCCAGTTACAGTGATGGAGAGGTACTCTTAAAATGGTTATTGTTTGCTCCTTTGGTGTAGCTAGTCGAAGCTAGTTGATGTTTGGAGCAGAAACGCTGAAATTGACTATTTTCTGCATGTACTCATGTACTCAGGCATGCAGTCTCACTCACATTGTAGCTGTTTTTCTGGAATGGATGCTGCTCTGCGGCCCTTGGTGAACATTACCTGCGCTCGTGGAGCAGCTGAAAAGGACCACTAGTATGTATTGTCCCCGGTTTGAAAGTGGACAGACGACTTTCATGCCTTGAAAAAGAAGTAGAGAGCGACAAAGGTACGTCTGTGGATGATTTTCGTGTGCTCCTCGTACATTTTGATGGTAATAGAAAATTCTCAGACCAAGCTCAGCGCGGCGCTGGGTGTACAGTTTTCTTGTGGATTTTGTAGTTGTTTCGTCTCGTACCTATGTCAGTATCATGATGGTGAAGTCGACAGGATGATTCTCTTCCTCTAGGCTTCGTTCGGCCGACTTTGCTTTGTCGTCGTTGAAAAGTGATGCTGAAAAAAAGGTCGATTCGCAAAATTATGTTGATCTTCAATGTACATGATGACATGCGATTGCTGCCTAACAGCCTATGCACTGGAAAGGCTCTGTTACCTTGGTGATCCGCTTGAGGAAATTGCAAGAATTGACCTTCCTCAAGGTCATTTCTGAAGCTTCATCCAAATATTGTCAGCCAACAAACCACAGCATTGTCACCTGGCTAGTCTGATCTCTGTCCTCATCAAGGACCAGTTCCAAAAGCTGGCAGGTCCAGCCAGCTTTCTAGCTCCAAAGATCTAGGGAATCGCCTTATTTTGCACATTTCAAGCAGCCTCTCAATTGTTTCTGGCTTGACATTGAACAGCAAGAAGAAGAAAATCACTCTTTATCACTCACAGAGCAACTGTTCGGTACATGGGGTAGTGGTCAACCAGGGCAATCACACTCACGATGTAAAGGATGGTGAGGCTGATAGGAGAGCATCACACATAGACTTGGACAAGGAAAACAAGCGGTGTGGCAACAGTGTGCCAAAGTCTGGGGCACTGTGGCCACCTTCTGTGGTCAATTGTAGAGTTACTGTGGACATTATGGAGACCTGGCCCGACTTGCCCTGGGATGGTCACCGCTGAGTTGGCCAGGTTGAGTTTGGTGGCAACCGGGCAAGCACACATCAGCCAGGATAACAGGATCAGCAGTGCAATCTGAGCAGCCAAAATCTTTGCCAAATGCCCGAAAGTTCCCCTGCTAGGTGGCGAGTGCTACATCATGGAGTAATACGGTCGGTAAATTCAATGTGAGGTGCCGTACTTCCGTGATTGGGCTGGACGTCCGTTCAGTTTCTGGAAGAGAAGGAATGCTGTATCAAATGCACAGTCACACGCACTCTTACACACACTCACTGTGCACATGCTCACTGTACACACACGCACACTCCCCGCGTGCCACAACAACAACAAAAAAGGTGTCAAGCAGGTACCGAGACATAAAAGCACACATAACGGCTCTATATAACTGGCCCAGTTAGGGTGGGGGGGGGGGTGAGGTTTACGTATAATACCTCACCCTATAGCTTACGTGGCATAGGCATTGCATCGCCACAACAGGCTCAACCACATCAAAGACTGGACTCGTCCGTGCAGGAGTCTCATCCATCCAGTCTCTCTCTCTCTCTCTCTCTCTCTCTCTCTCTCTCTCTCTCTCTCTCTCTCTCTCTCTCTCTCTCTCTCTCTCTCTCTCTCTCTCTCTCTCTCTCTCTCTCTCTCTCTCTTACTCTCTCTCTCTCTCTCTCTCTCTCTCTCTCTCTCTCTCTCTCTCTCTCTCTCTCTCTCTCTCTCTCTCTCTCTCTCTCTGTGTCTCTCTCTCTCTCTCTCTCTCTCTCTCTCTCTCTCTCTCTCTCTCGGTATCTATATTTCTGTAATCATTCATAATCACATGATCGTTCCCAATCGGTTATCCCCTCCCTCACCATTTCATCAAGTCATACACGATCATGTATCAGCACTTGCATCAAGCCATACACACTTGTGTGTCATCACTGCCCATCAGGCGTCTCCCTCATCATGGCATCAAGCCATACGCAATCATGTGTCATCACTGCCCATCAGGCTTCTCCCTTATGATGGCATAAATGTTGGGATGCGCTGCTCTCTATCTCATGCTAGCTGCAACTGAGCTGGCTTTACACGTGCACTCAATGCTGCGCATGCGCGCCCAAATCGCCTTGGGTAGCTCTTGCTGCGCTGACTTTGGCTTGCGCTTTCCTTTGCAGTGTCACTGAGCAGCAACC
>NC_088643.1:18981460-19056460 GCF_964019385.1 Sycon ciliatum | reverse complement strand
AATACAACGGAGACAAGACGAGAAAGAGTGCATACGGAGGGGAGAGAAGACGGTGCAGCCGTATATACTAAGCATTCCAAGACAGCCCAGCAGCATGTACCACGGGCCAGCAGCATGTACGGCACAGAGACATAAACGCAGCAGCAGGTATGACAAAGAGACACAAATGCAGCAGCAGGTACGACAAAGAGACACAAACGCAACCACATGTACAACATTACAACCAACTATCCATACGAACAACGCCAGTATATCATCATTGGAAGTGTCCATGGATCTCAAGCTTGGAAAATCGCCCAAGAAACAACCTGAAAAACACCCGAAAACCCGGCAAAGACAGGAACGGAATCGAGAAGGATGACGAGATCAGCAACGGCTGCGGTGTTGGTGGCATACAAGGTACTGGTGGAGTTAACAGCTATGCTTCAGTCGACTACGCATTTCATATCGGACTTGTCCACTGTGCATTCTGATTTGTCCTGATGTTAGTTCTGATAAATTCGAGTCGTCCATTGCATGTCATTTGTTGGAGCAGCCTGAATGTCGTGCTGTGTATTCGGATGATTATTTTTCTTTTCTTTTTGTCATGTGCACGCAATTCGAAGTTGTTGAATATTTTAGAAGCTGTGTATATTCACACTAAGAAACCTCACTCATGTAAGCAGAAGCAGATTGAAATCACAGTTAGGCTGTTCGGTAGGTCGTAAGCAACTCGTTAGTTATGTCTGTTTTTGTTTTTTTGGTTTTGATGCACCACACTTCACCCTTATTAGGTCTTCTCACACTTTCACCTTCTCCCCATATCTGTCTATGTGCACGGGTCACACATTCATTGCTGTTGTTTTGGCTCTTCTTCGCGCTCTTTCAATCACCTCTCTACTGTACTATATTTAATCCATTGTCCTTGTTCATTTGACTTTGCCTGTATTTCACCTGACGCGGATAAGGTTTGAAAGTGTAATAGTGAACACTTTCATAATGTTGTTCAAGAGCCTGAAGTGTGTCCTTCTTTGCACTGTTCTATTGAACAGGTTCTGTGTGTGTGTGTATGTGTATGTGTGTGTGTGTGTGTGTGTGTGTGTGTGTGTGTGTGTGTGTGTGTGTGTGTGTGTGTGTGTGTGTGTGTGTGTGTGTGTGTGTGTGTGTGTGTGTGTGTGCGTGTGCGTGTGTGTGTGTGTGTGTGTCCCATATGGTGCAGTGGTATGTGCAGTCGATTTCCAATCGAGAGGTTGCGGGTTCAATTCCCGACGATTATGGTCGCACATGTCTTTTTTCTCTTTCTCGGACTCTTCCTGACTTTTCTTTCATTCTCCTGGGTGGTTACCAACAGCCAGTGTATGCCGGAGTATGTGGTGTGGTGTGTGTAGAAAAGAAAAAAAATGGAAAAATGAAAAATAGGGATTCACTGGCCAGAAAAAGTCACTTCAATCGGCTGTGTGGTGGATACCAGGCTAAACATAGTGGCGGTCAATTCATCAGCCTTGCAAGCTGTTGAATGGTGTAATCCCAGCACAAGTTGCTATGTCTAACATAGCTGTTCGCTATCATCGCTTCCGCGATGGGCAGGTCTGAGGTGAGGTTAGGTGTGTGTGTATGTATGTGTGTGTGTGTGTTTGCCTTTATTGTCTTTTGTTTTTATGTTTTTTTGAAGTGGAAAAGCCTCTTTTTACGGGCAAAAATAAACACAATGCATTTAGAAATCAGGAAGTAATGCATGGTTCTGTCACTTCTGTGTGTTCTTTTTTGCTGCTGTGCCCTGCCATGTCTGCTCATCTTACAACAGCCAACTTGCCATTCCTGCCACAGTGGCCCCAGGGCGCCGCCTCCTTGTCCGTAGTGCAGAGTGCAACTCACTCCACTATCACTGTGCTCCTGCCAGATTTAACTGACAACCAGACAACTTTCGCCTACCCGTACCTTGCCATACACATCGAGCACACGACGGACGAGATGAACGTGTCCAGCATTGACATAGTGCAGAGGAATGCTTCCCCGGCTGCGTTCGCTCCTTACGGGAACGCTCGGCTGACCAAGCGACTGCCGCTGGGAACATACAGCATTCGAATACGCGGGCAAAGCACCGACTGCGCTGACCCGGCTGCTGCAGCAGCATGTAGCAACGGCAGCAGTAATGGCAGTGCCACGCAATACACACAATTCACGCCTAGCTTGATCTTCTCTGTTCAGCATGCGGGTAAGTTTGTCATTGTCTAATAGAGACTTGGCCGATTCCTAACTAGTCCTACGCAGGCCGGCAAGAGTGCTTTTAGATTTTAGAATTTAGAATTTAGAATTTAGAATTTAGACTTTAGACGTAGAAAAGCAGCAGTGTGCACTATAGGAGTATGTGCAGCAAATGCCAGCAATATGTGACATTGTACCGCGGTATGTGCTATACAAGTAGCAGTATGTGCAGCAATATGTGACATTGTACCGCGGTATGTGCTATACAGTCGTCCCTCTCTAATCCGGCACCTTTTGCAACGGCCTTTTCTGCCGGATAAACAAGGGTGCTGGATTATCAAATCCTACCCTCCAACCCGGCTCACCTAGTAACGTACATGTTTGTGTCGTACGTCAAAATGTAGGGATTTTCTGTGTCAATCCAAGTACTTTGTCACACGTTTGTGGAATGCATGTCTGTAACATGCCATGTCTATAACATATACACTTGGGAATATCCTATGCACTGGCATAGGATATTGGCACCGGTACGGTATGCGATGTACAACTGCTGGATTAGAAAATCAAATTATATACAGTTTGAGTGATTTGTTGCAGAAAATCGCTGCCGGAGGCGGAATTCAAGTGCCGGATTAAAGCGTAGAAAATGAACTGAAAAAATCCGTTTTGCCAGAAAGTGTGCTGGTTTGCAAGGGTGCTGGATAAACAAGTGCCGGATTAGAGAGGGACGACTGTAGCAGTATGTGCAGCAATATGAGACATTGTACCGCGGTATGCACAGACTCTGTCTCTTTCCTATCCTATCTTTTTTTTTCTTTAAAAATCTTCTTACGCTCTCCGGAACCCTATTCCAAGCATCCTCACAGTGTTGTTTTAAAGTGCATTCTGGGATTCCGCTAGGGTCGACATGTCATTCTTGCAGCACTAGAAAGGTGGCAGCTCTGGCCACAGTACCTATGCTACACTATCCAGCAAAAAAAAGTGCAGCTCACTCTTTAATTAAAAGGCATTCCAGGTGCAGCAGGAATGGTGCCATGGAGTACATCTTGCTTCTAAGGCTAAGGCCACACCGTTTTTTATCTGTGTTTCGCGTCCCCCGCGCGCATGTATTTCACAGCCGGAGTTAAAAAAAAAAAAAAAAAAAAAAAAACGGAACAATTTTTTTGAAAATGCAATACAAATAATTTAATGCAAACCCAGAAAACCGGAAAATGTAACCTGATTGTTACACATAACTATTATGTTGACATCAATAATTATTAAATATTTTGTTCTATTTACTAGTAGTATCGCATGATTGTACTCAGCTCACACACATGACAATGTCATGTACATCATGTGTGTGCAATAAGCTGGGCCGCAAGTCACACAATCATCATGCCGCCTGTGTTTGGACCACAAGCATGGCAGAGGGGATACACTCATGTATTCATGTACATGTCAATGTACATGAACAGTGCTGCGTCGCTTCACTGTACACAAATGCAATGCACGTACACTGTTTTTTTTGGATGGCTTTTTTATTTTTTTCGCCCTCCCTCATTGATTTCATCGAATAAGGTGACGCGAAACATAGAAAAAAAACGGCGTGGCCTAAGGGGAGTTGAAGTGCCACATCACTAGTCAGACTACAGTACCGTTTAAAATGTTGTTGTGTTTGTCTTCTCTCCAGTCTCGCTGACTATTCCTTTCCCAAGCGCAAAGGTAACGCCGGATGCAGTGTCCTTCAATGTCTATGTGGAAAGATACAGCACTCAACCTGAACAGCTTTCCACCAGCTTTTTGCAGGCGCATAAGCAGTACGGTTACCAGCCCCAGGATTTCCCCCTCAACATTACTGTTGGAAGTTGGTCACGGAATGTTGTATACTATACAATAGTTGAGCAGCTGAACTGTAATGGTGGATTGGTGACCTTGCAAGTGCAAGAAGTTGTCGTGGACAACGTGCAGGGTGAGATCTTGTGTGCATTACAAGTCACTAGAGTCATGGTTAATCCAGATGATGATGATTATGCTGCTGCTGCTGCTGCTGCTACCTGTGCCACTACTGGTGCTGCTGCTGCTGCTGCGGATACTGATAATGACACGTGTGATTCTGCTAATGCCATCACTGGAGCTGACATGGCTAGTGCCGGCATCACCGACTTCATCACAATTACAGACAGCACACTACAGTTCTTCCCGGAGACGTTCGACTTCATAAATATAGTAGCGCCACGTCCAAGTCCACAGGATACTAGTGGTGTACGTGGGGCTACACATAGTGTTGCGTATTGCCCGGCGGCTAGACATAGTGTTGCGTATTGCCCGGCGCTGTATCATTCATGAGGTTGGATTTCTCTAGCCAGTACCATAGCTGCCTTTGCAGTAAATGAAATCTGGACCAAATGCGCACCTGCAGCGACATCAATCGCTGTGCTTTGATGCCCTGAGCACTCTCACCTTAGCTTACATACCGGTATGTTATTAACTTATTACTGAGTCCATTTCAAAACTATAGACATGCAGTGTTTTTGAAATATTTCAAATTTGGCTGGAACGTTTTGAGAATAGTTTTTGGATTATTGCTCAGGTCCGCTCCACAATTACTCTCATTATAGTTTCTAAACGATTGGATAACAGACGCCCAATTTGGAAAATTTTATGCACAAAGTGATCACAGATTTTATGTGGTATAGATGCTGGCATAACGGGTTTTGCCTAGGTACACGTCTATAGTTTTGAAATGGACTGTAATGAAGGCTTGCTGCTCTGAAAGTGCACATTAGCCCGGATGTCACCTGCCACTCGTATTACGGTATTGCTTTTACACTTGCTTCACATGCAAAACAAATCAGTAAAGAGGAAATGTTTCGATTTTTCAAGTAGGGTTCTGATGAAGGACAATTTGATATTGGGTCGAATCGCATATCTCTCGCTTGCAGACGATAAGCCAAACTTGCCAAATCCCCAATTGTGTGGTGTATGAAAAATTAAAAAGAATCAGCGAAAGACATTTTAGAGCACTTACATAGCAAAACATTATTATTGTCGTGTGCCCGAAGGACGAGCTAACTCTTCGCATTCTTCCCGCCACACAAACAAAGGGTCTAGTAAAATGGTTGTTCTCAATTGAAAAGAGATCTTTTTCTAAACCACACTTCACGACTCGAGGAGAGAACTTCCGACTAACAACTAACACTAACAACTAACGACTGACACTGTGACAAGACAACAGAGTATAATAGTGAAGGCGTACAACGGGGACAGGACGAGCAAATGTGTACACAACGGGGACAGAAGACGGTGCAGCCGCATGTACGCAGGAGTTAAAAACAGCGCAGCAGCATGTACCACGGCTCAGCAGCATGTAAAGCAAAGAGACACAAAAGCAGCAGCATGTACGACAAAGAGCTACACTGTGACGTGCAATCGCATGTACAACGAAGAGCTACACGCGCAGCCACATGTACAACATTATCGTCGCTCAGCCTCAACAGTCGTGCCGCTTG
Organism: Sycon ciliatum; assembly: GCF_964019385.1. NCBI lineage: Eukaryota > Metazoa > Porifera > Calcarea > Leucosolenida > Sycettidae > Sycon > Sycon ciliatum. Next base: position 19,050,785 of record NC_088643.1, on the reverse strand, counting down.
GTCAGTTTGATTATTAACATCTTCCCTTCTTCACCGCAAATGTGTCGGCATGGCCAGTCCTCAGGGTGAAGCAGGAAAACTATACGCCAGCAGCCAATAAATAACTAATACCGTACTTCCCCATATAGATGCACATGCGCTTAGAAGCGAGAACTTGCTGCAAAAAAGATTTTTGGCTGTGTAAACATGTTCTGGTAGAAGCCCATACGCTTATATGTGCAACAAGAGAGCTTGAAAGCTCAGGGCTCTCGGTATGCTTTTTTCAAGTTTTTGCCTAAGTCATCATGCATGTTATTCGAACTGCTGGAAACATACTTGCAGTGTTGCAGCGAATATTCGAATAATCAAGCATCTTCGATATTTCGAGCTGCACCGAATATTCTAACATGCAAGCCAGAAGTCGAATATTCGAAATGCTGCACTTCATGTACAACTTTCAGTACAAAGGCTCGCTGTGTTCTTGCATCATAGAATGTACAACAGTCACTGCAACTGGGCAACAAACGACATTGTTTAGAAGAGTATCTCTTTGTCGTTGTTACTATAATCGAGTGGCACATTCGCACTACAATTCTTCGAGTGCTAGTTTGAAAATACATTACGAATTTGAGCAATTGTTACGTTGTACAGCAGGTACGAACAATTAATATTTACATACTCACCGGTTTTCGTTTCGGAGTCCCACACTGTGACTCAGCTAATTTCTATTTCGTTTGCCTTGTATTGTCTGACTAGGGGCGCTGTCACCCCGTCGGGTGCAAGCACCCTTGGACAGAAGCACTTCACTTCACGACAAGTGTTCATTTTCGTTTTCCTCTTCTGCTTCTGTTGCACAGTTTGAACTTTGAATGTCTGCTTTTTTCGTACTCTGCTCTCGATCGAACCATGCGCGGATCGATCTCCATGATTATTTATCTCCCGTTGCCATGACTGGCATTAGTACAGCGTTGTGTACTCACTCGCTGCTTGCTTGGCACACTTGCAGCGCATCTTTCTTCTGTTGCAACCCAGTGCCTGCGTGCACGGTACGGGATTTGGGATGCCACATCAGCGTTGGTGTGTCGTTGTGCTTCGTTGTTGTTTTGTTTCTTTGCTGAGTAGTGGTCGTTAAAACTGAGAAAGAACGGGTCGTTGACAAGGCGTGGTTTCGATGTGCATGCCCTCCTGTCAACTCCAAACTAGACATCGTCAACGTATGGTCGTTTGATGCTGCTTCTGACCACTTCGACTTACTCGCCATTTGTAGTTTGCACCTGCGCAAGAAATACTTACGTTATTCTTTGTAGTTTGCAGCAGTTTCTGATTAGTTTCGAATCGAATCAGTCCGCTTTGCTTAGTTTCGAGTCAGTAGAAATTCGTGATGTCGGACCGTAAAGCTAGCTTCGTGTGGGAGAGACTTTTGAGAGACTTGAGACTTCTGTTTCCGACGCAAATCTACAAAATATAATTATTTCATCCTGCGGATGGAGCGCGAGGATGTCGTCTTCTTCCGCTCCGCAGTACATAGTCATTAGAGAGGTTAAGTTGCACATTTTTGCCTTTTTTCAAAACGCGGTGCAAATCTCACGTTACGTGTAGTTTTTAGAGGTTAAGTTACACGTGCGACGTGACGTGAAATTTTGCCTGGCAGGATTCGGGTTTAGTTCGCACAAATATCAAATCTTCCAACTAATACTCATAAAAAGGACACACTTCAGGCTCATTACAAACATCTTGAAAGTTTTGTCTTCACAAGTATACTTTCAAGCCTTCTCGTCAGGTGAAATACAGGCAAGGGAAAAGAAACAGTTCCTTTTTCCTTGCCTGTATTTCACCTGACGAGAAGGCTTGAAAGTATACTTGTGAAGACAAAAACTTTCAAGATGTTTGTAATGAGCCTGAAGTGTGTCCTTTTTATGAGTATTATCGCATTTTTGTCTCAGAGGAAACTGTCTTCCAACTAACTCGATAAAACTACGGAAACTCGCACAAATTCGATCGGGATAACCAAGCGAAACTTCCAAAAACCCACGTCACGAACTTACGTGCGGGACAGTCAACTCACGTAAAACACGTCAAATTTTACGTGAGTTTATTGAATTTTTGACGTAAAAGTTCACGGACGTAAGAATTTTACGTGACACTTAACCTCTCTATTAGGCTCTTCCTTCGATACATCGACGACGATCCGTTTTAGGCGACTCAACGCAACATGGACTACAAACTCAAAAACTCAAAAAATTAAACTTACTTGCAAGAAAGATTTGCATCCAGAACAGACCCAGTCTAGCCAGCGCGAAGTGGAATGAACAGCGGGTGGACAGCTATTCCACCTATTAGGGAGAAGAACGGACGCGGACACAGAACCATAGCCTGAGGTGACATTGGGGAGAACTAAGCGATTTGAGGTGTTTGAGAGAGTGGGGCATCCAGGGGCAGCAGCTGAGCGGAGAACAAACATCTGAAAGAGAAGTGGGCTTGCGTTGCTATAGACACAGCAATGGACGAAACTGCAAAGGTTGGCGAATGCCAATGGGTTGTAACCGATGACGGCTAATGATTGGGGGGTTGTCAGCAGTGCGGGTGAATCCGAAAACAACTCTTTCACGAGTTGCTTTTAAAATGAACGCCTGCTGATATTAAGTAAGTTATTGTACTGACCAACATGGAGAGTGTGAACGTATGCATTGCTGCTGTAATCCAGGGTGGGTTGAATGAAACAAAGATATAAACGTTCTGTCATAGCGGGTTGCTGATGCACTGTTTGTGCTGGTATTGCAACCGTCATGCGGTCTGGTGGAAAGCAGAATGTGCGTTCGGGCTTGAATTCAAGCTTTTGTACATGTGTGTGTGTGTGTGTGTGTGTGTGGGTGTGTGGGTGTGTGGGTGTGTGGGTGTGTGGGTGTGTGGGTGTGTGGGTGTGTGGGTGTGGGTGGGTGGGTGGGTGGGTGGGTGGGTGGGTGGGTGGGTGGGTGGGTGGGTGGGTGTGTGGGGGGGTGGGGGGGGGTGGGGGGGGTGGGGGGGTGGGGGTGTGGGTGTGTGGGTGTGTGCGTGCGTGCGTGCGTGCGTGCGTGTGTTGTACCTGCCACCTTTGTTGGTTCCAGAGTTCATATGCTTTCTATTTGAAGTATACATACCTGTTAACCATGCACTGCTTCTGGCTAGATTAACTCTTGTGCAATCAATGGTGCTAGTGAAGCTTTTATCAGATCCACTCTGATTTAGCCACCCACACTAGTAGCAAGTATTACCTTCACTGGGGGCAGGGGTAGCTGCAGTTGGATCCCGGGACGGATACCCTGATGCCGTCAATCATTTTTCCGCACCTTATCCTCACCCACTTACTGAGGTGTGGTGAGCCCATAAGTGGGATCATTTTCAAGTCCACCCAGAGTTTTGGGGATTTCAGGGGGTGTCGGCCGTTGAGCGGTTCAATAGCCAATTGAGTCATCTTTCCAAGATTCCTTTTGAGTCTCTCTCCTCTCTCCCGGGGAGACCCACGTGACCAGTTTTGGCAGTGAGCAACAAGAACAAGTGTGTGTGTGTGTGTGTGTGTGTGTGTGTGTGTGTGTGTGTGTGTGTGTGTGTGTGTGTGTGTGTGTGTACAGGATTGTTACGTCCTCTCTGGCCTGAGCTTGGTCTGCCAGACGTTACCGCTGATGGCCCGAGTATGGGCAAAGTTGTGATTCCTCTACCAACGAATCAGTCTGTATTTGGTGGCGATATTACGACATGCCCCACTGCCAATTTCCAGCAATGGTCAATATCTGTGTTGCCCGTCATAGGAAATATGAGTACAACGTCTCCAGACAACTTTGTCGCTCTGCCCAATGCAACGCAAATTGAACTATCCCTACCAGCAGGCTTCTACAAGGTGTATGTATTTGCTAGAGGTACATGCCCTTCTTTGTTGACTTCTCCTGATTGGTACTTCGCAGTCATGCCCGATCATGGTAAGCTATTTCATATGCAGAGCACTAGTAATTGTGACCGTACCTCTTAACTAAACTACCGGCACTGATCCACTATGGACCTGGTAGTAGTAAACTGCTAGTCCGCTATGCCCTTCCTTCATGAACACGTACATAGTGTAGGGCAAGGTCTGTCTAATCGAAAATATTTGCTGTTGTACACCGACCCGCCGCTCTTGATCCTGCAAAGCCATGAAATAGAAAAGAGCAGTGTTGCAAGGAATATAAGAGTGCGAGCTTCTTTTATAGTGTGTTTTGCCGATCGGGCGTGATCATTGGATAGAATGGTACAATGTATTTCCAGGAAGTAGTGGAACTGGCAAAACTGGAGTATGCGCAGCCAGTCAGCAGAAAGCAGAACGCACGTACAGTAATCATTCGAGAAGAAAGAGAAAGAAAGACACAAGGAAAGAAGAATTAAACGTGCCATTGCTTAGCGCCTTCTTATGGGGCAAGTCTGCGAAATTCTTGGCTCTGCTCGCACGATACCCTGACACGGCGCGGTGAATGTTTTGGCTTTTGTGCCTGTCTTGGCTCTTCATTCTTTGCACTTAGCTCTTGCTAGTCTTTGCTCTTGTTGTGAAATGATGTGTTGTTTTACTGTGTGATGGCATTCCCCAAACTGTCTCGTCTAGTCGCGTGCACGTGTGATATGAGCATGCGCGATGTTGTAGTCGAGAGTCCTTTTGTCAGTCTTCTTGTTCGTCCCTTTGAGTTTAGTCTCCAAATATATAATGTAAAACAAACAAGTCTTGTCCTTTGTGTCCTGCGTCCCGGGGAACGGAATGGCTGAGATTCCGTTACACTCTTTGAACAAAACACCGAGGCATTGTGGAAACCTGTAGAACGTCGCAGTGAGGTGTGTAATGTTGTTCTCTTGCTTTATTCCAAACAACAACTAACTCGGAGCTCTTTTGCACAAAGCATGGAGTCGCATTTCCAGGAAGTGGAGCACTTCCAGGAAGCGTACAACGCGAGCACCTAGCTGACCGGGTCGGGGCTGGATCACATGATGTGCTATGGCAAGAAAGCATGTCACCTTCGTGGGGAAAGCGTGTGTCGCTCAACCTTCATGACAAGCACGTGGGAAAAGACACTAGCCAAACCACACTGTACCAAAGAGCGTGACAGCTCAAAACAAAGCTGCTCACTAGGAAATTCTCAGGTTGTCACAGGACTGGCAGACAGCAGTCCAAGGACAGGACACAGTAAAGAGACGGTTACCGTAAAGTCGCAGATAAAAGCCGGGTTTGCATACAAGCACATCGCGGATAGAAGCCTGAAAATCAAATGGGTCAAATGCATATTTGCCTGTCGCGCGTAGAAGCCTGGCTTCTATGCAAGCGCGGATCGGGTAGGTCAAGAGTGCATCCGCTATGTACAGTGCATAGTAAAACTGACGCCATACCGGTAGTCAGTGGTAGATCTACGCGTGTCGTGCGTAGAAGCCTGGCTTCTATACAAGCCCGGATCGGCCGATGTGCATACAAGCCTGGCAAAAATATCAGTGATGCATATAAGCATGGTTTGCATACAAGCCTGGTTTGCATACAAACCTGGTTTGCATTGAAGCCTGATGCAGAAAGCGGCTTATATGCTTATAAGCCCGGCTTTTATCCGTGACTTTACGTTATTAGAGTTGAAGAGTGAAGTTTAAATCCAACATCTATTCCCAAACATCCTGGTAAAATGGCGCACTAGCCAGTGGCTAGAGCGTGTTAGCGCCGCATGAACACCTGCCAGCTGGCAGCTTGATTACACTAATCAATCACGCAGATTCACGGCGCTAATCTACAGCGCAGCTCCGAAACCGCGCCAAGAGAGGTTGCAGCTCACACCTTGTATTTCTTCTGCTCCAAACTTTTCCCACGTGCCTTGCTTTGAGTGTTGCCTTTGTGAAAGTAGAGTTTGCTGCTGTTGCCTGGCTTTCACAGTTTTGCTCCTTGCTTTCTCGTTTTGCTCCTTGCTTTTTCTTCAGCTCCTAGCTTTTCCTCGCTGCCTAGCTTTTGCAGTTTTGTCCGTAGCCTCGTAGCTGTTTCTCCTTGAACATCGCATACGATGAGTTCAAATCAGTTGTTGCAGAGATTGCGTGTCGCCGAGCTGCGTGAACAGCTCGAAAAGCGCGACCTAGACCCATCTGGCACCAAACCGGTCCTGATAAACCGACTCGAGGGAGCCGTAGACGAACGTGAGGACTTTGTTCCTGCTACTGCGGCTTCTGCCGCTTCTGCGGCTTCTGTTGCTGTTACGGAGGACCCGGATAATTCGGGTCGTGACAACTTTCAGCAGGAACTGCGGCGTATGGTGCGCGAAGAAGTATCAGCTGCAATCGGCACAGCGTTGTCGGGAGCACCAGAGGCGGCCTCTTAGACCACGGCAACTGTCACCCTGTCCGATCCTGCTCCTCCTATCCCCGGGTTGAGCTCCATTGCACCTGCGCCGCCGGCTAGCAGTACCAAAACCTCGGCAGCAGCTCACCTCCTCGTGCCCAAGTCACTGGAAGATCGCATCGTGAAAGGTGAGTTCATTGAGCTGAACTTACTGTTGCCAGAGGGGCTAAGCAATTTTGTCTCTCAACCTGAATCCCGCTCGTTTGAGCTTCGTACCCCCAATCAGTCTGGGGGAAGTAAGCAGTCGCTGGAACTGGTTGAAACCAGCGACGGTCGCCAAGTCAAACGGCGAGTACACGACATCGCAACATGGCTAGAGGCCTGGACCTTGTACACGGGTGTTGTCTGTACTCACGTACCACACCGTCTCCACGAATTGTTGGCGTACCAGTCCATCATCCTCAAAGCCAACCGCTAGTATCTGCCAGCTGCTTGGCTCAGCTATGACCAGCAACTTTGGCTGTCAGCCTCGCTCCAGCCAGGCAAGCGCCTTGACATAATCGACAATAATCTGTGGCAGCTATCCGTCACGGGTAAGGCCAGACCAGCATGTCCTGTATGCCACACTGTGCACCCTCCGTCCAGTCAGTGTCCTTTTCGTCCGAACAGAAGCCCCCAGCAGTATCAGCACGGGTCCACGCTCACCCGTTCTGAGAGCGGCCGAATCATCTGCCGTAACTTTAACTCCGGCCAGTGCCAGCACAAGTCGTCCTGCCGCTTCCACCATGTCTGCAACACATGCGGCGGCAACCATTCCCGCCAACAGTGCCCCAAGGCTGGGACCAAATCCCGAACCACTTCTCAGTAAGGTCAGCAACTCCGATAGTTTGCCTTTAGCCATTACTCTCCACGCTTCCACATTCCGCTCACCTTTGCATGTTACCCGCTTTTCTTCCTTGCTATCTGCCCACCCAGACCCACAGTTTTCACGATATGTTCTGCATGGCTTGCATCATGGCTTCGATATTGGCTTTTCAGGTGATCGTACTGTTAACGTTAATTCTCCTAATTTCCCTTCCGCTGCTAAACACGCTCAGTTTATATCAGACCAGTTAGCTGCCTCCTGTAGTCGAAGGGAAACTGCTGGCCCCTTCACTTCACCCCCTTTCTCGTTTATGCATTGCTCTGGCGTCGGTGCAGTGCCAAAGAAAAACGGCAAAATGCGCATGATCCACCACCTGTCTAGCCCACTCGGGTCGAGAGTCAATGACGGCATACCTACTGATATTTTCTCGCTGCAATAAATTATGTTACTATTGATGATGCCATCAATATGATTATGTCTTTACCCCCTCCAGTTTACCTGTCAAAACTGGATGTCAAGAGCGCCTTCAGGCAGATCCCAGTACGCATCGAAGATTTCCTGCTGCTTGGTATTTTTTGGCAAGGCCATTACTATTATAAACAAGTGCTCCCTTTTGGTTTGCGCTCTAGTCCCTTCATTTTCAACATCGTTGCTGATGCTATTGAATGGATCATAAAGCATCATTTCTCCATAAGTGATCTTTTGCATTACTTAGATGACTTTCTGAACGCCGTTTCTAGCCTTTCTGTTGCTAACCGCCAGCTGGCTATCTTGCTCCGCGCATTCATGCTCTTAGGCGTACCCCTGGCCCCAGACAAGATAGAAAGCCCTGCTCAGTGTCTTACATTTCTTGGAATAGAGTTGGACTGCGTTTCCCAGCAAGCCAGGCTCCCATCCGACAAACTGACTTAGCTCAGATCTCTGCTTACTGCCACCCTCCAGCGTAACTCTATTTCTCAGCGCAGCCTCGAGTCCCTTTTGGGAAAACTCTCCTTTGCAGCACGGGTGGTCACCCCAGGGGGCACATTTCTTCGACGGCTCTGGTCGGTGTGCAGCAGGTATCAAGAGCCCCACTACAAGATAGTACTGGACTCTGATGCTATGGAAGATATCAGGTGGTGACATCACCTGCTGCAACACTGGAACGGTAAATCGTTCTTCTTGCACCCCAACTGGACTCCATCGCCAGATCTACAACTCTATACAGACTCAAGCGGTTCACGTGGCTGGGGAGCCTACAACAACGGCCGGTGGATCAACGGCACTTGGACCCGAGAAGAAGTGGAGAGAGACATCTCTTGGAAGAAGCTGTTTGCCCTGCTAGTCGCTTGCGCCACTTGGGGCCATGCTTGGGCCAAGCTCCGTATCCTTATTGACTGCGACAATGCTGCAGTTGTGGTCTGTGTAAAATCGGGCAGTAGCAAATCAGCCCCAGTGATGCAACTTTTCCGCGGACTTTTCTTTGTCTGCGCCAAACATAACTTTACCATTTCGGCCATCCATATTGCAGGGAACAAAAACCTGATTGCTGATTCTCTGTCACGCTTCTCTATGCAGGCATTTCGGCGGCTCGCTCCCAGCGCCAAGAACCTGCCGGACAATGTGATATGGCCCCAGTACATGGGGAAGTAAGCTACTACGCTGCATGCGCCATTGCCCCGAACACACGGCGCACCTATTCGACCGGTGAGAGCAGATATAGTGCTTACTGCCAGTTGTGCCTCTGGAAACCCTTCCCAGCTACTGACTATCAGCTAATTTGCTTTGCCGCATTCCTCGCTTGCTCAGTAAGACCATGTACTATCTCTGTGTACCTCAGTGCGGTGCGCAACGCCCAAATTGAACAAGGATTGGGTGATCCGCTGGAAGATGCCTGGCTGCTGAAACGAGTAGTAAAGGGCATTGGACGGTGCCATGCCACAGCTGTTATCACACCTCGCCTTCCTATTACCATGCCTGTGCTCCTCAAAATAGTGGATGCGTGCCAGTTGACGGAACTACTCAACCGACATGACCGTCTGCTGTATCAAGCATGTATGCTGCTTGCATTTTACGGCTTCCTTCGCTGTTCCGAGTTTACAGGGGAGACTTGGAGGACTGATGCTCGACTCGCAGACGGCAACATGCAGCTGTTCCTGCCAAAGTCAAAAACAGATCCACTGGGCAGTGGGGTCACAGTGTTCGTTGGCCGAGCCACGCAACCGTACTGCCCCGTAGCAGCGATGACAGTATACCTGCTCACTACCCGCCATCATCCATCCACTGGGACACTGGTTGTGCTCTCAGATGGATAGAAGCTTACTCGTGCGGCATTTACCACCACTGTACGTTCATTGCTGGCAGCATCTGGCGTGCCAAACCTGCACTTGTATTCCGGGCACTCATTCCGCATTGGTGCTGCTACGACAGCAACAGCCGCAATGGCCGGTGTGCCCGACTCTCTGATCCGCGCCGCTGGACGCTGGAAGAGTGATGTATGTTTGCGGTACATGCGTATGCCAGCATCCCTTAAGTACAGTGTGTCGTCACAGCTTGCAAAGGTTAGCCATTTGGTCTGAATTTTGGCCTACCAATTCTGAATATTTACGTGGTGTGCTGGATTCCCAGATGTTCGCTCACAACTGGTTTGCCCTGTTTGCTTGCTTGCGACTCAGTTGCAGAGTCATTGCCTGTTTGTGACTCAGCAGAGTCTTTTTGCGTTGCGACTCATTTGCCGAGTCACGTGACATTGCACCAGTTGTTCGAATCCAGCACTCCACCTATCCAATTTAACTCATCCAGACTATTCTGTGTGTGCTCGTTCATGCGCGTGGGTTCGCATGCACGCGCATGTACATGTCCGGCTGTGTGAAGCACGGGCTAATGGCGCACTAGCCAGTGGCTAGAGCGTGTTAGCGCCGCATGAACACCTGCCAGCTGGCAGCTTGATTACACTAATCAATCACGCAGATTCACGGCGCTAATCTACAGCGCAGCTCCGAAACCGCGCCAAGAGAGGTTGCAGCTCACACCTCGTATTTCTTCTGCTCCAAACTTTTCCCACGTGCCTTGCTTTGAGTGTTGCCTTTGTGAAAGTAGAGTTTGCTGCTGTTGCCTGGCTTTCACAGTTTTGCTCCTTGCTTTCTCTTCCCCACCAAAACCCACCCTATAGCTGTTGCTCTACGTTAACATGTTGCTATATTCTCTGCAGCCTATGTGGTCTGCACTTGCATCCGCTGTAAATTGCCCTATTCAATTCTAAAAAAAAAAACAAATATAAAAACATACAAGTAAAATAAAACATTGGGGAGTGCGGATGTTCGCTCACAACTGGTTTGCCCTGTTTGCTTGCTTGCGACTCAGTTGCAGAGTCATTGCCTGTTTGCGACTCAGCGGAGTCTTTTCGCGTTGCGACTCATTTGCCAAGTCACGTGACATTGCACCAGTTGTTCGAATCCAGCACTCCACCTATCCAATTTAACTCAACCAGACTATTCTGTGTGTGCTCGTTCATGCGTGTGGGTCCGCATGCACGCGCATGTACATGTCCGGCTGTGTGAAGCACGGGCTAATGGTCCATAAGACGTCCCCTGGGAAAGAATTTAAAATACTAGATAACAGGATAATCTCCAGAGAGACAATTTTTCTAAGTATTCAATCACGCACATTAACTTGATATGTTACGTTACCTGTTTTGCAGTAGTATTTTTGTCTCAAACAATGGCACGTTGTGTGGAATATCAGTCAATCTGCACCTGCCATCAGCCAGCCAGCAAAGGCATTCTTTCTGAATGAATGATTCCTGTTCGACTTTGTTGCCTCTAAATTTTCCATCTCAGTGACCATTGGCTTGCCAAGCTACACCCTCTCTCCGTTCATATCTTCTACCAGCGTGGTGGAATGGTACACGACCGTGGACTGGTACAACCGAGCGACCCGACGCAAGGAGACGGTGTGGTCTTTCTCTGTAACAAATCCGGTCCCCACCCTCAGGCTCATTCGTATTCCCGACGGCCGCGGCCATTTGGTCGTGCGCACCGTTGTGAAGCTTGTGGATGGCACATGGGATAACATAGGAATACGTACACAAGTAATTAACAACCGTGAGTACCATCCACACACAGCATATTATACCGTATTTTCCCGAGTATAAGGGGCCGTCCGGGGTTACCAATAGTTTTTGCAAAACGAAAAGTTTTAGTAATTTTCTGCACCCACCCACCCACCTACCTTTTCTGCAGGTAAAACGAATTCCAATAGAATATTGATGTCAATTTTTGACATCCAGAAGTAACTGGGCATTCTCCATCTGCATTCGATAATGGTATTTAAAGTGCGGCTTATAGTCCAGAAAATACGGTAGTTGCAGGTGCATTAAAAAGAATGTTGCGAAACCACAAGTTCTCGAGAGTGAAAGGCCTTCTCGCTTGTGACATTGTGTTCGTTTCGATGCAGTTGTATCCCGACTCCGCCGTACCACTGATGTTTACGACGTGGTATACGCTACAGCCTAGTACAGGCGCTATGTGCGGTTTGCTGTGTGCGCTGTAGTTGTATGTTGTATGTGTATGCTTTTCTCATATACGCTGTCATTTTCACGCTATTGTTGTAGTACGTTATTTTGTGTACGTCGTGTGTACGTCATGTTGGTACATGCGCGTGTTGCTGTGGTGTGAAAAGCTGTCTTCGTCTTGAGTTCATCATGTCTGCAGCTTGAGTTCGTCATGTCTAGTTGTGTTTCGTCGTCGTGTCAATAAACAGTCTTCTAAATGTAGTTATCGTCGTCCCTTTGTATAAGTGTGGAGATGGCTTGAGACTGGGAGCAGGTAGAGAAAGGCAGTTACAACATTGGTGGCAGCGGTGATAACAATTTGTTGTCAACTTCTGGATTCGTCCTGCGTGGCCTTCGCTCCCAGTTTCCAATGTCATCTCCAGTCGTCCTATCGTCACAGTTTTGTCCGTCTTGAAGAAGTTCGTCCGTCGTCCTCGTCCTTCATCATTCGTCTCTCCCGTCTCTTGTCAGTCATCGTCACTGGTGGTCCCGGACACGACGTAAAACTGTGCCCAGAAGAAAAGCTAAAAAAAAAAGAAGAAGGACGGATGGTCCCGGACACGACGTAAAACTGTGCCCAGAAGTGAGGATGTCGACGCTGAGCAGCGCTCCTGGAGATGGTGGACGACATGGCAGACGGCGTGAGGAGTTTCGTTGGTGAGAGGGTACGTGTGTTGTTGTGAACGTGAGGAGTATGTGAGTTTTGTATTTTCTGTTCTCCCAACATTTTGTTCTTTATTATTTGCTCTCCTCGAGGGTAATGAGGCGCCCACACAGCGCGTGTGTTCTGTTCGTTTTTTGATTTGCTCTTCTATGAGGATAACTAGAGGTCCCCACAGAGCCAGTGGATTCTGTTCTTTTTGTTATTCTTATGATTTGTGCTCTCACATTTTAGAATTTTTTGCGTGATTGTGAGGTGGTGTGTTGAGTGAAGTAGTTAGAGTTTTTGAGGTTATCAGTTCCCACACGTGTGACAGCGACCGTGGCTGGTGTTCTGGGTGGGCGGACATAGTTTTTTTTTTAAATAATCTGCTGTGCAGGCAGAGGTGTTTTATTTATGGGTGTGACTGGTATGGTGTGGTATGATTGAGTGATTTGTGTGATCTTTTCCTCTTTTTACTCTGTTTTACTATTAGAATCGAGGACGGTTCTACTCTTTGGAGGGAGTTATGTTGTAGTACGTTATTTTGTGTACGTCTTGTGTACGTCATGTTGGTGCATGCGCGTGTTGCTGTGGTGTGAAAAGCTGTCTTCGTCTTGAGTCACGAGTCATCATTACAGTCTGCAGCTTGAGTTCGTCATGTCTAGTTGTGTTTCGTCGTCGTGTCAATAAACAGTCTTCTAAATGTAGTTATCGTCGTCCCTTTGTATAAGTGTGGAGATGGCACGGGACTGGGAGCAGGTAGAGAAAGGCAGTTACAACACTATAACTACCTGGTGGTTTTAGTGTTAATTATTCATTGTTGTTAGTCGATCGAAGTGAAATATACTGTTGAGAATAAATAGTTGTCCTCGTGCCGTGTGGTCGTTCGTTCCTGACTATTGCCCCCGAAGGCGACGTTGGCGACAAGCAACACCCGTCGTATGCAACTTACTTTGTATCCACTGCTACATTTTCTGTAGTCTGGGCTTCATGTATGACTAACACTGCTATTGATGTATTGACTTTCAGTCGGCTCCAGTTACAACTGCCGGTACACATGATACATGAACTGTCTGACCCCTTTCATGCATTCGTATGCAGCTGTCACCTAACACCGGCACCGCTTTTGTCATCTACTTGTACTAGTATGTATCATTTGCCGCTACGCTAGGATCGGGATTGTAGTCCGTGATCCGTAGGCGTAGAGGGGGTTTGTTTTCCTTGGGGAGGTTTTAGGTTCCTGCTTCGGTGGTGCAGGTCACTAGTTTTTGGACTTGCTTTAGTGGAGTTAGCTGTTTTGGCATGAGAATGAAAGAGTAATAATACAGTCTTCTAATAATACAGTAATGACGTTACGTTTGTGGAATGGTGAATCAAGACGAGAGGTAAAAACACTGACACTTTAGAGAACCAGAGGGTTCACAACATTTGGCGACCACGCCAGGATACGAAGCGAGCATGGCACCGGAACTATAGATCACTGAAGCCCGCTTTATTGCCAATGGAATTCTGTTAGGATTGGAAGGCGGTGAGTTGAGGGAACATGTGAAGAAGAGGCTCCGACAGTGCGAGGAGTTTGAAGAGCGGTGCTAGACGGCAAGAGGGTGCGCTCCGCACAGAGCTCAAGAAGATGAACGAGCGCATCGCCATCAGTACGTATGAGGAAGCAAAGCGAGATTTGCTTGCCTCGCTCGGAAGGACGCCGGACAAGGCGTGGAAGACTTTGCTTACAGACAAGCAGCGGTCAGAGGAATATTTGAAGCCAGTGGTAGGATCAGATTCAAGGCCCACTGCGTCGGTGCAGTGTATGGCGACATCGGTCGGAGACGCTCATAAGCAGCTGGAGCCTCGGCCAAAGGACGTAGAGGCGCAAGACGTAGAGGCGCAAGACGTAGAGGCGCAATACGTAGAGGCGCAATACGTAGAGGCGCAAGACGTAGAGGCGCAAGACGTAGAGGCACAAGACGTAGAAGCGCAAGGCGTAGAAGCTAAGGAAATGAGAAGGGCAATACTGGTTAGCACGGAAGAAGTGAGCGGCGAGACTGTGTGGAACATGGAGTTCAGATGTATGTTATCTGGTCCAGCGTCCGCCCCATGAGGCAGTGGCCCAGTGACCGTGCCGTGTGTGATATCCCACAGCGGCAAGCTTCGCGTGTTGCTGGACTCGGGTGCCAAGGCGTCATTTGTGACTGCAGCATTGGTGTCCGCAATCGATGCAGAGCACGTTAGTATTGAGAATGTTGAGGTGAAGCCGTTCGGTGCGGAATCAACCCAACAGCACATGGATACGTTCACCATCACGATCCTGGGTAGCTCCGCCGTCATTCCGCTATGTGCTCTCGTGAAGCCAACGTTAGAGCTTGATCTGAAGTGCGCAAGTCCGCAGACCATTGCTCAGTTGGCAGAAATGGTGAGCACTCGTAATATTCCACCTTGGCCACCCCCACAGAAGCGGATGACTCGTTCTGGGCGTGTAGTCAGAGCCCCGGTCGCTTTTGACTCGTGAGTTTTGGTACAGCAGTGAGAAGCCCTTTGGTGGGGAGAATGTTGCGAAACCACAAGTTCTCGAGAGTGAAAGGCCTTCTCGCTTGTGACATTTTTTTTATTTTTTTTATCAGGCGCAGTGCACTCCTCCGACCATTTCGGTCTCGGAATCGGCATGGACTGTGCGGGCCAAGGGGGTATACTATGAATGATAGACTTATGGGAGCATCTGAGAATGCAACAGAAATGAGAAAGAGAAGATCAGAAAAAAAAGAAATGCAAATAATATAGGTTGATCATGCTTCAGCTTACGTAGGTCCCTGACAGAGAGAGAGACAGACAGACAGACAGACAGACAGACAGACAGACAGACAGACAGACAGACAGACAGACAGACAGAGAGAGAGAGAGAGAGAGAGAGAGAGAGAGAGAGAGAGAGAGAGAGAGAGAGAGAGAGAGAGAGAGAGAGAGAGAGAGAGAGAGAGAGAGAGAGAGTGAGAGAGAGAGAGAGAGAGACAGAGAGACAGAGACAGAGACAGAGAGACAGAGAGAGAGACAGAGAGAGAGAGACAGAGAGAGACAGAGAGAGAGACAGAGACAGAGACAGAGAGAGAGACAGAGAGAGAGAGACAGAGAGAGAGAGAGAGAGACAGACAGACAGACAGACAGACAGACAGACAGACAGACAGACAGACAGACAGACAGACAGACAGACAGAGACAGAGACAGAGAGACAGAGAATTTTCAGTGGCGTTAGTTTTTGTCCGTTGCCCAAAGCCAGTGCTTGTGGCGCAAGTGCCTGTGAACATTCACTTTGAACGCCTGCATTTTCTTAACCTGGAGGTTGGCGAGCATCTCTGCTGGGAGGCTGTTCCACACTTCCACGAGGCAGAAGGGAAATGACCGGCGGATGTAGTTAGGGGCACTGTGTGGGAGGTCAAGCTTCAGGTAGGCAGGGTGGCGGCTTGCGTCGAGCTGCCGTCTAGTCTTTGGATGAGGCCGTGGCGGTTCCGGAGGTGGAAGCATTGCGGTGAGTTGCGCTGGGCCATCAGTGGAGCGTAGCTTGTACAGGTACGTGAGGCCAGCAACCGAGCGGCGTAGACTGAGGGAGTCCAGGAGGGTGCCTGGGCCGATGATGTCCAGAGCCCTCCTCTGGACATTTTGTTCGTTTCGATGCAGTTGTATCCCGACTCCGCCGTACCACTGATGTTTACGACGTGGTATACGCTACAGCCTAGTACAGGCGCTATGTGCGGTTTGCTGTGTGCGCTGTAGTTGTATGTGTATGCTTTTCTCATATACGCTGTCCTTTTCACGCTATAACTACCTGGTGGTTTTAGTGTTAATTATTCATTGTTGTTAGTCGATCGAAGTGAAATATACTGTTGAGAATAAATAGTTGTCCTCGTGCCGTGTGGGGTCGTTCGTTCCTGACACTTTAGAGAACCAGAGGGTTCACAACAGTAGTTGCAGGTGCATTAAAAAGAATGTTCATTTTCAAGTAGGAAGGAAGTATATGTATCATGATTCAATACCTATGCCAGAAACTCAATCAACTTGCCCATTCAGGGTAAGAGCCAGCTCCTGATGGCTGGTGCGGCCCTAGGTCAGCTACAGGACCGATTATTGATTTGGTGTCACACGTTCCACCGGTGCACTTATCCAGAGTTGGTGTCGCCTTGAATTCCTGTGAATGCATGTCTCTACTAGCATATTCTGATCACGTATCATCCTGCCTGCTGTCCCTTGTCCATACTGGTACCATTTCATTCCAGTCATGTTGCACCTCATTGCCCTCACATGTCCCGTATAGGACCCGTGCATTCCATGGTATTCCATACCTGCGCCCCCGTGCATGCTGTGTTCTTTGATTCCTTCGCGCAATATATACAGGGGGAAGTGGTCCCGTCCACCGCAAAGAGGGCTCAACAGCGCTGGGGTGCACTGGAGCTAGTACACAGTGGAATCAGTCCTCACCAAGAACACATAATCTGTTGCTACTCCGAGTTTCTTGAGCTATCAATTATCAGGCAAAATATCTAACTGCAGCAGGGCTGTCAGGCCCACTAAAGATATACACAGCAACACAGCATATACAATAAAACCTGGTTTTTTTAAGCGACCACCCCACGGTGCAAGCAAAAGCGGTCGTTCAAGCCAGGTGCCGTACATTCGTGGTATATCGGATTATGCATACATGTGCATTATTGTACTTCCATGCACTCATATTGACAGGTGTGAAGCATAGAATACTCTCGTGCAGGCAAAGCACACCTCACTGGAGTGCATGCAGCGCATTCTGCACTGTCACTTGTCACTTCAGTTGACTGCATCCACTTGCTTCAGAGCGCACTTCAACCCTGTCGCAGTCAACTCTGCCAGCTAAGATGGCACTTTTGGTAGGGTGTTCGGACGATTTTGAAAGTTGCTCCGATCTCCTCGATTTTAGTCTCATTGGAAAGAGTGGGATAAACTAGCCGGGAAATATATAAGGTTTGTCTAAATCCGACCAGGCGTTCAAGAGTTATGGTCGTTTGAAGTGCGCTTGTTGGCACTTTTGCTGGAACAGTTTTGATGCAGGCCAGTGGCACAAAACCGGGAAATTCAAAACCAACTAGAACAAGGTGAAAATCAATTTCGTTCAGGGTCTTTCAAATATTCACAGATGATAGCCAATAGAGAGCTTCCATCACTTGACCAATTATTTTGGTATTCCATCTAGCCAAATTCAAATTACGCCCATAGCAACCACCATAGCAACGCATACAAATTAGTCGAAATAGATGCAAAAGATGTAACCCTTCACAGGCTGAAGCTAATTGGAATACGGGTACTACAAAGACGCATCACCAGGAGGAGATTACAGTTATCTACCCCACGTAGATGAAGCATCCAAGAAAATAACATACACAATCAGCCGAGACGGCACCCGCACCCGGGCATGTTGCGCCGCGGGACCGGATGCATGCAGCCAATTAACAGGTATGCTGCACCATTGCAACACAATGTAAGCTTCAGCCAGGCCAAGGCAGCAGCAGTCCTGCTAATCGTCAGCTTTAGAAGGACAACTAATTACTTGTTCCCAGTCATATACGGCGCGTGCAGCACTTCGGGGCAATTGGTGTCGCACGTCACATGTAATTCACTCATACGATTTTTACAATCAACAGACAGTTCATTTATCGGATGATTGTGCAAGCGTAATTTGGATGTAAATTATAAAGTCGACAAATACACTGGCCCTACATTGCCCATGCTATGTGGATGACAATGTACTCCGGACACGTGCATACGGCATTGCGTAGCTGCACTGCGTTAGCGCGCTGCAATTTTGCAAATCCTCAGAGTGTCAATTCTGTGCAGATTTTCAGCTGCATATTGAACGCAGCATTGGCAGGAAATCTGTTCTTGACCAATTTGTCTGCACATGATGGCTTTCTCCACTCTCCAGATACAGCGACCAGAGGTTTATCTGATGTGGTAGCTCAGCGAAACTACAAATAAACAGCACTACAGCCAAGTCCATCAACTCCATGTACATGTACATGTACTCCATACATGTACATTTGGTATCCTGGCGCAAATCGATCGCTCATAGAACAAGAAGACAGCATCGTACAGCCTCCAAATTTCACACACTGCGTAGTTTTTCGACGCTGAAGACGATGGAATGGTCGCCGGCGTTGCGACCGGCCCAGAACAGGCCGAAATCGATACCCTGAATTTGCGCAGGGCGTAACATTGCTAAAATTCGTCGTGTGGAAACGGGACTTACGGTCTCAACAGCAGAGACATCTCCTCTTTCCAACAAAGAAACAAACTCGTCCTGAGCTGCTAAAATTTTACCTTGCCAAGGCAAGAAGCACAGTGATGTACGATTGTGCCACGGACCCCGTACAAAACTGTTTCCACTCAAAATGCGCCTGGGTTCGAGGCACCGAACACCCTACTTTTGGCTAAGTTTTGGTCGCCGTGTGCAGGTCCAATATGGCACTTGGTACACAAAAAGTCGGTCGCTGGTCGCGCAAGGCAGGTAGTCGCTGTATCCGGTGCAGTTTCTGTATAGAACTCTCGGTGCATGGAACAACGGTCGTTAAGAGCAGGTGGTCGCTAAAGACGGAGGGCGCGTACACCCTCCGAACAAGAGAGGTTTCTTACTCACTAACACAACTGACAACGGGAACAGATAGGTTGATGGGAACGACATTTATTATAGACGAGATGACCAAGACCAGGACGAACGAAACGACTACATTGTGATTATTGAAGAGAGCGAGTTGAAGAGAGAAGCAACGCAATATAAAGGGCCTGGGTAGCTATGGCAAACATGGGCACGCAAGTAGCTACCCAGGCCAAATGAATAAGGCATGAACTAATGAATATGAACTAATTACTTGTGGGCCTAACATACCACCCCTAATTGAAAAAGAATCCCGCGTCCTCACGGAGAAAAAAAAGAAAGAAAAAAGAGATAAAAAGATTTAAAAAAATGACTGAGGGAGAACCCCCACACACACACACACACACTGCACGCCTGCACGGATCTCACAAACGTGTTTACTAGTATCATGCATTACAGTTATTGTTCCTGTACTTCTCTAAGTCTAAAGATAAGAAACTAGATGTGACGAGGAACCTACTGATACTGCTTGCATGGCTAAAAATAGCGTAGTTGTACTTCTGCTAAACATCAAAAATTAGAGCGTGGCTCACCATGATCATGATGATCGGACCTCTAATTTACTAATATTTTATGAACACACACGCGCAAACACACTACAAAAAAATTCACGAAATAAATAAACCGAAACTAAATTTGACGACGAAGGACGGATGAAAAAGAAAGAGAGAAATAAAGAAAGTTGCTGACCTGCATGACTTGGACGAGACGAGGTTGACATAGAAGAGACGAGGTTGGCGGCGAGACGAGACTGACGACGAGACGAATGCCGTGCGGTAGAGGACGAGGGTCGGCGGTTCCGAGCAATGGTCGACATGGACGACATTGCGCGACGACACCGCGCGACGACACAGCACGACGACGCAGCTCCACGACGAACACGGACAGGGGTGACGAATAAACAAGGACAGTCCAGCAGTGACGGGAGCAACACTACACGTAAATTACATCTCAGGGTCGTGAGCTGCGGAGGCAGAACTCCGCGTCGAGTAAAGTTCGGCGCCAATGTTGGGTCCGAACAAGAGACATTTCTTACTCACTAACACAACTGACAACAGGAACAGGTAGGTTGATGGGAACGACATTTATTAGAGACGGGATGACTAAGACCAGGACGAACGGAACGACTACATTGAACAGTGAGAAAGAGATTATCTGAAGAGAGCGAGCCTATTGAAGAGAGAGAGTTGAAGAGAGAAGCAACGCAATATAAAGGGCCTGGGTAGCTACCGTAGAATCCCGCGGATAAGCCCACCCGCGTATAAGCCCATGCCCGCGCATAAGCCCAGGGAAAGTTCGAACATCACAAGGCTTCGTCGTACAAGCCCATGGGCCTAAATTGTACCAAGAGTCCATAAATTATGGACTCATGGTCGTACCATGTACATGTACGTGTAGTTTTTTGTTTTGTTTTTTTGTTCATTTCAGCACAATCGTCGGTTGTTTTTGTTTGCACAGTGGCTACTTCTCACTTCCTTGGTACTTTTCAAAGCACAATGTTGGTGTCAGCGTATAAGCCCATGCCCGCGTATAAGCCCATGTTCTCGTATAAGCCCAACGAAATGTCCTTGTGAAACAGATAAGCCCATGGGCTTATCCGCGGGATTCTACGGTATGGCAAACATGGGCACGCAAGTAGCTACCCAGGCCCTTTATATTGCGTTGCTTCTCTCTTCAACAAAACATTGCTTGTAAGAATAAATGTTCACTTGAAACCCATGTTATGATTATGAAAATATGAGAGGTCATTCTTGTAAGCAGTACTAGTATATTCTTTTACACGACCACGCTATAACCGATACGCACTGTATATAGATATACACACACACACACACAAGAGAGATTGGACGCTGTGTCGCAACTCTGAGTTTCACGCATAACTAGGATCATCAGGCAACTATATGCAATTCTATTTTGTTCTTTTTGTGTCCATGGAACTCTTTGCTTTTGCTCGATTCTTCTAGCTTTCCTTTTTCATCCCCATTTTATCCAAATAGCCTGTGGGTCCCAAAGCAACTTGAGACTGGGATGTAAGTAGTGCAGGCTGGGTAATACCGTGGGTTCCACAACAGGCAACAGGAATAGGGCTATAACAGTACTTAGTATCAGGGATACTCTGTAAGCCGGTCTATCTCAGGTTTTCCTGTGGTAATTTCTTCTCGTTCAGAGTCAATGCAGTGTCGACCATACCTTTCTGTGCTCCTTTGTTTGCTTTGTCTGAAGAGTTGACATGCAACCTTCCGGAATTTCCGTCAGAATATACATCTGGTTCGCCTATTTCCCACGGTATCAATACAACTGACTATCGTGTAACTCTTCCCCCTGCTCCCATGGGTGACCTGGGCAATGTCATTGTGGTAGACGTGTATGCGTTCAATGGTACCAGGCTTGGCAAGACTTCTTCAACTGTACAGCCCCTTTCTACAGGTTCTTTCAGCATTGGCGAGCTGAGAGATGGTTCTTACGAGGTGACAATTAAGTATTGCGACCAGGATTCAAACAGCACGCTGCTCAGCAATTGTAGCCTTGAAGGTCCGGGAAAAGTGCTCCGGTTGGAGTCCAGTCTTGTGCAATGTAAGTCGGAGCGTCTCTTCAATACCATCTCATCCATAAACCCAGATGATTGGTGTCTGGACAGTATACAAATCCATGCAGGCATTTTGTACTTCTCCGGAACCATTCACTCATAAAGCTCTTGGGAAGGAAAGGGGTTATGTCCAAGGTTGTTCTGAAATGTACAGAGTCCAGCCCCAGAATTCTATGCTCTCACATGCTGCTTACAATGTGTCTTTCTACAATAAATTTATTACGTCCTGCGGGATGTGCTTATTAATGTTTCGAAACTTTTGAATCGACTGTATTTCGTCTGGAAAAACCATCACATCAGAACTCCTATTCGCCAGATTGTGTGAAACTGTTTCAACTGTGTACGACTTTGTGACTAATCAGGGCCCTGTGGGCAGTCACAGGCCCTGGAGGCAGTCGTCACAGGCCCTGTGAGCAGTCACATGCCCTGTGGGGCAGTCACAAGGCCTGAAATTAGTCATACAGTCACAAATGCCCCGTGGCCAGTAGCAGATTCTGTCCTATCATGTATCATGATAACCTTTCAGCCATTCACGACATAGTCCTCCTGTCTGTCGCCATGCATAGATGGTATGTGACCTCACACTACCCCGTGCTACGCACGATACCATGCTCTGCTGAGCATGGCCTCCCTGACTCTTCACTATATCTACACTCATCTGTCTGTAAAATAAAGCACCTCCTTATGTCAGTACATGACACAACATGGTGTCAGAAGTTAGTCAACCAGGTCTACACTTCGAGTAGAAATGGCCAAGTTCGCGCCACCTGCAGACTTTGACTTCTCCATTCCAGATGTCTGGCCAGCATGGAAACGCCGGTTCGCAAGATATCACCTTGCCTCACAGCTCAACGCGAAAGACAAGAAAGTGCAAATCTCTACTTTGCTCTACTCGCTGGGCCCAGAGGCCGAAACTATCTTCAATCAACTGGTATTCAACGCTGTTAGAGACGAGGACAAGTGTGACAATGTCATGGCAAAGCTGGACGCTTACTTTACGCTTACGTTATGCCAGTACTGAACGTGTTTCATCAGAGGACCATTTTAGAACAGTGCATCCATCTTCCAGGAGAGTCCGTGGAAGAATTTGTTCGGAAACTGCACGCAGCAGCTAAATTCTGTGCCTTCGGCGACCAGAAGGACAACAGAATTCGAGATCGCCTCTTGGCTCACATTCTGGATTGCCAAGTCGCCAAGGAGCTGCAGCAGATTGAGCCCGCAAAACTCACCCTCACGGACGCAGTTCTCAGGGCCAGGCAGGCCGAGAACATTTCCAGGGACGTTGCAGCGCAAGCCGCCAGGCCGCAGGTCAATGCTGCATCCCGCTTTGGAGGAAAGCAGCAAGATGCAAGGAGTCGCCACCAGCGCAGCGGCGTTCCATCGAAGCCTGCACCAACTCCATCCACGCAGAGGAAGAGCGTCACTGCCGCTTCGAAAATGTCCGTGGTGTTGCCACTCTGATTCGCAAGAGCAACCGTTCTGCGTGTCCTGCGTTTGGTCACAAGTGCAATTCATGCGGCAAGCAGGGACACTTCGCAGCCGTCTGTCTTTCCACTCCACTGACCACGCGTGTTGCCAGAGCTGTCGATAATGAATCGCTCGCCTCCCCGTTGCCATTCATGGGTGGCGTGGCAGAGCTGTAATCCACCGCCAGTCCTTCCCAGTCCACCGACTCCTGGTCAGTAAGTCTGCATGTTTGTTCAAAAAATTTGATATTCAAGATCGACACGGGTGCGGATGTATCGTGTATCACGGACCCCACATATCAGAATCTGGTAAAACGCCCTGTAGTCACACCATCCACTACCAAACTCCTTGGTCCATCTGGTGCACCTCTATCCATCAAAGGTCAGTTCACTGCAGACACCATGCACAAGAGTGAACTGTTCTCTATGGAGATCGTAGTTATCGATGGTCCTGGATCTACCAACCTGTTGAGTCGCAGAGACTGCCTCCGACTTCGCCTGATCCAGCGTTTAGATGCAGCAGAATCGTGTACCAGCAAGCCAGGAATGATCTGTTCTCTATGGAGATCGTAGTTATTGATGGTCCTGGATCTACCAACCTCTTGAGTCGCAGAGACTGTCTCCGACTTCACCTGATGCAGCAGAATCATGTGCCAGCACAGCCCATCGGTTGTATGGTTCGGCCTCCAGCTGACATTAAGCTCGTTGACGATGCCACGCCGTACCACTGTGGTGCTGCCCGCCATGTGCGTCTGCCTCTACAGGACAAGGTCACAAACGAGCTCGCGTGCATGGAGGAAATGGGCATCATCGTCCGTGAACCGGGTCCCTCTGACTGGTGCTCTGCTATGGTGCCGGTGCGTAAACCTAATGGTCGTATACGGATCTGCGCGAACCTAAAGAAGTTTAACGGCAACGTGAAGCGAGAGCACTTTTCTCTTCCGACAGTTGAGGACACACTGGCTAGGCTCGCCTGCTCCACTGTCTTCTCTACGCTGGATGCCAACAGTGGCTTCTGGCAAGTGCCTCTCACAGAGTCCGCATCCAAGTTGACCACGTTCATCACTCATATGGGTCGGTTCCGATTCCTCCGGATGCCATTTGGTATAACCGCTGCACCGGAGATCTTCCAGCGACGCCTGCAGCATTTCCCGTCCCACGTCAAAGGTTCTGAGGGGTTCATGGATGATGTTCTGGTCCACGCCGCCACCGAAGCTGAACATGACCACCGGCTGGACACAACGTGCACGTGTAAACTGCTGGTATGTTAGCAGGTTACAACATAATCAAGAAGTACCACTCACCAAACTACTGGCTCACAATATAACATTTAGATTATTTCAGTTCCTGGACAAGAACAACCCAAACTGAAAAACATTCTCTTCTCTCTCGAAGTTTCCTCTCTCTCCCGCGCAGGCGCAAAAAGACAACCAAAGAAAAAGAGAGAAAAAAGAGAATATGACAGGATTAGAACCTGCGTGGGCATAATACCAAAAAGCGTGTACAGTCAGACCTCGCTTAACCGCACACATCTGTTTTCCACAAAAATATCCGGATAGGCGAGGGAACCGGATAACTGAACACACATACTGGATATGCATGTAGCATGTCAAAAGCAGTGGCATCGTACATACATGTAGACGGGTCCTATGCAGTGCAACTAGCGTGCACAGTATGTAAAACAAGCGAGAAAAGTGACAAGTGCATGCAACTGAGTGCTGTCCACATGCACCCAGCAGGTCAAGGACCTCATTTGCCTGTACAACTCCCTGATTCTAGCTTCTGCAAGGCACATGCAACCGGATACGACGAAGCTTTTTGTACACATTTCAACCAGTTTGTAACCAAAATCATGCACCGGTATGCGGATCGCGAGGTCCGGTTATGTTGTATGCATAACATATGCTGCATATCGGTAACCAGCGATTTTTTTCCGGATGGCGAGGGATCCGGATAAACGAGGACCGGGTAAGCGAGGTCTGACTGTAATCCGGATATGTACCAATCTCTCTAAACAACCATTATAAAACACAGTGAATAAACAGCATAAATAAACATGTCATACACGTTACACCTCCCCCTCCATTGAAGAGGCCATGCAGACATGGCCGTCAAGATTATGACAACCAGAGACAACAAGAGAACACATACTGAATAACAGCAAATAAAAGTTAAGTGGAATGCTCTCAATATCCAACGAGCATACCTTAGAGCATGCATAGTCAGCATTATTATCGAGCAATGACTGCAAAGAAGAATGGTGTGACGGACTAACATTGTCAAAGTTGAATAGTTGATGCGGAGCAGTAGAAGCATTTACCTGACCACAAATAGCCTCGGGTGCCTTAGCGTCCGGTTGTGGTTCCTCTTCAATGTCGATGTCGGTGTCAAACGTGCCAAGGACTGTACCCTTTCGGAGCGTCTTCGGCTGTGGCGAAAAATTCTGCAGCCGGATTGGTACTTGTCCTTCGCTGTCTTCATTTGTAGTGACACTTGTTTGCCACCAGCAACAACACATTGACGTGCGTACTTTGACCTGCTGGGTCACGTAGGATATAAATTCTGAATACTGTTGATGGCTTTCTCGATGAACGATGCCGATTATTCTGGATAAATATTACAGGCATGGATATAACTAGAAAGGTAAATATCTGATTTCTCTAAGTTTAAATTTCTCTTCTGGAAGTCATTTGATCAAAGCAAGCTGGGCACGATCGCACCAGGAGTCGTCAGGCGAAATAGCACGTCATAGTACATTCGAGATCAGCGGGAAGAAGATGACGACGTCCACTAATTTAGTATCTGTTCACACGACTCTGCTGTGTGTGTTACTCTGTGTGTCAGCTATGGCATCATCGCCTGTGGTTCCATGCCTAGCATATACGTCTGAACCATCCTGCAAAGTTTGAATGACGTAGGTTGAGTGATCGCTCCGCGAAACATACTTTTTGAAATTCTCTTCATAGTATATCTTCCACCATTGAAATTTCGAATTTCTTCGAATTTCTTGCTGAGAGGGGTGGCTTGCAACCTCGATATGGCTTGTTCCAGGCATGCTTTGGAGCCAACGCTTGTTGAAACAGTGGCGGGAAGCTGCCCTGCAACTGTTCCAACAGGAAATTAATCGATCCAAGAAAGCGCGAGTCCGCGAATCTCGGTTGAATATTGAGTATTTCAAGCCTTTTCACGACGAAGATGGAGTTCTTTTTGGAGATAGACGTCGTGGCAAAGGACATGGTGTCCGACTTCTGGCGTCTGGTGAAGCCCATAGCCAGCAATCGCATGTCATCTCGTACATTGAAATCAACATAATTGCGAATCGACCTTTTTTTCAGGATCACTTTTCAACGAGGACGAAGAAAAGTCGGCCGACCGAAGCCTAGAGGAAGAAAATCACCCTCTCCACTTCACCATCACGATACTGACATACATACGAGATGAAACAACTAAAAAATTCACAAGAAAACTGTACGACCATCATCGCGCTGACTTTGGTCTGACTTTGGTCTGAGAATTTCTATCACGATCAAAAATGTACGAGGAGCACTCAAAAATCAGCCACAGACGTACCTTTATCGCTCTCTACTCCTTTTTCAAGGCACAAAAGTCGACTCTCCACTTTCAAACCAGGAACCAGACATACCAGTGGTCCTTTTCAGCTGCTCCACGAGCGCAGGAAATGTTCACCAAGGGGCGCAGAGCAGCATCCATTCCAGAAAAATAGCTAAAATACGAGTGAGACTGCATGCCTGAGTACATGAGTACATGCAGAAAATAGTCAATTTCAGCGTTTCTGCTCCAAACAGCAACTAGCTTCGACTAGAAACAAAGATTACACCAAAGGATCAAACAACAACCATTTTCTGCAGTTTTTTTGCAGATGGCTTCCTTGTGCTTGGCCCAGCACGCCAAAAATCACACCTCGGAGGAGTACAAAAATTACAACTCTCAGATGTCCTTGATTGCTGGCCATGAGGGATCATTTATCCAGTCAGGTCAGCAGCCTAACCGTCGGTACGCTTGTGTTTGGATCCCGTTCTGCTCGAAGTGGTAGATCACAAACAATTAATTGATATCGCACAAATTGATCTCAGCATCGTGCGTACGGTATTTTATATTCAGAAAATCCCAAAGTGTCTCTGTGTGGCCGTCCTATGCCACGAGAAACTCCAATCAGGTTCCTATGTCCTCTGCCTTCATGATTGAATGTTCACTTCGTTTGAACAACGAACACAACAATCGAGGACGGCTTTGCAACGAAAAATACAGCTATACTGGAGCTGAAAAAAAGAAGAAAACAATGTGCTCAGGATGAGACTCGAGTACATGCATACTCTCCCAGCAGGTGAAACGCAAATTTTTGTGAAAAATTCGTGTCGCCGACTGACCAGTAATTTCGCCTGACGCCTTGAATCTTGAGTCACAACACGCTGGGTAGGATCACCTAGGTCTATGCAGCCTCTGCCAACAGTCCTGGAACCTCATCGGACTGGACAAAACGAACACCACGCTGTGCCAGCTCCTGTTTCATCCGTGACATTTCACCTGCCTCCACACCGGCGGCTGCATCCTCCACGAAGACTGTTCGAAAGCCGCGTCGCACAGCATCGTGAGCCGTCCAGCTCACGCAGACATCATAGGCCAACATGCTTTGTTGGCCAGCTGCTACACGATTCTGACGCTGAGCCATTATGACTACTCAAAACTGAAAATGAAAAAAAATTCTTACAAAATACTACAGGTCCACATCCCACCGCTGCCACCAAGTGTAAACTGCTGGTATGTTAGCAGGTTACAACATAATCAAGAAGTACCACTCACCAAACTACTGGCTCACAATATAACATTTAGATTAATTCAGTTCCTGGACAAGAACAACCCAAACTGAAAAACATTCTCTTCTCTCTCGAAGTTTCCTCTCTCTCGCGCGCAGGCGCAAAAAGACAACCAAAGAAAAAGAGAAAAAAAGAGAATATGACAGGATAAGAACCTGCGTGGGCATAATACCAAAAAGCGTGTAATCCGGATATGTACCAATCTCTCTAAACAACCATTATAAAACACAGTGAATAAACAGCATAAATAAACATGTCATGCATGTTACACACGGTCCTCGCCGACGCCAGCATCACTATAAATCCCAACAAACGCCACCTCAAGCAGTCATCAGTCAAATACCTGGGACACATCGTCAGCGTGTCCGGTGTGAAACCCGACCCCAGCAAAGTCTCCACCATTGAAGACCTCAAGGAGCCTACGAATGTTCCTGAGCTCCTCGATGCCTTCGGTCTCTTCACGTAGGTCGCCAGATTCATCCCAGAACTGGTTACGATCTCGGCGCCCCTCCGTCAGCTCCTGCACACGGACACTGATTGGCTCTGAGACTCCCCGCAGCAGGACGCATTCCGTCGGCTGAAAGAGCTCGTCGTTTCAGCCCCATGCTTAGTGCACTACGACCCCAAGCAACCCATAATGGTCAGTGCAGATGCCAGCAGCTACGGCATGGGTGGTGTTCTTCTGCAGAAGCACGATGGCGGCTGGCGCCCAGTAGCCTACGCCTCTCGTTCCCTGACCAAGACGGAACAAGGCTACGCGCAGATAGATAAAGAATGCCTCGCAGCTGTGTGGACGTACGAGAGGGTAGACCAGTACATCTTCAGCGCTCCCCAGTTCACCGTTCAGACGGATCACACGTCGCTAGTGCCACTGATTAACACCAGAGACCTGGACAAGGTTCCCATCCAATGCCAACGCACGCTGCTCCGCTTCCTCCGGCACGAAGTCCATGCCATACACGTTCCAGGCAAGGATCTGATGGTGGCCGACACGCTTTCACGGGCGCCAGAATCGGCATCAGTCTACAATGTTCTGCAAGACGACATCGGCATGGTTTTGTCAACTACTGCCGAGGATCTCACGAGTCCCTCCGTTCTCGCCGACTTACCCAAGGCTACGCCTGAAGATCCCGTGCTGTCCAGTATGATGCACTACGTCACCCATGGCTGGCCAGCTACTGTTCCTGACGACATCAAGCCGTTCCATCGTGAGCGAGGCCAATTGTCACACATGCAAGGTGTCCTGTGTCACGGCCCTTCGCCTGGTTGCTCCGTCCGTGCTACAGCCTGAGATACTTCAGAAGCTTCACGATGGTCACCAAGGTGCCACGAAGAGCAAAGCCCATGCCCGCTTCTCGCCGTGGTGGCCAGGTATCTCTGCCGACATTGAGGCTTACGTCGCTAAGTGCTTGCATCAAGCACCCGCCATCAATCTCCAGAGCCTCTCCAGACAACTCCGTTCCCCGAGCGTCCATGGCAGCGTATCGCATCGGATCTCTGCGACATCGATGGCCACCAGTTTCTGATCACCGTTGACCATTTCTCCCGTTACATTGATGTTGCTTGTCTCTCATCGACTACGTCTCGAGCCGTCATCATTCACCTGAAGAGCACATTTGCTGTCCATGGCTATCCTGACATCTTCGTCAGCGATAACGGGCCGCAGTTTTCTTCCGACGCCTTTGCCCAGTTCACGCCTTCATGCAGCGTCACGCATCGGACAAGCAGCCCGAAGCATCCTCAGAGCGACGACAAAGCAGAACGCACCCTGCAGACTGCCAAACGACTCATCCGTCTGCCGGGTCATCTACACCAGTCTCTCCTAGTATATCGCTCCACAGCCCTGGCCAATGGGTACTCGTCCGCCGAACTCTTGTAAGGCCACAGGCTCCGCACCAATCTTCCGTAACCACCTGATCTCCTGCAACCCTCCTGGACAGACATCGCCACTCTCCGGGCCAAGGAGCAGGAGGCTAAGCATCGCCAGGAAGATCACTTCAATCAACGGTTTGCAGCCAAGTCGCTCTCCCCTCTGCCACTGGGAGAGAAAGTGTGGGTCGACAACAAGCGCGAGGTTACGATGGTTGAGCAACTCACTGATCGGTCATACAACATCACCACTTCATCCGATCTTCTGCGCCGAAACCGTAGTGAAGTGAAGTTGCTGCAGCCAGTGACTCCTCCCGGACCGGTGCCAGCAGTACCACTTGCCACTTGTCCCAAGACTAGCCATCACAAATCAAGCTGTGGAGATTTTCATGTTCCTCTCCATACAGAGTCCACTCTACTGCACCGTGAACACAGATACCAAGGTGATTGGGGAGTGATCACTCATCCTGGCATTCATCACCCGTCCTGGTATTGATCACCTCAGTCTAATCCTCAGCTCTCTTCTTTACTCGAGCCATGCCACGTGGTAGCCTGGCCCAGTACAACGAGACTCTCTCGGTTTAGGCTAAGGCCTGTGGAGAATCCGTAAATACAAATGCAAATGCAAATACAAATACAAATGGCACCTGCAGCCAATCCCCACTCCACGTCACAGTTTTACGCTAGAAATCAAGACATAATATCCCCCCTAATTTTTTGTCCCCGGGGGCTTCATCAGGGAATATAACATTCCTTGATGCGACGTTTGACTGTGGCAGTGGCGGTGGCAAAAAATATTTAACCAATATTTTTAAAAGGAGCTACAATACAAGCCTATATAAAACGGAATCGTCCTCGGGTACAGGAAGTTGACCATAATAATATTGTATGATTGTGTGTGTGTGGGGGGGGGGGGGGTGCTACTCTGCAGTATACTGGCCTTTGCAGCTGACTAGCTTGAGGATGATTCTGTACGCCTTTCTCGTGCTTTCTCATACGCAGCAGCTGGAACATATGTCCAGGGTTGACTGCGGACAGCCACGTCACATTGTTTCAAGGGGGGAGGGGAGGGCACAGGCTGGTAGGAATAGAGAGGCGTATCACACTCTTAGTGTGGTCATGGTCATTCTGAGATTGTTCTTACAACAGGACCTACATCTGAGATTTTCACTGCACACTGTCCAACAATCCTGTTGTCTTGTCATGTGCATGTGCAGTCACCACATCCCTGGCATCGCCCAGACCACTTCCGACGCGCTACGAGATGGCAATTTTCAGTCCTGACTTTGCACGTAACACGAACCGGAGAGCGTTTATTGGTAGCTCTGGCGTCCTGCCCTTCAGTACGGAAATCAATGTCACCGCCACCTACTACGCGGTGAGAATGACAGAGATCAGTGAGTTTGGTGACTACAATACCAAACGTCTTCAATACCACACTGCCCTGGCTGTCGGTAAGTAGGATGGTTTGGTTAGTGTTAGGTCTCTGGTAGGGACACGCCGGTGCACCACCAGGCATGTTGGTCCTGCTTATGCAGATTTCACAGCTGTGTTAGCTGGTGATTGCCGGAGCAGCACTGACGGTTCGCGAGTTTGGTAAACGAAGCGTGCAGTTTGTCAGAATGTTTCATTTGCCTCTACAGTCAGACCTCGCTTAACCGCACACATCCGTTTTCCACGAAAATATCCGGATGGGCAAGGGAACCGGCTAACTGAACACACATACTGTATATGCATGTGGTACATCAAAACGGGCTTGTATAGCTGCTGGTAACGCGGACTTGCAAACTTTACTCTTTTTTTATCAAAAGGGGTGGCATCGTACATACATGCATACGGGTCCTATGCGGTACAACACGCGTGCACAATAATGTAAAACAAGCGAGAAAAATGACCAGTGCATGCAACTGAGTGCTATCCGCATGCATCCAGCAGGTCAAGGACCTCATTTGTTTGTACAACTCCCTAATTGTAGCTTCTGCAAGCCACGTGCAACCGGATACGGCGAAGCTTTTGAACACCCATTTCAACCCGTTTAAAAATAAGTTTGCAGGCAACCTGCCTACACTCAAGAGAGCACAGCATTTCACACAAATCCATTAGAAGTATCGTTTCAACATTCCGGTCTTCATGACCATCATCAGCAATGAGGTGGACATGGAAAAAACAGCAGTAAAACGAGGAAGCAGAGCGCGGTACCTAGTGAGAGAGCGCGTAGGAAAGTGCAAAGCATGTCGTGGCAGGTGCATTACTACATGTACATGACAACACAGACACAAACAGCGAGGAAAGTAGATATTACGCTACAGCAGTGATACAAGCACAACTCCAGTCTCACGCCTCCAGTGAGGTGTGTAGAACCCCGCGGCGCTCGCAGTATTATAACAGTGATACTGATGCGGGCAGAACGCACAGGTCATTATCATAACATCCCATGCATGATGCTGTAGGTAACTGAGTAAGAAAGATGATGTAGACCATGGTAGAATGTGGAAGGGCATACTCCGTAAGAGTGGTAGCCAAGGGGTACGTGAAGGTATGCACTACCCCTACACATGCGCCGAGTTTATCACCCAGAACGCATGCTAGAACTTAGAAGCTAATACTTTGGCCGCATAGGTGGAGTTACCAACCACACAAGCCGACCTGTTTGGGAGCTATAACGCGTTGTATTACCAGGAGATAGGCAACAATTGCCGCACACAATATGCAATATTCTGGTCCAATGCCAGAGCTAGTATTGCAAGCACCGCTGTGCGTTAGTATGGCCAATGCCGACACTAACTGGGGCAACAATTGCCCGGCGATAATTCAGACGTGTCAATACACGAGCATGCAGTAGGGATGCACTTGTGGGCGAATGTAGGCGCACTTGGCTCAATGCCGGCCTGACCCATGATCCCTACTGTTGAATCCAGACGTGTCAATACATAAGCATGCAGTAGAGATGCACTTGTGGGCGAATGTAGGCGCACTTAGCTCAATGCTGGCCTGACCCACAATCCCTACTGTTCTCCCTTATGGCTTAAAGGATGCACTTGTGAGCGAATATAGGCGCACTTGGCTCAATGCCGGCCTGACTCACGATCCTTACTGTTCTCCCAAAAATACAACATGACCCAAACAGGATTTATCGGCATTACTATTTACAGCAATTGATGCGAGCGCCGTCCAATGCAGCTGCCCATTAGCATAGTGGGCAATGCGCTCTAAGTACCGGATCTGGAACAACGCTGCTGGCACTGATCAGTCCCTGGGTGTGGCTTGCCCTGGCGCGGGGGCGACGAGCGTCCGGAGCGCTGCAGCAAAGCGTATGTCGTGCTGGAGCTGTCCGCCAGGCCCTGGTGGATGAAGTCCATGGTTGCGTCATCAACTGCTGAAGAGTGGACTGCGCTGGTTGTGTTGGCACTGCGTCGGAAGTTGGGCTGCGAGTCCGGAAGCGCCGACAACCTGAGCCAAACAGGATTTATCTGCATTACTATTACACTACAATTGATGTGAGTGCCGTCCAATGCGGCTGCCCATTAGCATAGTGGGCAATGCGCTCAACGTACCGGATCTGGAACAATGCTGCTGGCACTGATCAGTCAC
Organism: Sycon ciliatum; assembly: GCF_964019385.1. Taxonomy (NCBI): domain Eukaryota; kingdom Metazoa; phylum Porifera; class Calcarea; order Leucosolenida; family Sycettidae; genus Sycon; species Sycon ciliatum. The sequence goes on along the minus strand of NC_088643.1, from coordinate 19,017,454 downwards.
TGGGTATGGCTTGCCCTAGTGCAGAGCGACAAGCGTTCGGAGCGCCGCAGCGAAGCATATGTCGTGCTGGAGCTGTCCGCCAGGCCCTGGCGGATGAGGTCCATGGTTGCGTCATCAACTGCTGAAGGGTGGACTGCGCTGGTTGTGCCGGCACCGCTTCGGCAGTTGGGCTGCAAGTCCGGACGCGCTGACAACCTGACCCAAACAGGATTTATCTGCATTACTATCACACTGCAATTTATGTGAGTGCCGTCCAATGCGGCTGCCCATTAGCATAGTGGGCGATGTGCTCAAAGTACAGGATCTGGAACAATGCTGCCGGCACTGATCAGTCCCTGAGTGTGGCTTGCCCTGGCGCAGGGCGACAAGCGTTCGGAGTGCTGCAGCGAAGTGCATGCCATGCTGGAGCTGGCCGCCTGGCGGATGAGGTCCATGGTTGCGTCGTCAACTGCTGGAGGGTGGACTGCGCTGGTTGTGTCGGCACCACTTCGGCAGTTGGGATGCGAGTCCGGCAGCGCTGACAACCGGACCCAAACAGTATTTATCTGCATTACTATTACACTGCAATTGATGTGAGTGCCGTCCAATGCGGCTGGCCATTAGCATAGTGGGCAATGCACTCAAAGTACAGGATCTGGAACAATGCTGCCGGCACTGATCAGTCCCTGAGTGTGGTTTGCCCTGGCGCAGGGCGACAAGAGTTCGGAGCGCCGCAGCGAAGCGCATGTCATGCTGGAGCTGTCCGCCAGGCCCTGGCGGATGAGGTCCATGGTTGCGTCGTGAACTGCTGGAGGGTGGACTGTGCAGGGTGTGTCAGCACTGCGTTGGTAGATGGGCTGAGAGTCCGGAAGCGCTGTACTCGAAGACGAGTAAGAGACTTAGCAGGATCATTGCAGAGTCGCCGTTGGGCTGAGAGTCCACATCAGCCGGTCGGTTGAACAGAAGGGGGAGGATCTAAGGCCAAATGGTGGTGCCTTATCTACATGGTACGAATCTCCCCAAAAATGCCAAGGCCAGAATGAGGGGAAACAGGCCAACGCCGCCAGGCATACTTCGTGTCAGCTTTAGAGAGGAGAGCTCAGGGACTGTGTTGGGAAATGCAGTGTATTGCGCCGTCTACAGTGACATAATGTAGGGAGACCTCGTCAAAGGAAAGGCCGTCATTAATGCCAGAGCCGCTAGGAGCAGGTAGGTGCATGATGAGGCGCACACCACCAGACGTCTTGGGCACAATGCCAATGCCAGAGCATCGGATATTACGAAACGGGGGCGAAGTGATCGATCGTACTCGTACACAGCCTGTAGCCTAAATTTCCGAGCCATCTTCAAGATTATGGGCTGGTACGAAAACAGCTCTGGGGCCCTGGAGGGTGTGCTGCTGCGTAAGTTGCACGATACGTGGTCCAAGCGTCGAGCCAGGCGCCAATGTCCTCGACTCTCCTGGACTGGAGTGCCCGCTTTCAGGTGCCAGAACCACTGGGCCATAGGCGCTGTAGTGGTCAAGTTGTAAAACGCTGCGGCTGGTGTCCCGTTCGGACTGACTGGTCACTTGGCAATATGGAACCCAATCAGAGTCAACGACTGGCCAGTCACTACCTTATCATGAACGGGTTTTGGCACCGTAGCATAAAAGGTTTTCTTACCTGCGGCGGTTGAGGTGGCCGTGGCGACAGCCAAAGCAGGCAGAGCGCCCTGCCGTGCGTGGGAGAGCTCCCGCGCCGCACGAACGTTGCGCGAATTGCCGGGGCTTGGATCGGAGGCGCCGGCGTGTGGGTTGTGAGCACGGCTGGAGCTGCAGCCCGAGTTCAAAGGGCAGCGACATGGTTGATCGGATATTGATCAGAAACTGGCCGCGATCGTCAACGCAGCCAATACGACTATCAGCACTATCACCACTCAGAAAATAATGCCCACTGAAAGTGCATGCTCAACACGCATGCACACCCTCCAGGGCCCCAGAGCTGTTTTCGTACCAGCCCATAATCTTGAAGATGGCTCGGAAATTTAGCAAAGAGCGTTATGGCTGGACATCGCTCACTGACAGAGACATGGGTGATCGGATATTGATCAGAAACTGGCCGCGATTGTCAAACAATTTGACCGTCAGCGCAGCAAAGCAAAGAGCGTTTTGACTGGACATCGCTCACTGACAGAGACATGGTTGATCGGATATTGATCAGAAACTGGCCGCGATTGTCAAACAATTTGACCGTCACTGCGTCAGCGCAGCAAAGCAAGGAGCGTTTTGGCTGGACATCGCTCACTGACAGAGACATGGTTGATCGGATATTGATCAGAAACTGGCCGCGATAGTCAAACAATTTGACCGTCAGCTCAGCAAAGCGAAGAGCAAGAAACAACAGCATGGCGAATTGGAGTAATGCGCATGCTCCGCACAGTCCCGTGCGGAAACGCGGGAATTCGGAGTGCATGCATGTTATGCATGTACCAGTGTTGCTTATGGCAAGGATGTTGGTGTGTTGCTAACTCCACTTACCGTGCCATGCACGGAAACTTATACTTATAGCAGGTCCCAGCCCCTGTTGTTGTTGATTTCCGGGCCCTCCCTGATGTTGATGGCCTCTCGGATCCCCCTCTTGGGGCGGTCACGCTCAGAACCAAGAACTTGAACACCCAAGAAGGCTGTTTTCAACCAGTTTGTACACGAAATCATGCACCGGTATGCGGATCGCGAGATCCGGTTATGTTGCATGCATAACGTATGCTGCACATCGGTAACGAGCGATTTTCTTCCGGATGGCGGGGATCCGGATAAAAGAGGACCGGATAAGCGAGGTCTGACTGTATTAGTTTCAGGCCTAGTGTTTTTAATGTAATTTATAGACTCTGGGCCATTGATAATGTATTGACGTTGTCCTCGTCGTATCGTGGTGCATGTAACATTGCTTAAAGCAGTGAAAGCGTAATTCCGGCAAAACGGCGGCTGTCACGTTGTCGGTGGTAAATGGTCACCGCACCGTAGATGTGCGAGCTACGCCCCTTGGCAGAGTCCACCATGTGCTCATCATAGTCAGTGCTCGCGACTTGGTGGCCTTGGCAGTGAATGTGGCTTCCTCCATTGAACATCTATGTGGAGAACAGCTAACGTGAAACAGATGAATGCCGTAAAACTTCTCTGTGGAGAACAGCTATTGTGATGCTGATGAATGCCATGTCATGTTTGTTCCTACATAAGCCACTCTTCGAAGGGTTTACCCCTCAACATTTGCATTACAGCTAGACACCAAACTGTGAGAGTACGAAACGTCAAAACTCGATTTATAACAAAAGGCTTTCGCTAACACGAATTTGTACTCCTAGTTTGCCTCATGATCGTAGTAATACGTGAAACTCAGAGTTGGGACACAGCTTCCAATCTCTCTTGTGTACTCCTAGTTATACACGAGCACAGTATTGATGTCCGCGTTTTGCAATGTGTGTTTGCACGGCTTTTTCCTCAGGAAGACAATGTGCAGCATGCCTGCACCATCCCCATTACTACTTTCAGGAGTCATTATTAATGCTCCGTACACGTCGACTAAGTCTCTTAGGGTAAAGATTCAGGGGAACTTTGCAGTGCCCTGTGTGACTTGTATCTTAACCAGTAATGGTGTGCTTCTGGACCTGGCCGGGCTGTTCTTCTGTTCTGCTGCATTGCACATGCCCAGGTATCCCTTACAAACTTACACTGGTGCTTTGGATTGAGGGTGCCATCACCAGAGCTGAGTCACTGAGTCGAAATATGAGCAGGCTGTTCATCCGCCTGCCCGGCCTCACCGCGCTGGACTGGAGTGTGTACCAGTGGGTCCAGTATGAGATACGCCCATTCAATTTGTCACACTGGGCTAATTCTCTGCTGGAATCACATCAAAGCAATGTCACATGGATTCCAAGAAGTCTGCCCTTGAGAGATGGAGGCTATGAAATTCGAGTACGGGCTGCAGTAGGGTCTATGAGCAGTTTCTCGCCTACCTCCAGTGCGACAACTCTTTGGTCACCGCCGATTCCATTCTCAGTTCGCTCATCATATGGTATGTACTCTCACTGCTAAGTCCACTCCTCCCGCCAGCTGAGCCTTGCTGGGTGGGACCAGCTGTTTTCCTAGATAATATATGTCGGACTCAGTAGAGCGTGCAGCCCCTATATGATGCCCATCCCCTATATAGAGTCCATTGGTCCAAAATTCACTACAGGCCATGCGATAAGAAATCATGGTAGTTCTTACAAAATGTCCTGGCACTTCAATTGGTCAGACTTGCCTGATGATCGTAGTAATACGTGAAACTCAGAGTTGTGACAAAGCTTCCAATCTCTCTTGAGTTAACTAGCATATTTTCTTCAAGTGTTCTGAATTGGATCAGCTCGATCATGATGATGATGCCTTGATCGTGACATGGAATCTAGAGAGGCCAGCGTAGAGACTATGAGGAGAACAACGAGGCAGAGTATTGACGTTCCAGTGGTCGAGCCTGGTCGTCATGAATGCATATTTTGTGGCAAACTAAAATTAGGCAAAAAATACAAATATCAGAAAACATCCCTTTGCCAGTCAGAGAACGCCGCCCAGAATGTTTTAGATGCTGCTCATGCCAAGAATGACTGGGCAATAATAATCGCTGTTGGTGCGCTGTCCAGCTTGATAGCTCGGGAAGTGCATTACCACCGACAGTGTTAGCGCGATTGTATACGTGTATCCTGGAACTGGATCATGGTGAGGACCAGTCTCTTCCAGAGCGCAGCTCAGAGACGGCGGCCATTGACAGCGTCTTGGACGATGTGAAAACGAAGTTGTTTGATCATTGCTCCCTTCTCTCAACACACCATCTGTGTACATTGTTCACCGAATGCATGGAAAGCAACAGTGTAATGTGCACAGGTGTCCGCAGCGATAAAATCAAACGTCTCGTCGCGAACCACTTTGGCGAAGCAATGCTTTTCGTTCGACCGCTCAAGGTTAATGCGCCGGAGCTGGTATATGCCTCAAGTGCCCTTCCGAGTTTGATAAGACTGCTTGGAGAACTCGCCACTGGCATTGGTGATGATGTAGCAACTGGCGCTGAGTATATGCGCTGCGACTGCGGGACACCAGACAATGATCTGGTGACTATATTTCACGCAGCACAGATAGTGAAGCGGGATATAGTCGAACACAAGTGTGGGTGGAGCAACCGCTTCAGGAAGCCACCTCAGCCAGGCAAGACATGTTGTTTCACAGCATCGCTGTACAATGTACTGGCCTTGATCATCGATGATAACAGCCGTGACATAGGTAGATACGATCAAGTGCTGGATGGTCTGAGTGCGGATGTGAAGCGCCGCGTGGCTTCTGTGGCACAGGACATAGTTTTCTCTGCGACTGGCCATCGCACAGTGAAGCATACTATGTTGTCCATGGCTCTACACCACATGAGCAGGAGCAGGAGGACGATCGATATCCTGAACCGCCTTGGCCACTGCATGTCATACTGCCAGGTCCTGGAAGCAGAGACGGCAATGGCAGAACACATCGCGAGGGAGCAATCCCACCCGTCCGCTCCTACTCCCAGCATCGACAAGGAGCAACCGTTCTTCTTCGTCTGGGATAATAATGACCTTAATGAGGAAACTCTGAGCGGAATGGAGACAACGCATTGCACCAACGGCATTGTCGTGCAACCCAATGCACTCCCACAGACAACGCAATCAGAAGCACCGTTGGTCCTCTCCGCAAAGCACAAGAGGGCAACGTCCATTCCATCTCTTCCGCTCCAAGAGTTCTCAGCGGGAAGGGGCTATCCAGGATCAATCCCAAATAGTGATTCGGACCTTGTGCCGAATCCAATTGTTGCAGCAGAGCCCAGACACTTGGACTTCATTTGGACACTGGCTCGTTCCTCCCTCGATGGAGACCTGTTCTTGCGCCCGCGGAATGCCTACTCTGCCAATGCAGTCACGAAGGATCAGCAAATTCCTGGCTGGACAGCCTTCAATGCTCTTTCCAGCAAAGCCAGTGTACCTCTGCTTGCCACAATCACATACTGTCCAGTCATCAACTCCTCTCCCACGGCAATGGCAACAGTGTATGCTGTCCTGACGCGATCGGTAGAGATGGCGAAGCAAGCACACCTCCTGTTCACCATCGTGGTCTTTGACCAAGCCATCTATGCGAAAGCAGTGGACATTGTTCTGTAGAGGGACGTTGAGCTTCGAAGTGTTGTTCTGAGAATGGGAGCATTCCATATTGCGTCAACGCTTCTGTCCATTATTGGTCGAAGATTCCGCGATGCCGGCCTTCTGGATATCGTCGTAGAGGAACAGGTCGGAGGTTCTGCTAGTGCCAGTGCTGCTCTGGATGGCAGGCATTACAACCGTGGTGTTCGCATGCACAAGCTCGTTGCTGAGGCTCTTGAGCGTTTGCGGTGGCAAGCCTATGTCCAGTCGCTTGAATCGGTACAGGAGTCCAACAGCTTGAAGGATGCATTCATCGAGCTTCAAGGCTGCATCAATGGTGACAATGTATCCCGCATCCTGCAAAGCGACACGCTTTCTGCTCTCTACTCCAGCTACATGGAATACTGCAAGCAGCAGCAGAAGACCTCAGCGATGTTCAAGTTCTGGTGTAGCTATATTGAGCTTGTTTTGCTCCTTCAGCGCTTGATCCGCTCCAGCAGAGTTGGCGACTGGCCACTTCATCTGTCATGCCTACTGGAGATAATACCATGGTGTTTCGAATACGATAGGCATAACTATGCCAGATACCTCGGCCTCTACTGGCTGTAGATGATGAAGCTGCCATCCACACATCCAGAAGCATCAGAATTCCTGCAGTCTGGTGGCTTTTCAGTGCAACAGCCCAGCAATGCATTCGCAAAGGTGGCTGCAGACATCGCGATAGAGCAGTCTATCAACAGATCCTCCAAGACGACTGGCGGCATCATTGGCATAAGCCGCAGTGCATCTCGGTTTGAAGTTGTTACTGACCACCGCTCGCTCATCCCTATTCTGAACTCCTGCTATTAGGATCAGATAGAGAATCACCGGCTGCTGCAGCTCGTCCTGAAACTTCGGACCTATCAGCTCGACGCAACGTGGCGGAAAGGCACGGATCATGCTTTCCCTGATGCTCTGTCCCGCCATCCAGTCAGCGACCCCTGCCCTGACGACGAACTGGGTGAGAGTACTGCCTCTCAGGGCGCTGCTATTCGCACGTGCACGCTCGATACGTCTGGTGGCCTGAAGTACCACGAGCTCCGCTCCGCCGCCCAGGCCGACACTGACTACCAGTGCCTAGTCCAGTATATTGTGTCTGGCTTCCCTGCTAAGAGGTCCGTCATGCCTGAGTCACTCCAGCCGTACTGGAACAGCCACGAGCACCTCTCTATTGACAGTGGTTTAGTGATGAAAGGACCTCGTCTCCTGATTCCCGTCGCTCTCCGGCAGCGTGGCCTGTCTGATCTACTCGCATTCTGTCAAGGATTGATGCGCACAAAGTCCCGTGCCCGGCAGATTGTTTTCTGGCCACGATTGTCAGCCGACATCGAGCATGTTGTCCGTAGTTGTGACAAATGCCGCCTGCACAGCGTTTCACAACCGAAGGAGCCACTCCGTGTGGATGATCGTGCTCCAAGCCTGCCATTCCAGCATTGCAGCGCCAACTTGTTTGAGTATGAAGGCCTGCAGTATCTGGTGTACGTGGACCGCCTAACCAGCTGGCCCTGCGTTGCCAAGCTCGGACGCACTGCCTCCTCTGCAGACGTCATTCGGTCTCTTCGCCGCTGGTTTCCTGACATTGGTGTCCCCGAGGTACTTACCAGTGATGATGGCCCTCAGTTCCAGTCCCATGTATTCGCCAAGTTCTGTGATACCTGGGACATTCGTCACGCTTAATCCCCCCCCCATCATCTGCAGTCGAATGGGCTTGCCGAGAATGCTGTGAAAGCAATGAAGTCGCTGATTTACAAAACCACTAGCAATGGCGATCTCGACGTGGATTCCTTTTAACGTGGATTCCTTTTAACGTGCGTTCCTTGAGTGGAGGAATACGCCGAACGCCACTGGTCAGAGTCCAGCCCAAGCTCCTTACGGGCCGGCCTCTGTCGTCTTTTGTGTTTGCCCACTCCAGTGTAACTATGCTGTTACTATACCGTTGCTATGTCGACCCACCGTCAAAAATTAATTTTGCACTTTTGCTCACAAATTTAAACTAGCTCTACATCCTCCTCATCTTAACGTGTATAACTGGTTCCGAATCACAGATGGCTCCCAGACAAGATGCTCTGTTGCCCTCCTCTTGGCTAAAACGTCCTCCCTTGTACGCTCTCCACTCTTTGTTGCTTACTCTGCTTGGCTTGCGCTGCCCGCTATTACGCGCAATGCCAGTACCCTGGACGCATTTAAATCTGCTCACTAGATTCACCATCACCTGTCCCTCCCATGCTTCTCCGTCTTGACCATTACTTTTCTTCTTTTATTCACCATGGTTGGTTAACACCCACATCTTCCATACTGGCTGATTTTCTTCTCATGCCATGAGGTGTTGTCTATAATAATAATAATGGTTACGGACGTGAAACAATTTCTTCCGCTTTTTATGCCCCCGCATCCTGAATCTAAAGGAAATAACGTGATTTTTAGGGAGTGCTAGGTGTCATGGTCAGGTTTTAAGTGTCAATTTGTTGTGCACTGGAAGTGGGAACAGGTGTGAATATTTATGGGGCCTGGCTACTGGACTATAGGGGATTACGCGGGTGGATGAAGCTGATCAAAACTGAGCGGACTCCTGGACTCTGTATAGGGGATTTTGGACCAATGGACTCTATCTAGGGTGCTGGACATCATAATTATAGTGCATGGACTTTAAACTGAGCCCGGCAACATATAAATCTGCGCTAATCCCTAGAGGCGGGCGCTTAGCTCGGCTATCAACGCTGAAACTCCAGCTGCTGTCATGTGCATTAGAATGAGGTCAGTTTTGCTGTCTTCTAAATGATGGTCATCTATAAGAGGACCCATAAGCGACGTCAAAGCCAAGGGCCATATCAGAGCTAAAAGCCTGCCTTTTTCGTAATTTTACTGCTCTGTGACGATGCATTAACGAGAGAACTTGGAAGCTCAGGGCCCTACGCTATGCCTTTTTGCCTTGTTGACCCTGACCTCGCATACATACTAATTCTTCCAAGTAAATTAGTTGCTTCACGTTATGATCTTGCATTTGAAAGCCCTATTTGAATATTGCGGCCAGCTGTACATGTATGTGGCCAGCTGTGTTTGATGGTACGGTACGGTACGGGACAGATACGGGATAGCGCCAGGCGTGACACAAACAAACACCAAATTAAAGCCGTGTGGACCCTGGCTAGCGCCAGACGTTACTGAAGTAACGTCTTCTGCATAGCTATACTGCTCTGTGACGATGCATTAACCCTTTAAAGGGGAAGTTAAGGCAAAAATTAAAATTTCACCAGTTGTAGTCTTCGGGGTGCTGAGTCGAATGGTCGTGGTCCGAGGAAGCTGAGACGCTCCCTTCCTACTTGAATCCCAATCGAACTCGCGCACTTCCACCGAAACTGGGTGACTGCGCCCTACTAGATGGGGATTTGTATGCAAAATGTCACTAAAAGCGCCATTTCGTTCTTATAAAAGCACGGATGACCGCGATTGGCCCATATGTTGTAGTCTTTTGGACGCTGAGTCGACTGGTTTTGGTACGAAAAGGCTGCGATGCAGCGTTCCTCCTTTATTCCCAATCGAACATGGTTGAACAAGCGGTCACGTGCTCCTGGGTGCCCAAATCACCTGGTCACCTCGCCAGCAGGCGACAACTTTCACACCAAGGTTCAACTCGAGTTCAACTCGAGTGACAGGACTGCACCCAAAAAAGGTCAAACAGGCTAGTAAGTTGTACCATGCAGGCACGGTGACCAGGTGACTGGCGTACGCAGGAGCACGTGACCGCTTGTTCAACCATGTTCGATTGGGAATAAAGGAGGAACGCTGCATCGCAGCCTTTTCGTACCAAAACCAGTCGACTCAGCGTCCAAAAGACTACAACATATGGGCCAATCGCCAGGGGCGTACATAGGGCGGTTCCCGGGATGCCCGGGAACCAGTAAAAAAACTTCGATATGGGTACGGAGAGGTTTTAGGTCTAGGCCCAGCGCTCGCAGTACAGTAGTGCAAGTGCATGCAGTGCATGACTGGATCCATGGAGTCCGCCTGACGGTCCGAGGACGGTGACTGTAGCCCAGGTGTGAAAGTGATAACAGCCTATTGAACTGGGTTCAACAAAATCTCTAGGTACATCGCCGGATTCCTCGATCTCAGAATCAAATTTTCCTTTGCAGTTTGTTTTGACAAAGTTGGTCGTGTTTTGGACGATGCTTTCGCTTTATGGAAAAGAAAAATGAAGCGTCGACATCCAGAGGGCCAGAGCTCTATTCAGAGCTATTTTAAGCAGCAGGCAAAGCATGTAGCCAGTGCTAGTGGCGAAGGTCAAGCTATAGATGAGAATGCAGACGCACCTGACTTGCAAGCGAAGTCTGCATGCAACGAGCAGCGCTGAGGAAGAAATTGTCGGCGAAGCTGTAGAGCGACCGTTGTTGGAAGCTGCTAGATCATCCAAAACCTACTTCAGTGACATGGGAGTGTGTTGGAAGGGATATTCTGAACGTCGACGTCCACAGTGGAATCCAGTTCCCAGAAAATTGCCGGACACAGAAAAGATTTCCGTCATCGATAATCATTGTGCGCCACCGAAGGCGAAGGATTTCATTTCCTGTGCGTGTCCAGACGAATGGCAAACAGCGTCACTTTCAACTATCTTTGTTATTAGAGGAGTTACCCTGGGTAGTCTTTTGACCAGCGTGCAATGGTGGCTTCTGCTTGCCCTGTGTGATGTTTGCTACAGATGATTCGAAACTTAGGCAGCTTTCAAAACTGCATGCAATCGTCATGCTCAACAAAACATCCATAAAACGTAAAAATCTAAAATGCGTAGCAATGACATCTTCCAGCAGCTTGTGGATGTTAATTTCACCCAGTCTGAGGAGAGTATGCAGAAACTCCGTGGGATACGAAAAACAGCACTTCAATTGTGAAGAATGTTGGTCCATCAGTTGGCATGGGAACCACTCCTGGAGGCGAGCGGCGTACGCCCCTGAATCGCGGTCATCCGTGCTTTTATAAGAACGAAATGGCGCTTTTAGTGACATTTTGCATACAAATCCCCATCTAGTAGGGCGCAGTCACCCAGTTTCGGTGGAAGTGCGCGAGTTCGATTGGGATTCAGGTAGGAAGGGAGCGTCTCAGCTTCCTCGGACCACGACCATTCGACTCAGCACCCCGAAACCTACAACTGGTGAAATTTTATTTTTTGCCTTAACTTCCCCTTTAAGAGCCGCCCCATACTTGAATGCGTCGTAAACGACGCATTCAAATGCAAAACTTCAAAAGATCGTAACTCAGTCCAATCTCGCTCAAATCCAGTGATTGAAATATCCAGGGCGAAGAGAAAACTCTCACCTGTCGGGAGAAACAATCCGCGAAGCGCTGCGAGCAACGGTTCCTGAGATAAATCACTCGTAAGTTGAGCCGCGATCGCGGCAATTTCAAAAGCGCGCAGTGCGACTTTAGTATTGAGAATTTTGAGACTGTTCGTCACGCTGGTTTACTCGAATTTGCACGGGTTTCACTGTTGATATTGTCAAGAGTACACAGCGAAAAAATTGGAACTCCACGATCGAATAAAATGAAATATCTGGAGCGGGGCGCAATTGGACGCATTTGGGGCATTTTTCGTGCTGTCGCTGCGATCTAGCGCTGGATAGACGGTGTGCTGGCTATCATGATCGACCTCATTCTCTTCCTCTCGCAGAGACCTTTCCAGGAAGCCCTAGATTGTGAGGATTGAGTGAGTAGAACTGAAGCTATGATCCAAGGAACACGAAAAATTGCAGAATTTTGAAATTTTCCTGTGGCTCTTAAAGGGTTAATAAAGGGTCTTTAATTTCCGCATGGTGCAAATCCGTAGCCTACAGAAATGTGCATGGTACTGGCCTCCATTATAGTTTGATCAGTAAACGTTTCCCTTGTCCACAGTTAGATGAACCCAACAAAAAGCCAAGATTTCACTCACTACAGGCCCGAAACAGGGCTCTTCCAAACCCTTTAATAGAAGGGTCTGCTCAGAAGGTCTTCCGATAAGGCACACTGATTGTGACGCCGTGATGCATTCCATATGTCGCATGTTACATACTAATAGGTTTACTACTCGCTGTGCCTTGCACGTCACCGCGACGTACTTGGACTAGGCATGCCTTTACCGTGTGATGCGTCGTATGCACCACGTGGCTGCTGTTATTTGAATTTATTTGAATCTCTCATGCTTATCTTTCTGGATACAACCTATTTATTTTCCATTCTGTTCTGGCGGTTTTTCGGTCTTGCCAAGACGTTGTCAGCCAGTCAGTTTTGCTTGTTAGAAAAGTAATGAAAGTTGATGAACACCTCTGAAACTCACTCTCCTATTCGGCCTCACTTCCAGGGTCCATAACCTATCGATAAGAGTGACATTCATGATAAGGACACAGCGCTCAATTGCCTCAATCTTCTCTGCACATAACCTTCGACTCAGCAAAATGTTTAGAGTATGCATTAGAGTGTGTGATTTAAAATTGTTAAAATATAGAAAAATCTTTGTCTAATAATTGCTTTTTGGTTATTATCTTTCCTTGTTTATAATAATGATATGACAATGTCCTTCTGCAGAAGAAATATGGGTGTCGTTGCCAGAAGCCATTGCCGAAATAGCTGAAGGACTTTCCGGGTTCAGGATTGTCTTTTCTCAGTTCAATGATGCCTCCAGGACACTTGAAACGGTGCAAACGTTCCACCTTCCATCAGCTGCAGCATTTCCTCACAACATCACTGTCCACTCCGCTTTGCCTCACTGGTTTGTGACCATAAGAGTGGATGTGCGCGATGCATCCGACTTCTGGAGAACGGTTTCATTGGACAAGAGAGAGCATTACATCCCGGGTGAGTGCTGGAGTGGGTCGTCATGGTTTCAATTGTTGTTGGGTCCAGTTCGATTTACACTGTCCGACTTGGGGAGCACCTGAAAACTGTAGGCGTGCTTATAGTACTAGTAACACTGCCTGGTCTTGATTCAGGCCCTCTTCAGACTAGATACAAAACAGCCTATAAGTCACATTTACATAGAAGTTTCCAAGACAACTACAAGAATCTGGCGGGAAGCCTAAAAAGCTGCCCAATCCTTTCGGGCTGTTGGGAACCCTTGTACAAGGCAACTTTCCTGCATTTATCGTACTTTCACAAGGCAGTCGTAAAAATGTGCAAACTTTGTACGACTGCCGGCTGCTTTCGTACAGCCCAGGCCCCTTGCGCAATTGTGTAGGGTCAAAGGTTGCCTGTATGTTGCATGTATAATGTGTAGTCTGAATGCAGGCGTGGAAAATGTTGCCTTTTAGGTTTTATGTAATTTTGTACTGGATGTTCTATGTACGTAGTCTGTAGAGGGCCTAAGAGTCACGCCCGCTGCACCCACTATTTCAAAGCACACCCTTGTTTTTTACCCTTTCCTTCAAAGCCAAAGTAGGCAGTGGAACCTCTTTGCAAGCCATCAATATTCAACTCACAACGTTGACACACCATTCAAATGGCGGTGCCCTGTTCCTCTATAGCCAAGCGAATTTTAGACCTAGCGAGGCCTTTTAAAATGCTTGCAGATGCCGGCATGAATGTACCACCAGTAACATCCCCGGGAGAGCAATTTCTTCCTGACATAAAATGAAGTGTACTTGGTATATTTGTACCTGTATGTGTGTTTGGCATGTGTGTGCGTATGCGCCGTGTGTGCATGTATGTGTGTTTGGCATGTGTGTGCGTATGCGCCGTGTGTGCATGTATGTCTGAAGTGGCAAGTCACATGTAGAAGATGCATGGTGCTGGCTGCACAGAGCAGCTCTTTTCTCCTGACTTGTATTGTGATGCTATCCATTGTGTTTCTTCTCTCACTTCCCTGCTCTCCCTGTCCTTGACAGCGGATGTCTTTAAGCCAACCTTCCCGGTGTGGCCGAATGGCGTGCAGTCAATAGTCGCAGTCAACACCACGTTCAACAGCACTCAGTTCAACATCTCCCTTCCCAGTGCCCAGCCAGCAGACATCGCTCAATACTCAAACCTATCCATCGAGGGCAGGATTGAAGGCAGTGGTGATGTGTATGAGGTATATCAAGTCCTGCAAACAAATTCGTCCAACCGGCCGTCATTTGTTGTTCTTGATCGTCTGTTCACGCGTAATTCCTATGAAATACGCATACGTGGCTGCAGCGCAAACAGCACATATACCGGCTACAGTGAGCCCCTGGTGGTCACCTTTCCGCTAAGTACGTTTGTAGCTGGATAGAAGTATACTTTTTTTCCTTTGCTGTGCTTCTGTGAGTCTTCGCTGCCATAACATACTCATATCAATATTCATCCGGCAGCTTGCAATGGAAGCATGAAATTTGCTGAGTTTACCCAGGTAGGAGGGAAGGAGGGGGAGGGAGGGAGGAAGGGTGGGAGGTAGGGAGAGAGGGAGGGAGGGTGAGAGAGAGAGAGAGAGAGAGAGAGAGAGAGGGGGGGGGGGAAGGGGGAGGGAAAGGGGAGGGAGAGGGAGAGGAAGGGAGGAAGAAACAGGAAGAGAGGGGGAGAGTTACAGGGAGGGATTGCGAGAGACAGGCAGAGTGATAGAGAAGGCGTAGTTATTAGAGGGTTTTACAATTTGTGCACAACGGGCAGCCAGAATGCATTGGATACATCAGATTATCCAGTTTGGGGATCAGACTCGGAATGCCGTTATGAGCCATCCACTTTTTGCATGTGGAGCGTTCGTTTTATTGCTTGCTACGCCACTCTATTCTTACAATACTTAGTCGTTGACAGTGTACCAAGTCCAGCTTGAAGGGAAAGTACAGCCTAAAATCCTAATCATTACAACTGGCCATCTTCTGCATGCCGCGTCAAATGGTGTTAGTCTGAGGAAGCTGCAGAGTTCTGTTCATGTGATACTGGTATTGCCAGTTTATTTTGCATGTGATTGTCAGTTTATTTTGCGTGCCCTCACCGAGATGGGAGTAGTGTGCCCCGCTGGATAGGAAGTTATACTCAAATTTCACTGGAAGCTGTTATGTTCGGTAGACAAGAGACAAGTAGTTTATTAGTTATAATACACCAAGTAGAAAAATTGAGAAAATTCAATCTGTAAACGGCAGGGAAGACTCTCAAAGAGATGCGTGCGTGCCTACACAGTAGAGCTAAAGGTGTACGACATTACGACATAACATAACAGGAGCGTCGTTTTGGATTCGCCGGGTGTAAGCGGCCGTCGTGAGTTCCCTCGAGAAGGGACACAATAATAATTTATAGGGGTCAAACGGGTGTACCGGGCACCCGGGTACCCGCCCGTTAAAAAAGGTGATCCTATCGTATTCCAAGACTCAAAAATTTAAATAGGAGTGCGGATACTCTTTTCCTTTTTCCTGTGCATTCCCGCTTTCGACTTTATCAGGCAGGAGCAGGCTGAAAGACAGACTTGACAGTTGTTCTCTCCACTCTAGTACAAGTAAAAATCCTCGTACTGGAGGTTTTTGATTGTGATGTGAGAAAATGCAAGACTTGAAACTCGTTCGAGGTGGCAGCTGAGTACTAGTAACTAGAACGTTACGATGGTTCTCCGACATCGAACCTGCCACAGTACTTGATGAACTAGTGTCACCAGGCTGAGTGACCAGTCGGAGTGTCACACACGGTGATGTCCGTAGGTGGTAGCTACATGTATGATACTAGTTTGTTCCTTCAATCGACGAGCTGAAAAGTAGTTCGAAATATTGCATACAAGATTACGGATTTGTGAAGATTCATTTCACGAGTTCAACAAGCTAGCACTAGCAGCTAGCTGGCCAGCAGCGCATCAGCTGTGTCAGGCACCCCAGCTAGCTATGGGTGCGAACATCTTCTGAATGCAACGCCTTGCATGGCTTGAATCACATCGATCTGCAGTTGATTTGCGTACATGTATCAAAATACATGTAGCTTGTAGGACCATCTACATGTACGATTGTAAGTTACTGCCTGTGAAGTTATGTACATGGGCAAATGCACGGATGACATTCATTTGGAACCTTCATTGCCATAATAATATTATGATACACGAATCAATTGCGAATCATAATGTATCAAAATACAACCTGAGAATATACCAATTTAAATCATGATTTATGTGAGAAATGCACAAAAAAATAATATGGCTGCTAAAGGGTACCCGTTAACCCGCCCGTTAAGAAAATTACCCGTTCGTTAGTTAAAGGTTCACCCGTTTGACCCCTAATAATTTACTTTTTTGCTTTGTAACCTGCGTCTTACAGAAGTGTGGACTTTAAAATATGACACTTTCAGATCATGCAGTCCTCTGAGGGGGGGGGGGGGGGGATGAGGGCAATGGTATTGATCCGAGGAGACTACATATTATTCAGTTGGTACGCCGAATCAAACGTGGACTCTAGCTATTACTTATGTGCACCCACCGAAGACTTTAGTAAAAGGCTGATTTTTTGCTTCTGTGCTCTGTGCATCCATCTCTGTCACTTAGTCACATTTAAGGTGCTTTTGAAACAAGCCGATCCGGTTGCTGCTTTGTATGTGGTGGAAATCCACAAGCGGGATCTGAACAGTTCGAACTTCACTGTAGCCCAGAAACCAGGCGGCTACCAGGAGAGCGACTTCCCTGTCTTTGTACCCACCTCCTACCGCAGTGGACAGTTCTGGGTGCACGTGTATCGTTTTGGACTGGCTGGGTTCAGGAATACAATCAGCTTGGTTCACACTCTCTTTTCCGAGCCAAGTAAGTCTTTACCCTGCTGAGATATCTTAGTTCTTGAGCATACCTCTCCCCCCCCCCCCCTTAACACACACACACATACTTTTCTTTCTTTTATTTTCTTCTTCCACTGGCATAACTGACTACTAGCATGTGGCCCCACGGGGGACAGACCAGGAGGCATGTTGACCACATCGCGGGACAGACCAGGAGGCATGTTGACCACATCACGGGGCAGACCAGGAGGCATGTTGACCACATCGCGGGACAGACCAGGAGGCATGTTGACCACATCACGGGGCAGACCAGGAGGCATGTTGACCACATCGCGGGACAGACCAGGAGGCATGTTCACCACATCACGGGGCAGACCAGGAGGCATGTTGACCACATCCGGCAAGATTATGCGTAGATGTACATGCTGCTTGATACGTGCACTTCGGTGTTAAAGGGTTCTACTGACATATCGGCTACCACAATTCCGGCACTCAAATCGGTAAACCGAATGACTGACGAGATGGGATGGACTTCGCCACCAATCCCAGATCCCACAACTGCACATGCAGCACCCATTCAAAACGGCAGACGGTCCAGGCATGGACCAGCACCTATAACAACTCTATCTGACCTTTATCAACACGCAATACTTCCCTTGCAACATTGCCCTCTGCCACTACTGCCCCTCTACTGAGAGATATTCTCAGCCTATCACCTATTGCACCACTAAAACCGAATAGGTTTGGGCATTTGTCTTCTCCCCTAGGCCCTGGCCCCCGCCACACAGTAACACAAACTCTTTAATGTGTGTCTCCATTCTTATATTAACAACAAACGACGAGGGCACAGGAGGAGAAAGGAAACGCAATACTAAAACAAAAGGACGAAGGGAGAAGAAACGAAGAAATGACAAAGAACAAGCAGTAATAAAGGGGAGACAAATCGTGCCGACCATCAGGGACCAACACATACAGAACACATGACCAAGACCAAGACAACCAGACCACGGACGAATCACGCATGACGCTCACTCCCAGACCAAACTAGCACTGCGCATGTACAGCATTCACTTGACAGTCACTCTCACACAGACGGAAGCAGATCCTCACACTCTGACGATGCGTACTCTTACATGCACTACATACCATAAACGTCACACATCACACCATACTCACACGTACACTTAGACCATATATGACATCAGACACTGGACTCTGCGAGACAAGGACCAAATACAACAACGTCCGTAAATAATAGTCGAACGGAATTTCGCAACACTACCACCAACTCTCTATTAATTATACTACCTACCACAACCCCCAAGCTTTATCCACTGACGATATTGTTTAGGAAATGCGTGTTCCTCCCGATGTACTGGCTTGCACTTTTCCAGCCAACCTGAATTGCCTCTTGAGTGACTAATTACTGCCATCCAGAGTACACGCGAAGTCCACCAAACCTTCCAGTTGGCAAACATGCAAGGAATCACCCGGTAACTCCCTGCTCAATGCACAGTGCTCCGGGGAATTCACCCTTCATCCGTTGAGCCTGGGCAAGCTGGGGTAGGCAATAGGGACCTTTCGCATCTGCTGTGAATCGAATGCGAAACAAAAGTTTGATTCAGCTCGTTCTCGTTTCATTGAATACAGGTTCAGGTTTCGCAAGTCGTCATGCAAATGTCCATGGCAACTATGAATATGGCCGGTAGCTTGGCGTACGGGTGTTTACACGCACACGTGCATGGATCATGGAATCAACGGAAAAATGTGTACTTCCTCCGTGAACAAAATCTTCGTGATGGATTTTGATGGATATGAAAATGCTTAGAACAGGTCAAGAACAGTTTGTATTGACTGCAAATCACTGGACGAAGGTAGTTCAGCCTATGCACAGCGTCTTTGCAAGAGAAATTGTTGGCGGAATGAACAGAGAGTTCCGTTTGTGCCGCTTTTCGCTCAACTCATTTTTGACCCTGCGTCGCTGTCGTCATCTGCTGTACGCGAGTCGTCATCTGTCTCGAGTCGTTGTTCAGCTCGTTTCAGCCTTGCCTTGGCTTCTTTGATCACACTCCGCTGAACTTGATGTCGCCGTCGTTCAAGTAAGTTGGCTTTCAAGCTGCGTGATCCGCCGCGGTGGCGATTACTCGTTTCCTTGGTTTCATCTCCGCTCCCCAGAACTCCTCAAAACAAGGAGTAAAGGCACAGCCAAACTCACTCCTCGAAATGAGGAGTAAAGGCACAGCCTAACTGATTCCATTTTTCTCTGGTGGAAACTCCTGCCAGCAAGTGCAGTCGACTTTCATTAGCCATGAGACTCGCGTCAGACTGCAGACTTCTGAAAGAATTCATAGTCATCAGCATTCGAATCTGGGCTTTGCGTAGGTTGAACAAGAACTTGGAATCAGAATTGTTTCATTGCGCTGTGTGATCGGAGCAGCTCCTTGTCCACTCGCTCATTGTGTGGACTCGCTGCTCTGTTCCATCGCTCTCTATCACTCTCAAACTCAGTGCTAGAGTAGTAGAGAGGCCACGCAGCGCAATATCCCCTCGGAGAAGTGGTATTTCAGTTTCGCTTGCCATGACTGTCATCACCTATGTTGCCACAGCGCAACCATCGATTCCGCTGGGCTTGTTATGAAAGGTCGCTTTCCTTGCATCATACCTCTTTCATGGCATGCCGGGAAGGCCGAGAAAGTGATCGCGGCTCGTTTCACGGCAGTTTGTGAGCAAACCAGTCCCTCAAAAATCCATCACGAAGTTTTTGTTAACGGAGGAAGTACCTGGCGAAACATGTGTACCTGGCAAAAAAATGTGTACCTGGTGGATTCGGAGCGCGCCACGAATGAAGAAGCTTCCATTGGTGAAAACGAGCGGTCCGCAGGGACTCTGACGAATCCCCGAACCCAGGTGACGAATCAGCATTCGTTTCGTATCCGTACGCGTGGTGTGAAAGGTCCCTAATGCCTGAAAAGTACCACTGTTATATTGCTTTCCAGGGCAAAATATCACTTGGGATGTTGTTCAGACCATTGACATGTTTGGAAGAGTATTTTGAAACTCATTATTTAAAACTTTGTTACTTTGCTCCACCCTTCGCCGGAATTTTTCTATTCAGAAAGAAAGCAATGCAAGATTTTCATTTTTTCTGACTGTTTCTGCTGTAGAACCATATCCTGTGCTTCCGTGGACAGACTCAAGCGGGAATCTCTTACCGGTATCTATTGGGGATCGGACGGCGAACATCTCACTACCGAATGTCACTTTGCCAGGGAACGTTCCGATCATGCCGGGCCCAGCTTTACTGATAGCGCGCGACAGATTGACCTTACGCTTCCTGGCTCCACTTGATGTGTTCCAGTATCTCGCCGTGGGTGTCAATTTTGAATTCTCTGTTCAAGTTGGAGACCTAGTATCCCCATGGAGGTGGATTGACCTTCGAACACACCATGGTAAGGGCATCACACAACTGTCAAAGTCATTGGAAAGATATGTGTGTGCACACAGGCACTGGCCCGGCCAGCTAGACTGACAGGCTGGGTGGCGGGCAGAAAGGCATAACAAAACAGGCGCGCGCACACATACGCGTATTTGGACGGTGGGCATGTCTACTCTATAGCGGAAGATGATTTTGTTCCAGGATTTAATAAAAAAAACTTTACAAGTGTGTCGACTCTGATGATGGGCCATGGCCGAAAAATTGGTGAACACACTTTCACTTAAATTTATAGAAAAGAAAAAGGACCAAGGAACTACAAGTTAGGCTATAATGTCCACTAACACCAGAATAACATAGTACTGCTCTTCGCATCTTTGAGCCACAACAGTTGTGTGGAATGTTGCTTTGCGTCCTGGAATCGTGGTTTGACCGTATTGTCCAATGGTCTTGCCAGTATCGTCATCGACATGCATGAACATCCGCCAACGTCCTTCACAGCTGAGACTTTCAGCTCGTGCTCGCCTTGGTTGCGCTCACCTTCCCCTCCTTATGCTATCATATTACTTAGAACCTGTCAAGTTGGAAGGCTGTTGGAGTGCGCATCCAAGATGTGCTAGAGCTGTTAGCCAGTTAGTTGTAGAACATCAGAGTACCGTCGGTCAGTGTCGTGCAATGTTATCGCATGAGCTGATTGTTATGTAACTGGTGGTGTTAGTGGACATTGTTGTGCAACGAGTGCCATATAATAATAATAGGCACTTCAGGCGGCTTTTTCAAAACCAGAAATACTCGTATTTCTTTCTTGTATCCGATTCAGATAGGTTTAGGAAGACTCCACAGAAAATTTGAAGCAAAAAGAATAACTTGGCACAGAGATATAGCCATCCAAAGTCGGAGAATTGAATAACGGCAATTTCAGTATTTCGACGGCACCAGGCAGCATATCAGAAATTGGTAGGACTTGCTTCAGTGTCTATAGTGGCAAAATACCAGGCTCGCTGGAAGCAGGTCAAAATAACCAGATGAATGCAGAAACAGCATGGTTTGGAAAAACTTCGCATTTTTCATCCGTCTGGCAGCTCAGACGAAGATATCGGGTGTGGTCACCATGGCAACTCCATAGCAACTCCATCGCAACAGCATGAAAACAGTGCAGAGAAGCCTTTGGAAAAGCATAAGATGAGACTTTGAGGTAAGATAAAGTAACTACAATAATTCAGTGCCAGAACACATTGTTGCTACATGTACAGTACTGAAGTGGTGACGAATACGGAAGAACAATGAGCCGAAGACTGAGCAAACTAGAATTTTACCGCGTATTTGACGGAAAGAAATGACAAACTATTACATGTAGAACATCGTTTGCAAATGTTTGGGACTACTGAAACTTCAGCAACTCCAGCATGAGAGATTTTGTGCATAGAGTGTGTGCTGGATTCTTGGTATAATATCACCGTCAATGCTTTACTTGGTGGCTGGAAGCCACCTGCTGATCAGCTGACGATTTGTTCCAAGCAGGCCGTTTTGATGTCAGCTCTCTTGGTCCAGTCGCCGAAGTATATACTGTCCTACTCGTCGCCTGCAGGAGAGGACGACTGCTCCGATGCGACTCCAATATAATTATAACACCTGGCAATATTTCTTCTTGCGCAGCCATGCGCATGGGCTCCGACGAACAAGGACTACTGCCGGGAGGACGCCTGTCGCGGCTCGCTTTCAATAACACCTCGCATTATTTCTTCTTGCGCAGCAATGCGCAAAGTGTTGGACAAACGAGGACAACTGATTCCGAAAGGAAATACGACGCTGAAGACGATGAGCTAAATGGCAAATGCGTGCAATCAAGTGAAATGCCCAAAAAATCCTTGCCGATTTTACTCGAACTGTACGTGAGTTCAAAAAATTGCCGCATCATGACGTATGTGGGCTCAAACGAAAGCTGAGGGCCTCAGCTACATGCTGCGCCACACGAGAAGGCCCTGCGCAGCTTCCGTGCAGCTAGAGATCGATCTATGCATGCGCCTTTCCGTGGTGCCACGCATGTACGCGATTCAGCGTTAGCACTTTTGACAGGTCGTGTCACGTGACTGAAGTGCCTAGTAATAAAAGGACTTGAGAACTTGGGCAGGCAGGCACTCGGTGTTTCTAGTTGATTTATTTGTGTTTCGATTTATTTGCATTTATTTGGCATGGCTACGCGGACGCTACTAGTCGCGTACCCTTATGCAGATCGGTCTACTTTTTGAGTGCATGTGGTGTCCTTATTTTGATGCATGTAGATTAGTGCAGTACGGTGGCTTTGTTTGCGCTGCTGCGGGTGCGCTGTAGGTGCACTTGTACGTGCACGTTCGGCTGAGGAGAGCGTTTGGGCTTTCGCTTGCGCTGCTTGGTTCTTCGATGTTTTCCTTTTCTGGCTGTTGTTGTTCCTTCCGTGATGAACGGATAGTCTTTCTTTCTCTCTTGTTTCACCTATTATTCATATTTCTTGCAATGTAAAATATCACCCCACTGGTTTGTGTGAGCTTGTAGTCGGTTGGACCACATTTTGGCGATCACGCCAGGATAGACGCTGTGTTGGTCCCGTGGCGCTGACAGAAAATGGCCACGAAGCTCAAGGAGAAAACCAGCGAGGAAAAAGGATGCAAGACAGAGTCCGCGGGGGAACTGCTATTGGAAGAGCGGTTTCTGAGAGTTGGGCAGGCCCTGGGGTATGAAGGGAAACAACTCGCGCAGTACGTGGACAGTAAAGTGGCGGAGACAAACGATCGAGAGGATCGTGCCAGGGAACGGGAGGCGGTGCGCACGCTGCAGGAGCATACGCAGCGGATGGCCGAACTAGAGGCGCAGACCGAGCGCTCTCGACTGGAGGCTGAGCGCGGACCCACGACGAAGAGTGTGAACGCGGAGGAACCGACAACCCCGCCGAGGAACCGGATAAAGTTTCCGAAGTACGAGGAGCGAAAAGCAACGGAGATCAAGGAATACCTAAGTCTTTTCAGGATATTGCTCAGCAAAATCGGTATAGCAGAGACGATTGGCTAATTCACCTGCGTGTAGCGTTCTCTGGGAGCAAGCTGGAAAAGGCGTTCTCGGGATGTGCCTCGTACGACGAAGCGAAAAGGGAAGTGCTGCTGGCGCACGGACTGACCGCGGACAAGGTGTGGCGAGATGCCAAGTCCATTACGCAGCTCGACGAGTCGTTCCATCATTATGTAACAAGAGTAGCAAGGCTGCTCGACTCGTGGATAGAGCTGACGAGCACTGCCAACGCAGAGGCTGAGGACGATGAAGCGCCTGACGTACTTGCAGTATTGGTCAAGCAGCTAGCATTGGATGGATTGCCAGCCGAGATGAAAGCGTTCCTGATTGAACGAAAATGCTTCCACATGGACATGCCCACGTTCCAGGCAACTGGCGTCTCATATCAGGAGGCGCACGGACGGCGGAAGGCAGCTGAGAAACGGCCCGTCGCTCCACCAGTCCAACACAGTGCGCAGTGCCTTGGGGTGTCAGTGGAGCAAGCCAAGAAGGATCTGGCTAAGATGGGAAAAACGTACGATCGCAGAGCATACGTACGCAATGAAAAGCTGTGCTACCTCTGTTTGCGTGGGGGTCACCTGGCAGAGCAGTGCCAGGCCAACACAGGTTGCAGCAAGTGCGATGGCAAGCACCACACGTTGCTGCATGGGAAACCAAAGCCTAAACCCGCCAAGGACCGGGATGAGAGCATCAACACATACAGTTGTACCACATCGGCACCGGTGCATCTCATGACAGCTGTAGCGGAAGTATGCGCCAAGAAGCGGGCACGAGTGAGAGTCTTTCTGGACCCAGGGTCACAGGCCTCATTTATTTCCTCATCGCTAGCGGCAGCCATTTCCCCCAAGTGTGTAGGGACAGACCAGGTCAAGGTAACGGCATTCGGCAATGAGCCTGTGGTCCAGAGAATGGAGCGCCTCGAGGTTGCAGTGACGGGTACCTCGGGTCCTATCAAGGTACACGCCTGGAAAAATGACAACATGAGTATGCGTTTCCCGCCAGTCGCCAAGGCAACGATATGCCAATGGAAAGCGAGCGGCATCAATCTGAGTGACCAACCAGGCGAAGGTACGCCCAACGACGTCCATCTCCTGATTGGTGCAGATCACTGCAACGACATCCTACTGCAAAAACGGGTGGTCAACGGCAACACCGCCTGGGAAACGGAGATCGGCTGGGTACTGTCTGGCCCAACTAAGGACGCCGAACTCGGATGCACGGTGTCAGTTGCCTGCATCGAAGCGAGGGTAGAACGGTTGTGGCAGCTGGAGGAGCCACCAAGCGTAACGAGCCACCAGCCTGAGTTCCCCATAGAGCAAGTGGGGACGCAGTACCAAGTGGGGCTGTTATGGAGGTCTGACCGCCGACCACCTGAAAATTACACCCAAGCTATGGCAGCAGCTACCAAGCTGATGGATCGGCTGAACGTCAAGGGCAAGAGGCAGCAGTATGACAACGTGCTCATGAGAGAGTACAGCGAGCTAGGAGCTATCGAAAGAGAGCCGAACCCCGAACAGCCCGGCTACTACATGCCACATCATGCCATCTTCAGGGAGCACGCCGCTACGACCAAGACAAGGGTAGTCTTCAACGCATCGGCATCGGCAACTGGGAAGTCATCATTGAATGACCTGTTGAACCCAGGACCATCGCTACTACCCGATCTGGTGGGCCTTCTCCTACGGTTTCGTGAGTATCAGTTTGCACTACAAGCGGACATTAGGAAGGCTTTTTCATGATTGGCATTAGAGAAGAGGATAGGCCATATTTGCGCTTTGTGTGGCCCGAGCTGGGCGAAAGCGAAATGTGTGTTTGGCGGCTCACAAAATTGCCATTCGGAGCCAACTGCTCCCCCTTCATTCTGAATGCTGTGTTGTTGCACCATTTAGATAGGCTGCTTGCATGCGCTAATGATGCTGATCGTGCTATGCTTGCGCTGTTACGTGATAGTTTTTATGTTGATGATTCAGTAGTTAGTGTGTCTAGTCCTGCCCAAGCCGACCACTTTCGAGAGTGTAGTGTGGTAGCTCTGCAAGGTGCAGGCATGGATCTGAGAAAGTGGCGTGGCAACAACATCGTCTGTGATCCAGAGTCTGGCGGCAAGGTGCTAGGGGTCGAGTGGGACGTCGACGACGATGTGATCGCGGTAGCAGCAGTAGGTGACACTGACACCAAGGAGTCACCGTGGACCCGGCGGCAACTTCTGCACTGCGTAGCATCTGTATTCGACCCGCTTGGTCTAGCTGCACCTGCGGTACTACCAGGGAAGATCCTGTTGCAAGGGTGCTGGAAACTGGGTGGCACCTGGGATCAGCCGCTTCCGACTGAGATTGCAGCCAAGTGTGCGCAATGGTGGGGAGATGTCTCCAATGTTTCGCTTGTGACGGTGCCACGTTGGATCGGCGGTAAGCCCGACATGCCGGTAACACTACATGTATTTGCTGATGCGTCAGAAAAGGGTTATGGCTGCTGCATTTACATCGTAGTTGACGGTGTAGCATGTCTGCTGTGTGGTAAGAGCAAGGTGGCACCAGTGTCGGCGCCAACATTGGCTCGCCTGGAGCTGGAAGCTGTGTGCCTCGCCTCCAGGTACCTCTCATTCGTGTGTAAGGAGTTGAGAGTGCAAGCAGAGAGGATTTTCGGTTGGACCGATAGCCTCACGACGCTGCAGTGGATTACGAATCCATCCTACCGTTGGAAGACATTCGTGGCTAATCGAGTGGTAGCTGTACAGCAGACTGCGAAGGAGCTAGATGTGAAATGGAGTCACTGTCCGGGAGTTCAAAACCCGGCTGACCTTGCATCACGCGGTTCTCCCGTGGGTAGTCTTGAAAGTAGTGACTGGCTGAAGGGACCAGCCTGGTTGACGAGTCCAGAAGAATGGCCAGACACGCAAGCCAACACCGACACGAGTGAATCGGTCACGGAAATGCGAGTTGGAGTCGTGGCAGCGGAGCCACAGAACCCCTGGTGGGAGCGTTTGTCAAGGTGGACCCGGGTAACCGGAGTTGTTGTTCGCATGTTGCAATGGCGATATCCAACTAAGACGCGGGCGGAGATCCTGCCCATTGCTGAGGCCAGATTGTACCGACTGATCCAGCAGGAACTGTTCGGACCGGAGTTGGCTGCACTGCAGAATGACGAGCCGCTCAGCTCAAGTTCTAAGATCGTTAAGTTCGGCCCGTATGTGGATGACAGTGGGGTCCTGAGAGCTGAAGGAAGATTGAGTGAGAGTGAGCTGCCGTACAGCGCTAAGCATCCGGTATTGCTCGGCAAGCACTACTTGACATCGTTGATTCTGGAGCGGGCCCATGCGAAGCAAATGCATGGAGGCGTAGAGACGGTCCTGGCATCACTACGTCAGGAGGTGTTAGTGATTGGTGTTCGGCGCGCCTTACGCGGCATTGGATCTCGGTGCGGAGTCTGCAAGCGTTACAAGGCGGCCGCTGCTACCCAAGTTACACCACCACTGCCGGCGGACCGTGTGAGTCATGTCAAGCCATTCGGACTGACAGGCATTGATTATGCGGGCCCATTGATGGTTCGTAAGGGTGACCGAGTGGAGAAAACATGGATTGCTCTATTCGTTTGCGGAACAACGCGGGCAGTTCATCTAAAGACAGTCGACAGTCTGTCCACGGAGTCATTTCTGCTGGCGTATCGGCGGTTCGTAGCACGCCGGGGTATACCCATCCGTATCCGTTCGGATAATGCCACTACCTTCAAGTCGGCATCGGAGAAGATCAATGTTGTATGGTTGTTCAATCCTCCAGCGGCTCCATGGCATGGTGGATTCTTCGAGCGTCTGGTTGGAGCTGTGAAGGCACCATTACGCAAGGTGTTGGGCAAGGCGATGCTTGGTCCGCGTGAATTGGATACTGTATTGGCTGAAGTGGAAGCAGTGGTGAACAGCCGTCCGCTCACCCATGTGGCAGACACGGATGATGACTTACCCCTGACGCCAGCAATGATGATCAATGGTGTTTGGCAGGCAGACGAGATCAGTGCCGAACAAGCAGCAGGGCTGACGGCAGAGCAGCTCAACGCAAGACAACGGTATGTTGCTACAGTTGGCGAACACCTGAAGAAGCGATGGCAGAGGGAGTACCTGACCAGCTTGATTGCGTATCATCAGTCTAAGTCATCCTCAGTCAAAGCAGGGGAAGTTGTCCTGCTGGTGGATGAATCACGAAAGCGTCAGTTCTGGCGTTTGGCTCGGGTTACTGAGGTGTACCCTGGGAAAGACGGCGTTGTGCGTGTGGTGCGAGTCAAGGTTGGGCAAACGTCTTTGCTCCGCCCAGTACAGCGTTTAGTGCCACTAGAAGTATCTCCGACGGCAGGAGAAGTGGCCAGTAGTGACGATGAGACTAGCACCGATGAAGCAGTGGAGATTCCACCGCCAACGTCACCCCCTCAACCAGATCCACAACCTGTTGCAGCCGACAATGAAGTGTGTTGTGTATCCACGTACACCCTACATGCAGTCTCACACGCAGCTCACCAGAGTCAACCAGCCGGCATGGATACATGTAGAGTAAGACCATGATTCAGAGCATGCGCAATGAGTATATACAAATGCATACAGAGTACATAATATATTACATCAGAGTGCATATATAACAATATCCCCCTCGCAAAAAGAGGTAACACCGGAAACAAAACATTTTCATGACAAGGAACAATAGCATAGAACAGACAATGTAATAATGTACCATCGTCTGACGTGCCAATTATCAAAGTTCAATGTTCTATGTGTGGTATGTACTATACAGAGCATTATACTGATATATACAAATGCAACAAGAGAACCACGTACATGCATTCACGATCATCTCAATCAATCCATGCAAATAATATAATAATTACATATCCTACATGTATAAAATGTCTCATCCGTTATACCGAGCTGGTCTTACGACTGACCGACCAGATCGAGTCACCTGCCGGTCAACAGGTACAGCATCAGCTGGGGCTGTAGAAGCTAACGACTGTTGACCCTGCTCATCCTGCGACTGTTGCATGGGCTGCTCTTTCTGCTGTGAAGTCGTCGGCTGTTGAGCCTTCTGAGGCGGCAACTGCTGTGGCACCTGCTGCTGCTGCGGCTGAGGCTGTTGCTGTTGTGGTGACAGTTGTTGTTGCTGCTGCTGCTGCGGCTGGAGTTGTTGCTGCTGCGGCTGGAGTTGTTGCTGCTGTGGTGCAGAACGTGTCTGTTCTGCTAACTGAGAAAGTGGTATTGAACGTGGCCGGAGTTGGTTACGGTGTCGTTTCCAGACCACATCATTTACCTGGACAGAGTAATTCATAGCACTGCAGATAGAGAGAACAACACCAGGGACCCAGGTTGTACCATGGTTTTGAAAACGTAACGCAAACACAGCATCACCCGGTTTGTATTCTGGTAGCAAATGCTGGTTTTGATTGAAAGATTGTGCCTCCGCATTCCGTGTTGTTTTCAAAGCATCATAACGTAGTCGTGGTTGGCGATTAAATAGCATTTCTGCCGGTGATTTACCATTCGCCGTAGGAGTTGACCGAAATGTCATTAGAAATCGTTGTAGTCGTGTATCTAGGTCGTCACCTTCTGTTCCCATTGCTTTCATTTTAGCTTTAAAATGACCGACATATCGTGTGGTGCGAGTCAAGGTTGGGCAAACGTCTTTGCTCCGCCCAGTACAGCGTTTAGTGCCACTAGAAGTATCTCCGACGGCAGGAGAAGTGGCCAGTAGTGACGATGAGACTAGCACCGATGAAGCAGTGGAGATTCCACCGCCAACGTCACCCCCTCAACCAGATCCACAACCTGTTGCAGCCGACAATGAAGTGTGTTGTGTATCCACGTACACCCTACATGCAGTCTCACACGCAGCTCACCAGAGTCAACCAGCCGGCATGGATACATGTAGAGTAAGACCATGATTCAGAGCATGCGCAATGAGTATATACAAATGCATACAGAGTACATAATATATTACATCAGAGTGCATATATAACAATATCCCCCTCGCAAAAAGAGGTAACACCGGAAACAAAACATTTTCATGACAAGGAACAATAGCATAGAACAGACAATGTAATAATGTACCATCGTCTGACGTGCCAATTATCAAAGTTCAATGTTCTATGTGTGGTATGTACTATACAGAGCATTATACTGATATATACAAATGCAACAAGAGAACCACGTACATGCATTCACGATCATCTCAATCAATCCATGCAAATAATATAATAATTACATATCCTACATGTATAAAATGTCTCATCCGTTATACCGAGCTGGTCTTACGACTGACCGACCAGATCGAGTCACCTGCCGGTCAACAGGTACAGCATCAGCTGGGGCTGTAGAAGCTAACGACTGTTGACCCTGCTCATCCTGCGACTGTTGCATGGGCTGCTCTTTCTGCTGTGAAGTCGTCGGCTGTTGAGCCTTCTGAGGCGGCAACTGCTGTGGCACCTGCTGCTGCTGCGGCTGAGGCTGTTGCTGTTGTGGTGACAGTTGTTGTTGCTGCTGCTGCTGCGGCTGGAGTTGTTGCTGCTGCGGCTGGAGTTGTTGCTGCTGTGGTGCAGAACGTGTCTGTTCTGCTAACTGAGAAAGTGGTATTGAACGTGGCCGGAGTTGGTTACGGTGTCGTTTCCAGACCACATCATTTACCTGGACAGAGTAATTCATAGCACTGCAGATAGAGAGAACAACACCAGGGACCCAGGTTGTACCATGGTTTTGAAAACGTAACGCAAACACAGCATCACCCGGTTTGTATTCTGGTAGCAAATGCTGGTTTTGATTGAAAGATTGTGCCTCCGCATTCCGTGTTGTTTTCAAAGCATCATAACGTAGTCGTGGTTGGCGATTAAATAGCATTTCTGCCGGTGATTTACCATTCGCCGTAGGAGTTGACCGAAATGTCATTAGAAATCGTTGTAGTCGTGTATCTAGGTCGTCACCTTCTGTTCCCATTGCTTTCATTTTAGCTTTAAAATGACCGACATATCGCTCAGCGAGACCGTTTGTCTCCGGATGGCCTGGAGCTGAACGAGTGTGTGCGATTCCATTTTTCTGGAGAAACGAGGTAAATTCAGCACTAGTGAACTGGGTCCCATTATCACTAACGATGTGAGTGGGTAGACCGAATGTGGCAAACAAACGTCTCAAAGCTTTGATAGTACCCGTTGATGTGGCATGTGTCATCGGGACAATTTCCAGATATTTCGTATACGCATCGACAATCACCAGAAACATTTTGCCCATGAATGGACCCGCAAAGTCTATGTGCAGACGACGCCATGGACCCGACGGCCATGACCAGGTAGCATAGGATTTACTAGGTTTGCGTGCCTGTTCTTGACACGTAGCGCACATTTTGGTGGTATCTTCAATTTCGTCATCCATCTTTGGCCACCAGAAATATCGACGTGCCATACGTTTCATTCGTACAGCGCCTGTGTGTTCCGAGTGCAATTCACTCAAGAGCATCGCGCGCAAAGCCATGGGGATTACCACTCGTTCATTCCAGAGTAATACATCATTTACAATAGATAGTTCCCAGCGCTTTACAAAGTACGGCTGTAACTCCACCTCTTTCACATGCTCTGGCCAACCATTCAAAGTGTAGTGACGAACACGCTCTAGAACTGGATCATCTCCAGTGGCATTCAATACAACTTGAGCATCAATGAGCTCGTCCTCAATGAAAAGTACACGTGTTTCACCTAGTTCCGGGGTAGAAGGATTTCCAGAAATTGGTTTTCTAGACATGAAATCTGCCAGAACATTTGCCTTTCCCGCAATGTGTTGGATGGTGTAGTCATACGCTGAAAGTAATAACTTCCATTTCTTTAATCTGGAAGAAACCAGGAACGGAACACCTTCCTGCATGCCGAACAATTTCACCAGAGGTTTGTGATCAGTTTCAAGGACAAATTTCTTTCCCAGGAGATATTGGCGAAATTTGGTTGCACCAAACACAAGAGCGAGTGACTCCCGTTCAATATTTGAATAGTTTCTCTCCGCTTTATTCAACAGACGAGACGCATACGAAATGGGTTGGTAATCACCATTTTCGTTTTTCTGTAAAAGAACCGCACCAAGACCCGTTCCTGATGCGTCGCATTGCAAGACATGCTCCAGACCCGCCGAATAGTGCGCCAAAACCTCCGTGGAACATAAAGCATTCTTTATCGTAAGGAACGCTGTCTGTTCAGAATCTGACCATCTCCAAACAGTATCTTTCTTTAGCAGAGCGTAAAGTGGCGCCATAATCCGAGCAAAATTGGGTATGAATTTGCGAACATAATTCGCAGACCCAATAAACGATTGAAGCTCACTAACGGACGTAGGAGCATTGGCATTAACCATAGCATCGATTCTTCCTGGCGAAGGCGCCATACCACTCGCACTCAAAGTATGACCAAGGTACGAGACTTGCGGTAGCATGAACTCGGTTTTCGTGGCTTTCAAACGCATTCCCGCATCTTGTAGCCGCTGCAAAACCATTTCCAGATTTCTTTTGTGCTCTGCATCATTTCGACCTGTGACTAGAATATCATCTACATACACAATGCAGCCATCGATACCCGCCAGGAGAGTCTCCATAGTACGCTGAAATATGGAGACTGCTGAATGAATGCCAAACGGTAGACGTACATATTCAAACAGACCACGGTGGGTATTGATTGTAGTATACCCCCTCGACTTAGGATCAAGCTCTAGCTGGTGGTACGCCTGAGATAAATCAAGCTTCGTAAACTTCTGCCCACCATTCAACTTGGCACGAATTTCGTCTATGGTAGGTAACGGATATTTTTCTAAATCCGAATTAGCATTGATGGTGCGCGAGTAATCAGCACAGATACGTACATTTCCGTCTGGTTTTTGAACCGGAACCGTAGGTGAAGCCCATTTCGAAAATTCAACTTTGCGTATTACACCTTCCTCCTCCAGTTTAGAGAGGCCTTGCTCGTATTTCTCCCGGATTGCAAATGGTACTGAACGAGCCTTCATGTACACAGGTTTTGAATCATTTACACGCAAAGTGACCTGAGTTGAATTTAATTTGCCGACAGTTGACGTGTCAAACAAACTCTCAAATTTCTGAAGCATTTCCTCCTGCAGCTTTGCGCGTATAAGAGCATTATCAATTTCAGACTTCACCGAGAATATTTCCCTCCATTCTAGTTTGAAAAGTGAGAGAAGATCTCTGCCCAACAGAGATGGACCATTTGTATCGACAATGCGCAAGAGAACAGTGTGCTTTTGCCCATTTATTGACACTGGAAATTTCCCTTCGCCTAAACAGGGGATGATGGAACCGGAAAACCCAATGAGCTGGACTGATTGAGTTACAAGAGACGACACTGGTGCACCCAATTTCTCGTAATCAGATTTGGTGATGATGGATACAGCACTACCTGTATCGATTTCCATGCAAATTGGTGAACAAACATCATTGATTTCCGCCATTACAGTATACGGAGGGTGTTTTCCACTACCCGATCGAATCTTGTAGATAGGCATATCATCAACATCACAATCAGAAACGATCTCACCTCGATCATCAGGTTCGTCATCCACGTGGTGAATTTCACCTCGTTTCTGCTTGGTGATGCAGGCTCTTTCGAGATGTCCTCGTTTCTTGCAGTATCGACAAGTAGTAGATCGATGAGGACACTTGTCAGCCATATGTAAATCAGATGTACAACGATAACAAACCTTGCCCTTCGTCGACTTTGACCCTTTCTGGTCCTGCGAGTGATTTGGCTTTCTAGATGCACTTGCGGACTTGGATTTACTGGTAGTGGTAGCTCTCATCTTGTTGACTGACTCGGACGGCGTAGATGTTGATCTAGTACTAGTAGTAGTACCTGGAGTAAGCTGCTCAGCAATGATGATGGCGCGCTCCTCCCGTAAAGCGATATCCAGCACATCCTGAAACTTCTTCGTCTTGCTGTCAGGACTAGTCAGAATCGTCCGCTTGATCTCCTGACTGTAGACTCCTGCCATAAATTGATCTTTTAGGGATCTGTCTAAATGCGACCCAAAGTCGCAGGCTACTGCCGCACGTTTCAAACGATTTGCGTAATCTACCAGCTTTTCCGCTGGTCTCTGGTTGCAATCGCGAAATTGAAAAGAAGAAGTCATCGTGGAACGCTCCACTCTGTAATATCCATTCAGTAGGTCACAAATCTGCTCGAAGGTCTTGTCCGATATTGACTCCGGCAGACAGAGGTTCCGCAAAGTGGAGTAGACGTCTTTCGACAGTGAAGAGATTAGATGTGCAATCATCTTCTTACGTACGCGTTCTTTCTCCGATGAGTTTGCACTGGCTGAAACAACACCGATGTCATTTGCGAGAAAATAAAACTCAAGCCGTTCCCGGTACTCCGCAAAGTCCCCGCCAGAAAACTGCTCCAGGGTGGCCTTCCCTGAAGAGGCCATGGTTTACCAAATTCTCGCAAGCACTCAACTAAACAAATTATCTCAAAACAAAATTTTCATCTTCGTCGCCATTTGTTGTGTATCCACGTACACCCTACATGCAGTCTCACACGCAGCTCACCAGAGTCAACCAGCCGGCATGGATACATGTAGAGTAAGACCATGATTCAGAGCATGCGCAATGAGTATATACAAATGCATACAGAGTACATAATATATTACATCAGAGTGCATATATAACAAAGTGCGTACTACCAGAACCGGTCGCCGCGTCCGTGCACCAACCCGGTTAGATTTGTAATCCCCAGGAAGTCCTTTGGTGGGGAGTGATGTTGTGCAACGAGTGCCATATAGTAATAAAAGGACTTGAGAACTTGGGCAGGCAGGCACTCGGTGTTTCTAGTTGATTTATTTGTGTTTCGATTTATTTGCATTTATTTGGCACGGCTACGCGGACGCTACTAGTCGCGTACCCTTATGCAGATCGGTCTACTTTTTGAGTGCATGTGGTGTCCTTATTTTGATGCATGTAGGTTAGTGCAGTACGGTGGCTTTGTTTGCGCTGCTGCGGGTGCGCTGTAGGTGCACTTGTACGTGCACGTTCGGCTGAGGAGAGCGTTTGGGCTTTCGCTTGCGCTGCTTGGTTATTCGATGTTTTTTTCCTTTTCTGGTTGTTGTTGTTCCTTCCGTGATGAACGGATAGTCTTTCTTTCTCTCTTGTTTCACCTATATTCATATTTCTTGCAATGTATAATATCACCCCACTGGTTTGTGTGAGCTTGTAGTCGGTTGGACCACAGACATTATAGCGTAATTTGTACTTCCTTGGTCCTTTTTCTTTTCTATAAATTTATCCTTGGCTCTCCGTCCGAGTCCATACGATCACTTAAAAGTGACGTATGGAGCAGAGAGACCGTGTTTTGAGTGTGTGAGTTGACCCTGAGGTGAAAGAAAACAAATCATCTCGTGATAAAAACTGCAAGAGGCCCACCAATGACGAGGACCATGGCATTTTCCTAAGGATTTTTTTCTTGAGCGTTTACATAGGATTCTCATCAAAAGAGAACTCAGCTAACAAATGAGCTGCTCCTAATAATTATTAGGTCCATATCTCCCGTACATTATTTCCCCGCACATCATTTCCCATGCACCCCGCACACATAGCTTTCTGGCAAGTGACGTTCCATTGGGCCTGGGTAACTACTGTTCACGTGTTCATGATCCGTATTTGCTGTAGCTGCCCAGGCACTATAAGTTATCTAGCTCTACTTTGCTCTCTTTCTTGCTCTCTCTCTCTCTCCCTTTTGCGAATGTGCGCACACGGGTGTGTATGTGTGTGTGTGTTGGTGTGTGTGTGTGTGGGCACGCACGCACGCGTGCATGCGCATGTATGCACGTGGTGGGTGCGCTCTCCATTCCAGTGGCACTCCTACTTTCTGCAAGCGCAATAGATTCAAGGCTGCTTCAAGCCTCGCACACGATAACCCAGATAGTCAGCCAGTATTACCCCGGAAACAGAACTCTTATCAAAGAGATTGAGAGCACAAGCCCAGGCAATGTGACTTTTTACCTGCCACCCCTGACTTTTCAACTGAATCAGCCAGGTTATGGTTACTACCGACTGCAGGTGATTGGGACCAATTATGAGGGATTTCGGCGCACACTCTACTCCAGAGACTACCAACGGTACCGGCAGCGTGAGTTTCAAAGCAGCATTTTTTCTTCTTGTGCATTCTCTGAAAGGTAGAGTTCATGGTAGGTATATCCTAACTTCCCCGAAATTGCATCCAGGAATTAGAAATGGATTCTGTAGCGCAATAGCGTGGAGCAGCTTTTGCGCTTTACATAAAGCGGCTCAAAGATATTTCTGAGGATGGATGTCACTCTCATGGTGGCATGCTTAGCTCGGCACAGCCTGCAAGTTATGATCGTGATCAACTGGTCAAAGCTCAGCTCCCCTAGCTGCCAGCTGTATTTTCACAGTCAGTTGTTGCTGTTTTATGTTGTTGTTGCCGTTGTCGTTGTTGTCGCCATTGTGTGTGTGTGGGGGGGGGGGTGTTTGTTTCTTGGTGTGTGTGTGTGTGTGTGTGTGTGTGTGTGTGTGTGTGCATGTGTGTGTGTGTGTGTGCATGTGTGTGTGTGTGTGTGTGTGTGTGTGTGTGTGTGTGTGTATGTATGGAAACAGGTCCACTTACGGTATACTTTATTTTGTGTGTGTGTGTGTGTGTGT
>NC_088643.1:18816460-18978960 GCF_964019385.1 Sycon ciliatum | reverse complement strand
TCTCTGTCAGCGTCACTACCAGCTGCAGCCCGGCAAAGAGGCCTCAGTGGTTGCACTGTGCTGTGCCACTGCCTTTACATGGGACGTGGGAAGAAATACTGAATTGATAGTTACCGGTAGTACAGCACATGTTTGGCCTTTCCCACTCTGTGGCTAGGTTTTTAATATTAGTGTTGAAACGATCTCACCGGGTGCTCGTTAGCTCGCTCGCCAGAAACTCGGCTCGTTTGTGCGGCCAGCTCGTTTGCACTAACGAACACCGTACTCCGTACACATGGCAATACATGTCGACCGGGGAGTCGAAAAATATTAATGATTCCCTGGTCGATCGAGAGTCCAGTCCCGCGCAAAGTGATAATCACTAGCAATTACGGTGACTGTATGCCTGCACGACACTTGAGTTGTTTCAGTTGTCGTTGCAACTTTGTTGGACTCTACTGATGTCTTGTTCCGCATCTGCTGACCTGTCGCAGGATTTGCTTCGGTCACCTCTCCATTCGAGTGAAAGTTACGCTCAGTCGTTTGGAAGTTTTCTCCCGCGATGCAGCGAAGACCAGGGCTACTTGCAATCTTTGCAAAACGGTCTATTCTTACAAAGGCTACTCAACGACGGCGCTGAAAAGACATCTCGACACCAAACAGCAGTCCGAAGTGAAGCAGCGCAGCAACCCCAAATGCCGGTGGTGATAATTTGAACCAGCTGAAAAAAAATCGAAGTTAGAAAAATAATATATATTCAAAAAATCAGAACAGAACAACAAGGACAATCAAGGCTTGTTTGCTGCGACTTGAAGTTTCATGCTCTCGCAATCATCAGGCAACAAAAAAAAATCATATTTGCCACATCAATGAAACTCGTTAGCTTGCTCGATAGCTTCCTCGTTAGTGGAACTGATCGCTCGTTTGTTATAGATACGCTCGTTTCAACACTATTTAAAATAGCCTAATGATGACTGAAGACCATTATTCATTCCGGCCAAAATTGCATTTATCCCCACTTGAAATCGGACACATTTGCTCTGGGCACTTTAATGTTGCAGTGGGCAATCTTCCACACGTGCCAAGGTTGCATAGATGTACATGTGCATGATTATATTCTACCTAAACGCCAAACGTACATGACTGTATGTATGTATGTATGTATGTATAACTCATAATCACAAGGTGATCGTAGAGGCATTAATCAGCGAGAGAATTGTGAATGATGTCTCTGAATCCAACTCTATCGTGTGCTGCATGAGAGAGAGCATGCAAGGGAAGACCCGTCCAACTTTTAATGTTAGAAATCCATGATGTTGCGGGCCTTCCTCTCGGTCGAGATCCAGGAGTTGATCCTTGCAGGAAGGGCTTGGAGAAAACGTCATGTCTCGTAACATGGCCAAACCACATCAACTTAAATTTCTTGACTTCGTTCGCTAGCCGCATCCTTGCTCCGATGATGACTGTACATGTAGTGAAATCCTTGGGACTCTGTGCAGATTCCCTTTTTGGACAGATGGTGGATTTTTGAACAGGACTCTCCCCCCCCCCCCCCCCCCCACACACACACTCCCTAGTAGTTTTGACTTAATTAGAACCGAAAATTTAGGCTTCAGTGGTTACAACTTTTGCGCGGCTGACAATCCTCTAAATGGACCGTCGGATAACCATGTTTCAATATTCCGCGACTTGAGGGCGGGTCTTCTCCAGGACATGTACAAGAACATGAGCCATCAAATCACACACCCGTTTATGCATGGTGTTTTATACTGCCTGCATCTGGAATGTAGTCCAGATGAAGATGAAGAAAATGGGAGATGACGGACGCAAATGAATCTTTCTCGTCTCGCAAAGTACTAACAGAAGGGAGAGTAGGCTGCATGCTCCACGGGAAACAGTTTTGGTGCCATGACTCTCTCTCTCTCTCTCTCTCTCTCTCTCTCTCTCTCTCTCTCTCTCACTCTCTCTCTCTCTCTCTCTCACTCACACACACACACACACACACACACACACACACACACACACACATACACAATCATGCACACACCATAGCCAGCAAACTCTCTCTCTCTCTCTCTCACACACACACACACACACACACACACACACACACACACATACACAATCATGCACACACCATAGCCAGCAATTGCATGTCATAACGTACCTTGAAAATCAACATAATTATTTTTGCGAATCTACCTGTTTTTCAGCATCACTTTTCGATGATGAGGATGAACTGAATTCGGGCCAACAAAGTCTAGGGGAAGAGAATGATACTATAACAGGTATTTATACTATGATATCTATACTGTACAATATACTCTGTATTCACTATTCTTCATGATTTCCTGCTCCATAGCCAGTTAGTTGTAGAACGTCAGTATTCGGATGGAGAGCCAAGGAAACATTTATAGTAAAGAAAAGGACCAAGAAACTACAAGTTATGCTATAATTTCCACTAACACCACCAGTTACTAAACAATCAGCTCATGCGATAACATTGCACGACACTGACCGATTGTACTGACGTT
Organism: Sycon ciliatum; assembly: GCF_964019385.1. Taxonomy (NCBI): domain Eukaryota; kingdom Metazoa; phylum Porifera; class Calcarea; order Leucosolenida; family Sycettidae; genus Sycon; species Sycon ciliatum. The sequence goes on along the minus strand of NC_088643.1, from coordinate 18,976,447 downwards.
CTACAACTAATTGGCTAACAGCTCTAGTACATCTTGGATGCGCACTCCAACAGCCTTCCAACTTGGAAGGTTCTAAGTAATATGATAACATAAGGAGGGGAAGGTGAGCGCAACCAAGACAAGCACGAGCTGAAAGTCTCAGCTGTGAAGGACGTTGGCGGATGTTCATGCATGTCGATGACGATACTGGCAAGACCATTGGACAATACGGTCAAACCACGATTCTCCCCGAAGAGGGGAGAGCGATTCAAAAGGAAACTTGGAAAGATGCCTCAGTTGGCTATTGAACCGCCCAACGGCAACACCCTCTGAAATTCCCAAACTCTGGGTGGACTTGAAAATGATCCTACTTATATTCCAACTACACCTCAGTAAGTGGGCGAGGACAAGGTGCAGAAAAGGGATTGACAGCATCAGGGTATCCGTCCCGGGATTCAACTGCATTCACCCCTGCCCCCAGTGAAGGGACTTGTTACCAGTGTGGATGGTTATATCAGAGTAGATCTGAGAAAGACTTCACTCAGCACCACTGATTACACAAGAGTTACTCTAGCCAGAAGTTGTCCATCCGTCAGGTATGTATACTTTCAAAGAGAAAGTATATGAACCCTGAAACCAACAAAGGTGGCAGGTACAACATTACACCTTCAAGCAATCGAGCCCGTTGGCAACAAACCAACACTATCTACCCACCAACCGAACTAGCTGGCACACAGAAACCTACACACCTACACACACACACACACACACACACACACACACACACACACACACACACACACACACACACACACACACACACACACACACACACACACAACATAACCAGGTTTCTATAGAGTCAAGAAGGGTAAGCAACAGTGTTGTACCTGCGCCTGCACGTGTTATCTCTTCGTCGTAGCTTCTGCTGTATTTGTGTCTCTGTGTGTACATGTGGCTGCACGTGTTGTCTCTTCGTCGTAGTGCTGTATTTGTGTCTCTGTGCTGCTGACCCGTACATGCTGCTGCGCTGCTTTGTTGCTGACCCGTACATGCTGCTGCGCTGCTTTGTTGTTGACACGTGCACCTTGTTGTGCTGAGTACACCACCTTTTGTGCTGACGAGGGCACCAATTTCTGATATCATGTTTTCCTTTTGCCATGTCAGTCGTCAGTTGTCAGAGTCAGTTGTCCGACGTTCGTCGTCAGTTGTCCGACGGTCGTCGTCAGACATTCGTTGTCAGAGTCAGACGTTCGTTGTCAGTCGTTCGTTGTCAGTCGTTCGTTGTCAGTCGTTCGTTGTCAGTGTTGATTCTTCTTTATGAGTTCCCCAGTCGCCTACTGAAATGAAGTAGAAGAAAAGCTCTCTAACAATTTGTGCTGGCTCTCTGTTGTGTGGCGTGGCGAGGAGCGTAGAGGCAGTTCGTTCACGATTTCAAACCCGTGACGACATTTGGCGCCCAACTAATCGAACCCACGACCCTGAAGCTCGTCGCTCTCCGGCCGGTGTTTTTCGTTTTCCTCTTCGCGTTCTCGCCATGGCTCCGCTTTGCTGCGTCTGTTCAACCCTTTCCTAGATCCTCGGAGCTCCTACTCAGGTGAGCATGCCTTTGTAATTGTCTGCTCTGCGTAATGTGTTGCCGTACCTTGTATTCGATTTCGAATTTTCAAATAATTGTTTTGCGTCGGGTGACTCGGGTCCCGGCAGGAATTCCGTGGAACCTTGTTCTCTTGTGTTCGAATGTGTACTCGTAGTGTAGTCTTGCTGCTCGTTGGAAGTTCACCCCGTTGTGTTAGTTGTGTCGCTCTGACTACCCTGTACTGTACTGTTGTGTATGAAAATTTCAAACTTCTGTTCGTGCGCTACTCGTTCGAATCTGGAACTTGTTTTTGCTTGCTCGTCGTGCATTCAGCATGGGTAGCTTTGATATCGTCTTGTGTTGTGCACTGGTGCTTGTCACGGAGTTGCAGGCGGACTACTCCGATTTTGAGACTATGTTGCGTGATTTGTTTAGATGTCCACCTGAACGTTCTCGAGGTGCTGCCTCGTATGTAGTCGATCCATATTGTTTTGTTTCGTGTTTTACCGTTTTAGTAGTAGTTTCTCCATGTTCTGTGTACATGGTGTAGAGCGTTGTCAGGCTCGGTCATGCACTGTCAACAAAGTAGGAAAGCTGTTGGCTTCCGGTTTGGTGGGAGGTGTGAACTTCATGTAGGATTCTCGTTCTTGATCCAGGTTGAATTTTTTTTGTGAGCGTGTGGTTTTGTAATAATTGTGTTTCGGCATGTGGGTTTCTCTAGTTCGTCTGGGTGGGCGTCTGATCATGGTGAGCCACGGTCTGCTTGGTGGTCTGCAGGAATCCTGCGTTTTTTTGTATCGGTTTGCCTTGCGGGTGTTATGGTTTCCGGGTGTTGCTGGTTGGCCCTTGTGCGTCCCAATCGGTCCCTGACAGTTTCTTTTCTTCAGTTTTTTGGTTTTGCGAGCGGATGTACTATAAGTTCCGTGTTTTTCAGGTTCAATCCCTGTGGGTTTTTTCAGGTTCAATCCCTGTGGTTTTTTCAGGTTCGATCCCTGTGGGTTTTTTCAGGGTAGCGCCCTGTGGGTTTTTTCAGGGTAGCGCCCTGTGGTTTTTCTTCATTATCTTTTTGCGTATTGGTAACCGATTTGTTTGTGTGTCCTCAATGGTGTCCTCACTGATTAATTGCTCCTGTTTCAGTCGACGTGTTCTTCCTGGCTGTTCTTCCCTTCCTTCGTGTGCTTTTCTGATTTTTGGTGATGGCTGAGATGTTTGCGTCAGTCCTTCTCTCTTTCTGTGTGTGTCCTGTGATTCTCGGAGTTTCTGTAGCGCCATCGGTTTTCGGACAGCCGGCCAGTGTGGGTCCTGCTGCCCCAGTCTTCTTCTCGGCCGGTGCGTGCTGTTGGTCTCGCCGCTCCTGGAAGCGTCGCTGGGTCCGTCGGCATAACCTGTTTTCTCATGCATTTGTACTTTTGTTTTGTCATGACTGGTGGATGGGTGGCGTACTAGGTTGGTGCTGTTCTAAGAATAAAAGATCCAAAGGGACAAACACAGGTCGAACAGCTCGCCAGCCGGGGTCCTTTGCAAAATCTGTTGCTTGCAGGTTCCGTTGATTGGTGCACAGTTTTGCGGGGCTCCCGACTGGTGTTTTAACCCTCCTGGCCTACTCGTCATGCGTTCAACAGTTGTGGCCCACCTCTTTTGTGTTTTATTGTCGCCTGTTTATGTTGCTTCATATTTCATTTCCCCTGTCTTTCTGTCTTCTTCTCCGGTCTGTCTTCTTCCGTTTTTTATACACTTCACTTTTGCTTCCATCCACAGGAGTGGATGTTTTTTTTTTTGGTAGGGGATAGTGTTGTACCTGCGCCTGCACGTGTTATCTCTTCGTCGTAGCTGCTGCTGTATTTGTGTCTCTGTGTGTACATGTGGCTGCACGTGTTGTCTCTTCGTCGTAGTGCTGTATTTGTGTCTCTGTGCTGCTGACCCGTACATGCTGCTGCGCTGCTTTGTTGCTGACCCGTACATGCTGCTGCGCTGCTTTGTTGTTGACACGTGCACCTTTTTGTGCTGAGTACACCACCTTTTGTGCTGACGAGGGCACCAATTTCTGATATCATGTTTTCCTTTTGCCATGTCAGTCGTCAGTTGTCAGAGTCAGTTGTCAGACGTTCGTTGTCAGAGTCAGTTGTCCGACGTTCGTCGTCAGTTGTCCGACGGTCGTCGTCAGTCGTCAGACATTCGTTGTCAGAGTCAGACGTTCGTTGTCAGTCGTTCGTTGTCAGTCGTTCGTTGTCAGTGTTGATTCTTCTTTATGAGTTCCCCAGTCGCCTACTGAAATGAAGTAGAAGAAAAGCTCTCTAACAATTTGTGCTGGCTCTCTGTTGTGTGGCGTGGCGAGGAGCGTAGAGGCAGTTCGTTCACGATTTCAAACCCGTGACGACAACAGCATTCGGCCTTGTACGAAATCGGAGAGTGCAGTGTTGGTGTGGTGGTTACATGTTAAATATCCTACCCGATGCTGTAGACAGCAAGCTGTTTCGGCCATATAGGCCTCATCAGTGCAGCTAAGTAAGCCGAGCTACCGGCCATGGTGCAAAGGAGGTACCGCAGACAAATTAAAAATTTAAAAAAATCTATATATTCAGGCTATACGAGTAGTATTGCGAAGAAGGTTGTTTCTTCTTCAGTGCCGAAACACAAATTCTAGAAAATAATTCCCCTGGAACAACTCCTAACTTGAAACACTGGCTACATCCTCTTCCGAATCAAAAGCTCCTGCCAGCGGGGTGCAAAGAAGCTTGCATAGACCCTGGTCCTTCCGGTAGGACCATCATACACAGACATGCTGCACGGCCGCTGTTCTAACATTGACCTAAAACTTGACCCTAAACTGTTGCTAAGGAGCTAATGAAGGAGTCCACAAATTTTAGACGTGATCATACAATGCATATTACGAAATACCATGGCAACAGCCCATGGCAACCATGGAAGTGGACTATGGAAATTTGCACTCCACTGCCGCGGGAAGCTGAGAAAGAGAATAAGTCCTTACCATTGTTGTACATGTGGTCGCGCTTGTAGCTCTGTGTTGTACATGCGGCTGCGCGGGTTGCTCTTTAGAGAGGTTCTGCTACACGGAACTACGTACCAAACTCCGTGTCAACTGCAGTGAAGTTTGACACGGTTTTTTCGTACGTTGCACCGGTTCTGCTGTACGTAGCATGCTCGTAGCATGCACGAACACCCCGCCACATGTACTCTGTACGCTCACTTTTCACACGGAGTCCGGTCCGTGTGAACCGCGCTTCACACGGAAAACGGTATGAAAAAATCCGTATCAAACTAAATCCCGTACCGCGGCGAAGTTTCCATACGTACTTTGGCACGTTATACCGTGTGGCAGAACCTCACTTTTGTCGTACATGTGGCTGCGCTTGTGTCCCTTTGTCGTACATGTGGCTGCGTATGTGTCTCTGTGTCGTACATGCTGCTGACCCGTAGTACACGCCGCTGCGCTGTCTTGGAACGCTTTGTACATGCCGCTGCACCGTCTTCTGTCCCCTCTGTATGCATTATTTCTCATCTCGTCCCTGTAGTATACGCATTTTCTCGTCTTGTCTCTGTTGTATTTGTCTGGTTGCCGTCTTGTGTCCGTCGTATTTCCCCGTCGGTCGTCTTTGTCTCCCGTCCTGTTCAGGCCTTGTTGTACATTGCACAGGCACCTCTTTCGTATCCCGCACCCCACTTTTTCCCCTCTTTTCTCCACGTCCCCATAATATATTCTCTTGTCCGTTTTGTTGGAGCGCAGTTCTCCAGTCGCCTTGTGAAGTCAAGTCTGAGAAAACACACACTCTCTCTCTCTCTCTCAATTTGCACTAGTCTTTTGTTGTGTGGAGTGGCGAGGAGAGCAATAGTAACAGTTCGTCCAATAGAATTGACGACACCATGATCGATGTGCCATGGTCAAAATTCGCTTTGGATATAGTTGCTAGTGCTTCGACCGGAGCATGTGAGGCCATTTTGACAATTGATAAAATTGCACATATGTAATGCACTGGACATAGTCTTGCATTTTGCGCCATCAAGTTACTTTGCATTACAAAGAACTCATCTCAACAATTTTTTCGAGAAAATTCTCAGCCGAAAGCACTTTTGCAGAGCGATTTCTTGGGTCCTACCGGTAGGGACCCGTGGTTCTGGCAGCAGGACATCATGCAAGCCATCATGAACATGAAGAACAAAATAAAATATAACTGAGATACAACATGAAGTGCAACAGTGCAACCACCTGTCCACCCGGCGCTGTACCTTGGTGGGACCGCAGGACTAGCATGCCCGGAACTACCACGCCAGGCTGTGCAGGAATAACGCTTTACCCGCATAAGTATTGACAGTAAACATGTTGCAAGCGCTCTTGTGGAGGTCGAATAGGTGCCATGACATTTGTACGTAACATCCATGTCTACGTTTTGTCTAAGTTCTTACTGAACGGTGTTCGCCGTGTGCGTGCCTGTGTGCGTTTGCGCTGCTTGTTTTGAAATGCCCAGGTAACTTCAGACCCTTGTGGCCGGAACTTGGACAGCCGAACATGACACAGGAAAGCCCCACGGAGAACACGTTGACGGTGCGTCTGCCCGGCAATCAGCTGTATTGGCAACGGAACGGAGCATGCCGTATTGCATTTGGCTCGGCATTTGTTGTCAACTTCACCAGGGTCTCAGGTTCCACAAGTCTTGGCAGCCATTTAGTTCTCATGCCACCAACCAATGCTAGTACGCTTGTGGTGGCAGACTTTCCAACTGGTTTCTGGCGCGCCACTGTATCCATAGAAACCGTGGGGTCATGTCCTCCTCCCATCCTGAGAGTTTCTACTCCCTGGTACTTTCTGGTCCGCACTGATCTTGGTGAGTCGTGAAATTATGACCCGCTGTGTGCAAGCACATGACCCGTACAGGCTGCCAGCATGGACTGGTGTACAGCGTGTGTGTGATTGCATGCAGCGGCGTAAGTCCTCTGCACTGTGTCGGCCTTGTCAATTTAAAAGTTGATAGCACTGTTGACAGGTTGTAAACGCAACAACAGTAACAGCACTCTTATGTGCAAGGTCGGTTTATCTTATCATCACTCTCTGTGACCAGCTGAAACCCGAAAACAATTACTGTACATGTACTGTGTCCTATACCAGTGTATTGCTGTACATGTACTGTGTCCTATATCAGTGTATTGCTGTACATGTACTGTGTCCTATATCAGTGTATTGCTGTACATGTACTGTGTCCTATATCAGTGTATTGCTGTACATGTACTGTGTCCTATACCAGTGTATTGCTGTACATGTACTGTGTCCTATATCAGTGTATTACTGTACATGTACTGTGCCCTACATCAGTGTATTGCTGTACATGTACTGTGTCCTATATCAGTGTATTACTGTACATGTACTGTGTCCTATATCAGTGTATTACTGTACATGTACTGTGTCCTATATCACTGTATTGCTGTACATGTACTGTGTCCTATATCAGTGTATTGCTGTACATGTACTGTGTCCTATATCAGTGCGCGTACCTCTGCCGAGCACATTACCACTGCCGGGAATACCTGGCAGCAACGTGCTGGAAACACACACATCTGTGGATTGGTACAACGCCACAGCAGGCCGCATGCAGCAGCTCTACCATACAACAGCGGTCACCAACGACTCAGTGTTGCTCAGTGTTCCCGACGGGCATGGGTACTTTGCGTCGCGCGTTACGGTGAAGCTCATTGACGGCACGTGGACAATGCGTGGTGTTTATACCAATCTGTTCAAGCCAGGTAAGCTGCACAGCCTGCTACCGTGCACAGCCTGCTACCGTGCACAGCCTCAGGCTACCGTGCACAGCCTCAGGCTACCGTGCACAGCCTCAGGCTACCGTGCACAGACTGCTACCATGCACAGCCTGTTACCGTGCACAGCCTCAGGCTACCGTGCACAGCCTCAGGCTACCGTGCACAGCCTCAGGCTACCGTGCACAGCCTCAGGCTACCGTGCACAGCCTGCTACCGTGCACAGCCTGCTACCGTGCACAGCCTCAGGCTACCGTGCACAGCTTATACAGGTACTGGTACTCTCCTTTGTTCATGTACACAAATCAACCAATTCTCCGCACCCACCCCCACCCTGCACACACACACACACACACACACACACACACACATACACACACACACACACACACACATGAACACACACACACGAACACACACACACACACACACATGCTTTTACACAGACGCACCTGCGCAAGCCTCTGTTGGCAAGCCAGGCTCTCCACCAATCCCGTCGAGTTCTGTTTCTACAGCCCTTGTGCTTTTCCCCTTCTGTGTTTAGAACTGACCCAGAATTTGCCAGACTTTGCTGACTTCACGACCATGCCACCATTCAGGAGCACGCCCATCAGTGCCAACACCTCCAGCGTTGAAATCCTGCTTCCACCTGTCAACAACACTGAGTACACCTCCTATAGTCTGTCAGTGCATGGCTACAATGGTACACGCCTTGCTGCAGTCTCCACGTTTCTCATTCCTATCGCCAATCACTCTCAGTTCAGCATTGGCAACATGACAGATGGCACGTATGAATTGGTTCTGCGGTTCTGCGTTCAACTGGGTGCCAGCCTCGTCAACTGCAGCCATGAGAGTCCGGGATACGTCTTTCGGCTGGAGTCATCTCACATACAGTGTATGTAATGCCAAGCTGGCCAAACACTAGGCTAGCCTAGGTGGTTGCCAAGAGGAGATCACCTTCTACAAACCAATTTCTGGCCGGTGACCATGTTTTGAAATGCGTGTGTGCACATGTGTGTGTGTACGTGTGTGTGTGTGTGTGTGTGTGTGTGTGTGTGTGCGTATGTGCGTGTGTGTGTGTGTACGCACATTTGCATGTAGTCAATACAAGCACTATTGCGTCCTAAATTTTATACTTTAGGTCCATATACTCACTCTTACCCCATCCCCTCATTGCCAATCTCAGAGCCGTACACTCTTGGGATCTTGTGGTCTTGATCAGAGCAAGGGCTAATTGTCCGGTTTCCCGTGTGTGCTTTCAGACACTGCTACACTTGCGTCGACCCGGCCATTGCCTGTCCGCTACGAAGTCATCGTCCTACGTACAAACAGAACCGGTCTCGGGACCGTCCTATTCAAGCAAACAGTGTCCGGTTCCGGTGCGTTCCCGTTCCATGCCATGGTAGACTGTGTTCCCGGCCATTACGTGGTGCAAGTGGACGAGATTGACGAATACGGAGACTACCGAACGCAGACTCTCACCTACTACACAGCTCTTGCTGCGTGTAAGTTTGTCTCTGTCCTTGCCAGCAGCAGCAGCAGCAGCAGCAGCATTCTTTCCACAATGCACGCATGAGAAGTCACTGACTAGAAAAGACCACTACGAAACCTGCATGTACGATGTATATTGTGATGTAGATCATGTGATGTAGATCATGTGATGTAGATCATGTGATGTAGATCATGTGATGTAGATCATGTGATGTATATTGTGATGTAGATCAGTCTAATAAACTAGTCATGGTCAACTGTTCCCCTTTGCAGGCTGTTGGGAGTAATTGCTGAAGTCATAGCACTGCATACACTACATGCACTACATGTAGTTGCTTTTTCACTCACAAAGCGACTGTTCAGTACATGGGGTAGTGGTCTACCAGAGCAATCACATTCACCACCGTGGTGGTTTTCCAGAAATGAGTAGAAGCAAAAAACCACACTCGCAGCCACATAATAGATAAATAGCCGAAAACATCTAAATCCATCAAAGAACCGCCAGCAAGCGGGAGAAAAGGCCGTGAAATCAAGTGAAACAGCATGGCCAGTGGTGAGCATGGGTGACTGGGCAGCAGGGGAGCGCCTGAAAAACAATGACTCCCTACATTCCTAGCCGCGACCGCTCAACCGGGCTAGAGGAAAAACACGCCTTTCGGCCAAAAAACCTTTCTATTTCATTAATTCCTGCCCCGCTGCCAGTCAGACCCAAGAATAGAGATAGCAAGAAATGGTATGTAATAACCGGTGTATGTCATAATCATAAGCCACACACATAGGCATAGATTGTCAAGAAGAACAGCGGACGACTCCCATGAAACCAGGGTGGGTGGGCGGGCAACTTCAACTATCACGAGGAAAAACAAAGACCACGATGGCAGGTTCAACGGAGTTGCGCAGAACAAGAGCAAATGCACGAAAATATTTGTGAGTGAAAAATACGTTTTTTGCACTCTTTCGCTACGCTCAGCCGTGAAAAAACAAAACATTCCTAGCATACTCTCATCGCATTCTGCACCGAGCACCTACTGAGGTCGAAGGTGTATGTCTGTCTGTCTGTCTGTCTGTCTGCCTGTCTGCCTGTATGTCTGTCTGTCTAACTGTCTGCCTGTCTGTCTGTGTGTATGTCTGTCTGTATGTATGTATGTATGTCTGTATGTCTGTCTGTCTGTCTGTCTGTGTGTTTGCGTGCGTGCATGTTTGTGTATGTATGCATGTGTGCGTACACGTGTGTATGGGGGGCGTGTTTGTGTGTATGTGCACGTGTGTACGTGTCTGTGCGTGCAGCCTGAGTATATTTCGAATCAAGAGTTTACGGGTTCAGTTCCCAACGATTATGATCACACGTGCCCTTCTTCTCTTTCGCAGTCTCCTCCTGATTTCTCTTTCATACTTCTGGGTGGTTACCAACAGCCAGTGTATGCCGGAGTAGGGGTGTGATGTACATCTATGCCGGAAAAAGGAAGAGAATAGCTGCAGGGATGAATTTATCCTGTATCGCATCGCAGTTTGCGATGCAAAATCGATCTACTGCTACTGAAAAGTCGCCGTGACTCGCAGAAAACTGCGATACATACAGACTATCCATGCCTAACTTGTGCTGTCAAGTAACATGCATACTGTGCAGTGTATGTGGTGCAGGCACTCTCGATCTGCATGCACATGTATGATTCAGTCGGTTTTTTTGCAAACGGGCTTTCAGGCATCACTCTCAAGAAGGACAATGTGGTAAACACCCTAACTTCAAAGAAAAATGCTAATCAAAATCAAAGACTGCTACACAATTGTGATTTTGTATAGCAGAAACTGCTATGCAAAAATATGACAATAAATTCATCCCTGAGCTGTCTGGGGAAAACAAACTGGCACAAGAAGTACAATAGCCAATGGAAATTCTGACCAGGCCTTTAGAGCACCATTACCCTTCAAGTTGGTATAATGGTGATACAAGCAGCAGCAAATAGCACATTAGAGCTTGCGGTAATGTCTGTAGCCTAGGAAATGGTTCCTCTAGGAGAAGATACTTGGTATTCGCCATCTCTCCAGAGAAATTTTCAGCAAACTTTACTAAAGCACGACATCATGTTGTTCGTCAATCTCCACCACCCGTCGTCTCACCTGGCTTCAAAAGCCGTTATGAGAGATAACAGTTACATGTCGGAGAATCGCCAGCAAGCTTTACATCTATCTTTAGGAAGTGGAAAGAGCAAACGGCATGGTCCTTGGTTGGGGTAAATGCTAAACGTCTGATGTGTCCCAACCAAGATTTTTCAGCACTTTGTTCGCCACTTTTTAGCTTGTCTGCTGATGTCTCCGCACCCCAGCTTTCTCCTGTCGGTGTCACGTACCAGTACACAGTGGCAAGGACTACTAATAAACAGTTCACGACACTGACAACATTGAACACAGCACTTCTTGCACATCGTGAATACAATAGGACAATTGAAAATGACCAAATTCTGCAGTGATCAACCTTCTCTCTGGCGGAGCTAAGCCGATCGCATGTCATCACTGCGCTGATCGCTATGGCAACGTATATCATACAATTGGCGATTTGGTAAGTTTGGCTTATCGTTGGCAAGCAAGAGATATGCCATTCGAACCGATAAAAAAAACAAGAACTGGGATTGACTGGCCAAAAACCACTTCAACAAAAGCTGTGTGGTGTAGACCAGGCTGAATAGTGGTGCTCATTCTTCAACGATGCAAGCTGCTGAAAGGTGCAATCCCACCACAAGTTGATATGGCTTATGCTGTAGCACTGCTATCATCGCCTCCAGTGAAGGGCATCAAAGATCAAAGGTGGAATGTATATGTTTGTATGTACGAACAAACAAGGCCTGTCTAGGAAGCTCGAGGTAGAGTGCTCAATGTACGAATGTACAGAGAAGTATACACACACTGTCTGATGATCGCTCCGATGCGTGAAGTTTTAAGTCACAGCTAACACAGCCTTTCGCCTCTGTTGTATGTGTGTATGTTTGTATGTACATGTATGTGTGTGTGTGTGTGTGTGTGTGTGTGTGTGTGTGTATGTGTGTGTGTGTGTGTGTGTGTGTGTGTGTGTGTGTGTGTGTGTGTGTGTGTGTGTGTACATGTGTGTTTGTGTATGCGTGCGGGTGCATGCGTATGCACTATGCATACATGGATGTGCTTGTGCATGTGCGTGCCTGTGTGTGTATGTCCTTGTGCATGTGCCCTGGCTGACTGGCTTCCACCTCCCCAGTACTTGATTCTTGGAACGCATTTCCGGGCCTGTCATGGCTGGAGGGCGACAGCATTGCTGCAGACCAGTCCATGACACTCGGCTTGAGCCGTCTGGTCATGCGTCGGCCCAATCTCAGTGTCGCGCAGCTGGATTGGTTTTCAGTCCTACACTTCCGGTACCGACTTGTCAATATGTCTTTCGAACCGCAAGCACAAATCCAAATTAACGCTGCGGTGACTGCAACATCTAGTGTACTAATGGATGGCCAGTATGAACTCCAAGCAAGGGCGATTAGTGGTGTAGGCGGTTTCTTCAACTCAAGCAGCGGCTGGACGCCTCCGATTCGATTTTCGATGCGCTCCACGTACGGTATGTATACGGTTCGTACTGCTGCTGGTGTGTCTCGTTCTGTGCTGTAATCCTGTAACATTGAGTCATTGGTCTCTGCTTATCATGCTCCCATCTGTAGTGTGTAGCACACATACTGATTTCTGTGCCGGTCGGTTTCCACTGCAAAAGAGATGATCAAAGAGATGATCAGTATTCCCGTAGCTATGCAGAAGACGTTACTTCAGTAACGTCTGGCGCTAGCCAGGGTACACACAGTTTTAATTTGGTGTTAGCCCCTGCACCCGTCAACATGCAAGCACCTCCAAGTGCACCCGCACGCCCAGCTTGGGCACTCGTGCACTCATGCAGACAGACATAAGCGCACACATGTGTCATGACCCGAATTCGACTCGTCGTGAAAGCGACCACGCATTGAGATTCAGCAGCCAAAGCTGGGCTCCGAAATATTCTAGAGTTCTGTAAGAACCATGATAAGTCCTGCGAAGGATTTGGCGCTTTCGTTAGTTGAGCAATCATGGCTTACAACTCGTGGCCTAGAGTCGCAAGTAATGTCGTACGTCGGCAACACCTTCAGTACAAGGCGTCAGCATTGTACTCACTACACTGTTGAGCTTGAGGGGACCCTGCTTAGTCCTGCAAGGGAGCTGATACCTTTGTTAGTCAAGCAAGCATGGCACCTCTTCTCGCGTCGTACGATGTAAAGGGTCCTGCAAGTGCTTCACACACTGCGGACTCCGTTATCCCTTTTGGGAGAGGTCAAGGCTTGACCGCGAGGCATTGCGGACTCCGTTATTCCTTTTGGGAGAGGTCACGGCTTGACCGTGAGGCACCCTACGGGGCAATGAGAGGGAAGGGCCTACGGGCAGGAGATGAAGGGTGACCATCAAGGCAGCGTACGAAGGCGGCGTGCTCCGGCTGCAGCAACTCCCGAGTACACGGGCAGCGTACTCCAGGACCCCCGTCGCACGAAGAGCCTCGGAGTCCAATTAGCAATACTTTCATGTAATGTGGGTGAGCGAGCTCCCCGTATTGATTGATCTTTGTACTATATTCTAGTTTGGCTGATTGCACATATTGCACCACTGTTTGTAATATAGAAATAATCCTTACGCATTCTTGCCGCTGTATACTTTTGATCACATAATGTAGCATATATAAGGAGCTGTTTTGCTGGCATTCATCCTCGATTCTCGGGGAGCTCACTACTTTAGTGCTCTCTCGCTTGGCTCCTGCTTTGGGCCTTCGACACTTCACACTTGATCTTTCGATCTAGTACTGCAATGGTTCAAGTAAACACTGTTCAAGTGGAATTAGAAACCTGTCGTTCTGTGTGAGCTAGCAACTTGGATGGCGACTATATTGGTCGTCTACCTGGGTAGCCACTAGACTGATCTAAGCCAAGTCACAAACCCGCCCAAAGCGCGGCCATGACACAAGTTTTGCTAATGGTGTTTGTACTGAGTGCGCAGCTTACTCTATTTATTGCGTTAATTATCATTATTATTGTTTTGAAAGGATTGGGAGAACTACAAATTCAATGGATCAGTTGGGGAAGTGAACTGCCTGAAGAAAGAATAAATCACCAGACACACCAGGACTCGTACCCGGGACCTTGCTTGTCATGCTCACGACACAGTACAGAAAAATGAGAGTCATCATACACACCAAGACAGTCAGGACGAGATAACAAGTGTAGATACACAGCTGACTTCTTACGATCAACACATTCATCCGCCTCATCTCGCTCCTTCCCACCCGACTCCTCCTCGTCCATCTCATCTTCCTCTTCCTCTTTCCGCTCGTCATCCTCACGATCATCATCACTACCATCATCTGCCTCGTCCTCTGTCTCCTCACCAACCGTTTCGTCATCCAATTGCTCTTCCATCCTCTGATCATCTGTCTCATCCTCCGTTTCTGTACAGACCACTTGTTTCCCATTTGCTAGCTGCTCGTCCCGTGAGGGGAGTTGTTCCTCCAGATCCGCTTCACTCACAGACGGTACTCGCAGACGGTCCTCACGCAGAAGAGTGCCAATCTCCTCAGGGAGACGCGCTCTCTGGGCTAGATCAGCAGTAGTAAGATGACGGGAGTGCTGATCGCTCCTTGAGACTCCCAAGATGGAACGGACGCATGAACGATGAAACAGATTCAGGCGATTCATCTGCCGGGCCTTCATGGGCCAAGTCTCTGCTCCATAGAAGAGGGTAGGGAGGACAATGGCCTTGTAGACAAGACGCTTAGACTTAATGGATAGGCCGCTACACTCGAAGATTGGCTTTTGGAGAGCGCCAAAAGCACGAGAGGCCTTGGCAAGGCGGGAGGTGAGCTCCTTGTCCAGAGCACCGCCTGCACTCAGGACACTGCCAAGATAGGTAAAGCTGTTTACAACCTCCACACTTCCTCCATCCTGAAGATCAATGGAAGGTGGCGGGTCAGAGCAGTTCACCGCCATGACCTTGGTCTTCTGGACGCTCACAGTTGGACCCCAACCCGAAGCACAGGACACAAACTCGTTTGTCATCGTCTCCAGGTGGCTCAAAGAGGTGGTGTAGAGAGCCGCATCATCAGCAAACTGGGACTCTGTGACGTCAGTGGAGGCCAGTCGAGACTTGGCGGTCCGATCCCCAACGAGCTTCCTGCCGACACGGTAGCGGACCCGTACACCCGGAACAGAAGACTGGCGATGCCACGAAGAGACCACTGCAGAGAAATACAGATTAAAGAGCGTAGGCGCCAGTGTGCAGCCCTGACGCAAGCCATTCCGGACGTTGATGTTGTCCGTGACGACGTTCGGGAGCCGAACACGCGCCTCCATGCCTTCGTGGAGCGACTGGACAAGGCCAAGCAGCTTCGGAGGAATGCCCAGATTGCGGAGCACAAGCCACAAAGCAGACCACGGAATGGAATCATACAGTAAGATCGGGCGCCGAAGAACACCTCGCCGAAGAACACCCAGGCTGGAAAACCGGCAAAATTTAAGAACAGTCCAGGCTAGAATTATCAGATTTAAGAACACTTTTAAAATTTGGAACATTGTACATGTATGGGAGGTGAGTACATGTCATGTACACGTGTAAACAGTAACTGCTACATGTACAGTCATTCCCATTTACGACACCCACTAGTTTAGAAGTACTAGATTGCACTACATGTACATGACAAACGTCATGACGTCACTCGACTCGCCGCGCGCGTGTGAAAAAGAACGGTCTGGCTAGAATCAAAAATTTAAGAACTTTCCTAGGCTGCGCTCGAGCCCCTGCGTTCTTCGGCGCCCTATCTTACTGTAGGCCTTGCGCAGATCGACGAAAAGCACATATAGCTCAGAATCGTGCTCCACTGCCTTCTCCATCAGTTGTCTTGCGGTGAATACCATGTCACTGCAGCCACGGCCCCTGCGGAATCCGCACTGGGAATCCGGCAGAACATCCTCTGCCACCGCCTGCAGGCGACCCTGAAGAACACGAGCAAAGACCTTGCCGACCACATCCAGGAGGCTGATGCCACGCCAGTTATCGCAGGACCGTAAGTCACCTTTCTTGGGGATAGGGTCGATCTCTGCGTTTCGCCAGTCAGACACGGCAGAACCGCAGGTCCATACCTCATTGATCACATTGTGGACGCGCTCATGCAAGGCCTCGCCACCAGCAAGAATCATTTCCGGGACAATTCCAGACTGTCCACCCGGAGTGCCTGGGTGTAGCTTCCTGATCGCCAATACCACTTCCTCAAAAGAGGGCGGGTCGTCAAGACTTTGCCTGATGTCAAGCACTGGCATGGATTCAATGACTTCCGCATCAAACACACTCTCAACATTAAGGACACGATCAAAGTGGCGATGCCAACAAGCTCCCAAACTCTCTGGACCGTCTGTCAAGTTGCCATTCTCATCCCGAACGCTGGATGTCACCACTGACTGTCGGCCAGTGTGCATTCCCCGCAACTTCTTGATACATTTTCAGCGGACAGAGCCGTACCTCTGGGCGGCCTCAGCTTCATCCGTAATTGCGCTGATCCACGCCTCCTTATCTAACCGAACAGCCTTGCCCACAGCTCGCTGGGCAGATCTCAAGACCTTACGAGACGATGGCGTGCCACAAGAAACATAGTCTGCGTTAGCTTGTCGCTTGACGGCAATGAGCGGCTCCAGGGTGTCCTTACTGGACAAGAACCAGTCCGGCTGAGTCTGTCGCCCATGTCCAAACACGTCACCGGCCACAGTGCCCATGTCGTTCCTCAGCGACTCCCATTGTTCCTCTGCTGTGCCGGCGCCGGGAGCAGCAGTGCAAACAGATTCAATCCTCTGCTGATATTCCACGAGCGTATCACGGTCGCGAAGACGATGCACAGCAAAAGGCCTCCTTGAAGATGCAGAGCGACGCACACGCCAGTCCACGTTCAACTTTGCACGAACCAGGAAATGATCCGTCCAACAACAGGCTCCACGGAGAACGCCAACATCAAAGCAGAGATGGCGCTGATCTGCGCGCGTCATAACAAAGTCGATGGCATGTACTTGAAGGGTAGCAGGATGTGTCCAGGTGCCTCTACGTGACTCTTTCTTCCGGAACCATGTGTTCATAATTGACAGATTATTTGCAGCACAAAACATCAACAAATCCTCACAAGCTCCATTACACGCACCCAAACCAAACTGACCAACAGCAGAGCCCCAAACAATTTCATCGTCTGGCACCCCATCAAAACGGCCAACACCACCTGCAGCCCGCTGCCCAGAACCAACACGTGCATTGAAATCTCCCAACAGCACAAATAAATCACCAGGCGTACGTCAGACACAACTGACTGCAAGTCCGTCATAAACTGATTCTTGACGTTTGGAGGGGCCTTGCTCGTCGGCGCATAAACGTTGATCACCGTCAGGAAATAATCAGAGCGGCGTCTCCTGCCAGCCTGCAGGACCTCATCCCTCTCGCCGATGAGAAAGCGAGCCATGATGGCCCTTGAGCTGATTGTGCTCCACTGCTCACCACCGCGCCGCCACTTCGCCGTGAACTCTGTATATAATTAGATATACTCAAATCTGTGGACAGCAACTGTTTCGCTCTGTTAGAGCTCCTCAGCACAGCTCAGAGGTCCGAAGCGCAGCTCTTCGCAATGAAATACGTTTCCGTGAAGCAAAGCATTTTTATAAAGAGCTGCAGACCCCGCCAAGAGTGCTCGAAATGCTCCAAGAGCAGTGAGCGTTGCACAATATATATAAGTGTGTACTTTGCCATTAGATGAAGTGATACATGCAATTCAAACTGGTGCACATGGTCTAGCGATTGCCTGGCTTGAACTTATCCTTGCTAACGATCGTAATCACGAATGGCATGGCAATTCAGTATCCATTCTTTTCTCAATGTCTTCTTTGCAGGCCAAATCCGTGTTGGACTAAATGGGTCGACATACATCAATGAATTCGTTTACGTGGTGGACATTTTCCGTTACTTTTCCAGTTCGGATGCTTACAGACTCGTTTACTCGAGGTCCAACTTCTCTGCTGGTGATTTTGATGAAATCGTGCTTCTGGCATACAGGAGAGGCTATTTCCTGACTCGAGTTGATGGCATCGATGCGTTTGGCGCACGTCGAACTCTATCCCTCGTCAACTCAATGTACCCAATAGCCGGTGAGCTCTCTTAAAATGATAGCTTGCATAGACCTCGGTCCTACTGGTAGGACCATCGTACACAGACATGCTGCATGTCCTCCGTTATAACATTGACCTAAAACTGTATCCTTAACTGTTGCTAAGGGGCTACTGAAGGAGTCCACAAATTTTAGACTTGATCGTACAATGCATGTTACGAAATTCAATGGCAACACACGGCTGATTCAGACTGCAAAAACCCGTGCACAGCATGTCGGGTTCGAGGCCAAACCAGCAGTCACCGAAGTAGGGGATTTTCCCGTACTCAAGCGTACTCAAGGGCTGAGAATTTTCTCAGGGCCAGGTCTCTACACGCGGCTTCTCGGCCTCACCGAGCAGAGCCCAGGAAAGACAGAAACGCGTTGCTAGGCAACAGCAAAAGCGCTCGGCGAGTATCACGCTACTCATGCAGCGCGCACGTTGGCTTAGGGTATCACGCTACCCTTGCGCTGCGGGGTACCACATTGCCCCTCGCTGGAATCAGACCCGCGCCCCGGATACCTTGCGCTGGCCTCCTGACGGCCAAACTCAACCAACTTGTGTGCTGTGACTGGGGTTGTGCATGTATTAGCAACATAGTGTGGCCCAGGTCGGCAGACTTTCAATTAGCCAAGCGAGCTACTCAGGCCAGGGTGCATAATCACTATTCGCAGCACTTATCGTCCATGCAGCAGTCGGGTTAACAAGCAAGTTGGATTTGACCTGCATTAGAGCATGGTCGTAAATTTATAATGTTGCCTGATGATCATAGTAATAATTATGTGAAACTCAGAGTTTAGACAAAGCTTCCAATCTCTCTTGTGTAAATTTATAATACTCAAATCTGTGGACAGCAACTGTTTCGCTCTGTTAGAGCTCTGTTCTTCCTGCCATTTCTTCCCTGAGTTCTTTTATATGGCGAGGCTATGGGTTGACTGTGATTGGATGGATTAGACCAGGGAGTATTCACCAGTAACTGTTGTCCACTCCCAAATGTGTGGCTGATTTTATCCGCAGGAACTGCCCCGCTACCTGTTGAGTGGTCTTCAGTGGACGCTGCACGAGGAACATCGAGTGCCGACAATGCCAGCACGGTAACGGTGGAGCTGCCCCGAGTACCAGGGTACACGACTGTTGAGCTAGATCACCGGCCGCTGGGTGCGGCAGCCTGGACTACCCACCGGGTTCAGTTAGGTCTCTCGCCGTACTCTCTGCCGGGCACGTTCACTGATGGCTCGTACGAAACACGTGCCCGTGGTGTGGAGAAAGTGGGTTGCTGCGATACCTTCAGTGTCTACTCACCAACCCTTCGCTTCAGACTACGCTCTCAGATCTGTAAGTGGCTACGATTGAACCACGTTGTAGCAGCAGAGTTGATCACTGCGAGCACTTCAATACGTGCGATCCTTTCTTAGACTAGCACTTGTTTCTGTGTTGTCTGCCATTCGTGAATTAACACTCGTGCAGGGATTTACACCACCAATTTTGACTTTGAGTTTGCGCTGCAGTGAAAGTTAGTTGACTCAGTAACAAAATTCCCAAATGTGTTATGGGCTAGCAAACAGAATTCACGCATGCATGACGCTAGCAGTTCAGACATGCTCACAGCGACTGTACAACGTAGTAGCTTTATGACTGCCTGACTCAAATGCCCGAGTCGTGTTCGGACTGGTTTTCTGAATGAAAAGTGCGAATTTTTGCATTCTAGTTCTCGAACCGAAAAGTGTTTGTGAACTCAAATGCGAAATTCGTGATGGTACGATGGTCTGCATATTATCTGTGTGCACTTCGGAGTACTGTAAACTGCCTGATGTTTGCGGCGTATTAAAGTTTACTAATTTTGCGAAAAGAGCATAACACGAATATTAACCATCGTAAAATCAAACTTCAACAGTGGTCGTGTATGTGTGGCCACAGTGCTCCGCGGACATTTGCCACCGTAAACTCGCTGGTTGTGGAAGTTCACCAAAAGTTAGTGCCGTGGATATTGGGCGCTTTACATTTTTTTTGGTTTGGTTTGGTTTTTATTATTTCAGTTTGTTGCCTCAACAGTACAAAGTACAAATATCAAGAGGGACGAACGAAAAGAGAAAATAAAACAGAGCAGAGAGGAAGATGCAACTGAGAGGAAAGAAAAACGGAGAGAAACGGAGAAGGAATGTGGACTGGGCGGATTCATGAACCATTACTAGAGAGAAACGGAGAAGGAATGTGGACTGGGATGATTCATGAACCACTGCTAGAGCAGGGCAATGCATGAACAGAAGGGGCAAGTCCGTCGATATTCATGTAAAAAAAATTCCCAGTAACCAAGATGCGGAGGCAAAATTTGTCTTGCCATTCATGCTATTCATCTGGGATGTTACATCCAATATAAAGGTCAAGGTGTCCCTACGTCCTTTCGGACCACTAGGTACATGTAATTAAATATTACTAGCTGCACTGAGAGACCGCTAGGCACATTGAGAGACCGCTATGTACATTGAGAGACCGCTGTGTACATTGAGAGACCGCTAGGCACATTGAGACCGCTATTTTTTTAATATAAGGCCACACCAAGTTAATTCTATGTTTCGCGTCGGATATTTTCTGGAAAAGGCACGCGGGCGGGCAGAAAAAAACAAAAACAGAAGAAAAAACAAAATCCATTCTATGTGTACTGAGCCATGTTGCACACAGAATACCACTACTAAATTGTCACTTCTATCCAAAACGACAATAAATCGTCACAGGACAGCTGGCAGACTGGGCTGGAGCCATACAGAGATTTCATGGATGGCTCCTCCTGCATTTTGACACGAGTCGAGTGGGATCCCGCTCCATCACAATCGTGGAAAATCTCGAAGTTCTTGACACTTGGAATCTCTGCTCGCTTGGTGAGCAGGCCCTAGGCCTACCGCACGGCTTGGAAAAATAGAAATTTTCATCTCTCGCACCTTCTACGTACCATCGCCTGGAATGCAAGATTATCGAGAAGCTGATAACCTCTGATCTGCCATACTGGCTAGAGAATGTTCGCCAGAACAGCCATCGATTGGCTCGTCTAGGTTCTTTTTTTTCTTGTCAAGGATTCGAAAAGGTACGCGGGCGGGTGACGCGAAACATAGAAACAACTTGGTGTGGCCTAATTTTAATATACAAAAGTCTATGTGCATTGAGAAACCGTTATGTGCCTTGAGAGACCGCTAGCTGCATTCAGAGACCGCTAGCTGCATTCAGAGACCGCTAGCTGCATTCAGAGACCGCTAGCTGCATTCAGAGACCGTTGTGTACATTGAGAGACCGCTGTGTACATTGAGAGACCGCTAGGCACATTGAGAGACCGCTAGGTACATTGAGAGACCGCTAGGTACATTGAGAGACCACTAGGTACATTCCGAGACCGCTAGCTGCATTCAGAGACCGCTGGCTGCATTGAGGGGTGCCAGCTGCTTTGAGAGGCCGCTAGGTACACTGAAAGACAGCTAAACACTTTAAGAGACCACTAGCTACCTAACCGCCCCACCTAACAGGACTGAGCAGACATGTTGTATGCATATTCTGTTTTATTTTATACTTCAGATGAAGTTTTCCATTAGTCATATTGGTATTGTTGCTAACGGCTTTTGTTGACGTCACTTCTGTCATTTCATTGTATCGTATTACTCTTCAGACATCAATCCTGAATGGTATAAGCGAAAGTGGCATCCCCGCCACCTACGCGGACATGCTTTTAATAAAAATAATAAATAATAATAAGAAAGGGTTTGCTCCCCACACCGGAGCTCGCGCTATTCCGCCGACGTTACTTGACACTTGACTGACTCACGACTGCCATCCAGAGCACACGAGAAGTCCATCGAACCTTCGACTCGGCAAACCTGCAAGAAAGCACCACTCCCTGCTCAATACACAGTGTTTCGGGGAATTCACCCCTCATCAGTTGAGCTTGAGTAGGCTGAGGAAGATTGTGCCTGAAGAGCACCACTTTTATAGTGCTCTCCAGGCACAAACATCACCAGGGATACAAACTTACAGAGACGCTCCGTTTCCAGCGCGACAAACACCTCGTGAACACCAGATAGCAGCGTGAGTCAGTGTCGCTCCTGGATGGTGTTTGTCGCGCTGGAAACGGAGCGTCTCTGTAAGTTTGTATCCCTGGTGATGTTTGTGCCTGGAGAGCACTATAAAAGTGGTGCTCTTCAGGCACAATCTTCCTCAGCCTACTCAAGCTCAACTGATGAGGGGTGAATTCCCCGAAACACTGTGTATTGAGCAGGGAGTGGTGCTTTCTTGCAGGTTTGCCGAGTCGAAGGTTCGATGGACTTCTCGTGTGCTCTGGATGGCAGTCGTGAGTCAGTCAAGTGTCAAGTAACGTCGGCGGAATAGCGCGAGCTCCGGTGTGGGGAGCAAACCCTTTCTTACAAATCATCGCCGAAGTCGCAACCACTACTTCGTACTGTTGTGCCCAGTGCGGGCTTGCGACTAGTTGGTTTGGAGGTGACAGCGTTGCGAATGACCGAGGGTCCTCAACGCCTGTCTCACCATCCAGGAGCGACACTGACTCACGCTGCTATCTGGTGTTCACGAGGTGTTTGTCGCGCTGGAAACGGAGCGTCTCTGTAAGTTTGTATCCCTGGTGATGTTTGTGCCTGGAGAGCACTATAAAAGTGGTGCTCTTCAGGCACAATCTTCCTCAGCCTACTCAAGCTCAACTGATGAGGGGTGAATTCCCCGAAACACTGTGTATTGAGCAGGGAGTGGTGCTTTCTTGCAGGTTTGCCGAGTCGAAGGTTCGATGGACTTCTCGTGTGCTCTGGATGGCAGTCGTGAGTCAGTCAAGTGTCAAGTAACGTCGGCGGAATAGCGCGAGCTCCGGTGTGGGGAGCAAACCCTTTCTTACAAATCATCGCCGAAGTCGCAACCACTACTTAATAAATAATAATAATAAGGCCACACTGAAGAAGGTCTGTGGTTCGACTCACCCGACCGACCGACATTTTTCAGCCCGACCGTAACTTTTTTTCGGCGGGCTGTCGTGTGACTGACGTAGATCTACGTGGACTGAACACGTCCACGTACGTCTACGTGCTGTGCAGCGTGCATGCGCGTGAGTCTGCGGACGCAGCTGGCGGCTCCTTTTGGACTTGACTTGTAGTTGTACTGCAGTGCAGTGCAGTGAGTGGTACGACTGCTGCCTTGTGCTGGTACATGTAGTAGAGTCTACTCGATACGACCACCGGCAGACTGGCGAGACTTATTTTGAAGTGACCGTCCGGTTGAGAGTGATTGCCTCGTTCCAGATTAAGGACGGCCTTCTGTTTTGGGATGAAGGACAGACGAGATTGCACTTTCCTCGTGTATTGGGAACGATATTTCACCTGTACCGGTAAGTTGCTGCTCCATGTGTGCAAGCACAGGAAGCGTCGATGGAAAAAGCCCATGTATTCGTGCAAGCCGACACCAAACTAGCAATACATGTACCGGTACATTGTACAATTTGTACTTCGAAGTAGTTCCCGAACTTACTTTCAACTCGCATCGTTCTTCATTTGCTTAATGATGATTTGGACAGTCGGAGTCACCGCTTGAAGTTATTCTCTTCTCGTTCCAGAGCTACACAATGTTTCAAAGTATTAGCCAGTGATCCCTTTATACAACATGTATGGCATAACACTGCGTAATAATGCCGATGTACTGGGTCTAAAGGCAGTACAGTGTATTTACATGTACTAAAAAATATATTTAAAAAAAAAATCCGCCCGCCCGCCCGTAAAAAAAATGTCCATGTTAGTCGAACCACACACCTTCTTTAGTTTGGCCTAATAACAATAATGGCTACATTAAGTTTTGACATAATGAGGGATTAGAGACTGCTAGCTGCACTGAAATACTGCTAGTTGCACTGAGATATCGATAGTTGCAGTGAGTGTTCACATTATTATTCTGTATTCTTCCGATGGCGACTCGCGCCAATAAGAGACCTAATTAGGACGTTGTTTACCTCCTCATCCTCGTCGCCTTTGCTTCCCACAAAAGTCAGGACGTCCCTTTGCCAGATGCATCCCATGGGGTGCAAGCAAACTTTAACAAACACAACCGTCCGAAGTACATGATGCAGACACCATGATGCAACGTCCAGGTGGCACATTAGATATAATGTCACACATTACAACTTCAGTGGATTGCTGAGCCCACACAGTGATTGCTCATGTGTCTTTTGGTGATCGAACACTGTGCATTTGTGTTCTGTTGCATTGCAGCTATGTTTACGATCCCCGCGCCCAACCCGGATCCTGCGGCACTGTCCTACCGTGCACGGATCTATCATTACAAGAGTAACTCAAGTCTATTTGTACCAGTGTTTGAGGCAGGTGGTCTCTCCGAGAGGGACTTTCCCTTTGTGGCTAACGTCAACTTGAGCAGCAGTGCGTTCATCAGGCGTGTGGAGAGCTTTGACGAACGGGGCTTCAGGCGCACCGTGGCCGCCATGGGCTTCTACAAGTACTTGGCAGGTATTGCTTGGCGTTGGTTGGAAAATGTTACTGCAAGTGGTGCGTGGTGTGGTGGTGTGTCTGAGGCTCATGACGGATATGTTGGTCTGAAGTTGGACTGAAGTTGGCTTTGCCATACAGGAGAACGCACAAACAACAATGTTTTTACAGCAAATGTTTCTCTAGTCATGCCATGCGCCTGTCTACGTGTAGTTAGAGCTGCAGGCAGTGGGTGCAGCAATCGATCTTTGAAATAACTAGCATGAAGGAATGTTTGCAAAATCCAAGTTGGACAAATTCATTTCACCCCCCCCCCCCTCTTGTACGAGAGAATGTGCATGTTATAGTTAGGTGGGTTGGCCAGAGGGTTGGGGGGGGGGAGGGAGGGGGTGCATGGGCTAGAGAATCTAGACTAGCACCAACAGCATAATGATCTTACTTCCTTGGTTCAAGTTGCTTTTTATGTCCCATGGCATGTATTCCAACCGTTCTTGTTCTGTACAGGCCATGATTTTATTCATGACTTTGAGGAATCTCAAACCGCTTTGCTGTGTACAGCTAGTTTTCACACATACCCGGTATGCTCCAGGAGAGGGTGGTATGAAGTCAAGTAACTAGTTCACTCATCCACGCTACAACCGGCTATACAATAGTGTCTGAGAAACACAACCAACTTAGAGAGGGTGACTTGCCACTTCAGCGCCACCATTTCAGCGCGATACATTTTAGCGCCAGAACTTCAGCGCATGATTTCACAGCGCCAGCTTCTTCAGTGCCATGACTACTTCGAAGTACTAGTATCAGCGCGGCAAAGTACAGCGCCAGCAACTTGGCGCGAAAACGTAAGGCACGATAATTTACAGCGGGAAGTAGTTCAGCACGATCAAGTACAGCGCGGTACAGTTCAGCGTGATAAAGTACAGCGTGATACAGTACAGCGCAAAGTCAATACTTGTACAGTCATAGTCATAACAGGTGATGTTCACACATACATTGTATAGTAATAAATTGGCGCTGAGAAACATGGCGCTTAGATCTGTCACGCTGAGAAAGGTCGCGCTGACGTATTTGGCACTGAAATATATGGCGCTGATTTATGTGGCGCCGAGATATTCGGCGCGTATCTGCTGGCGCCGAAGTATACAGCGCTGAAGTATGTGGCGTTGTGAAATCCGGCGCTTGGGTTCATGGCACTGAAACGGTCACGCTCACCTGGTTGGCGCTGAACTTGAGGGCACCGAAATGGCGTGGAATCTTAGAGAGGGTGGTAAGAGGGTGGTAAGAGGGTAGTGAGAGGGTGGTAAGAGGGTGGTAAGAGGGTGGTAAGAGGGTGGTAAGAGGGTGGTAAGAGGGTGGTAAGAGGGCAGTGAGAGGGTGGTGAGAGGGTGGTAAGAGGGTGGTAAGAGGGTGGTGAGAGGGTAGTGAGAGGGTGGTAAGAGGGTAGTGAGAAGGTAGTGAGAAGGTGGTAAGAGGGTAGTGAGGAGGTGGTGAGAAGGTAGTGAGAGGGTGGTAAGAGGGTAGTGAGAGGGTGGTAAGAGGGTGGTGAGAGGGTGGTAAGAGGGTGGTAAGCTGTGCTACATTGTCCTAACAAGCATATGTTCTCTGCTGCTGGTGAACGCGGATCCTAACGCGGTGACTTTTACACAGGTTTACCACCAACGATGATAACTTGGTTACAAGAGTCAGTCTTCTACAATGGCAGCTCACCGGAGGACATCATTCAACTCACACCTATCAGACCGGGATGGGAGAACATAACCGTCAAAATGAACGTGCGTCTCACTGTTCACACTCTTTTCTTCCAGTACGGTGTGTGCATTAAGAAAACAAGCGACCCTGCTCCTTGTTCCGAGTATGTGCATATCGTTCCAACGCGCAACGGTACGGCGGACTTTACTCCACGCGTGTCTCTTGAAGGCGGCTATGAGTATGTGCTGCAAGTGATAGCATTACCCAGGTCAATCGTGTCACTGCCGCTCTACTTCCCCGTCCTGGGAAACTGTAAGTGAGGCTGTGTGTGTGTGTGTGTGTGTGTGTGTGTGTGTGTGTATGTGTGTGTGTGTGTGTGTGTGTGTGTGTGTGTGTGTGTATGTGTGTGTGTGTGGGTGTGTGTGTGTGTGTGTGTGCATGTGTAATCCCAGCACAAGTTGCTATGTCTAAGATAGCTGTTCGCTATCATCGCTTCCGCGATGGGCATGTCTGAGGTCTGAGGTGTGTGTGTGTGTGTGTGTGTGTGTGCGTGTGTGCGTGTGTTTGCATGGGAATTTTCACCTCAGGTGGAGTCAAAACTCTGGAAAACTTGATAATTTAAAGATTTCACGATTCTGACCACTTTCTCTGTCACCCAAGTCGTAGGAGTAGGAAGCAAGTTTTTAGCTCCTGCCTTTCCATCTATGGAATAGCCTTTCGGCCACTTTTGTAAGTATAGGTGAACCTGGAACTAGTCCCAGCCCTAATATGGTGGAGAACTCAAATATGGACCTGGCCTTGCTGCTGGATGGGGGGATTCGTGACTTGGCCAAAAAGTCAGGACTTGCAGGTGTGGACTCGTTGGCCCGACCGGACCTTGTACTTCAACTTCGCGCCATGGACATCGGCAAATCAGGTATGCCAGCGCTAGTGAGCTCTATCAGTGCACTGTCCTCGACTATCACTGCATTAACTGTGGAAATGGTCTCCCTCAGGGAGGACAGGGATAGGGAAGTTAGAGAAATGAAAGCAACCATTGATGGCCTCGTGGCGAAGATGATACACCTTGAGGAAGGCGGGAGTCCAAACCTGATTGCACAATCTACAACCCCGAGTACAACGTACAGTAGTGTAGCTAGTTCAGGTAGTACAGGGGCTGGGGTGAGGGAAACCGTCACTCGGACTCGTACTCCCCCCAACGCACACTCTACCACCCGTACCCGCACTTCCCAAACATCGACACATGTACACCAGACCTCATCACGCACTGAAACACCACCGGCTGCACCAACCAGATCAACATTGGCTACAACTAGTACAAGTGAATATACGGGAAGCAGTTCGGATGGCTGGGCCGAAGTTGTACGGCGTCGGGTCACGTCCCGGTACGTGAAGCCTGTGGCCCCAGCTAACCCCAACATCCTTACAGGCGTAGAAAAAGTCGCGAAATCTGTGTTCTACGTGGGCAATGTCCACATGGAGTGTAGCGCTAACGCAATTACTGACTGGTGCAAGGACCGTGAGGTTGAGGTGCTCAATTGCAGTATTAGCGAATCCCGGACCTTTGGCACAGCATATGCACGACTGACTGTCCTAGCGATGGATGAAGGCAAAATACTCAGTGCAGGATTTTGGCCGGCAACAATTAGCCACACCGTCCGTAAGTGGCGCTTTGCCGACGGTACCAACGTGACTGAACGTGGTGGTGATAGTTCCTCGTCATAATCATGTTGTCTATGTCTTCCCTCAACTTGCATGCTACCCCATTCTACCCCAGATCAGAATCCGACCTAACGCTGATAACCATGAATTGTCGGTCTCTCGTCAATAAATTAGCTGAACTTTCGATTGTTCTGGAGAGCACTAAGCCAAGTATTGTTTGCCTCACGGAGACCTGGCTGTGCCCATCTGTTTCCGTGCATGTACCGGGCTATTCCTGTTTCAGAAGAGACAGACCAGCACACGAGAACAGAAATGCACACTCTTTCACTAGAGGATATGGTGGCGTCGCCGTGCTTGTCCGGACTGATGCTTTTCAACATATTCTCCACAGACCCGACCTGCAGCATCAGGGCTGTGAATCTACCTGGGTGGAAGTTAAGTCTCAATGCACCTCTAACCCTATTCTTGTATGTTGCATGTATCGACCCCCTTCCCAAACGGCGGAACAATTGTCCTTCTTCTCGGATATGCTGGCCGATGCTATACAGTCCTCTTGCTATGACGAGTGTGACTGCTTCCTGACGGGGGATTTTAATGCCAAATATAATGATTGGTGCTCTTCTGACTCCACCTCTACAGGGGCGGATCCAGGAATTTTTCAGGGGGGGTTCAATTTTTTTCGAGTGCACAGAATTAAATTCGCTTCAAACTGTTTTCGGTTCGCTAGTAACCCACTACACCGGGAGTTGGAAAATCTTTATAGTCACGGTAGCCCTTGGCCAACAAGACAAGGGTAATGCGTTTAGAGCCTTACAAAGTACAAAGCTGCAGCACAGGCAGAAACTAAAGGCCGTGACTGCAGCATTTTCCGAACTGACGGAAGGCGAAGTTCTCTGACTGTCCTCCGGCTGGGACTCCGTGTCGTCACATTCGCGCCGTACACGGCGGAACGAAGTTCAAGCCAAGCTCAATGGCAACTGATCGGCCGCTCGCCTCTTTGGCAGACGTCGCGACATGGCAAACTACACGACAAACACAAACGTTATCTTTGTACTGCGACGGAGGAAGCCTACAGTCCAGCCAGCGCGAAATAAAACAAAACGACAAGGAAGGTAAGGAGGACAAGTGGCAGTTTTTCCACCTTTTGCTCCACCGCGACATGGCGAACTACACGACAAACACAAACATTATCTTCGTACTGCGACGGAGGAAATCTACAGTCCAGCCAGCGCGAAATAAAACAAAACGACAAGGAAGGTAAAGCCTAAACTAGGCTAAAGGAGGACAATAATAATAATAATTCGCGGGATTCGCGTTGGCATCGCTTGAATGTTCAGAAACACACAAACTAGCCTTGGCTTCCGCAGGCCACCACTATGCCTATGCCTTGCACACCTTAGCCTAGGCTTAGTGCCCGGTTAGTGGCGAATGCAGACCTCACAAGTGAGTCAGGGGAGAGTAGGACAAGTGGCAGTTTTTCCACCTTTTGCTCCACCACTTGAGTGAACTGTCGATCGTTTCAAGTCACATGATACGCGTACGTACAGACACTTCGATTCGAACGGACCGGTACGCGTACAACAGTCCCAACCACTGCATGCCTTGACCTGCACTGCATGCCTGCATGCAGGATGCATGCCAGTGAATCATGAAGTCTACTGGCTACGCGGTAGATCTACGCTACACTTCGCGGGCTGCGCACTTGACTAATATAACTAACGTTACTTGGATACCACAAAAAAATCGACTGGACCCATGGTCGAAATTATTTTAGGGGGTTCGTCCGAACCCCCTGCTCTACAGCCGGTACCAACCTACAGACAGTTTTTTCAATGCTTGGGCTCCAACAACTAGTGAGTTTCCCAACATACACTTCATCAGCGGGTGCCAACTCATGTCTTGACTTGTTGGTAACCAACAAACCCCGACATGTCCTCTCAGTCGACCACGCAGCTCCTCTTGGCACATCTGATCATCTGCAGGTTGTTTGTACGCTCAACTATGCATCGTGCTCGACACGACAAGCGATTGCTAAATCGTCCCTCCATCCCCAGGCTCAGTACAGGTATAAACAAGTGCCTACCCGTGTCTGGCAGGTTGTGAATGAAGACTTGTCTAGGTTGGACTGGTCATTACTTCATCGGCATTCTGGTGTTGATGATGCCATTGTCCTGTTTGATGCTTTACTACAGTCAGCATTCCATCGTCATCTGTTGCCTTACAAAGTTATTCCGCGGACAGGAGACTACATTAGGCCTCGTCCTACTATGCGGGATGCATCCCGACCCTGGATCACTCCGGACCTCAAGTGTGCTGTGAAACTGAAGCGAGATTTGTATAGCATTTATAGGAAGTATCCAACCAGTGAAAACTTCATTGCCTTTAAGCGCAAGCGTAACGAAGTGAAATGTTTGTCACGTACCCTCCATCATCAGTATGTACAGTCGGTTCATGCCACCCTGTCTTCCCATGATCGCCCTAGTCTCCATCAATTTCTCCGCCATCTCCGTAAGAACTGTAGTCGGGAGCCGATCCGATCAATGACAGCTTCAGACGGCACGGTAGCAACAGATCCCGCAGACATAGCAGACATATTGAACACGCAGTTTACGTCGTTTGGACTTCCTGACGACCCTACGTGGCCTATACCACCACTCACCCCTTCACCCTCAATACCTGCGTCCCTCCTATCATTGTCGACTGGTACAGCCCAAGTGAGGAAATATCTCCGTAATCTGAAAACTGGCAAGTCCCCTGGTCAAGACGGAATTACCAACGAAGTTTGGAGAGCTCTTGCTCCGTCTGTTGCCTATCCTGTGTCAATTATCTTGAATATGTCATTTCGTGAAGGGAAATTCCCAGCCATGTGGAAAACTGCGGTAGTCGTGGCCACCTACAAAAATAGAGGACCACGCACCACCCCCAGCAACTATCGCCCTATCTCATTGCTCTCTACTTTATCAAAAGTGTGCGAACGTGTTGTATATGACATCATTTATGATCATGTTCGCATTTCACTTTCGCCAGCACAGTCGGGCTTTTGTCGGGGTGACTCCACCAGGTACCAGGTTACCCGCCTCGTGCAAGACATCCACACCGCCCGGAACGCCCATAACCATGTTGGTTTAGTTTTCTTCGATCTCGCAAAGGCCTTCGACACTGTTTGGCACAGGGGTCTCTTAGCTAAGCTGCGAACAGTATATCGCATTGATGGCAAGGCTATCGGCTGGCTCTCATCGTATCTCTCTAACCGACATCAGCTTGTACGCCTCTCAACTGTGTTATCGGAGCCTTTACCCGTTACTTCTGGAGTCCCCCAGGGTTCAATCCTTGGGCCACTGCTATTTCTCCTGTATATTAATGACCTCCCCGACATTGCCCCTGGTGTCAGCCTTTTCGCTGACGACACAGCTCTGCTTTGCTCCAATGCTTGCCCTATACGCCTGCACGAAGCCATGCAAGATAGCATTGGGAAAGTTATAACCTGGATGCATGATTGGAAGTTGCAGCCAAACGTTGATAAAACGGCAGCTATGTACATTTCCCCTTCTCCCCCTTCCCTGCCACTTTGTTTTCCTTCTTCAAGTGTTGCTATTCGTATTGTTGAAGAGCATAAGCATCTTGGCGTTATTATTGACTCTAAATTGTCGTGGTCACCCCATGTGCAGTATGTCTGCAAGCGCACAAGCTCCATCCTTGGGGCTCTTCAAGCCCACTGTAGGCATCTTCCTCTTTCCTGCAAACGCTTGTTTTATCGTTGCTATATATTGCCCTTACTTGACTACTGTGATACTGCTTGGTCTGGCATAACTACTACTGTATTGAACAAGCTAGAAACCCATAACCGCATGCTCCTTAAAATCTTATTTAGCAAAGATCGTCGCTTTCCCTCCGCTAGTCTTTACGAAATTGCCAAGATCAGTCCCCTTTCCACTCGACATAAGTACCACCTCTGTGTTCTCATACATAAAATATTACTAAATAAAATACCCTTGCATATGCAGGCTTATAATTGGTTCTCCGAAACACGGAATATCCGGAACTCACTCAGTCTCCCACGCGCTGCCTCCACCCTATTCACTAGATCCCCGATCTTTGCTGGCTATGTGTTTTGGGCAACATTACCAACGCAGGCCAAGACCAGCACGTCGATGGATACTTTTGTTGCTAAAATCTCTGCTCAATTATAGGTTTCATGTATATCCTGCTGGTTTGTCACCTCCTTTGCCTTCTTTGCCTCTTATTTGTATTCTTTTATCTGTTTTACTGCTGTGGTTGGCTTTCACCCTTGTCTCAGTTTTATTGGCCGTCATCATGATGTGCCATGAGATAATGATATAAATACAAATGCAAAAAATACTTTGTTCTTGTTCTGTGCTTTCACATTGTACACATGCGCTATGCATGCCTCCGAATCAAGAGGGGCTTCAGCTTTCATTTCTCCCAGGGAAAGAGCAGTATTTGAAAACGAAACAAGTTCTACATTGTGATGGCATGATAGTGTGGTAAGGCAGGTATGCATGAGAAATGAACTCGGTGTGTGGTCCTTTACGCATGTACCCGATGCAGTGCAGTTTTGCCATTTCACAACACAAACCAGTTGGAATGTAACAATCTCCAAACTGTTACACAGAGTTGTTGTGTTTGTGTGTGTGTGTGCCGTCACATGCAGATCCCCTTGTTATCCCTCTGCTCGCGGCTGACCCGAGCGCAGTGCGCTACGCTGTGCAGGTGACGCGTTTCAACGAGACCACACTGCAACACGATGTGGTATTCAACAGGTCTGACTACCAGCAGCAGGACTTCAACGTGACAATTCAGCTCGACCGGTACGGCTACTATGTGCGGCGCGTGGACAGGATTGACGCCAGTGGTGGTCGCCTGACTCTCGGCCTCTATGTGAAAACGTTTGAAACTGACCGTGAGTGTTTCGTCGACTAGGTAACCATGCCGAGGCTGCTGAATAGAGAGTGCAGATTGGGTTTGAATGCTTTTTTGTAGGCTTGAAATCCCAGGTGCACCAAAAAAGTAAAACCTCCTTGGCAGATATGTCACCTCCATGTTCAGAACACATTCTGACAGTCCTTGCTGTTCTCGCCCAGCTGAAAAAGAAGACTCGTCACAATCAGCGCCCCCCCTCTACACTAATACATGATGGCCATGCCTGTATGGTTTACTGAGCCGGGTGACTGTGAGGACTCCACGTGATGGTCACAATTGCATAGTGACTGTGAAAGAGAGGCTCCACCGTGTGTCAGCCTTTTTGGAGCATACCGCCGTCTGTGTGCTTTTTGTGTGTCCTGTGTGCGCTCTGACAGCCACCTGGCAGAGACTGGTGAACTGGCCAGAGGACAGGCAAGTCGTGTCGAGCCACGTCGTGGCGCCCGGAGAAAGCAACGTCACCATCCAGCTGCCATTCGTGCAGGCGTGTGCTGCCTGCTGGGTATTCTCTATTGTTCTCGGGTACACGGGCCGTAGCGAGAGCTGGACTCGTCGGCTACGTGCTGTGAACGTCAGCAGCAGTGCCAGTGGCAATCGTGAGTTCGTCGTTCCAATGCCACTGAGTGACGGGGCTTACAGCGTGCAGGTTCAACGCTCTGCGACGAACCGGAACTGGACAAGTGCGCTCACCTTGCCATGGTGGTTTCATCTGAACGCACTGGGTAAGCTATGGACGTCAAACCCTTCCCCTCCCCGTTATCTCTGTAGGGTAGGCCACAAGTGTGACTCCTAATTTAAAACAAATTCTAGATAGTGTATACTAATCACAGCATGAGTGGACCTAGGAGTGGTTAAAATCAG
Source organism: Sycon ciliatum (assembly GCF_964019385.1). NCBI lineage: Eukaryota > Metazoa > Porifera > Calcarea > Leucosolenida > Sycettidae > Sycon > Sycon ciliatum. Next base: position 18,942,809 of record NC_088643.1, on the reverse strand, counting down.
ACCCGTGCACCAACCACGAGACTACACCAAGCCCCCGAAATGTGGGCAATCGTATCTCTTCCTGTCTCTCTCTCTCTCCCTCTCTCTCTCTCTCCTTCTCCTGTGTGCCATCCCCCTCATGATGGCCTCATCCCTCTCTGTGTTGCAGGATGGATTGTGGTGCCAGTACCATCGGACAATGGCACGGCACACTACTACACTGTAGAAATACTTGCCTATAACAGCACCGCGCAGAGCTCTGAGCTCGTACGCCGCTATCACAACCTCAGCTTCGTGGACTTCCCTTTCACCATCAGTAACTTGACCGGTGGGCGCTACGAAGTCAGGCTGGATGCAACTAGCTCTGACAACATAGTGCGCACGCTGTCCGTATCAGCAGCCTCTTACGGAGCACAAGAAGGTACAGCAGCAGAATTCAAAGTGTGTGTGTGTGTATGTGGATTAACTCTTGTGTAATCAATGGTGCTAGTGAAGCTGATATCAGATCCACTCTGATTCAGCCACCCACACTAGTAGCAAGTATTACCTTCACTGGGGGCAGGGGTAACTGCAGTTGGATCCCCGGACGGATACCCTGATGCCGTCAATCCTTTTTCTGCACCTTGTCCTCACCCACTTACTGAGGTGTGGTGAGCCCATAAGTGGGATCATTTTCAAGTCCACCCAGAGTTTTGGGGATTTCAGGGGGTGTCGGCCGTTGGGCGGTTCAATAACCAATTGAGTCATCTTTCTAAGATTCCTTTTGAGTCTCTCTCCCCTCTCCCGGGGGGACTCACGTGACCAGTTTTGGCAGTGAGCAACAAGTACAAGTGTGTGTGTGTGTGTGTGTGTGTGTGTGTGTGTGTGTGTGTGTGTGTGTGTGTGTGTGTGTGTGTGTGTGTGTGTGTGCATGTGTGTGTGCATGTGTGTGTGCATGTGTGTCTGTATGTGTGCAGAGAGGGGGGGGGGGTGTTCATCTGTCTATGTATCCAGCCGTTTCAAGTTCAATGGGAAACACTCGGTGCTGGGTTCTAGCATGTAGGCACCCTTCCACCTGCAGTCACTCTTAGCCGCAAAGGCGCAAACCCAGAGCATGTTCACATCCCATAAGCAGGGCCTCGGGTCCAGTCCATGGTACTGCGCTCTTGGAAATTGGAAATTATCAGAATGGTCAGCTCTGCAGCCAGCCCCCGGGCATAGGCATGCATCGATTGGAGTTGTTTTCGTTTCCTGGACAGCTAGTCGCAGATAGCACGCCAGATAAATCAGTTGCCATGCAGCCTCGAAAGCCCTGGTGTCCCTGAAGGATCATTGCCTTGCTCTCTGTAACTGTTGGCTTCAGCCATGCATGTATTCTGTGCAAGGTATGCCAAATTGTTGCAAGAAGCTTCCGCTGTTCTTGTTTGTATTTTTTTTCACCTTGTCATATCCCTTCCTCCCTCTCTCATAACAGCCACCTTCACTTCCTTTCCCCAGGAAGGCATCCATTTGCCTCTGGAGAATCCTTGGAAACATAACATCAATGTGTGTGTGTGTGTGTGTCTGTCTGTCTGTGTGTGTGTGTGTGTGTGTGTGTGTGTGTGTGTCTGTGTGTCTGTGTGTCTGTGTGTCTGTGTGTCTGTGTGTCTGTGCTCCGTGCCCCGTGAACAGGCAATGCACCGACGTTCATTGAATGGCCGGAAGTGAGCACAGTCACGGCCGGTACAGCCGGCGGCGGCGCCTCTCTGACTTCGCTGGTCACAGTGTCCACGGCCGCCGTCACCGTACAGCTGCCCCGCCTGAGCGTGTCCGTACAGCAGGAGTTCCCACTGCTGGAGGTGTCCTACAGGCAGTACATAGCCAGTGGCAGCAGCAGCCTCACTTGGAGCACGCCCATACTGGTCGCCAGCAACTCTACCAGCGTCAACTTGCCGACCATTCTCTTCAGCGGCAGCTACGAGATGCGCGTGCGTGGGCAGAGCCTGACCCGGAACAACGTCACCGTCTACACAGCGTTCACCGCAGCTCTCAGGTTCCGTGCCAACGGACGGAGATACAGTAAGACAAAAAATGGATCTGAGCGTGCACTGAGCGTGCACTGTCTGCAGGCCAGGGAGCAATATATCATGCAACAGGGCCTAAACATGCTAGCCTGAATAAAGCCTTGGCGAACATGACCAATATGTACTTTAAAAAAGAGATTGGTTGAGAATTTTGTTCGATGTTTTGGAGAATACTCTTGAATTTCCGAGGGAAATGCCCAAAAGCATAATATCAGGTGCGCACGGGCATAATCCGCGCACCCCTAGTGCAGGTGGCTTCATTTGCAGATGTGTGGGCTTGGCCAATTTTGGTTAGAGCATGTGGCGCTTGATCCGATGCTTTCTCCTGTAATGCTGTGCGCGCATCCCGCACAGCATTAGCTACTGTCGGAACTCGGTCAAGGTGGTCAACATGCACTTTGCTGGTAAAATCGGTTGTGGCGACAAACGCGATTAGGCCGGCTGCAGGGACGCCGTAATATCGCACTCGCCCCAGCACCATTCAAACAATTCCCTTTGGCAGTTCACGGCACGAACTTCAACAAAGCCCCGTGAATGCGTACGAGGGGAAGGCTAGACAGCATGTCTCTAGACATCAATAGGCATCGTATGAAAAGCCAGTCAATAGCACTAAAGAGCGAAAGCCTTTGTCACGGTTCGGTTTCACTCGCGCACCGGGCCCGAGCTGCCAGCACAAACAAATGCCGGGCGCGAGCTGGCAGCACAAACAAACACCGTACTCACACGAGACCGTTGGGCCAACGGATGGCCACAGCCATCAAAAACAGGAACAAACCCATCTACGGCTCTTTCTCTTGCTAGCTGTGCTGCTGCGTGCATCCAACTGTTTTGCAATTTCTCCCTCCCACCCACGCCTCTTGATCTGTCCTAGCTCACTATTCTGGACAAATATTAATTCAATTGCAATAAAGCGCCGGGGGGCGGCGGGGGCATTCGGCGGCTTGGTCTGATTCCTAGCTTGTTGGTAACCGGCTTGAGGTTTCCAAGGTTGCTATGACAACGTGCAGTCATGCGCAGGGCCACCCAACATGCATTTGGGGGCCCAGGAAAGACAGAAACGCGTTGCAAGGCAACAGCAAAAGCGCTCAGCGAGTATCACGCTACTCATGCAGCGCGCACTTTGGCTTAGGGTATCACGCTACCCTTGCGCTGCGGGGTACCACATTGCCCCTCGCTGAAATCAGACCCGCGCCCCGGATACCTTGCGCTGGCCTCCTGACGGCCAAACTCAACCAGCTTGTGCGCGGTGACTGGGGTTGTGCATGTATTAGCAACATAATGTGGCCCAGGTCGGCAGACTTTCAATTAGCCAAGCGAGCTACTCAGGCCAGGGTGCATGATCACTATTCGCAGCACTTATCGTCCATGCAGCAGTCGGGTTAATCCGGCATGTTTCACACAGGAACTCTTTGCATAGGACGCAGTGCCACTCCAGGCTTGAGCTGGGATGAAGAGGGCACCTGGTTGGATGAGATCTCTCCTCGTGTCTACTGCCGGCTGCGTCGTCACGGATACAGTCCATCATGTGACTCTGGCCAGACTTCGATTTCATCTCAGCTGACCCGTGCCATGAAGCATGCAGTGGAACGGGTACCACATTTGAACGTAGCTGCGTCTTCCTCATCACATTCCTCACACACAACATGTGCAGGCCTGGTACGATGAAGAGACAGATTCGTACACATCAACACTGCTCTCGATAGGGCAATATGCTCCAGGCAGCAACTGCATCTGAGGTCATCCTTGTCCCGTAGAGGGAGCAGTTTCAGACAATGAATGGTGTTGTCGTCTTTGATATGCAGTTCAATACACAGCGCGCACAGCGTGTGCAGACATCAAATCAGCTTTCAGGCCTGTGGCAGCTGATCACACAAAGCACACTTCACGTCAGCTATTGCTTGGTCCTTGAACCGCTCAATTAGGGGCGCGTCAAATTGTCACTCTTTGACTTTTCGAGGAGTTTCGTTTTTCCGAAGAGGTGGCCTTATTGGCCTCTTCAGAAAAACGAAGCTCCTCGAAACTCCTCGAAATTCCACAACCTCACCCGATGGGAGAGGTGGATTACTTTCGAAGAGTTTGGAATAGCTACGTCACGTACTACGTAGAGATGGTCAATCTGATAGGACGTCATTATCGCCATGACAATTCCACTGAAAAACTCTAAAATGATAGAAACCATTCAATGGGACACTTCAACTAATCTCTTTATAAAATTTGTTTGAACAGTTAATGAAGACAATTCGAACGCGCCCTAAGAAGTGAATCCCATGTGTGCAATACCCACCAGGTGGGGCGGATAATCAAGGAAAGCAGTTTGGTCGGCCTGAAAGCATTGCCAATTTGGCACTGCTTTGCATGCTGAAATCAAGTCTTGTAGTAGTAGACTTTAACTGTGTGTATTGCATCCGGTTATCTTGATCGTTCCTGTGTGGAATGATCTACACGGAAACAGCAATTTACATAAAGGTTATGAGTAAAATTAACTGCACATCCGTTACTCTATGCACACGACAAGGCAAGACAGGTCCAGGGCCATTTCCCCCCGAAGACAGGTCCATTTCCCCCGAAAACGTTGTTTGGTGATGGTCACCAGTAGGATTCCACCATACGTGACAACACCACAACATCACAACATCACAACAGGACAAGGAGAAACAAGGAGATACACGTACATGCATGTATATCCAAAGACGATGATGGAACATTTAGAAAGAGCACTGTTAAAGGGGAAGTTAAGGCTAAAATCAAAATTTCACCAGTTGTAGTCTTCGGGGTGCTGAGTCGAATGGTCTTGGTCCGAGGAAGCTGAGACGCTCCCTTCCTTCTTTAATCCCAATCCAACTCGACCACTTCCACCGAAACTGGGTGACTGCGCCCTACGAGATGGGGATTTGTATGCAAAGTGTCACTAAAAGCGCCATTTCGTACTTATAAAAGCACGGATGACCCTTATTCCCAATCGAACATGGCTGAACAAGCGGTCACGTGCTCCTGTGTACACCAGTCACCTGGTCACCGTGCCTGCAGGCTACAACTTACAGCATGTTTGGGCGAGTTTCTGTCACTCGAGTTGAACCTTTGAACCTTTGAGTTGAACCTTGGTGTGAAAATTGTCGCCTGCTGGCGTGGTGACTTACACTAAGTTACAGCATGTTTGGGCGAGTTTCTGTCACTCGAATTGAACCTTTGAACCTTTGAGTTGAACCTTGGTTTGAAAGTTGTCGCCTGCTGGCGCGGTGACTAGGTGACTGGTGTACGCAGGAGCACGTGACCGCTTGTTCAACCATGTTCGATTGGGAATAAGGGCGGAACGCTGCATTGCAGCCTTTTCGGACCAAAACCAGTCGACTCAGCGTCCAAAAGACTACAACATATGGACCAATCGCGGTCATCCGTGCTTTTATAAGAACGAAATGGCGCTTTTAGTGACACGAAGGAGGGCGCAGTCACCCAGTTTCGGTGGAAGTGTGCGAGTTCGATTGGGAATAAAGGAGGAAGGGAGCGCCTCAGCTTCCTCGGACCAAGACCACTCGACTCAGCACCCAGAAGACTACAACTGGTGAAAAATTGATTTTAGGCTTAACTAACTTCCCCTTTAACCATGCAGCACTGATGTTGAGAGGGGGTAGAGAGTGGTAAAACGAGAGCATGGACCAGACACAACAGAGGCTGAAGTGTACACATTACAGAACAAGTGTGACTGTGTGGTAATGTAGTCTTTCTGAATGCTGTGTGCACTGTTTCTTCCTTGCACCAGGTTCTCCACCGATCCTCGCGGATGAAATCAGTCAAGGCAGCATTGCTGCAATCATCTGGGTCATCTGTGCCATCTGGATTCTGGCGGCAATTCTCATTTCACGACACCGAGGTGAGGTTGCATCCATAGCGTCTCTACGCGGCATTTACAACTTGCTAATGGAGCGTTTCAGCAGACAGTCCACCTTCCTAGAATAGTAGATGCCTGCTCAGCTCTGGGTTCCATGTTGCATACATGCCATGCACGCAATTTCATCACGATCCTACAAGCTGTTCAGTCCCCTTGCCATGCATTACCTACTATGCTACAGGAGAGTCGTGTGGCGCCGAAGGCCGTGGAGCGCCAAAAGCCGTGGAGCCCAAGAACACCCAGCGCGAAAATAACGTCAAATGTGCTAAGAACGACCTAGCCTCAAGTTGAGAATGTCCATGTTGGTGTCAGTCCCCTTTCCATGCATTACCTACTATGCTACAGGAGAGTCGTGTGGCGCCGAAGGCCGTGGAGCCCCAGAACACCCAGCGCGAAAATAACGTCAAATGTGCTAAGAACGACTTAGCCTCAAGTTGAGAATGTCCATGTTGGTGTCCTGCCAGCTTTTGTGATACATACAATCATGTATGTGTATGTATCAGTGTGTGCCCGTGATCCAGTGCGTATTGTTTCTAAAGACGTGCTACATGTATAAGAACGCAGCCAAATTGGTCAAAGATAAGAACACTCCAGCCCAGGGGCGTACATAGGGCGGTTCCCGGGATGCCCGGGAACCAGTAAAAACATTTCAATGTGGGTACGGAGAATGTTTTGATCCAGGCCCAGCGTGCAGTGCATGCATGCCTAGCGCCTAGCTACATTGTAAGCACCTGCATGCAGTCCGTCTGACGGTCCGAGGACGGTTTTAGGCCAGGTGTAAAAGTGCTGCTGGGGCATTTTTGTGACACAGCGTAGATCTACTGAACTTTACTAACTGGGTACGGGTGCAACAAAGTCCCTACATGCGATTCCTCGATCTCAGAGTCATTTCCTTTGCAGTTTGTTTCGACAAAGTTAGTTAGTTGGTTACGTTTTTGACGATGCTTTCGATTTGTGGAAAAGAAAAATGAAGAGTCAACATCCAGAGGGCCAGCGCTCTATTCAGAGCTATTTTAAGCAGGAGGCAAAGCGTGTAGCCAGTGACGAAGGTCAAGCGATAGATGAGATTGCGGACGCACCTGACTTGCAAGTGGAGTCTGCAACGAGCAGCACAGAGGACGGAATCGTCGGCGAAGCTCTAGAGCGACCGTTGTTGGAAGCTGCTGGATCATCAAGACTTTCTTCAGTGACATTGGAGTGTGTTGGAAAGGGTATTCTGAAAGTGTACTTCCACAGTGGAATCCCTGACTCCCCCGAAAGTTGCCGGACATGGAAAAGATTTCCGTCATCGACAATCATTGTGCGCCACTGAAGGCGAAGGATTTCGTTTCCTGTGCGTGTCCAGACGGATGGCAAACAGCGCCGATTTCAACTATCCCGCGGTTGGAGGAGTTTCCCTGGGTAGTCTTTTGACGGGCATGCCATGGTGGCTTCTGCCCGCCCTGCGTCATGTTTGCTCCAGATGATTCGAAGCTTGGGCAGCTGTACCACAGTCCTCTCGGGAATATAACGCGACTCAAGACTGCATGAAATTGTCCTGCTGAACAAAACAACCATAAAAATGCCTTGGCAAAGTTCAGTCTTTTTATATCAAAAATGCGTTGTAATGACATTATCCAGCAGTTTATGCAGGAACTCCGTCGGATACGTATAAGAGCACTTGCAATTGTGTGGAATGTTGGTTGATCAGTTGGCATGGGAACCACTCTTGGAGGCGAGCGGTGTACGCCCCTGCAGCCGTATGCCTCTTGCAAACGACGTTCTTGGGCGTGCGACTCTACTGTAGAAAAGACCAAAAACTAGGGATTCGCTGGCCAGAAAAAGCCACTTCATAGCTGTGTGGTGTAGACCAGGCTGAACAGTGGCGGTCAATTCTTCAGCCGTGCAAGCTGTTGAATGGTGCAATCCCAGCACAAGTTGCTATGGCTTCTGCTGTAGCATCGCTATCATCGCCTCCGGCGATCGACGTCAAATGGTCAAATGGTAGCGCGCAGAACAGATAATTATCAGTGATTCACAACTGAACAACGACAGTCCACGTTTATTCATACACCATTCATGTACTTTATGGTGCCGTGCATAACACAGGGAACAACTGGATGGCATAAGTACACCAGTACCTCATCATAACACGGGGAACAACTGGATGGCATGAGTACATGTACCTCATCTTAACACAGGGAACAACTGGATGGCATAAGTACACCAGTACCTCATCATAACACAGGGAACAACTGGATGGCATGAGTACATGTACCTCATCTTGTCACAGTCTTCTTCCAGGCATGGATGTACTCATACATATCACCTGGCTCACCTTGCCAATGTTAAGTTGTGTTGTTGTTGCTGCTGCTGCTGCTGCTGCTGTGGCCGTTCTATCTTGTTTGATTACGGCTAACAGAAAGGCAGTCTGAAGAAGACATAGTCGTACACTATGATGTACCAATGGACCAGCTGGGTCGTCCGCATCGTGAAAACACCTACCACAATGCCATGGTGGTCGACAAGCCAAAGTGGGGGCAGCCCCGGCCGGACAAAGGGAGCACGACAAAAAGCGCGGTCAGTATGGAGTCTGAGCTGGCTGGGTCAGGTTCACATGAGAACAGGATGTACTCCGAGGTTGACACGGCGGCCATCGACAACGCTTTACCCAGGATCGAGGAGCGCAACAGGCAAGACGACGACGACGGCGACTGTGTATATGCAGAAGTGGGTGATGATGGCGCATTCGAACCAGACGAGCCAGCCGCGCAAGAGGCTCAATATGTAGAGCCTGTGGAGCCCACTGCCCCTGCCGATCCCACTACCCACGCAGAACCTGTGGAGCCCACTGCCCCTGCCGAACCCACGGAGCCCACTACCCACGCAGAACCTGTGGAGCCCACTGCCCCTGCCGAACCCACGGAGCCCACTACCCCTGCCGAACCCACGGAGCCCACTACCCCTGCCGAACCTGCGGAGCCCACTACCCCTGCCGAACCTGTGGAGCCCACTACCCCTGCAGAACCTGTGGAGCCCACTACCCCTGCCGAACCCGTGGAGCACACTGCCCCTGCAGAACCGACCTCCCCAGCTGAATCCAGGATTCCTGTCGAACTAGACGAACTAGAAGCAACCGCCGTGTAAGATTAGAACGGCGCACAGCTGGGCAGCGGCCTACTCCAAGTACTAGTAGTAGCATCCATGCCAGTGAGTGAGTGTAGCCCGTACTGCTACTAGTACAATCATGTAGTTGACAGGTTGTGCCTGCAGCCTTGTAGTGGGCGAGGCAGAACTCCGTCCATAGCTTTGTTTTTAGTGAAGAGCTCATGTGCATGTACATGGACCTAAGGATTGTATTGTGCACAGCATGCCACTCCTATAGCGTTCGCATAGACTTCTGCCATAGCATACCTGCGTGCTCCTTGCGCATGCTCATACTTGTGCTTGCAATGCTGCTTATGTGCATGTTGTTGCCAGGAAATCAATGTGATTACGTTACTGCAAGTGCCTGTCACTGCGGGTTCCTGCCGTGTCCCGTTTGTCAACGTACACTTTTCCCATAGATAATCGGTGAATTGAATAACACTTCATAACAATACCCAACTTGTTATACAAGTAGCTACTCGTGGAACGAATATTCGGAATCGGGACGAATCGAATATTTCCCTAAATGAATCGAATATTCCATACCAAAGAAGCTTAAAGAGTTTGACCAGTCCTCATTCGTTGTCGACAGTGGAGTCATAATCACCACTCTTGGCCAGACTGAGGCCGTGAAGTAAGAGACACAACGATTCCAAACGACAGCCTACTTCGCAACAACTAAAAACAAGCCCACATAGTAGAGTGGAAGCATAGGTACTTCGAAGTAATATGACCAGTGCGGGTCTCGATCAACTACTGTAAATCTACAAACTTTCGGCCTCCCAGGGCTAAAACCCATTTCGGCCTATTCAAATTTTGGCCTCCCAGGGCTAAAACCCATTTCGGCCTATTCAAATTTCGGCCTCCCAGGGCTAAAACCCATTTCGGCCTATTCAAATTTCGGCCTCCCAGGGCTAAAACCCATTTCGGCCTATTCAAATTTCGGCCTCCCAGGGCTAAAACCCATTTCGGCCGCATCAAATTTCGGCCTCCCAGGGCTAAAACCCATTTCGGCCGCATCAAATTTCGGCCTCCCAGGGCTAAAACCCATTTCGGCCGCATCAGATTTTCGGCCTGTACTCCTGCCGCCTGAAAACACTGTCACACTGAACCTTGCAAAACAAAATTTCGGCCGGAACAAATTTTCGGCCAAACATGACCAGGCCGAATATAACCGAAAATTAATATGCGGCGAATATGTGTTGACCTTCGGTACAGTATTGGCCAGAGAAGTCCAACCCCGTGAATAAAATAGCGCCGGCTGCTACGCAGCCCTAGCACTGCATACACTGTTCCGTACACTCAAACGTGGCGCTACTTTATTCATGACGTTGGATTTCTCCGGCCAGAACTGTAGTTTCAGGCTCGATCTCGAGGATACTGTAGACGTTACGAATTGAGAACTCTGAAGGGTATCTTGTTGTTCAAGTACGCTCATTCACCAGTGGTAACGCACCACTCCCTTGATCCTTACGTGAGATCAAATTGAGCAAAGTGAACGAGCCGCATCACAAGAATACATGTGTGGAACATTTCTAAATTCGCTAAGGCAATACTGCAGAGATAACCTGATAAAAGAAATCACTACTCGTAGCATCACCAACAACAGGGTGCTGCCAAGTCAGAGGGGGGCGAACAGACCACTAGTCAACACAGTTTTTAAAAGGAAAGAAAGCCGCAGGAACGTGCACACGTTAAAAGCAGGAGCACTGAAAAGAAAACGAGCTCCGAAAACTATGACGGCATGAGAAAGGCTTGAGATGCAAAATCATACATCCAGCTACTAGTATACTTTAGAGCTGATGCCTGGGCATGTGCCCTGAGTGAAGAAACTTTAAAATGTTTCGAAGACCTGTACTCAAAGCATCCCCCAATTGGAGCCTAAACAAGAAATATGGCTTTCTCGATAGACACAGCAGTAGCGCAAGACAGATACTGGAAAAGCTCCCTACTAAAACGTTTTTTGGTCCGCATTGGACGGCAATGAGTCTTTTAAAGTTATATGCTGGATAGAGATTTCGTGATGTACGTTCAATTTTCATGTTCAGTATGCACCTGCAAGATAGGATCAAGTTTTCTCCATTGGCAGTTTGACGTACACGTATGAGGGAAGGAGACTGCCGAAAGGATTATGGTACGGGCAGCGCTAAATTGCTTGATTCGACAAGACTAGTTTGAGAATGTGCCCGGGAAGGGAGATGTTGTTTACATCCGTCCACTAAGCTGTGACTGTGGCGAGGTGCTGGACATCACCAGCCAAGTCAACATGGTAGCTGCACCGGCAACTGTCCCAGGAACTCACCGGGATGCCTTGGTGCCCCATATGCGGCTGAACACGCCGATGTACTGGCTCATCGTGTGCGCGCGCGTGTACAGGACGCCGTCGGTGTGCCCCTGGGGCGGGTCCCGGTGCATCTCGGCCACGTTGCTGTGGTCCATGATCTGCAGGAGCATCTGCTTGAGTAGTCCCCAGCACTGCGTGGCTACACAGGACGGCATGTATTCAACCTGGTACAGTACACACACAGCATAAGGTACAGTACACACACACAGCATAGGTAACATGCACGCGCACATGAAAGCACGCACACACCATAGGTTCTGCTGACGAGGCTCATGTTTACTGGACTTATAAAACACGATAACACCCTGCCCAGCAGCAGCAGCAGCAGCAGCAGCACAACCAATGGTTGCATGACGCCAAGTAGTAAGGCAAGAAGTGGTAACGAGCAAATATACACCAGTGCAGTGTACATGTAGTTGGGACACCGAATGCAGGCTAACAAGGAAAACAAAACAAGTACACGCCACTCTCCTTTGGCCTACACTATAGTACTCAAAATTCCGCCGGCACAGACGAGACTAAACTAAACCTACACACAGCTGCTGCTGCTGCAGTTCCAATAAAATTGCCGGAGGGCACTGTACGTGGTCATGGAACTGCACATCCGATGTGTACTGTAAGCGTTGGTCCATCAGCAATGTAGTCCTGTAGTGCCGAGACAATTAACAATACACACCGACAAAAACCCGGAGCAGGGGCATACCTCAAGGATATTGCTGTGTGCGCTAGGTCCCATCGACACCACGCCCGGTTTGATGAGGAAGTCGCCCAGCTGGTACCGCGGGCCTTTAGCCTGTAGCACAGCAGTGACACAAACAAGGCACGTCGTAAATATTGCATGAGTGCAATTCAACAATGAATAATATGTTCATAGGGTGCCGCTGTGTGTGTGTCTCCCACGACTGCAGAATATAAATTGTCTATAAAAAAATTAAATAAAAGTAAATTATCGTATCCGTTCCCGAAGGGAACTCACGACGGCCGCTAACACCCGATAAACCCTAGCGGCAAATAAATAAATAAATAAATAAATTGTCTATAGTCTTCTACGAAAACACAGAAACACACACCATTTGACCATTTGACGCTCATCGCCGGAGGCGATGATAGCGATGCTACAGCTTGTGCTGGGATTGCACCATTCAACAGCTTGCAAGAATTGAAACACACACATGCACACAAATACACTTTTTACTATTGGTACTTGTACTTGCTCACTGCCTAACCTGGCCACGCATGCATACACACACACACACACACACACACACACACCACACAGACACACACACACACACACACGCACACACACACACACACATACACACACACACACCACACACACACACCACACACACCACACACACACACACATACACACACACACACGCACACACACACACACACACACACACACAATTATATAATTATATACAGTAAAACCTGGTTTAAGCGACCACCCCACGGTGCAAGCAAAAGCGGTCGTTAAAGCCAGGTGGTCTTTAAAACCAGGTCCCACAGTGTCTGTGTAGAACTGCCGGTGCATGGAAAAACGGTCGCTAAACCCAGAGGTTGCTTACACCAGGTTCTACTGTATACACACACACACACACTCTCACGCACAATCTCTCTCTCTCCCACACACACACACACACACCAAGTGACAAGGGAAAGGCATCCATCTCCTGGTCGCTCCTACCTCTATCGTGATGGACAGCCGTTTCGTGTAGAACGTCTTGAGCTGTGCAATAATCAGGCTCAGGTCTCTGTCGCCAGACAGACACACGCCACTGCCCGTTATCGCGTACGAACTGCTCTCGTCCTCGCTACTCAGCAGTACATGCAGCGGGTAGTTCACATGTACGGTAGCTGCAGAAGCGGAAAGGCACAGCAAACAGCAGTGCACGTCACCCTGCAAGCAAGAGACTCAAAAACTTCTCATGATGATAAGTCAACAAAATTTAATATTCGGCACAGTCATAATTATTTATTTTCATGAAAAACCTTACACACACCATCTTCAAATCAAGTGGTCTCTTCGCTGCAATTATTTACAATAATTATCGCAATCAAATTTTTCGGCCAGGAGCAACCATCAGGTATATATTTTCGCCCATTTTTGGGCTGGGCATTTTGGTCGAAAACTTTGCTGCAGCCGTATTTTGTTTCGCAAGGTTCAGTGTGACAGTGTGTACAGGCAGCAGCAGTACAGGTTGAAATATACAAAAATGCGGCCAAAATGGGTTTTAGCCATGGGAAGCCGGAATTTAAACGCGCCAGAAATTGTAGACTTACAATACACGTTAGGTATATTGGTGCCGCACCAGCGTGTTGCATTGGTAGTGTCTTTGAATAGTATGCATATGATCAAGTGTTTGTTCACCTATATTTTTCCCTTTTTCGTTTTTGGTTTTGCTTTCTTTCTCTTTTTTCTCCCCTTCTCTTCTGGTATCATGTCTAACATTGGGTGTGGCCCAAGCGAAGGCTAGGCTAACGCCGATGCCAACGCGAAAGTGCTGATGATGATGATGATGATATAGGAAGAAATGGGAGCAACACAGAAACACTACGATCGTAATGCTGTGATCCTACTTCTGGCTTGAAGCTCCATGCTCTGATTCCGGACTGGTGTCTTCAATATGACAATCATATTGAAAATGCCACCCAGCGATCAGAGCACATAGCTTTGTATTATCAAGAGTACGTAACCCCCGTAGAGTGCAAATGTGCGTAAGGCTGTTACATTGAGATGTGTTTTGAGGGTTGCAGCCAAGTCCAATCGTGCAACAGCGATCTGGTATTGAAACATTGCAGGTTGGACGATTTCACAGGCAACTGCGATTGCCTTGCACCTCAGTCTACCGGGTACCCTGGCCTGTGGGTGGGGTTAAGTGGAGATAATAGAGAGGTTAAGATGCACGTTATTTCCGACGTGACGCGCAATTTCACGTCCAATTTGGCGTAAAACTCCAAATTTCGACGTGAGCTGCAAGTCACTCGCGTTGTTTTTTCAACGCGCGAGAAAATAACGTGAGCTGAACTTTCACGTCACGTCAGAAATAACGTGCATCTTAACCTCTCTATTATGGCTGTTTCGCCGTTTTTGGTGGAAATAGTGATGCGACGTGACGTGATGGGCATAGGGCAAACCAGCTTTCACTCACTGAGCAGAGAAGTAGAGTGGTAGGTTGTGCAGTGCACCGACCACAGGCCAACCTTCTTAGCGCCCAGCGTTATGATGCGCTGCTCCAGGTCAGCCAGCTGCTGGTGAGTGGTGCTGCGGCCGGGGCCAGTCGGTATCGGTAACAACCTGGATGCAGAGCAGACAACACGCAAACACACACACACACACAGTCATATATGGCATAAAGTCCTTGAGAGCAAACTGTGTACTGGTAGTTGTACATTTGTCAGGTTGTTGCCGGTGGTGGTGGTGGTGGTGATGTTGTTGTTGTTGCGCTGCTGGTTGTGTGTGTGTGTGTGCGTGTGTGTGTGTGTGCGTGTGTGTGTGTCTGTGTGTGTGTGTCTGTGCGCGGGTGTGTGCATATGTGTGTGAGTGTGTGTCTGTGAGTGTGTCTGTGCGTGTGTGCAGTGAACCATCTCCACAATGTATAGTGTATGTACATGTACCAGTACGGCCACCATCATGCGTATCTGTATTGACTACAGCCTCTGCTGCGTACTTCGGACAGTATTCCGACATGCCAGCAACAGTTGTCCTGACTGAAATGGTGGGCAGTCATTCTCAGAGGGTACAAGCACGAGATTGTGCATATCAGTGGCACCGCCAACATCATGGCTGACTGCGCATCCCAACCCCACCGAAGTTGTCCGAGCAGCACGTATCAGCAGTCATGAACGCCGCCGACTTTGAGCACACCTGTGATACCGTACCATACATCCATGTCCTGTAAGCTGTTATCTGTTGCTGTTACTGCTACTGCTGCTTTGCTCTGCATATCCTACTATTCTGTAGAACTTCTGTGCAAAACGATTGTGCAGAAATGCATACTGCATGCCAGCGACCGTTCACCCGTACCCTAGCTATGTTACCTATTGCTTCTAGCCGTTCTGGAGTAGAGCCGTAACAAACGCTCCACTTGCCCTGTAGTTCTCTTTGAAAAATATCTTCTCGGATGTAATAGCCGCCTTGTGCCCAACATTGTATGTACAGTCACGGCATGACGCACGGACGCACCACAAATGTTACACTTTCGAAACAGTCTTCAACCTTTCTCAGACATGAGAGACTATTAGAAGTTTGGCTTCGTGACGCATGTACTATTGCACCATAATATGATGTCCATGCGTAATGCTTTGTACTCTGCGTTCGTCTAAATAATATTGTTGTTTTATTAATGTATAGCTACAAAAAAATCTTTGTGCTAGCAAGCAGATATGCAACTCAAATGTTCAAGCACCACCAGCAATTCTCCAACACAAACCGATCTATGCGTGCGCCCATATTCGTACGCATCTCTCCCAAGTAAAAATGTAACTGAAAAATATACATGGACGCATTTCCTCAACCCTAATATGTATTCAGGCATTGTCAATGTTGTTGTCATTCCAAGCTTGAATAAGGAGGTTTGAAGGAAATGAATTCGGAAAGTGAACCAGAAAAGTACACATTCATTGCACTGAGGTTCATCTTTCGACTTACGTGCTAACACCCATCCTTCCTCACGGCTCACAGCTACCCCGAAGTCCTTGTAACACACTGGCACATATTTCGTTGCTGCAAAATCAAGTGAATCAACAAGGATCTACCCAGCTACATTGTAGGTCAGGATCCGAAGATATTCAAAACTGACCCTACTTCTTTTGAAGCAGCCACTTCCTGTACTGCTGTAGTTCCTACCTACAGATCATCCACTTGCACGAAGCTTGCACGAAGGGGTATTCCCTTCAAACAAAAGTCAAGATTTCAAACTCCAAACTCAAACAAGCCACGTGCACATCAGACATGCCGCCCTGCCTTGTACTTGTACTTGTACTCAGCCTGTTGTAGGTAGATAGCGCTATGCAGCGATGACCATCATGGCTTGTCATCGATATCGCGGCTGCAGCGCTGGTGGACGAGAACAACATTTTTTGTCACTCCACTGACACTTTTGTTACTTTTTCTGATGAATTGGAAGTATAACGTTAGTTGCACAACCAGCCGTCTTGAAAGTACTTACAGAAGTGCAGCTTCTCTCTTGCACTACAGTGTTGTAGCTTCAATTCGTTTGCCATGGCCTCAGCAAGAGTCGGTGGCCTGCCTTTGAAGGCCGTGGTCTCCGGCGCAACAGGTGCAACAGGACAATGTCTTGTCCCCCAGCTCCTCAAGTCATCTGACTTCAGCGAAGTTGTTGTGATCGGTCGCAGGCGTTTGCAGATTAACTCTGACTTTGGGGTGGACCAGGTGGAGGAAGAGTCGAAGGGGCGGCTTCAGCAGCATGTTGTCTCCTCATTTGACGACTTGACGGCTGAGAAAGGCAAAGAGTACTTCGAAGGAGCACACGTATACTTCTGTTGTTTGGGCACGACTAAGAGTAAGGCAGGATCCGCGGAAAATTTCAGGAAGATTGACTATCATCTGGTTGTTAAGCTGGCAGAGATTGCCAAGGCCACAGGTGTACGTCACACATCTATTGTGTCTTCCACCATGGCGTCGGCAAGTAGTATGTTCCTGTATCTACGGACAAAGGGCGAGGCGGACGATGCCGTCGTCAAGATGGACTTCACGCGCACGTCGATCTTCCGTCCTGGCGCGCTAGTGCGCTACGGGGCTGGCAGCTTGACGCGCATCGCTTCCCGCATGTTCATGGGGTTGCCGACGGAGACGCTCGCTCAGGCATTGGTCCAAGATGCTATTCTGCAGGCTGCGGGCGACGGTGAAGGTAAGGATAGCAAACAGCCAGCACTGTATCTAGTCAACGCTGACATTTACCGTCTGGCACGCGAATTGACCGGTGACACTTCAGAAGCAGCAGCAGCCGGTGATGCCACCGCATCTTCAAGCACAGAGACCCAACCCAATGATCAAGCGAACAGTGGAGAGGTCCAGGAGCAAGAAACAGCGGAACCTGCTAAGGAGGTCGTCACGGAGGCGGCGGCTGCACCATCCGAGCCATCAGCACAGCCGGAAGAGCCTGCTGCAGCCAGTGAGTCAGCAGAGGCAGCGGCTGAAGCCAGCCCAGCTGCCGCATCTCCACCAGAAGGGTCTACTAGTCAGCCAGCCGAGGAGGCCACACAGGAGGAAAAGGCAGAGGAACCTGCAGATGTTCCTGGTGCTGCTGAGGTGGAAGAACAGACGGAAACAGAGCCCGAACCCAAGGCCGAGGAATCCAGCGAAGCCCCACAGGCAGCAGAGGAGAGTCAGCCAGCAGAGACAACCAAATCAAGTGAGCCAGCTACCTAGGTGGAAAGCAGCGCAACTCACGAGGAGCAGTTGCACTACTGCTCATGCTGTGACAGCACGCCATAGCTTGTCCTTGTCTCTAGCATCGTTGTGAAGCAGGCACTAGCTTACATTTGCTCATCTGCTGGCCCTGCTGCACTCTTTATAACCCCACGATCAGCAGCGGCGGCAGTCAGCATTGGATCCATGCAATTCAGTAATGGTTTACAAAACCCAGTGCAGTGGTGGTTGAATGATTTCTAAACACCGAGCTGTTGTGCTCCATTCTCACTTGCAACAGCTGCTGCTGGTAATAACTACGCATTGTTTGGCATGCTGTTTATATCACACAGCTTATTACAACGGCCTTAATCCAGCGATGGACCGTCCTGCAACCCGCGTCGACATGTTCTATGTTCTAGACAGTCCATTCCAGTCCCCTCTCTCCATCAAGTCTCTCTCTCCCTCTCTCTCTATCTATCTATCTCTCTGTCTCTCCTGTTCTTTCTCGTGCTCGCTCTTTTCTTTCCATAACTCATACTTTCGCAATTCCGTTCTCCAGTGCGGTACATACAGCTGGCACCGGATCCATCCTCACTGTGATGGTGGGGACTGGCCACATCCACCTACAGATCAAGTATGCGTTCTCGCTACTGCTGCACCGCAGCTTATCTTTTGCTTAGGAATGCTTTAGTCAGTTACCGTTATATCTGCGCGCGCGCACACACACATAACTATAGATGACACACATACACACATAGGCGCCAACTAAGTTACTTTCCCAATCGCTTGGGACCTTACTTTCTAACAGTCTTCAATTCCAACTAGCCACGCTCACTATGCTGTGATTTGTAGAGAGTTGTGTTGCCGTTTCTTATAACCAGTGGTGTTTTCTTCCGCTTGCTGTTAGGAACTTGTTACCATTCATTTTCATGTTGAATACCCAGCGCCCTGCTCTTTGCTTGTTCTGGTTGCTTCCATGGCGTAGGGTGTAGGCTCTTTGCTTGTTCTGGTTGCTTCCATGGTGTAGGCTGTACAAGTAGGCTCTTTGTGTAGCTACTCGGTACGGGCTACTTATAGTATATGCCTGCTGGCGCAGCGCAGCACAGTTTTCAGTTGTCCGGATGTCCGTGTTCACCAAACCTGACCTTTCAAGCCCATTCACTATCCATTGGCTGCATGAGACATGGGGCTTGGTTCTCCTGGAGTTGTGCGGAGTTCCAATACAGCGGCAAGTGCCCACCTATGATAGGCGGGGTGTTAGCTGGTGTCCTAACGTACAGTGTGGTGTAGTTATAATTTATAAACTTATAATGGATGAAGTGCTTTTCACGACTACCTGCATCTGCTTTCGTTTCACTCACAACCAGGGAGTCGTAAAATTTTACGACTCCCTGCTCACAACAAGACCAGTCAAGAGCACTGTACTGTAGTCTGTAGTCTTGTACTTTGTAGTTGTAGACTAGTCTGTAGTCGAGTGTAGATCTACATAAAAAACATGACTACTCTTGCTCACAAGCACCCTGGTGTCCATGACAATGATAAGGCATGGTATCCATGGTCACTAACGTGGGCAAGTCACGAGCATCAAGTACAAAGACTCATTGTATCATCATCACTTCTTTACACAAAATGCAGGAGGTGGGCGGACAGGATCACATGTCATTCACAGAGCTAGAGACAGGCTGGGATACTACACTGTACAAGTAGCTGGGGAGGCTCGACTTGGCTTGCTGGAAGTCTCTTTCAGGTAATTATCAAAGATTTGGAGCCGTCCTCAGGAAGGAAGAAGCCAGGGCACAGAAGCTCTGTGCGGTGGCTAGGCATCTTGTTGTGGACTCCGAGCAACAGCAGTTTCCACTACCAGTTCCGCCGAGTTTGTATCGGGTACAGGCGATCATCGGTGTCGCGGGCGTCGGAGTCGTATCGGTAATAGTGAAGGTGCGCTGCTCGACAACTACTTCGCGGAGACTCGTTTGTGTGCTCCTGGTTAATTCAGTAGTTAGATACCGTGGCTATCGAAGGCTTGACCGACCTTTCTGACGGCTCAAGCCTGGAGCTACTCAGTGGTCACGACTCGCCTCACTGGTGAGCGCGATTGCTGATAGATTGGTCCATCTACGAGGTAGAAAGCCGGCTCGGTAGTGCCAGTGTACGGCAGCAGGGATCTCCAGCTGCACGGTCTCGCTAACCTCGATCCAGCTTGATAATGGACTTCACTAGGAAGGATGCAGGCTGGACGGTACCGAAACGCTACAACACTGATGTCCTCCTGGGCAACTGGTATGAGAACCGTATGGAGGTGAGTGCGCTGGCTGCATCATTACGCTATGCCTATGGTACATCATCCATGTGCATTGTGCGTGACATGTATACATTGTACTGGCGTACCTGGTGTACAGTGAACTGGATCACTCATTGCTACCGCACGCAAGCACACAGACGCGCGCGTGCGGGCGTGCACACACACACACACACACACACACACACACACCATCACCACCACCACGCCACACACAGTGACACACATGCGCGCTTGCACACACAGACATGCAAGCACACGTGCGCGCGTACACACACACACACACACATACAGTGGTGCTCAATGAAATCCAGTCGCGGCACTCAAGTGTGCGCCTTGCACCATTTCGCAGCCCAGTGTTCGCAGGTCTAGGTATGTGCAAGCGATGCCCAGCACGTACTTGAATGGCTCGACTGGATTTCATTGAGCAGCAATGTACTGTCATGGACATGGAAATCAAGTCGGATAACCGGGGCCGGCACCCTCACCGCGTACTAGGGTCCGGCGGATTCTGCCGGCAGAAAAATCAAAAAAGGGCAGAATTCGGTACTTTTTCTGGTGAGTCCCATGCATGTTTGGCATGTGGATAAAGAAATGGAGCAGAATCCGAGGAATTGACCGCCATAAGGTCTGTGTGGTTCTGCCAATCTCACTGCTTTTCGAGCAGAATCTGCCACCTTTTCGAGCAGAATCCGCCCATCCCTGGCGCGTACAGAATGTAACCATTGTTGTATGCAGTGCACATGTTGATCCGATGCGCATAAATGCCTGTACATGTGTGTACCGCTTACCCACAGCTGCATGGCCAGCGCCCTGGGGCCGCTAGACATGTGGCCGGATTTCCATGTCCACGACAGTACATACACACACGTGCACACACACACACACACACACACACATCACAATCATGACATCATCGGATAAGTGTTACCATGAGTATGTACACTTGTTATAATGTATGTATTTAACTTAACCCTCAAGAGTGTGCAACAGCATTTTTAATACTGGCATATGTAGTCTCCGGCAGAAGATCTTCCAATCTGGCAATGTGATAAATCCATCCAGCACTGCCTTTTGTTGAAGTCTATTTGAATTTGTTTGGCTGTATTGTGTTGCAGTTCACTCGGGGCGCCCACTCGGACGTCAACTCGTCCTATCGTACCGTCTTTCTCCCAAGTAGCAGTATGGGGGAGGATGTGCAAGCAGCCAGGGAGAAGCGTCTTGGGGGCCTCCTTCGCAATGATGTAAGGCTGCTGCGGCTATGTGTGTGTGTGTGTGTGTGTGTGTGTGTGTGTGTGTGTGTGTGTGTGTGTGTGTGTGTGTGTGTGTGTGTACATGTACGTGTACATGTGTGGGTGTGTATGTGTGTGGTGTGTGTGTGAGCGTCACATACCGCCACAGTACTTCAAATTAATGGATGATTAGAGAGGTTCCGGGGTACGATTTTCCGTGCCAAAATCCGTATGGGCGCTACGGATTTTTCGAGGCGTGCTTCATACGATTTTTCGTTGACTGGCTTTCATACGAACCAGGTTTCGTATGGAGATTTTGCGTCATTGAGTGCAGAAAGATTTTTCGCGTACAAATTTGGCACGAGAAACATCAATTTTCCGCAAAAGTTTTAATTTCGATTCAAAATAAAAAGGCATAGCACGGGGAAATGACGTGTTTGTGATCGTAACCTAGGCAATGACGGCAAACGCCTAAATTCCGTACTCCGCAACATTTCAGTGCTCAAAAACGATGTATAAAATATCCGTAACGCCTCTACGGATTTTGGCACGAAAAATCGTACTCCGGAACCTCTCTATTGATAGTTTGCCAAACTGATGTTTTAGGATACAGTCATATTGATTGTGCAGACATGTGCTTGTTGTGCAAACCGGAACACTACGAAGGCATGCATGGACCGTTTGCAGAAGGCCGCCTGTGGGGACAATGAAAAATTGAAATGTTGCAGGGGGGCAATGGTCAAGCAGGCCTGCCCCCCCCCCCCCCCCCCCCCCCGCCTCACTCCAGGACCCGGCCAAGCTGAGGATGTACTAAGTTACCCAGCATGTCGATGACCAACCGTTGCTGAGCTTGAGGTTAGTGCAGAAGCTTTTGCGATGGTCCCTAACGTTTCTTTCTCTCATTCTCCTATGAGGAACGGTGCCGGGATCATCCTTGTCTTTGGCATATACTTGATTGTCCCTACTGAGAATATACACCAGAGTATACACCAATGTCGGACTCGAATGCGGACCAACTGCATATGCTCTGCTTGATTTTTGATCATGCAGGGCATACCGGCGAAAAACTTGACACACCACCATGGTGAGAAGTTTGTGGACGGTCTCGCCGTGACCTCGTACGACCAGGACTTTGCGCGCAGTGCTGGCACAGCTCAGACCCGCTCCTGGGACAAGTGGCATTCTGAGTGGAGGCCGGAACGGTCAGATCTACTGAACGCAGGTGATTCCCTTGCCCCCCCCCCCCCCCGTCCATGACCCGTGTCAGTACTGAATGGATACAATTTTCGTGGATGGGGTAACTGTACACATACCGTAATGTCGCGTATTAAAGCCGGGCTTATTCCTGTAGAAGCCGATGTAAGGGCTAGGCTTCTATTCACATCAGGCTTCTATCATCAGTCAAACCAGGTATTTCTATGTGTGTCAACACTAAAACCAGGCTTATGTGCCGACAGTGTATCTTGGAAATCAGGCTTGTATTCAAATATTCACTGGTTTGAGGGAAAGACACCAACGGGAAAAGCCTGAAGAAAAAATTGACTGTCACTACCAGGACTCGAACCAGGGACCCTCGCTTGTAGCCAGCCATGCCCACTGAGCTATGGTGTAGTGGTGTAGTCGTCATCCCAGCAGAGACCGTTCAACATTTTCTTCAACATTTTCTTCAGACTTCTCAGCACATAGGCTACTTTTCGAGAAAGGCTTTGCTACAAGACACTACAGTACATGTACTTGGTGGCCAAGAATGCATCTCCACCAAATATGCCGGTCCATATCTGTCGCTTTTTCTGTGATGCATGCCCGCAATCTTCACACTCTCTCTCTCTCTCTTTCTCTCTCTCTCTTTCTCTCTCTCTCTTTCTCTATCTATCTATCTATCTATATATCTCTATCTATCTCTATCTATCTATATATCTCTCTCTATCTCTCTCTCTATCTATCTATCTATCTCTCTCTCTATCTCTCTCTCTCTCTCTCTATTTTCTCCACATGCCGTGCACTGCATGCATATGGTATTTCCCACCTAACCCTGACTCAGCATTCTATACCTTCACCCATTGAGTCATTGACATTGTACTTCATTTCCAAGAACAACCTGGAGTCAGCTTCTTTCTCTCATAAGGAGTGGTGGGTGCCAGGGGATCTTTGTTGTCTTTGACATACAAGTACGCCTGATTTTCCCCTCCTGCAGGCAATTAGCAGACTGGGAGTATGCATGTCAAGTTTTTGTGTGTTGCTACTGTGTCGTGTTGGTGTAGGGACGCCAACACAAACCGGTGCTTTCGACAAGATGAAGGTCAGTTACTATCTACAGCCGGGTGCATACAATGCAGCTTACTAATACTTTCTAACACAACAATACTACAGTAAAACCTGTGACTAACGACCACCCCTTGGGGCCAGAGAAAGCGGTCTTTAGAGTGACTGGTGGTCCTTAGTTAGAGGTTTGCACCGCACAACCATAATATATTAATGTGAGACCGTCCGTGCTTGGCGAAATGGTCTGTAGTACCAGGCTGGTAGTGAGTCACAGTGGTCTTTAGTTACAGGTTTTGCGGTAGTATCTGTAGACTAACATTGTGCTGGAATACCACACCAGTGATGCATGACAGTCGTTACAAGTCATGATGAGATAATGGCACGTATTCATCTAAAATGGCGGACGCCCACGCTGCATACATGGTATGGGCGCACGTGAGCCACGCTGTGGGGACACTTGTTCGATTCCGCATACAAATGTATACAAATGCGTGGAGAAGAAGTTTCTCTAATCGCTGGAACTTGTGAGTTTCTTTCGATATAGACTACTGGTCTTCAAGGTATACAATAGTAGTGACCCAACGAAGTGGAATTTGCGGAATACAACGTTCGAGACGGCTCAACAAGGCAAGAGTAAAGTGCGAATTTACTATGTACGCAAATGAGAAAACCTACTTGTTTCCCCGCAGCGCTAGTCACGTGCGCCTTCAGTGAATACGTGCCATTGCCTCGCCGAGTGATATGCAAGTATTACAGGGGCCGTCCGTAAATACATGTATTTACTTAGAGACGTCTGAGAGGCGTTTCTTTCTTGACCTACCCACCCAAAAAATGCAGATAATACCACTCATAATAAACACTACGACATCGGTGTTTATTCTATACATATACAGTACAGACGGCTCCACTTATAACGAACTCGCATATAGCGAATTTCATGATTCAGTCAGACCTCGCCTATCCGGTCCTTGTTTATTCGGATCCCTCGCCATCCGGAAGAAAATCGTTGGTTACCGATTTACAGCATATGCCATGCACACATACAGTATGTGTGTTCGATTATCCGGTTCCCTCGCCTATCCGTATTTTTTTCTGGAAAACGGATGTGTGCGGTTATGCGAGGTCTGACAGTATAGTAAACCCCTGTCCATGTCCCTGTTTGAATCCATACAACAATTGACCCTTTATGGCGAACAGTCTCCCTGTCTCCCTGGCCACTCTGCCGCGACTCGTGCAGTGCAGCGTAGTGCGTCTCAACGCCTACCTGTACTACTACTACTAGCTGTAGCAGTGCTACATCGTGTAGATCTACATACACCGTGCGGTATGGTATGCATGCACTCCAAAATGTATTTTTTAGAAACGCCTTGCAGGCGAACCCACCCACCAGAAACGCCTGTTAGACGTCTCTGAGAAGATACATGTAATTACGGACGGTCCCTAAGGCGTGCAAAGTTTGGGTGGGAGAAATTTTGGAGTACCGTGCAAAGTGGATCCCAATTCCGCTGGGGTAAATGCCATTATGAGCTTTTCACCATAACAGCTTTCCCATTCTGCCCGCTAAATTTCCCTTCAGTCTGAATTTGAATGCTTTCTTACAGCGGACTGGATTGCGAAAAGAAGATGCTTAGCTTGTCAGTCAGAGTATTGGGTGAAGTATGCTTGGGCGTCACTGACGAAAAGCAGTGAGATGGTGCATGGACATAAATCATTTTGGTATTATGGGGTGTGAGGATTGCTGCATGTGTGCAGGGATACCAGTATGCTGCTTGCACGGCCCATGCGTTGAGCATGTTCTCTGTCCGCATGGCTGTGTGCGACTGTCATTGGGTTTTGCCAGGCAAAGTGGAAGAAGCAGGCGCTGGAGGAAGGCAGGACCGACTACTGTACAACCAAGCAGCTCAGCTACACGTCCCCGGATGCAAGTGCGTTCACCAGCAAGCGCTACGCCACGCCGCGGATGTGGTCGACTCACCTGCACCCCCACGTCCAGAACAATGATCTCAATCTCCGAGGCCAGGCGAACGGCGTGATCGTAGAAAGGTTTCAACTGGCCGACTCCACTGGTGCAAACATCGCCGTAGCACCCGTGGATTAATGGCCACAACTCCTCTGGATGTAATTGTTACATGGTTGCTGCATGCGGACAGTATGGGAACAATCATGAATGACTGTGATGTTCCTATACTGCCGAGTGCTGGGTACCGGCTCAAGCGACTCTGTGCAAAATGGATGCGCACACGCTGCTTTGTCTATTGACTTTGAACTGACTTGCGAGAACTGAAATGCCCAAAGTTCGTCAGGACCCCATGAAGACAGATAACAGAGATATACAGTCATGTCTTGAAGAAAGATGGTCTGAGTACATAACAAGCATGTGTGCATGGACATAATGCAAGTATGTCTTGGCGATTTCAAGTACATGTAGGTACCTGTACTTGTGTACGTGTAACGGTGTTGTAGTCTCCCTTACAGATGTTCCTCTGTTTTCTGCTGAGTGGCGTTTGGTGCAAGGAATTGACCACAGTTTTAAGGACCTTTATTAAAATTCAAGTGGTCAAGTCTGACCCTTAGGGGCTGTCCGAGGTTACCAATAATATTTTCAAAACGAAATGTTTTCGTTTGTGGGTGGGTGGGTTTGATGGTGTTTCGTTTTGAAAATAATTATTGAATGCTGATTGAGAATGCCCAGTTACTTCTGGATGTCGAAAATTGACATCAATATTTTATTGGAATTCGTTTTACCTGCAGAAAAGGTGGGTGGGTGGGTGGGGGCTGAAAAATACTAAAACTTTTCGTTTTGTAAAAACAATCGATAACCCCGGACGGCCCCTTATACGCGACATCACGGTACATCACACATACTAGTGTATACCATGTCGTGTGTAAGGGCCGGGCTTATTTCTGTAAAAGCCAATGTCAGTGTTAGGGTTCTATTCACATCAGGTATTTCAATGTATGCCAATACTAAAACCAGGCACATGTGCTGACGGTGCATCTTGAAAATCAGGCTTGTACTTGTAGTACAAACAGGCTTCTATACGAGAGAGGCTTTATACAAGACAGTACGGTACAACTCCATGCTAGTGTGCTGTAGTCAAGAACAAACTGACTGCAGAGGCTCAACAGATTCCGAGATGTCACAATGTAAACATTGTGGAAATGCGCCCCTCTTTCTCTCCCATCCATGTGGCAGGGCAAGGCCAACAAGTGAACTCCAAACACAAATACATGTCCTAAGGGGCCGTCCATAATTATCGATCTTTTACACGAAAAGAAAAAGTTTCGTTTATGGGTGGGTGGGTCAAGGGGAGTTTCGTTTTGAAAAATATTGATATGGGAGACCTCAAGGCATTCTTGCTGTCAAGTCAATCTATTTTTCGTCCAGGGTTGGTGGGTGGGGGAGGGTACTAACTAAACTTTTTTCGTTTCGTGAAAATTATCGATAATGCCGGATAGCCCCTAAGGTAGTGTACCGTATTTTCTGGAGTATTAGCCGTACCTATTTTTTTTTTGTCACAAAATACAGACATCTACCGGTACTCTGAATGTGAGAGTTCAATTGGCCATCGTAGTAAAGTCATCCCTCTCTAATCCGGCACCTTTTGCAACGGCATTTTCTGCTGGATAAACAAGGGTGCTGGATTATCAATTCCTGCCCTTCAACCCGGCCCACCTGTTAACATACATGTTTGTGAACTTCGTGTCGTATGTCAAAACGTAGGGATTTTCTGTGTCAACCCAAGTACTTTGTGGCATGCATGTCTTTGACATACACATACTCACTGAAAATTGCCGCACATAATATTATTCACCGCATATTTACCGCAAATTATGCCATATTATGCCGCGTTTTTTTGCGATTTTTTCCGCAATTTTCCCCGGGGACAGAATATCCTATGCACTGGCATATTCCCAAGTGTATGTTACATGTGTTGTGTATGTTACAATGCTCCCTGACAGTATGCGATGTACAACTGCTGGATTAGAAAATCGAAGTATGTACAGTTTGAGTGATTTGTTGCGGAAAATCGCTGCTGGAGGCGGAATTCAAATGCCGGATTAAAGCGTAGAAAATGAACTGAAAAAATCCGTTTTGCCAGAATGTGTGCTGGTTTGCAAGGGTGCTGGATAAACAAGTGCCGGATTAGAGAGGGACGACTGTATAAGCCACACGGACATTTTGGTGTGAATTACGAGTGTCAAAAGTGCAGTTTATACTCCGAGAAATACGGTACATGTACCTGTATATTACGTCAAAGCATGTAAACACTGGTTCAACATACAACCCGACCCTGGTTCGCCGACCATTCTAAGGGAGCTGTTTTGAAGGTGTGTTCTGTGCTTTCCGGTAGCCAGATAAGGGTGGGTTGAGTGCATAAGAAGGAATGGAGAGGGCTATTCAACTTGCAGGACTGTGAGTACGTTGTGCTGCGGAAGTAGCCGCCACCGGATACAATGTACAGTGTTCGGTGGTTGGAACTGACATATCAGTCAGTTTCGGAACTCAGCCAAGCGTCCACTTGGTCGTCAACCGCCTTCTCTAACTGGTGGACAATCAATCAGTTGGGCAACAAACAAACCTGGTTACTGATTTCATTAGACACGCCGGGCACAGTGGGAAGCATGTGCTGCTCCCAACGCAAGGCGAAATCCCAAAAAATCTTGCCAGAGTATCGATCAAAACGATTCTTGCAATTTCCCCAGCCCAAACGGTAGAAATGCACGCGCCAACAGCATCAGCTGATATCCTAGTATAGTTGTCGCCAAAAAATCCAGCCAATGCTATGCTAGCTACCGGTAGCTGTACGGTGCATGGGCCGCATGCACTGCTACTGCTGGTACATGTACTAGCCACTGCACATGCCCTGCTGCCAGGCCTGCATGGGTGCATACACTCAGTGCAGTGCTCGACCCGACTGGAGCGCAAACTGTTCAGTGCAGTGCTGGTACTGATTGTAAATGCATGCATGCCACCACGCCACCATGAACGATGAAGTACAGCCGGTGAACGCGTACCATACCACTGCATCCATGGCGTTGGCCGGCTGTTTTAGCGACGACTGTACATGTACAGTCAACTCCTGATATAACGAACACGAACGCGCAGAATTAGTTCTATATAAAAAAAAAGTGCCCTCACAACACGCTGTGCCTGCCATGCGGCCAGCGACTGCATAACTGCACTCAGTTTACATGTTCCCCTGCAAGTTTATAGTTCGTTACAAACGAGACCAGCTCGCTACAAAGGAACAATTCTGTATGGATTCAAACTGGGACATAGACAATGGTCCTTACGCACATTGCACAGATGTACGAAGCTCTGTACTAGGGCCGTAGGTCTGTACATACCCGGTTGGGTGTTCCTTGTGTGACTGTTATACATGCGCATTTGACCAATTTAGCCTCATTAGGAATAACAAACAATCGCTTTCCCAGCTAGATAGATTGTCAGAAAAAAAGTTTTCGCATGAAATGCCTTCAGGGACCATTTCTTGGTGGAAATAGCAGTAAACACAATAGGGTCGTGCACATTCAACACCCAACCGGGTCTACGGGATTCTACGAGATGTTGTGCATCTGTACAACGTGCATAAGGCCTATGGTTTGCTACATCACGGATTTCGTTAGATGCGATTTCATTATAAGAGGAGAAGACTGTATGTCACCGCATTGACATCGGATCTTTGTTCAAAAGAACGTGTTTCAAGGAGAAACATATCAAGTTCAATGGATTGCATACACTTTGAACATAAAAAAAGTTTTTTCAAGGCCTGACGTAATGCAGTACTGTACATGATTGAGCATTTCATCAATGCACAAGGCTTACAGAAGTAAAGGTAGAAATATGCAATCAAAATGAAGCAGGTGGTGAGTGAATATTAGTTAGAATGGCAAGACAGGAGATGGCAGGAAGAAGAAAACCCCGGATGTTATGCTTGTGTTTCATGAAGCATTAGCAAAGTAGCAGCTCGTAAAGTCAGACGACAAATAATCTATGTACAAAACGAAAACACAATTCTAAAAATTTCATGGTAAATCATCAACTCACGTTCATCAGCAAAGTAATATTGTCACCCTTCAGTAGGATTTTTCCAATCTTTCTCCGCGTCTCTGCCTTAAGATGTACTTCCTCGGCGTTGTCCATGACCAGGTTCATGTACTCGTCAAATCCAATAATTTGTCCCTCAATTCTGAAGTACTTCTGATCATACAGCCAAACTTGAACGCGCGACCGATTCTGCAGGAAGCGGAAGATGAGGTTGATGGGCTGAACCATCACCTTCTGAACTTTGGGGGCTTTGGACGCCATGACTGTCCCGATCTAACTCACGAAAGCCGAAATACTATTCTGAGTAAGAATTCAGCAATTTTCAATGGTGTTGATTATTTTCTCAACGTCTTCAAACATCAACGACTTTCGCCTATCATTTTCCTCACTGAGTCCATAGTGATAATATATGGGCATGCGCAATACAGTCGAAGTGCGAGTGGCGCGCACCAGGGAGTCGTAAAATACCGGTATTTTACGACTCCCTGGCGCCCACTTACTTGAAGTAACTGAAGTCGTAGATCTACGACGATCGTCGATAGGATATCTCGGACTCGTCGAGCGACCAAGAACACGGCCCTAGGCCCTAGCCTAGGAAGTGCGCTAGCGCTACATCTCGATCCGTAGATCTACAGCAGGGAGTCGTAAAATACCGGTATTTTACGACTCCCTGATCTACAGTAATAATAATCGTACTACATGTACCAGGGAGTCGTCAAATACTTGACGACTCCCTGCGTAGATCTACTACAAAAAGTAGTACTACTACTACAAAGTCATTTTTATTTTTTTCTCTATAAAGTCTACAGTCTTTTCACCCTGAAGATGGGCCATGCCCGAAAATTTGGTGCATTCCATTTATATCTAATAATATATTTTTTGGAAGTGAAGTGAACCTATGCAGCGAAGAGACCGTTCTTGGAGAGTTTGAAGTTATTATTATTATTTTATTTATTTTACTTAAGTGAGGTACCCTGTAAAGTCTAGTAGTCTAAAATATAATAAGTATTTGCTATTCAATAGTTTGCGGGTCGTTTTGCCTCACACATTGGCGCATGCGCTTGAGTTGCTAGTGTGCCGGTACCATGCATAATTACGCACATAGCTATGTGAATATGGTGTTTTTGTGGTGTCTGTTTGTCGCGGAATGGACTGCATTTAGGTTCACTTACAAGTCCATGCGCTTATTTGTGAGGGTGCGCTTATGCCCGGGTATAGGCACATGCTCTTATATGCGCGTCACTACGGTAGTCGTGAAGTAACTTTTTCATCCTAGGCGGCCGGCCTACATGTATATATCCTGTTGCGGCGGTAAGAAAGATGATCTCGAACCAGGGAGTAGTACTCGTACAATACTCCCTGTCTCGAACCACGCAAACAGGTGACTGCCCATCGCATACCGTATGTCGCGTATAAAAGCAGGCGCCTGCGGCTGCCAGGGTTCAAAGTTCAAACCATGAGACAGAGAAGAGGTCCATGGATCTTGCGGCTGAAAAGGGTGCATCGTCGCCTGTTGACCACTCAAGCATCATGGGTTCTCGCTACACAAGGGCGCGTTTCGAGATGCTGTCTGCCTCCGCTACGGGTGGACTCCGCCCCACCTCCCCCAGAGCTGTGCCTGTGGAGCTGCCTTCACTGTCCCGCACGCCTCTCTTGCCCAGTAGGTGGCTATCCGTCTCTGCGGCACAACGAGCTGCGGGACTTGACCGCTACTATGCTCACATCAGCAGCTCATGATATCAGCATTGAGTGGCAGCCACGCCTCTAGCCGTTATCTGGCGAGAATTTCATCACCGGACGGCTATCCGTGAGGATGGTGCCAGGCTGGATGTTGCTGCCAGCAGGGTATGGGGTGGCCGGTTTGAGCGAGCTTTCTTTGATATTCGGGTGTTCAACCCTCATGCTGGCTCGAACTCGGTCCACTTCATCCCCGCCGCATACGCAAAACATGAGCGTGAGAAGCATCGGCATTATGAGGAGCGTGTTCGCGAGGTGGAGCATGCCACCTTCGTTCCCCTCGTATTCAGTGCCACCGGAGGCCAAGGCAAGGCGGCAACTGCCCTTTACAAGCGGCTCGGACTGATCATCAGCGAGAAGAAGAATGAGCCTTAGTCCATCACAATGGCATGGATCAGATGCAGCGGGTTGGGGTTCGCCCTTCTTCGCTCGGCCATCATGTCCCAATCCGTTTTGTGACCAAAATAGTTTCTTTGAGCTGCGATGCAATTTACTCACCGTGTGACGAAAACGACATCGACACGGACTCATTCCCAAGGCCATGACTTGGCAAAGCTATCCGTGTGACTTCGACGACATTTTGAGAAAAACAGACGCTTGTGAACGCTGATAGAAGACGGCGTTGACTGCTAAATTCAAATAAATTGGCGATCTTGAAATACTAAAAATAAATCTCAAAAAGCTACAGCGCGATGACTTCCATATTCACTCACACCATTGCAGTGTTGTGGGTGTGTTCACATGGCGTGAGCCAGTCAAGTGTCAGTCAGTTCGGCAGGAAGCGCGACCTCCAACAACAAGTCGTTTGGTGCAGCCATCTTCTTTGTCTTGTACCAGCTTGATCACCAAAACAATGAAAAAAAGTTTGACTTGAGGATAGGTTGGGATTTGAACTCACAACTAATTCATGGTCAGCAGACAGCATTCATAACCACAAGGCCAAAAAGGAAAGGATAAATCGTGGGTTTTGATAAAAAAATCGATACTGGCTTCCTGGGCAAATTGTAAACCATGGGAAAAGGCCGGAAACCTGGCCGAAATTCTAACTCCTTAACGGTTGGTCCAATTGTTCCGAAACCTTCACAGAACAATTATTTGCCGTGTCCTAACAAGCCATTCTATGTACTTTGTTGTCCAAATTTCCCTTATCTTCATACTTTTTAAGACCCAAACCTGATTGTAAATCTTTTTGAAACAGACTATAATTGTGTAGCCTGTATTGTAGGGCTCCCTGGTCAGTACTGCACAGAGTGGACAAATATTTTGACGACTCCCGGCCGGGGATCCCTGCACTGCACAGCTGAGCGGGTAGTTCAGCACATGCTGTGGTCTAGTGTGGACCTGGTCGGTCGTGTGGATATCCCTTGCGGTGCACTGAGTTATGATCTACTGTGAATAATCCTGTATGATGTCTACTGTACAACCAGATTTGAGTACGATCCAGTGATCGTCGACGTCCTCGACCTCTTGAAAAATCATCGAAGTAACGTTAGTTGCATTGTCTTTATGTACGAATGTATGCTCGCGCTCGTCCATGACGTGAGTTTCACTCTCACGTACGAGGCAACTCCAATTCTTGGCTTTGTGTCTTGCTGTAATGCCCTCTAAGTATTGCTATCTCGCTGCTTGTTTACGGCGAGGTCGCAGGTGGAGTCAAATCAGCGGAGTTGTTGAATGATATGGCAAGCCGTCATATACCAGATCCTCTTGGTTTTGGAACTGGTTCGAAACAAGAGCTTGGATCGCCTGTTCCTTCCAAAAATTCTTCTGTGAACGGTGTGCAGCTGAAGAGAACAAGGTTGGGCATGTATAGGGATAACGTCGATGAAATGCCTGAGGATGAGAGCAGCAATGGCCAGCAGTTTGGACTCAATTCGTCCTCCTTGCTTTTTGGCACCAGTGAGAAGGATTTCAATTCTATGTATACCCAAAGCCAGGCTGCAACATCAGGATACTATGGCCTTGGTGGTGCATATAATAGCAATGGATCCCTCAGTAGTGCATCAGCACACAATACAGTGTCGGCTACAAACACTGGCAGTATGGGTAGTCGTGGTGCCCAGTTCGCCGGCACGAGCAGCCGTAGTTCCACCCAGGCACACACATCCAATAGTGGTTCCATGCCCACCAATCCACTGAGCACACAGAGTTCTGTACCAAGTATGACAGGCAATGGCATGTCTAGCCGCAGCATCCTGTCTCCCTCTGCGAATGGGATGGGGCCACAAAGCCAGTTCACTTTCAACGCAACGGGAACTTCTGCGAGTTTGCCCATGAATAATCAGCCTAAGTTGTCGCGGAGTATGTCTGTAACAGCAACAAGCCAGTCAACCAGTAACGCAGGGTTTTCTGGCCAGATCCGTTTGCAGCAAAACGCCACGTCCACAGGGTTTGAGAACCGGCCGTTCGTCACGCAACAGTCACAGCCATCTAGTTTGGAATCTCAATCTCTGGACCCGTCGGAATTTCCTGTGGTGGGACGTTCGAATGGCCGCCGGCCCCAGAGCCAGGCATCGGCAACGTCCGGGTTAGCGTCGGGAACAGCACCCATACCACCCAGGAACTATGGCATCGCGTCTAAGCCGCGACAAGAACAGGAATTCACCATGGTCAGTGAGGATTTCCCGGCACTGCCCAGCTCCGGCAACTTCAAGCCAGGCATGTCAGAAACGGGAGACAATGGCAAGCTGTCGCAGAGCATGTTCCCGATGAATATGTCGTCTTCCTCTGCTTTTGGCGGCATGAATCTGAGCAGTAGTGTTGGCGGCGACAGTTTTCGGATCACGGGCAGTATACCGATTGATTCAAATCACCAGGACGCACACCCCAGATCGTCGAACGTAGGTGTAATAGGTCAGCGACCTGCGAAAGGAACGTATCACAGTTCTGAGCTGCCTGCTCAGCAGGCTCCGTCTGGATTGCAGTCACGTATGGGTCCGGGCATACAGACGACATCAGACGGCGTGATCACGAACGTGCCGCAGGGCATGGTAAAGGACCAGTTTGGCCTGATAGGGCTGCTCACGTTCATACGCGTAGCGGAAAACGAGCCGAACTTGGTGTCGCTGGCGCTGGGCAGCGACCTAACCACGCTGGGCTTGAATCTCACATCCCCCGACACCTTATGTAGCTCATTTACATCACCGTTCTCCGATGGCCCTACACGCCCGCAGGATATCGACTTTGGCGTGCCAGAGGAATACAACACCAACAACTTGATTCGGGATAAACTGGCGCCTATCAAGCTCCATCGTTACGGTGAAGATCTGCTATTCTACTTGTACTATCACAGGTGAGATTGCAGACGTGCCGTTGATTTTATGACTGTGTTGAGATCCGCTGGGGAGGATCTCTGATTGTGCATGTACCGTAAAGTACCGTTGACCCCCCCACGCCATGTCGCTTCCCAGCTGGATTTTCGGCAGGGGGCAGGAATTAGATCAAGGCTGTCAAGTGCAGTACGATGTACAACAACGTAGAGGATCAGACTGAATGTGCTGGATTGTGCATATTTTCATCCTGGATTGGCACATATTGTGTACAGCAGTGCAGGCGTCGGTTCAACATCGTATTTCGTTGTATACGCCGAAGTCGCCTCACAGGTAGAAAATCGACAGGGGGCGGGAATTAGAGAGGGGGTGGATCAACGGTACTTTACGGTATGTGTGTGTGTGTGGGGGGGGGGGGGTGCATGTGGGTGTACATGTTCACATGCTTGCGTGCTTGTATGCTGCCTCCCGGCTTGCATGCATACCCGGTATGTGCGTGCGGCGCTAGATACGCGTGTGTGTCTGTGAGGGGGGGGGGGGGGGGGTAGGTGATATCGGCATATACTGTAAATTTTCGGTGGTGTTTTATTTTCGGTAACTTCTGTGCCGACAATTTTACCTAAAATAAAACGCACTAAAAATGTCGGTACATCTACTACCAAGAGTGCATAACCCCTCAGAGTGTGCAACTCCACTATGCTGTCCCGACAGAATTTCAAGTTGACATCATTTTGATGATGCAATGCGCACTGACACGGATTATCAGACGAATCCGGAACCTGTGGTTGACCGAAGCCGATCGATCCTGTACAAATTATTGCAAAGAAAAACGTGGTAAATCACTGGAGCAAGGAGCATTGCGTCATAAATAATGACGTCAACTTGAAATTCTGTCGGGACAGCAGGGTATGTGGGAGTTGCATACTCTGGAGGGGGGGGGGGGGGGGGGGTATGTACTCTTGGTACTACTCAGCAGTACACTTACCTGGGAAACGGGCTTTCCCGAAAATTTCCCTCCACTGAACCTCGGATTTTGGAGAATACCGAAAATATTACACCCGACAATTTCTGCTTTTACAGTACCCTGATCCTTGCTGGGCTGTGGAGTTTAGTGCCAGACATTTTTAGCAGGTTCTTTTATGCGGTTTTTGGGCAGAACCGTATCCGTGTACTTCCCCCCCCCCCCCCCCCCAACCTGTCAATTTGGGTGAATCCTCAGCAGTATCTCTTTCATGGGTGTTTCATGGAGATTTGACGCTGTGCAAGTTTATGTTTGCCAGCACCAATGGCAGTGCAGTGGATGTACTTATTGCACCCGTGTTGCAAAGTGGCAGTGTAGCTTGCTAATGTCCCATTGCATACCTCTGAGATTTGTTCCTTTGTAGCACTGGGGCAATAGGGCTTGAGGGCAGCGCCCTCCTGTGGTCCAGTGTGGAAATGTGGCGCCCCCTACTCACTTCTCGATGTTGGCGTTTTTATGCTATTCATCGAAAATGCAGTCGATAGTCGGAAATAGAGGGGTCATAAAATAAAGGCGCTTGTCTGGGGTGAAGTTGGGGGTTCGACCCCTTACGTTGCATTTTTCATGGCAGGATATTTGTGGAAAAATGGAAAAATATGGGTTACAGGGCAGCTGTTTCCCTTGCCCTCCCCCCCTCCCCCCCCCCCCCCCCCCCACTATTTTGAGCTCGCTAGAACCCTGCATATAAATATTATTTATGTTGTGTATGCATACGGTGATACCAGAAAACAAATTCACGCTGTTCAAACATATCTGTTTCCACCGTGGTTGTTTGTGTTCAGCTCTGGAGACCTTCTTCAACTTGCGGCGGCTGCCGAGCTCTATCAGAGAGACTGGAGATATCACAAAGAGCAGAAAGTGTGGTTGACACGAGCGACGGGCATGGATACACCGCTGACAGTGAAGAACACGCTCTACGAGACTGGACGCTACTACGTGTTTGATGTGACGACGTGGCGCAAGGCGGTTCACGACATGCACATAGAGTACGACCAGCTGGAAGAGACTCCGCACCTGCCCAAGTCGTACCAGGGCGGTGGTGGTGGCTCACATCATTCGACCTCCCTGACGCAGCTGATGTAAGTGGGTGGGTGGTTGTGATGCACGTCGCTGGCGACATGCGGATGGCAAAACTGCATCTTTTTGCCTTTTTTCTGCACCCTGTACAGTACAGCACATAGTTCTCTGGTCTTTTGCCAGTGTGTGTACTTCGAAGTACACATCATATGCTATGCCATGTCTCCGGGCCGTGGCCTCCGAGGCTCTCCTCTTCCCTCCCCTGATCGGTCTTTTTGTTTTTAAGCGCCTCTCCTTCTTCTGTCCGCCTCTGTACATGCTTGTGTGCCGGTGCATGGGTGTTCCTATGTTTTAGTCAGTGTGTGCGTGCGTGTGTGTGTTTGCGTACATGGTGTATGTGTATGTATGAATATGTGTGGTTTGAATGGTGCATTGCTGGTCAATGTGCTGGGTCTTGTTTTGGGGACGCTGTGCTTGACATCAGTTCACTGTTGAGATCCTCGTATTCATCATCCTTACTGATCATGTCCTTACTACCTCGTATCGCTTTCTCTTTCCCCCTTCACTTGGCTGCTGCCCCCGCCACTTCGGCAAACTACAACACACCAATATGTACACTTTTAAAACTCTTCTCTCTGTCTCTGTAGCTTTTAAACCATGCAATGGCCTGCCACTTCACCCGCGTCCAGTGGCACTCCAGTCATCAAACCTCATCCTCATCATCCTCTTCATCTTTGCGTCGTCGTAGTTGTGTTGTAGCTGGCTACACCCCGTCCCTCCGTCTCTTTTCTGGTCGTGGGCCGTGTATATACTAATAGTGTCTTTGCC
Organism: Sycon ciliatum; assembly: GCF_964019385.1. Classification (NCBI taxonomy): domain Eukaryota; kingdom Metazoa; phylum Porifera; class Calcarea; order Leucosolenida; family Sycettidae; genus Sycon; species Sycon ciliatum. The sequence continues at coordinate 18,905,330 of NC_088643.1, read as the reverse complement.
TGTGTATATCTGCTGTCGGTGTATTCAGCTTATAGGTGGTTTAGATACCTGCTCTTGGATGCAGTTCACATTTCCCAAGTTTTAGCTTTTTCTACTTTTTTGGTCAGTTTGATCCTTGCGTTCCCTTCACTAGTCTAGTTGGTTTTTCCCCATCGTTCTTGACCGCCTCTGAGCCATACGTCTAGTGACAACTTGACCTCAGCGTTCACAGCTGGCATTTTGAGTGCTTGCTGCTGATGTTTATGTCTTGCAAAGCCAATAGGCGTGAAGATGAACAGTGAACAAACTGCTCCTTTACCACGTGCCCGTGATTGTCATGTGTGCCGTTTTAGTGCGTGTGTGTGTTTGAGGGGGGGGGACTCAATGGGATGGTCGTCCAGTTCTGCTGACATGTGCTCCTTGTCAGTATGCATGTACTGTATACTGTAGTGTCGTGTTGATGTGTTCCGCGACAAAGTGCAGTGGATCCACCCTTTGAGTTCGAGGCGGGCTGGATCACTGGAGAGAAGCCACCCACCTTGCGAGAGCAGTAGCGAGTGCGTGTGCAGTTCCTCGTATGCATTGTAGAGTAGCGTTAGAGCATGCACACATGTGAGCTGCATGGCACCCTTCACCATGTTCACGCCTCCCTTCAGCTCCTTCTCCGCCATGATCAAGTAAGTAAGTTGCTACATACCTTGCAAGGATTCCATACACCACTGGCATAGGTTATACACGCCGGGATCCCCGCGCGCAGGATCGATCGGGGAGTACGCGTATAATTAAAGGGGAAGTATACCCTAAAATCAAATTTTCACCAGTTGTAGTCTTCGGGGTGCTGAGTCGAATGGTCTTGGTCCGAGGAAGCTGAGGCGCTCCCTTCCTACTTGAATCCCAATCGAACTCGCGCACTTCCACCGAAACTGGGTGACTGCGCCCTACTAGATGGGGATTTGTATGCAAAATGTCACTAAAAGCGCCATTTCGTTCTTATAAAAGCACGGATGACCGCGATTGGCCCATATGTTGTAGTCTTTTGGACGCTGAGTCGACTGGTTTTGGTCCGAAAAGGCTACGATGCAGCGCTCCTCCTTTATTCCCAATCGAACATGGTTGAAGAAGCGGTCACGTGCTCCTGCGTACACCAGTCACCTGGTCACCGTGCCTGCAGGGTACAACTTACTAGCCTGTTTGACCTTTTTTGGGTGCAGTCCTGTCACTCGAGTTGAACTCGAGTTGAACCTTGGTGTGAAAGTTGTCGCCTGCTGGCGCGGTGACCAGGTGATTTGGGCACCCAGGAGCACGTGACCGCTTCTTCAACCATGTTCGATTGGGAATAAAGGAGGAACGCTGCATCGCAGCCTTTTCGGACCAAAACCAGTCGACTCAGCGTCCAAAAGACTACAACATATGGGCCAATCGCGGTCATCCGTGCTTTTATAAGAACGAAATGGCGCTTTTAGTGACATTTTGCATACAAATCCCCATCTAGTAGGGCGCAGTCACCCAGTTTCGGTGGAAGTGCGCGAGTTCGATTGGGATTCAAGTAGGAAGGGAGCGTCGCAGCTTCCTCGGACCAAGACCATTCGACTCAGCACCCAGAAGACTACAACTGGTGAAAATTTGATTTTAGGGTATACTTCCCCTTTAAGTGGGTCGAAATGTGTTTTTTTGCCGGGAAAGTGCCCCTTCTTTCGCAAATAATTTACGAGCATATTAAATTATTATTATTATAATTTTTAAAAAAGATTTCGTTTCTCGCTGTATTCTGTTCTACAATACTCAATAGCAATGTTTTCCGTGTAGATACGAGGTTGGAAAATAACTATGGCACAGCCATGGAGATCATCATGGGCTGTAGGCTGCAGGTGCCTCCAACGAGCGCCGTTCTCCGGCCCGGTGAGGCAGCAAGTACGCTCAGCTTACATCAAGCCCAAGGAAAAGAAAAGTATGTCCAGGCAGGCAACGTTTGCTACCCTTGGATTGGCAACAGGGATGGGAATCGGTGGTATTATGTTTATGGGTGAGTAACAGCTATTGCGCAGTGATTTCCAGGCAGAGTAAATAACGTTGCTCCTGAAGAATGAAGAGGAATGCATCTGAGTATACCTTTGGCAGACCTTTGAATTGATTGCCGTTATATTGTTAGCCTGCAACACTGCCATTGGATGTACTGGTTCATCCCAAAGTCACACACACACACACATACACACACACACAAACACACACACACACGTGCACACGCAACACAATATCAAATATTTTCATATTTTTCACCTGCCACGCCACCGGGAAATGCAAGCGTCTAGGGAGACAACAGGGGCAGGGGTGGGTGGAACATACAATGACATGGGTTTCACTCCTGTGCCACTCTCGTTTCAGTCTCTCTTGGGCAGGGCTGATGCATGCACGCCAGGCAGGGTGAGCAGGTGTCAGCGTCAGTTGCGAGCGCGTGTTGACTGTAGACCACGAAGAACTAATATACTTCAGAGTCTGGGGTCAAAGATGCGACTCATTTTGGGCGCTATGGTTTCAGGTATCCCCAGATGCGAGCAGTATTTTTTATGGAATAGCATCACATGTACTGGTCTGTCACTCCATACGCATCATTAATTTTACGATGGTGTCATTCCATACAAGCCCGTACGATGATGTCATTCGCAAAACCCCTGGTCACCATGGTGACGTGAAATAAAATCGGGATGTTCCGGTGTAGAGTTCTGCGCTCAGTGCATTCAGCCTGAGGCTGAGGTGAGGACTGTAGATTTATTTTATGATGGGATTTCCCTGTCGAACATGCACACATGCTTCTGTTTTTTGTTTGTTGCCGTTTAAACATGTATTTTATTCATGAGCTCGTATTTCTCTGGCCAGCACTGTACTTTCGTGTACCCGTGCACCACTTTGGTAGCACTCGAGCCGAATCACCATTGTGTCATCCAGTCCTTAGGCCTCGTTTACACGACAACAATTGAAAAACGTTTTCAAAAGAATACGCTTCCACAGATTTTAATAAGAGCGTTTCCACGACGACGCTGAAAAACGTTTCAAACGAAAAACGGCCTTCAAATTGTTTTTCAATCGTTTTCGTTCCGCTTTGTTCTCCTGTAAACGGCACAAACGTTTTACTTGTACTACTACGTGCCTTGTACTCAAAACATGCCTGCACCAGCCGCCAGGCCAACTCATTGCACGTGATCATTGCGCGCCGAAAAACGCGTTGCAGTGTACACGCTTATCGTTTTCGTGTAAACAGCAAAAACGTTTCGAAAACGATTGAAAAACGTTTTTCAATCGTTGTCGTGTAAATGAAGCCTTAGTTGCCAGTTGCCGTCACGCTCTGCTTTCCCCAGTTGATTCAGGCATGGTCCTACCTTTAGTCCTTAACCCAGCAATATAGTCCCGTTGAATGTCATGCCTCCGTTGACAATAGGGAGGTTTCGCTCTACGTAATTACGTATGAAAATCCGTATGTCGTACGCGCCGGGGAGCGAGGGCAACTTTCATACGTAAATCTCTCTACGGATTTCCGTAGGAAAGCTCTTTCCTACGTTGGGTCCTCCGTAGGACTTTTTGAAGTATTTTTTCGCATTTTCCGCATTTGTCCATGGCAACATTCAAGCCGCGCGAAACACAAGGTGCACACACCGTACACCACGTGCATAATATAGAAAACGCGGTTTCGGTTCATGGTGCATACGGTGGGCGCATGCAGCCAACGCGTCTCCAAAGCAACAACGCATGTTTAGCAGTCGTGGAGAAATCACGTTGAGCGAAACCCAACAGCTCTGATTTTTACGTATGAAAATTCCGTGCAGTTCATACGTTATTTTCATACGTAATTCCGTAGAGCGAAACCTCCCTAATGACCAGTACGTACAGTGTACCCTTCAGGGTAGGGCAGCGTACTGTGTTTGGTCGAAGAGATAAAAAGAAATGGGATTGAGATGGCTGGATGGTATCATTTTTGGCTTAGCACCCTTGGCATGGAAACTGTACTCAGTATTTGGATGGTATGCTGACTCTGCTCTGCCCACCTATCATTGAGATCAAGTAGTTGCACCAACCACTCCACTACGCCCGCCACATTTCAGCCATTTTCGGTGTTCTGTACCATCAACGCGTGTCCTCTGATACTCGTATTGAGCCAGGGCTGTCCTCTTGACCAAGGCCAGCATGGATGGGCACAGTAATACCAGCCTTAAGCATTGTTGAAGCTTGTGAACCTTCGCTCCAAATTCACACCTCGCGCCCAGGTTACAAAAATGAGCGTGAATTTGATGATGCTTAACCTCCTTATTTTGTCTCTTTGTCGTTCTTGCTGAAGGCTGGCCACAGGAAAACACCATTGGAGACGAGGTAGGTCAAAATAAATTGATTGTTTAGCGTAATATTTTGTTAGAAAGTAGAAAGTGATTTTCCGTGCTTGGAATTCTATTTCTTTAGACTGTGAAAGGATAAGTGTTACTTCCTGCCTGCTTGGCCACTACTGTACTGTATGCACGTGCATTCTCCTGTAGTTAGGAACTGCTTCAAAGTAAATAGCTATTTTGGGATCCAAATGCGTCTGGGGCTAGCTGCCACAACTCTATTTGGGAAAAAATACTTGAAGTACAAATTTACAAAATTTAATCATGTTGTGGCGGCTAGCCCAAGCCACATGATTTTGTTCATAAAATGAAGCTGCAAGAAGCACCCGAACTGATCTTGAATTGACTTGGGGTGCTATTAGATTTATATTATATTTATATTTTTTGACTAGTTTGACTATTTATTACATCTTAAGACTCCAAGGAAACACCGGCCAATGTGAAGAGAGTGGGTGAACGCCAACTACGGCGATAGATATAAGTAAAGGTTAGGTATTTGTGAAATTCATGAAAGTAAGACCCTATAATCAGGGGTATCAGGGTGTTACTTCTATGATAAAGTATAAACCCTCTCCAGGCTTGTGTCACCGCCAAAGTGTGGAAACATGGTCACTAGAGCACATTGGCGAGGTATCACACTGCACCTGCCAGGAGTCACACAGAGACTGACCATGTGTATGTATCCACACGTACTTACCAGAATCACGAAATCAAAAAGAAGAAAGAATAGAAAAGTTGTACACTGTACGAGAGAGCTTGGAAGCTCAGGGCCCTACGCTATGCTTTTTTGCCTTGATGACCTAGACAAAAAAAAAGCATAGGGATGTTATAAATTCTTTAAAAAATTCCTTTTTTTAGACATAACCTGGGATTCGAACCCGCACTATCGCGCGCCCTGCATTCATCCCCGATGCACTTCGCATACATACTAATTCTTCCAAGTTGTTTCACATTGTGATCTTGCATTTGAAAGCCCTATTTGAGTTATATGCATTGTGGCCAGCCGTCTTTGATGGCACGGTACGGTAGGGGATGGGGACGGGACAGGTACGATCGAGGGTAATACGACACCGTCTCCAGTACCGTACCGGACCATCAAACACAGCTGGCCACATACAGCTTCCCGCAATATTCAAATAGGGCTTTCAAACGCAAGATAATAACGTAACGCAACTTGGAAGAATGGGTATGAATGCGAAGTGTATGGGGGAATGCATGTAGGGCGATAGTGCGGGTTCGAATCCCAGGATATACCTGAAAAAAAGGAGAATTGAAAAATTTATAACATCCTATGCTTTTTTGCCGTCAGATACGGATAGCGCCAGGCGTGACACAAACAAACACACAAACAAACACCAAATTAAAGCTGTGTGGACCCTGGCTAGCGCCAGACGTTACTGAAGTAACGTCTTCTGCATAGCTACGGGAATTAAAGTTAGTTCCGATCTCACTTCTCTTCATTTGCTGGCAAAATCCTTTATATCAAGAGTTGTTCTAGGGATGATGACTTACAATGATTCGCTTCCGCGCGGCAGAGGCCATGTGTACGTCGCTGTGGCCAGTTGTGATCATGTAAGCGGACTTCTGATCGTAGAAGCTGGTCACAACGTTGGCACCTCTAGACCCTGTCTTTATTTCTTAATTTTTGTTTACATCTCCTGGCTCGCCGTAAGGGCTGCCAATAGTGAGAATGAGATGAAGGGTGGCAACCAGCCACGGCTAACTAAAAACTACATGAGAGGGAAAGAGAGAAGAAGAAGAAGAAGAAGAAGAAGAAGAGAATGAGAGGTGACAAGACATAGCATTGCGGGTGGGTCTAGTGGGAACAAACCAGTTATACAAAACAAGGTGCCGAGGAATCTCGGCAAGTAATATCCTATGTACAAGTAAGCGGAGATGTTGTTGGTGTCGTTTTATAAGGGGAGATGAAGATGCAAGGTTGTAAAGACATTGAGATGAGAAGGTTTGGTCTTCATTGACCTGAGGAAGCCAAGACTTTTCCACCATTCCCTGTTTGATGAGGCTGTGGCCAAAGAGCCGCTCCACAAGGGCCACAGCTGAGTAAAAACATTACTTCAAAGTATCAGTGAATACGTGATGGCACTTACCAGGAAGTCTCTCCGTGGGGAGACCTACTGCGTTGTACCCTTTTCTTCATCTCGGGTTAAGCAGTGCGAGGCTGTTGTCAAAGGAGAAGTGGAATGAGAACAGGAAGTCCTCGGAAGAATCGCTTATAGCATAGACGACAAAGCCATCACCCGCTCGCTTGTACGTGATCCTTGACTTGTATGGACTGCGTCCCTTGAAGGAGATGTCCATTTCATCAACGGCCACCTCTCTCCTCGGGTGGTACACACGTCTGCCGTTCTGCTCCTGTTTGTCCTGTTTGAGAGAAGTTTCGGACAGGCGTAAGCAACCTCGTTGCTTCTTATTAGCTGAATCCGCCGCACAGGGTTGGATCCATTGCCACGGGCCAGTGCCATACCGAGCCATGCATACAGTTTGATGTCCGTAGCGGGGGTACCTAGATTGGCTGCCAACTGCTGAGCCCAGAACAAATTGGTGTGGGCCGCAATATGCTGGATCATCTTCCGAGGGATGATTCCGAATAAACGAGATGAACATGCCAGGCTTGTATCTGACCAACAAACTTCGGAACAGTGCGCTCTGGCACTTGCATAGCCCGTGTTTGCTTAGGCTCCAGGGCTGTTTCATCTACATCATACTGATCTTGCAAGTCCAAGGATTTAATACTACTACTTCCACCGCCACTAGCCTACTCATCTAAACCCATCTCACAAACACACCCCACTATATCAGTACATCACAGAAGACGATGGAAACACATGGCTCATACTATTGAAGTTGCTAGCATGCTGTTGTCCATTACTGATGAAAAGATGCGAACACACACACACATCCCACAAGCCTAGTGCGATACACCAAGTCCATACGTCTCAAGTTCTATAATTATAGGATTCCGAAAATAAGGCACAGACCTTCCGAAAATTGCATGGAGAGGTGATCCTGAGATGTTAGTACTTGGAAGAATCATGCAGTATACTCTAATTTCAGACATTTTCGGTGCTCAATATTTTCGGTATGAGGGCAAAAGGCCAGCTTAGGTGAACAGAAATTTTCGGTACAGAGCAGCAGTTCCCTATTGGATTATGTGTGTTAGTGTTTGTTCGGTGTATTGAAATTTTAGGTGTGAAACAGATGCACCGAAAGTACCGAAAATAAAAGTACACCGAAAATTTGTGAAATTACAGTAACCCTACACATCTACTCCACCCCGTGTGAATGTCCATCGCCAGCTAAGCATCATGTTGTTTGTGTCTTTCCTTTGCACTTTGGCTTGCATTTTGTGTGTTTGCAGATTAGAGCGAAGGGCTTACTGAGAGGTAGGTGTATGTGGAGGCTGATGTCTCTTCTGCATTTCTGCTTTTCTATCTCCGGACACTGTGTTTCATGGTGTACTTTGCCGTGTGTGTGTGTGTGTGTGTGTGTGTGCGTGCGTGCGTGTGTGTGTGTGTGTGTGTGTGGCGTGTGTGTGGCGTGTGTGTGTGAGGGTATGGGGGGTCATGTGTGTGTGTGTGTGTGTGTGTGTACGTGCATGTGCGTGTGTGTGTGTGCATGCGTGAGTGTGCGTGTGTGGATGATGTACAAGCATGTGTATCAGCTCAGTACACAGAACATGCATGCTGAATGTTCTGCTTTTGCTATACCTGACCAGCCAGGAATGTGTGAGATGAAACAAACTCTGCTGTCCAGTATGACATTCCCTTGAAGGGTTTGCCAGTTGCTTTCAGTTTGCTCCCTGTTTGGTGGTTGTATTGGTCCTGTACTAAATACGCTCTCGTGGCCATTTCCATGCTGTTGTGTGCAGCGTTCACCGGACTGTTCTCTCGGGCCAAAGAGGATGTCACCAATCTGTATGAGGCAAGTGGTGTACTGTGTCTGCTTCATATGCCATCAGTACGGTATAAAGCATCCGGTGATGTCAAATACAGCCTGAATGAATGAGTGAATGATAGACAACCCTTATGATCAAGAAACACTCGTCTCAGAGACGAGCTCTGTGAGGCCACGGGTTTTGCTCCAACATGCGCATATTCATACCTGTATTGAGAGGCAGTCAGTATTGTTCAGTTGCATACTTTTGGGTATTGGTATGGTACAGTGCATAGTCGCATAACACTGCTGCATTGAGTTACGTACACATACTGGCAATGTGGCAAGAAGTGGAGGACAAAGTCTCCCGCTGCCACAAGACCTCCGAAGACATGGTGGAGATACGGACACCGCTACATCTCTGCTGTTCTCAAGTGCCTTGGTCTCACGTTTCTTGATGTGCGTAGTACAGGCGCGTTCCACCAGGTGGAGACTCAACCCGGTAAAGGAGGAATCCTCCCCCTATGTCCTGCATGCTGTGGACAAAGCCTTTGTGTCATGATGCCTGTGCTGTAGACTGGTTACTTTACAATATGCGCCAGAGTCAGGTACCCTGTACGCCCACGCCCTGTCTCCAGTATGGTACACTGCCCAAATCTCAACTGGATCTACGAGACACAGCACAAATATACACATACACGCGCACACACGTATGTGTGTATGCGCGCACGCACACACACATTAACGTGTGCTGAAAGTGGACTTCTTCAAGCTCTCTTCCTTTGTCTGCGCTGCATGTAATAGCTTCACCTCCAATCTTTAACATTTGTTTGCATTCCTCTGGTGGTGAGAGTTGTTGCTGCTGCTGCTGCTGTTGCTGTTGTTGCTGTTGTTGCCGTTCCTGCTGTCATTGGTTCTGCCTGTAGAGCTTTGCTGCACCAATTGATGAGAACCTGTTGCCCGACGTGCTACCAGACCACTATCAGCCGCCTTTCACACTCGTGATTGAGTCGCAGAAACTTCTCGTTAATCCCGAATATTCCGTAAGTTCTCTTCAGATGATCACACCACTTGTGCATTGCTCAACTCCGTGTCTCTGGGCTGCAAGGTGTGCGCTGCTTAGACGTTGATTGGGAATTTTCAAGCCTGACCCATGTCCAGAAATCCATGGAGACCACCGGTGTGGAGCAGAGGGGAATGTCCATGCTTGTGTGCTCTGGAAATCTTTAGTCCTATCACCAAGAGTACATAACCCCCCAGAGTGTGCAACGCCTGATCCAGCTCTGCATAGGGTCTTGGTCGAGCGGAATCGGATCTTTGCGTCATAATACCGTACACATCTGAGGGGAACCCGGGAGATCGCGGGTACTCTTGGATCAAAAACAATGGTGCCCTGCCTCGAGACCGGCCTTGCGGTGGTGTGAAGTGTACGCATGACATCAGAAGATCCGATTCCGCTCGACCAAGACCCTACAGAGAGCTGGATCGGCGTTGCACACTCTGGGGGGTTATGTACTCTTGCTATCACTCATCAGCTGCTTAGACCGTGATTGGGAATTTTCAAGCCTGACCCATGTCCAGAAATCGATGGAGACGGCCGGTGTGGAGCAGAGGGGAATGTCCATGCTTGTGTGCTCTGGAAATCTTTAGTCCTATCCCGGCTGGATGGACACTGGTCTTTGTTGACGTCTAGTTCACTACTAACAGCCTATGCTGGATACTGTCTATTGTTGTTGTGGAGTTTGAATGTATGAACTGTGAGCAGTTTAGAGTGTGAGTACCTGTCTTGTCTCGGCAACTGGAGCGTGTGTGACATTGCAACAACCTGTCCAGTGTGTATGTTCACGTCAGTGACGGTCTTCACCGCTATCGCATGTACATATTGATGCCGTGCTGCGCAGGTTTCCACTGGCTGGCGGTATCGGCGGCGGCCTGGCCTGAAGGTCTTCCTCCGGCAGGTGCACCAATACTACGAGATTGTAATATTCACCACAGAGCCACAGATGGTGAGTAGTGGATAGCGGTAGTGTTGGCGATGCGTGTGAATGTACATTTAGGGTGCGGTTTACGTTGGCCCTGGTCTTTAGTACTGTTTGTGCTGCCACCACCATCCCTATCCCCGTCCCCCATCCCACTGCAGTGTAATGTATGTATACTCAGATAGTGACATGGACAACAGCTGCAACTTACTGGTACAACATTCTACTCTTTCTAGGGTTTTTGTGTAGGCATTATGGGATATGCCTGTGGCCATGTGTACCCATGCATGCTAACGTGTGTGTGTGTGTGTGTGTGTGTGTGCGTGCGTGTGTGTGTGTGTGTGTGTGCGCGCGCGTGTGTGTGCATGTGCGTGTGTGTGTGTTTGTGTATTTGTTGTGTATATGCTTCTATTCTGTGTGTGTGTGTGTGTGTGTGTGTGTGCATGCAGTCCTATCAACATGTAGTGGACAGTCTAGACACAGAGCAGCGTGTCATCTACAAGCTGTTTCGTGAGGGCACCGACTACAAGAACTTGATGCATCATAAGGTGAGGAGAAACATCCGTCATATTCGGTGCTGCCCAGTGGCCAGTGAAATTTGCCACCATGACTAAAGTAGCACTGCGTTCACAGCCGAGATCATCTTTCCGAAACCCTCCGTATCTACCAATCCATCATGACTCAACACAATGTTATTGTGTTGAATCACATGATTCACATCATTAAACGTTAGACACTTTCACATTTAAATTTTCTCGTTGAAAGTACAGTGGAATTCACTTAGTACATTCTCTCAAAGTTATAACAGTGATAAGATATCGTAAATTCGTAATGTCGCGTAGTGAAGCCGGGTTTAATACGCTTGCTTCATACTGACCTAGTCCCGGGTGTATCGACCCATTCTAAAGTATGTTTGGATAAGAAGTACCTTGGAATTGCGGATCAAAAACCCACTTTAAATCTCAAAAATCTGGGTTTGGGATCTGCTACTCCATACATTTTCCCATGGCATACCTGTCCTAATTTTGTAAAACCTGGCTGAATTTCTAGTGCGGACATTGTCTGGAGCATGGGTGTATCGACCCATTCTAAAGTATGTTTGGATAAGAGGTACCTTGGCTACTAAGTACACAGCTTCCTGCTGACCCCAGGGGTACTTCTTATCAGAGTTCTAGTGTACATGTATAATGTATTGTTAGATTGACAACAATATGCGTGAACTATAACAAGGTTTATCTAATACTGTACAAGCAGAAATATTTGTCTGGAATTTAATTTCGTCTTTTTCGTCCAAGGAGCTTTGGGATTAAATTAAATGCCGAACGAATGTCGATTTGTCCAGCGTTTCAATACACTGTTATAGTCCATGGACTAAATTTTCAACCGGACGAAATCCCTTTCCTTGGAGTTGGACGAAATTATTGACCGACGAAATTTTCTGCCTGTACAGTACTAGTTTTGAACTAGTACTGGGTTTTATAACATGTACAATACAGTACAGTAAAACCTGTCGAGGCGACCACTCGGATAAGGCGACCACCTGTCCAAGGGGACCGCTACGACCAGGACCAAGGCTTGTCAATTTCAGTCAAATGACCCTGGATGAGGAGACCACCTATACACAGCGACCGCATTTCGAAAGTCCCTTGAGCGGTCGCCTTAGACAGGTTTCCCTGTAAGTTAGTTTGTTGTCACATGACTGGATGTTGTCACATGACTGGATGTTGTCACATGACTGGATGTTGTCCTTGTGAATGCCATTTTCTCCTTCACGCTTGAATGTGCAGGATTTGAAGAACTTAAACCGTGACCTTCGGCGCGTGATTCATGTCGACAACGAGCCGAAGACGTGCGACCGCAACCCTGAAAATGTCGTGTTCGTCAGCAAGTGGACTGGCGAAGAGGACGACATGTACTTGTACGACCTGGGAGAGTTCTTGCGCAGTAAGTACCGGCTCTCCGCAGCGTTAGCTGAACTGGCGGCTATCAATGGGGAATGTCTGGATATTGTGTGTGCGTGTGTGCTCGCGTTGGTCTCAGCATCAGTAACGGTATAGCCTAAGATCAACGAATATCGAGGTCTTATCGAGTACAGGTGGAATCCTGATAATTCGAGCCTCAAAATGCCTGGAAAAAACTTCTAATTATCCGGACATTCTAATTATCCAAACATGAACCCACAACACAATATGTATGTCAAAATGCTCTCATGGTCACGCAGAGTTGCGCTATGGACCTTAGACACAGATTTAACGGATACTGAACTGACCGGGACAGCCTGCTCATGCAAACTGAACTGACCAGTACAATGTACAGTGAACTTCGAATTACACTTTGCTAACTTCGAATTATCAGCACAAATCCCACACATTTTCTATGTAAGTGGAATCTGTGGGACTTCTACTTTACCGGACATATCCAGTTCGAGGTTCTAATTACCGTATTTTACCGGTTGTAAGTCGACCCCGGTTATAAGTCGACCCCCCTATCTGGAGGTCTCAATTCTGCGTTTTAAAGTTTTCACCCAAAGAAGCACTACTAACCACCTCCTGCTACTAACACATCAACAAATCATGTAAACATTCCTTATTGGAGGATATAACGTCCCAATCCTTGAAAAAGCCCAATAAACTGGCAAAAATGTATAAACATGGTGCACTCGTGCATGCAGTGCAGGTCATTTTGTAAGATACTGATAGTTCCCGGTTATAAGTCGAATCCCGGTTGTAAGTCGACCCCCACCCTTTCTCCTTCTATTTTAAGTCGTAAAAGGTCGACTTACAACCGGAAAAATACGGTATCAGATTTTTTTATGTGGGAATCGTATTGATAGAAATCGGTCCTGGAAAAACTTCGAATTAAGCGGTATGTTCGAATTAAGCCATATTCGAATTATCAGGATTCCACCTGTAGCAGCGGGGCGTCTTCCTCACCTGCACGACGTTATCAGTCTTCATTGCGACGGCTACTGTGCTGATTGGCACGTGAGCATGTGAACATTGTTCAGGTGTCATGAGCACACATGCACAGGATGTGACTGCATAACCATAGCGTGGCAGGCTGAAAACTAAGACGTCGGAACACTAGCGTTTTCGCAATAAAACTGCACACACTGGGTATATGTGAAGCAGGGAATAAAGGATACAAAAAAAGGCTTGGTATTGAAGCTGCAAGAAGCGTCCAAACTCATCTTGGAAAAGGCTTGAATTTCGAAAATACTTTCCCTAGCTTAAAGCGGAAACCCCGCTCTTTGGCGCCCAATGTCACTGCATGCTGTGTTGTGTAGTGCGATTGCCCCAATGTCACTGCATGCTGTGTTCTGTGTTGTGTAGTGCGATTGCCCCAATGTCACTGCATGCTGTGTTGTGTAGTGCGATTGCCCCACTGTCACTGCATGCTGTGTTGTGTAGTGCGATTGCCCCAATGTCACTGCATGCTGTGTTGTGTAGTGCGATTGCCCCACTGTCACTGCATGCTGTGTTGTGTAGTGCGATTGCCCCAATGTCACTGCATTCTGTGCTGTGCTGTGTTGTGTAATGTGATTGCTCTGCAGCTATCGCCCAGTCGGCCATGCAGTCGAAAACCAATGACATTCGACCTCTGCTGAAGGCTTACCAGCCCGAGGATGGCGTGATGAAGGACTGTGTGGACGTGTTCCGAGATCGCAGGCGGCGCCTCGACGCCAGCGCCAAGACAGCACAGGCCCAGCCGACGCGGCAGCCCGTGCAACAGAAGAGCCGGTTCTTGAAGTCGTTCTGAGATGCTACCGCTTGATTACTATCGCTCTCTCTCTCTCACTCTCACTCTCTCTGATCGTGTTTGCAGTTGCGTCAGCAGGTTTATGTACTCTTGGTTCCGTGCACACCATGTACATACTTGTGTTATGTTTGTCGGTCCTGTCCCCCTGTAACTCTAGATGGTGACTTTTCTCCGGTCACAGGAGTCCGCTGTTAAGTTTTTGTTTTTTTACTATCTGCTTTTGATCTGCGCTAATTCGCGCGTGCTGTCTGCTGAAACATTCATGTATTGGCTGCAAGCTGCAGGGACATGGTCATGCAACTACTGATGCTTCACCAACCAGCTGCAAGAGTAAAAAAAAGAGAGTAAACTATCGTGTCCGTTCTCAAAGAGAACTCACGACGGCCACATCCACACCTGGTAAACCGCTGCAAGAGTCCTGTAGAAGATGTGCTTCCAGGACGGCGCAACACGTTTGAGTTGACCCCTCGTACTGAGATTGAACATTGCGTTGGTCTTCACTTCATGGATACCTACATGTAAACACATTGTGTTGTCTGTCTGTGTGTGTGTGTAGGCGGGGGATACATTATGATCAAGAGTCCATAGCCATAGTAAAGATTGCTGTCTGATGATCGCCACAGGCGTGAAACTCTGAGTCACAGCCAACCCAAGCTCCGTATCCCATTCTATTCTTTTTGTATGAAGCTCTGCACCCCGGTACATTGAGCACTCTTTCGAGGACCACACCCAACTTTCCGTGTGTAGCCATAGTAATTATAATGGTTATGTACTCTCTGGTCTCATCCCCTACCACATTGTGCCAGCTACTGTTGATGATTTCAAACCTGACAAGTCGTCTTGAATGATAATAGGATCATCCTGTTCGTGTTCATGTATTCCGTGTAACCGAGGACTGTATTTAAAAAATACTGATGAATTTAATCAGTCCCGGGCATGACTGGGAGCTCAGCAATTCCGCCGATTCTGAAATGATCCTGCCATCACAGTGTTTTACTGTTTTGGCAGGATGTGCATCAGGGAGTACTAAAAAAACCTTTGTTTTAGTACTCCCTGATGTGCATAGTCTAGCTGCAGAGCTGGCAGGCATAGAAACGAACACCACATTACGATCCTGGCATGCAGCACTGCCGTGCCTGATCGCCAGATCACTGCACAACCCCGCACAAGATACTATCACTGGCACGTTCGTGTTCTGTGTTGGCATCATCTATTCTTGCCTTCATCAAGACATAATTATATGATCACTACACAGCCACATGCACAAGATACTGGCATGTACATGCACATGATTGTATAAGTGTTGGTGTCATCTTGCCTTCATCAAGACATTATGGATATGATCACTACACAGGCACACAAGATACTGGCATGCACATGTAGTACATGATTGTATAAGTGTTGCTGTCATCTTGCCTTCATCAAGACACACTGACACTGTAAAGCAGGACCATTGTGTGATGTTTTCTGCTTGCGATCTCAAATGGCAGGCTTGTTTGTGCCAAACAAGTTAGGCAAATGTGATGATTGTGGCGTGAGGCATATCATGTGATGTCATCGCATCTGGTCGAAAATTCTTGTTCCCGATCATTGAGCTCGTGAAATTAAAGCTTGCGTGAAAACGTGCCCGCTTTACGGTAACACGTAAATCAGCCGCATCACAAGCAATACTCAGCCTAACATACTTCAGCGCGCACAAATTTAGCGATAGCATGAGCAAATAATTTACTAGGTCTGGCCTGGACCACTAGGGTTCCAGCTCTCAACGAGGTTCAATAGCAGCAAGAGTACATAATTCCTCTGGTCAGCGCTGGTATTCGTCTGTTTGATCCTGTCAACACAGAGACACACATCCACATACTAACAGTTCACGGTCAAGACCTGAACTATAACAGGAAGAGAACGAAGGGGCGGAAAAGTGAATCTTGGAATGAGTTAGTACGAGTCAAGCTCCTGTCAACCCGCATTCTCCAACCGGGATACAAAGCTTGTGGCAAGCAATGTACATGTATGTTACATGCAGATAAGCATGCTCTTATAACACGTGCACACACATACACACACACACACACACACACACACACACACATACATGTACACACACACGCGCACACACACATAAACACACGCGCACACACACGCACACACACACGCGCGCACACACAAACACATACACAGAACCATGTTGCGAAGAACACTGACGAGAAATCCATCAACGCATCAGTCCCTGGGTGTTTATCCCGGAGCTGTGACTACACAGAAGTCTTTTGCTCACCAAAAACGATCCACGGTAAAACTCTGATAAGACATACCCACATGGACAGCAGGAAGCTGTGCACTTAGTATCCAAGGTACCTCTTATCCAAACATACTTTAGAATGGGTCGATACACCCATGCTCCAGACAATGTCCGCACTAGAAATTCAGCCAGGTTTTACAAAATTAGGACAGGTATGCCATGGGAAAATGTATGGAGAAGCAGATTCCAAACCCAGATTTTTGAGATTTAAAGTGGGTTTTTGATCCTCAATTCGGCCCAAATCAGACTTTCAAAAGCCAGCGGGACAGTTTCCGATGAATGGACTGTATAAAGCAAGAGTATCTTATCAGAGTACGTACTAACTGAGTTCCACAATACACTCAAACGTCTCTTATCCGGACGCCTCAGATACGGGCACGTCTCTCTACCGGGCACCTTCAGCTTGAGTTCCTATAGCACAAATGCTTCGAATTTGGGGGTTTTGAACTTTTTTCCGTATGTGGAAATGCTTATTTTTCACTGCCAACCTATGCAATCCACACATTTTTATCAATGGGTTCCCTTTGTATCCTCAACATGTGCAATACGTGCCAAATTAACTTCTTCAAAAAATGATATGATACATGGTAGGTGAGTTATCGTGAGATACGGGCAAATCTGAGATACGGGCAGTGCCCGGTCCCAAGGTGCCTGGATAAGAGACGTCCGAGTGTATGTTCAAAATTAATAGTAAATCAATAAATGTTGCGGACAATGAAATCCGCTGAGAAGTCAAGCAGCCACGGGGCGCTGGCCGTGCAGCGGTGAGCACTACTGGCACGTTTTTACAGTGCGTGTACACGCTAAGCAAGTAAGGACGCCGGCCCCGGTCATTCCAGCCGATTTCTATGTCCACAACAGCAGTGTTTGCTTTATTCAAAGTAGTGCTGAGTCGGGTAGCATTTTCTTCGGGTGTCGGGTTCGGGTAGTTTTCCACGGGTACCAGATCGGGTAATGTTTCCATGGTAACACCACAATGCACCCCTTCCCGTATACACTGGGTAGACATATGTGGAGTATTACATGAATTATTTGTACACGTGCACTGTACATGATGTCATCTGCGACTTGGGGTACTAGTAGTCGGTTACTGTTCTGTACCCGACTACCCGTGCACACTCCTAATTCAAAGTGCATTGCAGTACACAGTACAGTGATTCGGTCGTGGAGAGCTTACCAGTCGTGGCAGCGCCTCCCCACTCTCGGCCATCAGCTCCTCGACGATTTTCTGCGAGTCCACGGCCGTCAGAGCCTGCTCCTCCATCACCTGCATCTGCAGCTTGACATAGCGGTCACACAGCTGCATTGGCTTGGTCTTCTCCTCATTGCCGAATAGCGTTAGGGGTTGAGTGCGGAAATCATAGGTCGTGTAAAAGAGCCTGCAAAAAAATCAATACGCACACTGGCTTAGGCAAGGTAAGACCTTTCAAAGAACTTGAAAGAAGATACTTATATCTCCACTACAAGATACCCTGGAAATTGATTGTTTATACAGATACAATTGATCACGCAGTACACGTGTACAAGTACACAAACAATACGCCATCCGTAGACACCGAGATTTTTCTCTAGGCAAACGCGATTAGCCCTCCCCCTCAACAAGCTGTTAATTTTGTCTTTATATACATAAAGAGTCAAAGTTTCTCTTTTTTTTACCTTTTCAATGCATAGCACGGCTGTTAGCTGCACTTGGATCGCGGCAACTTAGTTTTCTGCACGTGAACCATGCAAAATCAATGCATGCTCATGCATAACCAGTCAGCTGGCCTGCTCGCCCACGCATTCGACAGGTAACAATTCCATCAAAGTTGAGATATCGCTTCGTTCTAAGTCTCAAAACAGTTCTAAAGTCACCAAACCACGCTGGTAATCGATGGCTATTCAATGTTAACATCTTCAGGAAGACTTGAGCCGTTTCCTGAGAGTTTGGGCATCGTTGCCGTTATTTTCCACGGTGTTCTTCTTCCTCCTGTCTGGAGTTGCAATTGCATCCTGGAATTATTTGAAAGGTATTTCGTGCGGGCTGTGGGGTTCCAACAGGCATAAACTGACATCGCTATAGGATAACTGGTAACTTTCACCCTTCAAGGAGGTAGAGCAATGATTTTTTTGTGGCGGTCGTCCTATTTTTGTGGCGATCGTGGCTGTATTTGTGGACTTCCAAGGCTTTCATTCTGCCTGATACTAGTCTCTACTGTATTGGAATCGTGCTTTAGGCACCTGTAGCTGTCTTATTTGGTAGATCTGCTGTTTTCAGTCACTTGGGACACTTCGTCTAGCCTATTTGTCTTTCGTTCGTGCCATCTATCAGTTTTGTGGGGTGCCTAGGCCTGTATTTGTGAAGTTCTCGAGTAAGACCCTAATTCTTGACTGGAGTCACGTCTTGAGTTGTATTTGCTCGGCGAGTACTCGTTCACGCAGTTGTCCTTATCGTAATGGTCAATATCTGCTTGCTGGGCGGACTAGCGGCTAGAATAGGGATGGCCGAATGGTCCAAGTGTGTACACGATTATTGTTTCCATCATCGTGAAATGAGCGTTGTGGAATTGCAGTCGTCTGCCTTTGGCACTGAGGACCTGAGAAGAGTTGATTGTTACTTCTACTCAGCAATGAAGCGATAATCAGCTCTCTTTGTTCTAATTATTGAGAGGAAATATATACCGGCATCGCAATCAAGCAAAGATTAGGCAAACCTCGCCAACCTCCAACAAGAGTCGAAGATATTTTCTCCAAATGCAAAGACGATCTTTGTGAGTTTGTGACTTGGATTTGCGTGCATACATGAGCAAGTCACGGACCACGGCACCGTGCGCGGTTACCATGCCATCTCGAACCGACGCCATCTTTCTAAGTTGCCGCTTCTTGACAGCCGTGATAGGTCAACCTTGTACTCACGAGTAGAGAAGCTCTACAAGTACAGTCATGTTTATCCAGGCTGTGCCGTTTCACACCAAACGTGAGTTTGGAAGGCTGAAGAAAATGCCGAACGGTGTCGGCTTGGATGACGACTACAGCATAGCTTAGTGGTAGAGTAGCGCTGGACTACACCAGGTGAAGGCCCACCCGGTTCGAATCCTGGTGGTGACAGTCAATTTTGCGCCTGACTCTTTTGCCTTTTCATTTCCTCAAACAGGAAATTATTTGTAGATAAACAGAAGGGACGCAGGGATACGAGTAATGAGCAATACTGAATATTAGAGAGGTTCTGGAGTACGATTTTTCGTGCCAAAATCCGTAGAGGCGCTACGGATTTTTATACGTCGATTTCGAGCAGTGAAATGTTCCGGAGTACGGAACTTATGTGTTTGCCGTCATTGCCTAGGTTACGATTGCAGACACGTCACATTCCCGCGTTATGCCTTTTTATTTTGAAAAATTGTACTTGTACCGAAATCAAAACTTCCCGCGGAAAATCGATGTTTCTCGTACCAAATTTGTACGCAAAAATCTTTCTGCAAACGAAGACGCAAAATCTCCACACGAAACATGGTTCATATGAAAGCCAGTCCACACAGATTCTCCGTGTCGAAAAATCGTATGGAGCACGCCTGGAAAAAATCCGTAGCGCCCATACGGATTTCGGCACGGAAAATCGTATCCCGGAACCTCTCTATTGGCTCAGTACCCGAGGAAATTATTTCCTTGTCTTTACATCAGAGTTTCGTGTGATTTCTGTGTGCTGGACATGCCACTTTGAAATCATGCTGCATCACAGGGAGCGACTTACTTTCGCAGCTCGTCTTCGGGGTAGATCAGCAGGCCAAGCTGCGGCTGAAACCTGTAGTTGTAGCGCTCGGGCAGCCGATGCGGCGGGAACCGCATGGCGACGGCCAGCCACTTGGGCTGCGTCCCCTGCACATAGATGCCACCTTTCACCAAATTGCGTGTTCTTGATGGGGACGCAAAAAACGCAGAAGGCACACACAGCGCAGAACGATACAGTTAGCAGAACTGCACTGCAGCACACACTACGTGTTAAGTGTTCTCCATCATGACAGGCAAACGTGCGTGCACACGCTACACGCACATCCATGCATACCTCCAGCAGCACGCAATGTCATACATGTGCTACATGTGCACGTATCCACAGGTTATCAACCGTAACGCATGTAAAAAATATTGAATTGAAAACATGGAGAACACGAGATTCAGTAGAAACATTACTACTACTCTTTTGCCACTTATGCCATATCACTGATCTTTCCCCATCAAACCGTATGTCATTCAGAGTTTGGGGCAGTGCCCGGTCCCGGATTGCCCGAATAAACGAGGTACGAGCGTAATCAAATAACCCCTATCGCCTAGCCATGGGCATTACCACTGCGGCGGCGGCTAGACTCAGCCTATTCACGGCGCTCTTTCCGGACATAGAAAAGAGCCATTTGCCAGTATTTGATCTGTCAATAAACCCGATCTTCGAAACTGACTTGCTATCAGACTTGGACAACATACATTTGTCGATACTAAACTCAATCTGTGTCAGCGTTTATGTGCCAACGCTACCTGATGTACCAGCCAGCTAAGTCAGATACCACTGGCCATGCATCGACTAAGCGCCATGCGCGAACTGATGGCGGTGGCGAGAAGGAGAGCTTTGTGCCAGATTGTAAACTCAGTCTGCTGCTACATTAATTATATTTTTCTTCAAAGTAGTTGCAGCATGCAAGGGGGTTACATTCAATCTCCACTGTACTCGGTGTGAGAACTAGTATACCAAGAACATGGATGCACTCGATCTCCATAACATGGATGTACTCAATCTCCATAACATGGATGCAGAGATTTTTGCAATCTTCAAGGTCATCTGGTCTTTCGGAGAATTCCCCGGCGCCACTGGGTTCATCTTCATGGCGCAATTCTTTTCACGCACTTTGTTTCCAGAAGAAGATGAATTAATATTTTTGACAGGTTTTAGGGTCCTGAGAGCTGTTGGTGTCTTTGAGATAATGAACTGCGGTATTTGCGGATTTAGGTGCGTAATGATGTCGCATTGGGAGATTTCTGTTGAAGTTTAGTTTGTACATTCAGCTCCTGCTTTTCGGGAGGATATTAGAAATCTGTATGGAACTCATGAAGGGCCAAGCGTCTAGGTGTGTTTAAAATTAATGCACTATACATAATTCTAGTCCATTCAAAAAAGATGAGCGTTGCCTCTGGAGAGCTCCCGTATTTGGTGATTTTTCATGATTTTGTGGTTCACTGTGCAGTGCCGCGAGATTCGAAACTTGAAAAAGAGTCCAAAAAAGGAACCTCAACTGGGGTTCGAACTGCAAATGTACATGTGACTGTTGTGCAAGTGGAGTGAACGGCCTGGATTTTCATGGGTTTTCCCCAATTCAGTGCTTTGGGGGCAAAACCTGGCCGAAATGCTATTCTTGTTATGGCTTACTCTTCGGAGAACTAGAAATAGACTTCAAAAACGCAATTGGAAGAGCATTCCATGGGGATTGGCAAAAAATTGTGACAAAAATTTAACCAGTTGCCAAAAGCTAGGATATAATCTTTTTCTGAATGGACTGTAGAGTGCAATGGGCCTTTGCTTCATAGTTATCATATGGCAGCTATGCGATCTCCACAATACCCCAGCATTCAACAGCTAGCTCAGGATAATTTGCCTGACCAACTGTCAAATGTTTACTAATCCTTTCCTCTATGCGTGCGTGTGTGTATGTGTATGCGTGTGTGTACATGTGCACGTGTGTGTGTACTATAGCCCAGATCAGCAGAAGCTATGGTATGGTACAGTGCAAGAAAAACGTTCAAATAAAATTAGAAATAATTATCGCATGTAGCATGTTGAAGGCCTCATCAAATATTGCAAGACTTGCAGACAAATTAGAGACACCGGGTCTTTGATTTGATTACAGTACTTTATGCGGGGCACATGCACAGTGATACATCAGAGTACGAGTATAAAGCTAGCATATTTATGAGCAAAGTAGAGTGTGTAAATGCATCCACTAATAATAATGGCAAGGCAGACCCAAAATTCGCACCTGGTTATCACGTCCTTGTACTTGTACAGCCGCGAAAACGGCATTGCTGCCACTCGTATCGTAGTAGGTTGGCGTTAGTACTAGAAAGCCTATCACTGTTCACAACAATAATTCTTCTTTGTGGGTTTTCAAAACACGTACACACTGATGATATCCGCGATCGATCCTCGCTCTATCATGCAAAAAATAGACGCATATAAATAATTAATTGATTTTCTGTCTGGGGACTTCCCCACAACGTTACTTGCTCTGTGCGTAGATCTACGCGCGCGCGCGTATGTACTACTACTAGGTTACTTGTACACATGGCACATCTACATGCGTTCTGCTGGTTCACGCCACGTGGTTCATTGTCGAGTGTGTAGATCTACTGTATAATCACCGCTCGTGGAGGCAGTGCAGGGCAGAATACACTGCATGCCACTGGCCGTGAAAGTGATGCTAGCTGCTTCCCAGCAGAGTCAGCGCTGAACAAAATAATACAGCTTGTTGAGTTTGTTGTGTGTGAGTCTGAAAATAGAAGAAAGCTAAAGAACGCCAGGTGAGATTTCCACTTCGCAGTTCATTTCCCAACCTGACAGTGACAGCTTGCTTGACGTGCGTGCCGCGTAGTGTATAAGTAGTCGATCTTTTGGGGAACTGTTGTTTTCGTGCTCAGTCTTTTCGTGGGTGTTCGTGTGTGTATGTGTGGTGGCGTATCGTTCACAATAAATTTTGTTCGAATACTTTCTTTGCGGCAGGCGGCGTTGGTGGACTTCAACCAAACTGGCAGAGGTAACGGAATTTGTGCTGCTGCCATTTTGAACGCTTCGTTGCAATGGCGTCGTCGTTGCTTGCTTTGGTTTTCTCAAGAGATAATTATTCATTATTCTTAGGTATTTCTTCTTCCTCTTTTTTGCCTGCTTTTGTCTTTGAACCAGTCAGGTGGTGCAAGGAGAGAAACCAACGAACAAGATCACAATGACGAACATCAAGCTATTTTCTGGTAATTCCCACCCAGAACTCTCCAAGCGCATTGCGGAGAGACTGGGAATTGAGCTTGGCAAAGTAACGCTGAAGAAGTTCTCCAATCAAGAAACCAGGTAGAATACATGTCTCTGACGAATTATATTATGTAGTCACCCACAATATTCTATGAGTGCTGATATCAAGAGTTCATAACCCCCAAGACGGCAAGAGTGTGCAACTGGTATTCACCCAGCGCTCGGCGAAATTCCTACATTACGTCATGCGCAACTTGTCGTCCGAGGTAAATTTCGGTTCCTTGCGATATCTGGAAACTATACCCGGAACCGCTCCTAACTCAAGGCTGTCGCCTCGACATTTCGAAGCTTTGCTTGAAGACATTTCGGACGTAAAAGTCGTACTTTCCAGGTTTGACTGCAAATTTTGGAAGAATTCATCGGCATGACTCATCGCACAGCACCAAAAATGACGCAATGAAGGAATTCGGCCGATCGGGCCGGCCTCCATACAGGGACTGATCAGGAGTTGCACACTCTTGGGGGTTATGAACTCTTGCTGATATGCATTGCTTTCATCTAGACTAGATATAACTGGTCAGACTAAGACGTCTAAAGACTGGCGGACCAGACTTAGCGTCCTGTATCGGTGTCCTGTATCGGTGTCCTGTATCGGTGTCCTTGTTGCGGAATGCATTTGAGCTTCCTTTTGTAGTTTGAAGTACATGTACATGTACTTGAATCTCGATCGACCAGCTGTTGGCGCTGAGCATACTAGTACATTGTATATGACCTGAACGTGGAGATGTACTGGGTTGAGGCGTATCTGCGTAAGGGAGGTTCAACTGTATTTCAGTGTATGTATACTAGTAGTTGGAACATCTTCAACTCTTTGTTGTTGCCGTGTGCAGTGTTTGAATTTGGTGGATCGTATCCTCTGTCCCCTTGTTTGTGTGTTTCTTCGTGTATGTATGTATTGCCATTGCGCCGCAGTGTTGAAATTGGCGAATCGGTCCGCGGAGAAGATGTGTACATTATCCAGAGTGGCTGCGGAGAGGTGAATGACAATCTGATGGAGCTGTTGATCATGATCAATGCCTGCAAGACTGCATCGGCTAGCCGTGTCACCGCGGTCATCCCTTGTTATCCGTACGCCAGGCAAGACAAGAAGGACAAGGTAATCGGTGTTGCTTTTTCTTTTAACCCTTATCCAACCGGCCAGTGAAAACTCAAACGACTATCCGTCGATGACTTTTAAAGCTGTAACTCGCTTGTTTTGATCGAATCTGCACCATTTTGGTTTCAAAAGAAGAAGGAAAGACCCACCATTCATTTGCAAAAACCGGAGCGTAACTTTGCCTGTAGGCTTCCCTGATGATATATTCAAAAAAATGGTAGCATGAAAGTACAAATTTAAGACTACAAATAGTCCACATGTCGATGAGCCGTATTTCTCTTCAGAAAATGGAATTAGAGATAAATTGTTGTTCCTCTTACACGGCTAGAAACTGTTTCTAGAGAACTCGTCATGGCTCAAGCTTTCCAAAAAACCCAAGATTGCCATTATCACCCAAGGGAAACTAAAGTTACCATTATAGTGGGTCGCGTCGTCTCGCTGCGACTGAACATTTGTCCACTTTGACGGTCGGATAACTTTTGTTTTTAATACAATATCTATGACAACGTTTTACAGAGGTAGCAAAGGACGGAGGAAGTACACTTACTGAGGCGCCGGTGTCGATCAGGAAATTGATTCCGTTGACACGGTCACGCATATACAGGAGGCGACCTTCAGAAGTGGAGGTGGAGCCAGCCGGGCTAGTGGTCGCGATTAGCGGCTGGCGGTCCCGTTTCCCGACAGACGGCATGGAGCTCGGCAACGTCGAGCTTTGTCACCAAACTTGGCGTGGAACCAGCAGACGTCGTCGCTATCGGTGTCCTCAATGCGTACGGCGCGGCTGGGAGAGCGGGAAGCGCTGCGTCCAGTGCGCCGATCCCGTGTTGGAAATCCCGCCGTTTTGATGGGGCAATCGTCACGTCCACGGGAGCGCACCTTGGTTAGCGCTTGTACAGTCAGACACAGCTTGTCCAAGTCCGAACGGAGTAGCGACAGCTGAGTCGTCGAGTCAGAGCTGGGGCTGAAACAAGTGGTAGCACTTGAGGCAGTTGAGCCGACTGCAGCAGTTTTTGAAGTGGCCTTTTCCGAAACTGCGTGTACTTGAGTGTTCGCTGATGGGACTGTAGACTCGGCCACTTTGTCAGCGAGGGCCGCTAACTCCTCCAGAGACAGAGTCGTAGGGGTAGCTGCTAGAATCTGACGGACAGCTGGGGGTAGACGTTGCACGAAGAGTTCCCGCAAGATAGAAGGGTCAAGCGATTTTCCTCCCAGTAGCTGCTGCATTCTGCGTAGGACCTTGCTGGGTTTGCTGTCACCGACGTCGGCGGTTGACAACAGCTCTCGAAGACGGATTTGCTCCGACTTTTGCGTCCGTGTTGTGAGTGCAGCCCTCAGTTTGGCGTAGGGTTCGTCTTCCGGTGGAGCGATCAACAGGTCACGGATCTCTGTTGCAAACTCCGGAGCTAGCGATGACACGATCACATTGTACCGTGCTCGGGAGGTGTTAATCCGGTGGTTGGAGAAGTGAGCTTCAGCCTGCGCAAACCATAACTGCGGGTCACCTGGCCAGAACGGCGGCAGTTTGAAGTTGACTGGCGCGATGGTCCTTGCGGCAGGGCCGTCTTGGGCCGGAGCGTCTGGTGGACCAGCGTTTCCAGCGGGGTTTGCAGCTTGGTCTGGAGCGGCATTAGCCTCGAGAGCGGGTTGATCGTTGTCAGACATTTCTAAAAATTGCACAGAACGTTGAATCAGGTCGGAAATCGATCACGTCGGGGTCACCAATTTAGTGCTTCGCTAGATTCAACTCAGCCGTGCAACGGGTCGTGGAACACAACGTTTTATTACAACTAAGAAAGCACTAATTCAAGTTGAGTCGGAATGGAAAAGATTACGATTGATCTGAATAATATGCAAGCGAATGCAGCTTATATAGGGTAGAGAGAGAAGCGTTAGCAATTGTGCGTTGCGGTAGAAAGTGCAAGAAGGAAACGGATGTGGTCATGAGAATTGCAATTGCTGATGTAAGTACAAAGCAGTATTGCATCATGTAGGTGCAATCAGTATTGCATCATGACATGCAAGAGAGAAAGAACATGGAAAAACGTCATACGCTCGATGTGGCAAATGGGTAATGTGTAAGTGATGTAATCACTACGTAATCAAAAGGGAAGTAACTAGAATTTGCCTATGCAATCATTGCGCAATGTCACGTGTGCATGGACTGTAGAATGTTCGTGAATATGCACTACAGAGTGACATGTACAGCTGATATCCAGCCCACTGGTTATGGTGCAGAGCCACTCCGTTTTATGTATATCAGCACTGCTTGTTGTACTGTTGTGCATTATCATACTACTACTGCATTGGGTCTAGTCTGCATGCATGGCCGTACCGTCCGTGCACTTGTAAAGTGCAGCAGGGCATCGATTATCTGTGACACTCTCAGTATCCGAAGCTCTTCTGAACGGCGTTTGCCCCGAAGGCAGATAATCGACTACTCTAATTTCAGAAATTTTCGGTGCTCAATATTTTTGGTATGAGGGCAACAGGCCAGGTTAGGTGTGAACAGAAATTTTAGGTACAGAGCAGCAGTTCCCTATTGGATTATGTGTGTTCGTGTTTGTTTGGTGTTTTGAAATTTTAGGTATGAAACAGATGCACCGAAAGTACCGAAAATAAAAGTACACCGAAAATTTGTGAAATTACAGTATCTACTGTATACATGTAGGTATGTACCTTTATTAAGATGTCGCTGTACAAAACCGCTGGTCCATTTGGTGCAGCTTGATGCTGGCACTGGT
This sequence comes from Sycon ciliatum, assembly GCF_964019385.1. Lineage (NCBI taxonomy): Eukaryota > Metazoa > Porifera > Calcarea > Leucosolenida > Sycettidae > Sycon > Sycon ciliatum. The sequence continues at coordinate 18,878,174 of NC_088643.1, read as the reverse complement.
GTTCCATTGTCTGTCTTTTGACTTCAGTTGCCTGCATTGGTTGGTCAGTGATCCTTATTTTTTGTATTTCGTTTGTTCTGCTGCCCATCCGTCAACAATGTCCGGTGCGCAGAAAACCAGTCTTTACTGCATGCTATAAAAGGCGGTGTTATTATAAACTTCGAATTTTCATACCAACGGCTGCCTTTCACACAAAGGCTTGTAAATAGCTCAGCGTTTCGTTCATCATGACCATGATCCGGAATGAAGTGGGCATGGGAGAGGAGAGGCTATAGCAGGGAGTGTTGTGGCCGTATGATGGTCCGCCCCGTCAGGACCCGTCTCTACAGTCCATTTCAAAACTATAGACGCGTACCTAGGCAAAACCCGTTATGCCAGCATCTATACCACATAAAATCTGTGATCACTTTGTGCATAGATATTTCCAAATTGGGCGTCTGTTATCCAATCGTTTAGAAACTATATGAGAGTAATTGTGGAACGGACCTGAGCAATATTCCGGAAACTATTCTCAAAAGGTTCCAGCCAAATTTGAAATATTTCAAAAACACTGCGCGTCTATAGTTTTGAAATGGACTGTAGTATCTACTCTAGGATTTCAAACCAACCGGGTACACGTGTACCTGGCACAATTCGTCCAACCGGCTCGGAGCCGGGTCCGTTCAAATGCGGCTACTGTATGTACATGTACATCAGGGAGCCGTAAATATTTTTGGATTCCCTGATGTTACATCATGTAGCATATGTATTCCCAACCGAGTCGCAATTGACTCCCGATATTCCCTCCAGAACAGGCATGTTCTCATAATTTGTCTTGTGGAGAGTATAATGGACAATCGTTAAATCATGTAAGCGACCGATATGGAGCTCGGTCAACTGCCGAAACCTGTCATCATTCGCCCTTGCCTTTAAGTTTAAATCCAGGATTAACCGTTTATTGTACTGGTACTTTCTTCTTATTCCTGCATATGTTGTGTTTAGAGCCGTGCACCGATCTCGGCCAAACTTGTCGCTAACATGCTGTCGGTGGCTGGGGCTGAGCACATTATCACCATGGACCTACATGCCTCTCAGATACAGGTGAGCACCGTCACACACACACACACACACACACCTGGTCCTGGTCCTGGTATACACTGCCATGTAGGTCACGTGTTTCTCGTTGAGCGAGACGGGGACGAGAGGAGACATGAGCGTTGGTGACGGGATAAGTCGTTTCGCCTTTTGAAACGCCTCTGGCAATTCTGACATTGCAATTGGAACGTATCCCTTTCATCAGCAGTTGGGCGCCTGGTGGATCGGTTGCAGTTGTGGATAGCAAAGCCCCGGATTGGCTACAGCAGCGTTCACAAATGGGACGGTGAGTGGTACAGCACGGTTTCCGAATACATAGGCGTACAGGTGAAGAGCTTGTGGCATTGGCAACATTCGGGGCAGAACTGGACTGGACACAGCGATGGACTGCAATGCCACCCGCACTCCGAAACCATCGGTGACACTGGGAGCACTGGCGGCTGTTGGCTTGCTGCTGGACTGGTTTACGCCGTTCCATGATGCACTTGTGGCGGGCGATATCTTGCTGCCGAGCAAATGCACGCCGGCACACCTCGCAGACTATCTCCCGGGCCAGTTTCTGAGCTGGTTGTTTTGCTCGATAAGCTTGCCGCCACTCAGATCGTTCCTGCGCTGTGTCAAACCATGACTCGTCGGCGATGTTTATTCGTCGCAGGTCGACCCTAATTGCGTCTCGCCATCGTTTCCGCGGGCCACACGCTGGGCGTGGCGGCAGCAATGTGCCAAACAACTACATCCGCGGCATCCGCTCCTCAGGCATGCGTACTACGTGCCCAAGCCATTCCAGTCTTCTCTGCATGAGGCGGTCGGGGATATCCTGTGGGTTTGCTGCATTCCATGTTTTCAGAATGGTGTCCTTGGCTATCTTCAAGTCCCACACATCCCGCTGTGCAACACTCATGATGGAAAGAAGCGACCGGTAGTAGAAGGTCGTGATCCGTTGCACATCACTTTGCAGCGGTACCCACGTCTCCGCACAATAGAGCAGTAAGGACAGAACACAGGCCTCGACACACACACACACACACACACACACACACACACACACACACACACACACACACCTACCTGCCTAGATATGTGGGGGGGCTTTTTATTTTTAATTTTGCTTCAAAATAGTTGGAATGATCAGCACACCTATTGTACATGTACATGATTGCACATTAATCTTCATACATGTACATGAACATGTCCCTGTAGATGGCTCCAAAAGGTTAATTTTTCAATTTATTCCCCTTGGATATTGACTTTATAGTTCCTTTCAATTGCAATACGAAAATAAAGTACAAATTGACGTAGAGCATGAAACGAGCTTCATTTCGATATGCATGTCATACTATACAAAATGTGGGTTCACATACATTCAAATGGGACTTCGGATATAAGGACACTTCGCGAATAAGGACACTTTTCTGATGCCCCGCCGAATGTCGTTATTCGCAAAGTTGACTGTATTCCCGTTGTACATACCCAGCCTGTTTTTAGCGACCAGTGGAGTAGTAAAACTAGCACTCCCTGACGGAAACCCACTCGGCTTATGCCAGTCATCAGCATGATCCTGGCAGATATTCGGACTGCGCGCATGCTGGCCGTCGTTGCACATACATTGTAGTATGAAATGTATTTGAAACATGTGATGTGAGTTTTCGCCACACTCTTCGGAGCTTACTTATTCTTAGCAATGTGCTTCTGGTTTTTAATTTTAATTTTTTTACTTGTTATTTGCAGGGTTTCTTTGATATCCCAGTTGACAACCTATATGCCGAGCCAGCTGTGATTCGTTGGATCAAGTCGCACATTGCCGAGTGGGATAACTCTGTTATCGTTTCACCAGATGCAGGCGGTGCTAAGCGGTACGATATTTTTAGTCGTTATTTTGTGTTTGGGCGTTTGCTGTCGTCGCCTTCGAGCGTGTGTGTTTGTCCTGTGATTTCAGCTAGGGTAACTGTGTTAGGATTGCGAGTAATGTACGCACTGTGAATGGTTCACGCATACGATTTCAACATGTTCTTGTTGTCTTGTCTATGCTTTTAGTGTAACCTCCATTGCTGACCAGCTCAAAGTCAATTTTGCTCTGATTCATAAGGAGGTAGGTGGTTCAATTTTGTTGTGTGTTTCGTAGGTCTATGTGTCGCCTTGTGTTTTTGTGTTGAGTTAGCCCTGTGGTTAAACAGGGTCCATCTGCATGGTGCGAGCCCGTGGGTAATATGCTGACTGGAGCATGCCGTTTACAACTGGTCATGCAGTGAATGACTATGTGGAGATGTCCAGACTTATCTTGTGTTTATCGTGCCAAACTGCTGTCTTTTTTTGTTCAGAGGAAACAAGCAAACGAAGTCGCCAGCATGGTACTGGTCGGTGATGTCAGTGGCAAGGTGGCCATCCTAGTCGACGACATGGCCGATACCTGCGGTACCATGGGCCTTGCAGCAAAGAAGTGAGTAATTACTTAGCTGTCTGTCTGTTTTTGTTTTGTCTGTTTACCAGGCTTGTTGCGTCTTTGATTAATATTTTTACTAGTGCACAGTATTCACTTACATACTCTTTCTCTCTCTTTACACGCAGGACACAGTGCACCACTCATCTTCGTTGTAGCTACTATAAATATAGTTTCTTGCCCTTAGGGACCGTCTGGGGTTACCGATTGTTTTTACAAAACAAAAAGTTTTAGTATTTCTCAGCTCCCCCGCCCACCCACCTTTTCTGCAGGTAAAACGAATTCCAGTAAAATATTGATGTCAATTTTCGACACTCGAAAGTAACTGGACATTCTCCATCTGCATTCAATAATTATTTTCAGAACGAAACTCCATCAAATCCACCCACCCCCAAACGAAATCTTTTCGTTTTGAAAATATTATTAGTAACTTTGGACGGCCCCTTAGACAATCATCAGACAACTGAATCTCTCTTTTCTCTCTATCTCTCTCTATCTCTCTGCTACAGGCTGGAGGAGGCTGGTGCAAAGGCCATCTATGCTATCATGACCCACGGTGTTCTCTCGGGGCCATCCATTCGCCGCATCCTGGACTCTCCCCTGGAGGCGATAGCCGTCACGAATACCATTCCTCAGGATGAACGGAAGGAAGCATGTGATAAGCTGCGGGTAAGTCCTAGCTAGTAGGGTGGTGGTGGGAGCTTATTTTCCAATTGAGATGCATTGTTCAGTGGCTGTAAAGCGGGATTCACAGAAGCATTCTTCCGATGCGAAGCACGGTGACGGCCACGAAACTGGGAAATCCCCAAATCGCATCCATCTCGCAGCCCACGCAACTGTCGTAACTGCCACTAACTGGGCCATTGCAGAAGTTGAACTTGGCAACTTTCGTACGGCTTTTACCTTTTCTGCAGCAAAGTTGTACAAAGGTTCAGAGTTGCTTGTAGATTTTGTAAAAGTTAGTTGTACCAAGTCACATGAATAGGTAATACCATGGTGACGTACTCAGTACTCACTTGAATTGAACTAGGCACCAAATCAGCAAGGCGTCGTCGCATCGCTGACTTCTTCTGTGAATGGTATTTCGTCAGTTCACATTTGCACTCCGCTGTCGCAGCGCAAGAATCCCGCTGAACCTTTTGAGCACAACGCTACCTGAATGCCACCCCACGTCAACACCTGCAAAAATCGCGTTTTTCCTATGAAAGTAGTAGCTGTTGAAGGATCGATAACTTTACCTTCCCTTGGACGAATTCCACGATCTTGAGCTTCCTGCAAAGGTCTTGAGGCGAGGAACAAAATAGTTCCAAGCCCAGCTCGGAGCGACACCAAAAGCCCATGCTACAGTCTGGCAAACTTCACGCACGCGCTCGACAGACTTGAGCACGGCCAGGAGATCAAATCCTCAGCTGCCATTTCACTCTCCTTGCTCGTATGAGCTCAAATTTTATTTAGGACTCCCCAGATCCGCGCGCTGCCATCATTTGAATCTAGTTTCCATGGCAGCAGATAGCTCGAAAATGGAAAATACGCGTTCTGCAGAGTACGCAAAAATCGATTTGAATTTGCCGTGTCGAGTCGCATATCTCAACAACCTGGGGTCGTATCGCTTCGGCGATTGTTTCTATCGCAAGCTGAGAGTTTCTCTTGCAGATACATGTTTCGATCGTGAGAATCGGCCAAGAATTGACCGAGCTACGATAGTTTGAACTCACGCGGTTCATGCAAATCGCGTTTGTACGCTATGTACACTCACGACGTAATAATACGTCACGCGTGGGAGCAGTGACACTGTACGTGACGTAATAATACGTCATGTGTGCTCAAAGGGTTAACAGTTACTAGCATGCACTGTAGAATTTTTCGATCCTGGTACTGTCTACCATGCCAGCCATCAAAGGCCCGGACAACACCATGCCTTCTAGGCCCCTTATAGTTGGGTCACGCTCAGGTTTTGCGCCAGGCGCAACGCCAATTAGCGCTGGTGTGGAGTCCTGCTGTGTTTGGTTACGCAAGTCTGGCACACACACACACACACGCACGTACACACATCTACATGCTACATGCATTTACAAGCCCTAGACTGTGAAGATTGAGTGAGTAGAACTGAAGTTTTGATCCAAAGAAAGCGGATAAATCAGACTCATGACATTTTCGGGCCTACCAGGTCTATACAGCTCTCTGATCGTGAGCCATGTACTTCGTTGATTCAAGGATTGCGAGCCCGCAAGCAGCCATCTCTTAGCACCAAGTTTTGTTCCCGTAGCTAAGCAGAACAGAAGGCGCCTGGTACTGGTACGTCTAGCCTCCTAACAACACACATGTGCAATTTGCTTTCTTCTGTTGCTGTTACTTGGTTGTAGATCATTGACGTCTCCTCAATCCTGGCCGAGGCAATTCGCCGCACCCATAATGGCGAGTCTGTTTCCTACCTCTTCTCCAATGATCCATTGTAAGCAGGATTGCGTTGTGCTCGGTGGCAATGAAAACCTAATAACTGGTGCTGTCTGCTTGTAGCTTGCAGTACGTACTGTTGGCAGTAATCTACTGCAACATGCCACTGAGACCCCCTCCCCCGTCCACATTGTTCTCTAACAGCTTTGTACATACTTTGCTACACACATGCTGCTTGCTGGAAACCTGTTACTGCATATTGTCGCTGAACTGAGCCCCCCGCCCATTGTTGGTACAGTGCCCTGCTTGTTTCTGTTGATCTGTACTTTTTGTTGTCGAATAGTGTTTTGTCTGTGTGGAAACCTGTTACCGAATGCTGTCGCTAAAATGGATCCCCGCTGCTGTCACGGTGCCCTGCTTGTTTCTATTGATCTGTGCTTTTCGTCGAATGGTGTTTTGTCAGTGTCTTGATGATTGTTTTGTCATTGTCTGGGCATCATGCCTGCTCCTGAGTCGTGTTCTTCAGCATCTTGAGACCACTTGCCCCCTCGCTCTCTCTCATCCCACCGCTTTCTTTCCTTTCCTTCATGCTTTTTCCTGGGCGTTAGGCCACACGTTTTTATTTCTATATTTCTCGTCACCTGAAAATCTAAACGTCTGCGAGAGGTGGAAAAAATAAAAAATTACCAAAAAAAATACTAGACCTTTGTTCACACTAAAATCCACCAATACACCATGCAAAATAGCATCCATAGTTTGCAACTAGTATGTGGTAGGAGCTTCTAACACAATCTATGCATGTGCAGCTAGATTGCGCACAAAAAATGCCGACCTCGCATCATGTGTCGCGCAGTCCAGGCCACATTATGTGCATGAGTGTGCTGGTCCCCACATGCACAGTCAGTGCAGCACAGTTGTTTTCTTCTTTTTTTCTTCCAGACTCCTGAATCGTATGCGTGCGGGTGACGAGAAACATAGAAATAAAAACGTGTGGCCTTACAGGTGTGTGCAGTAGAACTAGGCCATGCACATACCTGGAGGACTACGGTACTATCTCATCTCGTCTCGTAGTTCCCAACCCTGTACATTTCCCTAAGATAGGAAAGGTTGTCTAATTTCCCCTGCTGTTCAGTTTTTGATTGTCCGCCACACATTCTATAGTGGAAATTTCGTTTGACTGCCACCGCAACAATCAAACTTTTTCCTGTGCTATGTTTGGCGGACATGCACAGAACACCATTGGAGTGCAGCTGACACTGGGAGTCCTTACCTTACATTGGCAAATTTTAGTTTTATGACCTGGGTAGTAACCACTGGTAACCCGGGGTGAGGGAGTAGTATTTTACTACTCCCTGGTAGACTCTACAGTAGAGTCGCATGTCCAAGAACGTTGTTCCCAAGGGGTTATAGCCTGAGGCGTTCTTATTTTTCAGCAATCTGGCTGCATTCTTCTAGCACGTTCTTAGAAACAATTCGTGCTGGATCTCATGTATCTTAAGAGCTGCTGGAAAACCAAAACATGTACCGCCATTCTTAACTTTAGGCTGTTGCGTTCTTAGCATTTCAGGTTGTGCGTTCTTCGGCGTGCTACTCTCTACTGTAGTAACAAGCACCAGGCAGCAGTGTCACAGTGTACAACTGCTTCATGTACCGTTCTTGTTCCGCTTATCCACTGCGTCTTACTGTATACCCGATGGTCATCTGCGCTTGCTGCTGGCTGAGCAGTGGCAGGGTGGGTTGGGTTATCATGAATGCACATGATGTCCGGGGAGATATGTGCCTACACTACAAAAGTAACAGGAATTTTTCATTGCCCCTCCTCCCCCCAGATATCAGTCCACTGTCGACAAGAGTACATAACCCCGGGCTTATGTACTCTTGCTGTCGCTGACATGATCAACACGTCATACTTCTCATAGGAGGTAGAGGCTCATGAATCGCTGGATGTTTAGTTGTTTATAAATTATTATTATTATTGCAAGAAGTGGCTACGTTGATTGTTCATATTCCCCCGCCCCCCTCCCGTTATGCTACCCATTCAATATCGCACAAGTGGAGAATCCCTGGATATGGATAGGTTACTCAGGAGTCAGTATGCTATGCATGGCCAGCATGTAAAAAAATACCACAATATTTATACGGTAAAAAAATTAATACGGTATGCGCAAAATAAAGAGAAGGAAAAATAACCGGACCACAATAATTTTGAAAAAAATGTTTTTTGTGTAAGCATTTGGCGGGTAATTTGGTGGCCCCATGAGCTGCCATGCGCCAGTGTTCGACCTCGCAGCTGCCACAAAAATTATTTGAACCAGAGAGTAGAAGAAAAATAGTGAAAGAGCAGCAGCTACAGCATTACTCTTGATGCTGCTGATATGGGAAGTTTCTGGTGACAACAAGCAACTGCTTTAGTACTGTTCGAAGAGGAATCTCTCACGTCAGGGAGACAACCAACTTAGCCTATATGCTGCAGATCCAATGCTGACTGACAATACTGGGTGCATAGCAGGAGGGTGTCCAAACAAACCAGGCCTATCACCCTGATGCTTGCGGCAGCCACAGCGTAGCCGCGACACCATCGCGTTCTGCCTGTGGGCATTATGCTACGAGAGTTGCTGCTAGCCTTGGGTGGCCACCCCGGTGCTGTGTTTGTTCAGGTCAATGGAGTTGAGCTGGAGGTTAGTATAAGCAGCGCATCAGACTGTGAATGTTTTGATCATTCGAACTCAACATTCCTCATCAACAAATGGCAGATCAAATCGGTACCGGTACCTATGAAGGCACTGCCGGTGTCTAAGAACTAGGGGTGAACGACTGGGCCAAATTCCTTATCGAGTAGATTCAGTGCTATAGACTGACTATCCACTGACATTGCTCTCACACACATGAACATAAGCAATTACTAAAGCACAGCATATTTACTCATACATAGATGCACATGTATGTTCGCCCACCCATGCACAAGCGAACAGAAGCACAATACAGTATGAGCACAATGTAGGTTTCAAAGAAGCACAATATGAGCACATTGTAAGTTTCAAGTACAGCGGAATGTGTTTTGCAGCGTTCCTGTACTCGGCTGTGTGTTAACGCGATGTGAATTAATTCCTATGTCAAGTGTACTTCACAGTATGTGGCAGGACAAGTGCATGAACTATTTCGAGTGTACGACATCATACTTCTGGGCAGTCATGTATATTTTTAACATACACAGGGGCGTAGCACCCGCTACGACTGGTACGACCATGGCCGTACCACTTTTCGAAAAGGGTGGTCCGTCCGAAACGTGCAAAACCGTATTAAATAAAAAAATCAGGATCCATCGATGCATATGCGCATCAGACTATGACCTTTTTCTAGACTCGTACTCGTAGATCTGCCATGCATCTGCAGTCGTACTGAGTACTGTACTCGACTCGACTGCACACTGCGCCAGAAGTGTGCCAGAAGTTCCCAGAACGCAGGATTTTGTGTCTATTTTACAAAATTCTCCTGGGGGAGGTCCCCCGGACCACCCTTCAACACGGCCTTCGGCCGCGCCGACCTTCGGTCGTACCACTTCCAAAACCCCTCCTACGTCTCTGATACATGTATGTGCAAGCAGATCAGGGTTCCTTCTGTCGACTCAACCTTATCGACTGGCCAGTCGACTTTCCGACTCAGTTGTTTCACCCCTACTCACAACTGAAATGCAAGTTGTTTGAGACTTGAGAGGCACGACTGAAGTTCTAGTGAAATTTAGAAATATCCTAGGTCCTGCACTCCGAACTAATAACATGTAGAAGCTTCCCGCTAGTACAATGATCGGCTACTTCACGTGCAGCAGCACAGAGGCGAAGTTTGTGTTGTTTTTTTCTCATGTGTTTTAAGTGCGGCTAACACTCCGTAATAGATATGGATGTTAGGGAACTTCGTCACACAAGCATACAACTCGACCAACGGGCAGTCTGAAAGTTGTTATTCAAAGACGAACATTTCAGAGAGATATCAACAAGTAGAGAGCCAAACGACAAAACAGAAAACGAAAGTTTAAACTCTTGCTAGGAGAATCATGACTGAAGGCAACTATGTCCAGCCGACTCAGGTGCATGCGGATTACTTTTTTCTTCCGTTTTTGTTTGTTTTAAAGTACATGTAATGCGAGGCCAGTGAACATCATGTGCGTCTTATACTACGATGCCCGATGGTCAAATTAACGGTGATAAATGGGGTCGATGTCTGTATGTAGGGCGCTGTGCAGCCCTAGACCTGCGAGCACTGGGGTGTGAAGTGGCGCTGGGGTGCCAACTGGATTCACGCGATCGGATTTCATCAAGAAGCACGGTACATTTCCCACCATCTTGTTTGAGCCGTAGCCATGGTAGCAGACCGCTCTATTGCTGCAATTACTACACTGTAGAGTGTTGCACCTATACTGCCATTCAGTGATTCACCACCTGGACAATAGTCCACACCATCACACCCGTTGCCAACCACTGACTGCCCTGGCAATACATGTACATATACGAGCTTGTTTCCTCGCTCGGTGTTACCATGGTTACTGCGTCGCCTGACGATCGCTTGGCGTGACACTCGTTCTGACTTCTGCGTTACCCCAGTGCGTATCGCGCTGATTACATTTCTTCACACCTCCACCACTGGTGCAGACTACATGTACAGGGTTTGCAATGTTCCGATGTGTGCAAGAATCAACACATTATTCCTCTTTCTAGGTTTGTTCTCGCCTGCTGCTGTTTGTATCACCAAGAGGGGGTTATGGACACTTGGTATCACCTATATGCTGTATAAATGTCATTGTCCTACAAGCAGTTGGTTTCTTTTCTGCCCGTATCCTACTGACAGGAAGGCAATACAATTACTTGTGGAAGGTTCTGAAGCTTCTGAATGTTGCTTGTGAAGAGTCTGAAGTTTTGTTTTTTGCTTAGTTTGATTGTTTTTTTTTGTATCCTAGAAACCTATATGCAACAATTGAAGTTTTAAATTTTTAATGCGTCACAGTTGCATGTTCAGTTTTACTTTTAGTTCAGTTTTTGTCATGGATGCAGTGAATGGGATTTTCGGTCTTTGACCACGTGACATGCTGGTCAGCTGATCTACTCACCTCCCACCGCTTTAGGAGCTGCATCTGCGCCTTGATCCGTGAAGGGTGGTGGCGTTCCTACGGATGCGGAAAACTCAGCCTCTGTATAGAGAAACCGAGTCTCACGCGAACCGTGAATTTTTTTTTTGTCAGATGTGGGCATGCACCGCGTGCGATTCCGGCGTATGCCGATCGGGTTTGTTGAAGCCTGATCAAGCAGACTAGTTGTGAATCCCCTTGGCATGCAACATCGTGCGCGCGCGTGTGTGTGTGTGTGTGTGTGTGTGTGTGTGTGTGTGTGTGCGTTCAGGTAGCGCAAGACCTGTCCTGGATCACTAGCAGCGAGAGGGACTTCTTGAACCGCCTCTGCAGACTGGGCACGCTGTACATGCGGTTTTATCGCATCGTCGAGGAGCAGGATGACATACCGACCGCAAGTATGGCAGCCGTATAGTAGTTATTGTGTTGGCCTCGTGTGATCCTTTCCTATGCCATTGTTCCTGGTGTATGTTGTGCCTAGCAGCATTTCAGATTAATATGCTGCCGATGGTTCCCACTGAGGTCATGGAAGCTCAGTGCTTGAGCAATGCAATGTTGTTGCAAAGCTATGCATGCGTTTTGATTCTTCTCCTTTGCCAGGGTGTATCTGGGTACGGGTGTATGTGGGGTGGGGTGGGGTTGCACGTAGGTTTCTACACTGTATATACGTGTAGGAATGAGGAGTACACCATGGTGTGCAGCACACGTTCCTGCCCCCTTCAGCAGTGACATCTTGGGGTTGGATCTAGCCGGCTCCCCCGTCAGTCAATTCACTTGATATGTGTACCGGAATGCCTATTTCTTACATGAAGATTCACCATAATATTATTCTTGTTTGTATTTTCGTATTGTCTGCCTCACTGATATTATTCATCGCATTAAAGGGGAAGTCCGGTGAAAAATTTAAATTTCACAGTCCGTAGAGTTCGGGTCGCTGAGTCGAATGGTCTTTGTCCGAGGAGGCTGCGGCCTATGGTTCGTCAGATACGCCCAATCGAACATGTGCGAATTTGAGCGCGCATCACCCAGATCCAGGTGATGACGTCACAGCGTGCAGCCAGGTAGCCACACCATCTAGTCGTGTACAAAATGGCCATATTCGGAGCGCGTTCGATTGGGGAACCGTTTGTCGCAGCTTCTTCGGAGCAAGACCATTCGATTCAGTGTTACAAACACTACGTACCCTGTGATTTTCAGCTCGCTAAACCTCGAGGTTATACCGTATTTTAGCCGTTTCCGGAGTTGGACTTTTTCCGTCAGCATGCAATGGCCTCTACGGCTCTAGCAATGCGCTGCGTGCATGCTAGCTGTAGTCAGGTAGTGCAGTCAACAAACTCATCACACACGGAACTACTCCCGCACTGCCGTGCTGGGCTAGTATCTACAACAAGACTCGAGACACAAGACTCAGAAAACTAGTCAACACACGGACTTGTCATGTACTACACTCGCATCAGTCGTCCAGTCATGTAGTCAGAGAACGTGCGTTTCTCCTTGCCGGTGCCGGTGGTTGTGCTTTGAGAAAGAAAATTTTAGTTTTCCGCTCCAGTCCCGCCTCATTATTTTATGCTACAGCGATGAGTGCACAACCGTGACAAGTGACAAAACAGCGAACAGCTCCAGGACCTAGAACTTTCAGATTCCATAGCGTTGCGAGCGAAGAGTCGTGCCCGTGGTTCAAAGAGCCTGCAGTGTTCTCCAATTGAGTAGTCCGAAATATGCCAAGTTCGCACCAAAACATCACCATGTGGCAGGCTACTGGAGTCTAAGTGAATCGGTATGGAACAACATTTAGAGCACTCGCATCACTCTTCTCCATTTTGGCGACCCTGCTCTCCAGCGATCTGATAATTATATCAGCCTCGTCTGCAATAGCTGCTGCTTCTTCATCAGTCGGAAACTCAGTAGCGCTCACTCTTGACCGGCCCGCGCGGCCATTTCTTCAGCTGAATACCGAGGTTCTCAGCCCCAGACCAAACTCATGAAGGTCAGCCATGGCTGCATCCTCACTCTCACAAGGAGTTAGGTCTTCGGGGTCGCTTGCACCACCTAATATCAGTCGCCAAATCATTTGAAATAGCACTGACACTATTGCTTTCACGCAGACACGCACTCCTTTTGACCTAGCTGCACGCTATGACGTTGCGGAGGGTGTGGCGCGGCCGCATGACGTCATGGCGCAGCCCCCGAAACTCAGTTTTTCAAACGGAAATATCTCGAGAACGCTTTGTCAAAGACACGTGGGACCAACACCATTCGACTCAGCGCCCGAAACTCTACCGACCCTGAAATTTAAATTTTTCACCGGACTTCCCCTTTAATAAAACCTATTTCATTAGTTTGATGTGTTTGTAGTGACTTCTGTGTTTGGCACTCTTCTTGTTACTGTAGGCAATGGCCACTATTGGCGTGCTCTGTGCGATGGCCTGCGGCAGATTCTCACGGACTATTTGAAGGACCTGGTTGCCTTGGAAGATGAGGTATGATCGGTTTGCGCATTGTACGTGTGCAGCATCAAGCTCTCTGTCTCTTTCAGCCTGCGATTGTTCTTGTTTTGATGTTATACCGTGTGTGTGTGTGTGTGTGTGTGTGTGTGTGTGTGTGTGTGTGTGTGTGTGTGTGTGTGTGTGTGTGTGTGTGTTCTGCTTCATTCAGGGGTTTGTTCATGGGTTTGTACACTTTGGTGTTTTGGTGCCGTTCTTCCTCCTCCTCCTCCTCCTCCTCCTCCTCCTCCTCCTCCTCCTCCTCCTCCTCCTCCTCCTCCTCCTCCTCCTCCTCCTCCTCCTCCTCCTCCTCCTCCTCCTCCTCCTCCTCCTCCTCCTCCTCCTTCTCTTCCTCCTCCTGTGTGTATAGTTGGGTATGTGGTGTGTGACTGTGAGTGTTTGCAAGCCTTCTCGCAAGCCATTGACATTGTATGTTGTATACTCTTTCGTATGCGACTATCACGATGCAGATTGTGGAGAACGGACAGGTTGCGCTGACGCACATTGTGCGCACTGTTGAGCCGGTAAGATTCAATATCAGAGTGCTTCTCTTACATCTGTTTTTGTCAGAGTTAGTTTTTGCCTGTGTGCCTTTCTCTGGTGTATGGCTTGTCGGGGACGATGTAACTTCGTGCACTTCTCTTTTTCGTTTTTCTGTTGTCCGTATGTGTGTGTTACCACGTTTGAAGATTGCCCAGAGCGTGAAGCTCTGATTTGTAACGTTAAACTTCCTCTCTTCCTACTGTGTGTGTATATGTGTGTGCGTGTGTGTGTGTGTGTTTGTGTGTGTGTGCGTGCGCGTATGTGTGTGTGTGTGTGCGCAGTATCAGACATTATTCACGACACTCGGTCTGCTCTTCGATGACCTAAAGAACAAGAAGGTATGGTGTGCCAGTCCAGGTACTCATTTCCTTTGTTTGTATGATGATGCAGACGCGAGTGCCAACTTTTCCTTTGCTTTTCTTTACTGCTATGTTCTGCCTGTTGTGTTACCCTTGGCACACGATTGTTTGCTTTTCGGGATGGTTGTCCTCATCTCGTGTTTGAAATAAGAAGGCTGTCACTCGGCAACAGAGTAGTACTAGTAGCCTTGAAGTGTGCACCGCCATGTCAGACCTGTTTACCTTCATCTGGGTGTTTGTACCGGAAACGGTCAGGTGCACTTGATCCAAGTATATTGCTGTTTCACCCAGTGCTGATTCTGGTGTGTGTGTGTGTGTGTGTGTGTGTGTGTGTGTGTGTGTGTGTGTGTGTGTGTGTGTGTGTGTGTGTATGCGTGTGCGTGTGTGTGCGTGCAGATGCATGGCTGTCAGATATTGGACGTGCTTCATCAGCATAGCAACCACGGTCACCCGTCCAGTCAGGCTGCAGTCAGAAGGTACAGCGGTGGTCACGCACACGTGTAGATAGGGCTTACTCTTATCGCTGGACTTGATTGCAGCGATAGGACTAGTGCCTTGTACCAAGAGTACATAACCCCCAAGAGTGTGCAACTGCCTGCACAACCTCTATGCTGTGCTGCGACGGCAGAACTTCACATCACGTGACATGGTTCAAAAGGTTATGCTGGCAAACAGTGCAAAGTGACCACAAGAGAGTTGTACCCAAAGCTGGGCTGCGTACAACCCTGTATCAATCATGCACAGAGTGCACATAATGTGTACGGGTTCATCACGTGATGTGAAGTTCTGCCGTCGCAGACCCCATAGCTGGAGTTGCACACTCTTGGGGGTTATGTACTCTCGCTTGTACTTATAAGTGCTGGATTGAAGAGGGACGACTGTACCACTATTTTGGGAACATGTCAGTAGGAGGCAACAAGCGGGTTCTACAACAGGGGCGCCCTGCCCCAGAAAATGGAGTATTATTCCCGTAGCTATGCAGAAGACGTTACTTCAGTAACGTCTGGCGCTAGCCAGGGTCCACACAGCTTTAATTTGGTGTTTGTTTGTTTGTTTGTTTGTTTGTGTCACGCCTGGCGCTATCCCGTATCTGTACCGTACTGTACCGTACCAGCAAAGACAGCTGGCTACTATATGTTTGTTTGTTTGTGCCATTGACATGCCTGGCGCTATCCCCTACCTGTCCCGTACCATCAAGAGTACGGTACCATCAAGAGAATGAGTATATATGCGAAGTGTATCGGGGGAATGCATTCAGTGCAGTAACATTTTGTGTGGATTTGTGTGCGAGGCCGAGAACCCACTAGCAGGCTGGCTGGTCCGCCTGTCGACCAGCCCGGGGATCGCATGTAGGCTGATAGCATAATAATTATAACGTATCAGATTGAGTAATTATAACGTATATACAGTCATGTAGATCTATAGCAGGGAGTCATATTATGTAAACGACTCCCAGCTGTATGGGGAGATTTTCTGAAAAAAAATACGAAGTAGGGAGACGAGTGAATGCAATCAGAAAATCTCCCCATACAGCAGGGAGTCATATTATGTAAACGACTCCCTGCTGTATGGGGAGATTTTCTGAAAGAAATACGAAGTAGGGAGACGAGTAAATGCAATCAGAATGGATGTTAGTTGCCGTCAGTATAATAATAATAAGAAGAAGAACGCCCGTGATCGGCAGAGTCAGCGCCGGTCCCAAGAAACGTCAGGACAGACATCCCGTTGACTCCAGAACGCCCGTGATCGGCAGAGTCAGCGCCTGTCCCATAGCTATGCAGAAGGCGTTACTTGTACTTCAGTATCTCATTGAAACGTTTTTGCAATACAATGATGTAGCTAATCAAAGGAAAAAAGCATTTCCATCAGTTCTAACAACATGCACGATGAGCTAGGCAACAAAGCATAGCGCAGGGCCCTGAGCTTCCAAGCTCTCTCGTTTGAAAATATGCATTGTGTACATGTGGGTTCGAATCTCACTTTTTTCAGGGGTGGGGTGTTATGCCCTGTCCTAGATCTTGTTGCATTATGATGTCTAAAATATCATCATTTCGAATGCCATCTTTATGTCTTTTTTCATAAAAAATAAAAAAGGACCAAAGAACTACAAGTTATGCTAAATGTCCACTAACAACCAGTTACGAAACAATCAGCTCATGCAATAACATTGCACGACACTGGCCGACGGTACTGACGTTCTACAACTAACCGGCTAGTAACTGGTGGTGTTAGTGGACATTATAGCGTAACTTGTAGTTCCTTTGTCCTTTGTCCTTTTATTTTTTATAAATTAATTCTTGGCTCTCCATTTGAGTCCATTCTCTTTTTTCAATTTTTTATTAATGAGAACTCATAGTTTTGCAGTATTTGGACCACCAGCGACGACAATCTTTGGTAAGCGTTGCCGCTTCTCACCTGTCACGAAAACAAGAGTTGAAACGTGGCAGATGTATTCCGCAACCTCCATTGGCGTCAGGTCTACACGATCAGGGTGCAGGAGTGGTCGCAACTCGTATGCCGTGTGCGCAGCAGTCATAAGCTGTACTGTGAATTTATCTTCATCACATGAAAATAGATACCATCTTTCAACATAGGGTTCTGTCGTTGACGAAGACGTACTGTATTTTCAATTTCCATAAGACTTCTTCAGATAGCAATTGTGAGTCATAATACAATATCATCAGGTTTTATAGGGCAAGATCAAAGGTCACGCCACGGGGAGGTGACGACCTTGGAGAACGCGGTGAGCACGGGAAGGTCTTGCACGGTGTCGTGTTTCCCTTCGCAAAGACGTGCGTCCACAAATATCAGGGGGATGGCCGAAAGCCATGCCTTGAATTCGTACTTCTCCCTGTTGAAAGATATGGTGGAAG
Organism: Sycon ciliatum; assembly: GCF_964019385.1. Classification (NCBI taxonomy): domain Eukaryota; kingdom Metazoa; phylum Porifera; class Calcarea; order Leucosolenida; family Sycettidae; genus Sycon; species Sycon ciliatum. The sequence goes on along the minus strand of NC_088643.1, from coordinate 18,860,892 downwards.
GATGTAGATAGAGTTGACACTCTTCGTTCATCGGGAAGCTGTGCATACCCTTGGTTGGCTTGAGATACACTGCAGTCACACTCTTCCCTTGATACATTGCAGGGAAGATGTTACTCCGAAATCGGTGCCAGGAGCAACATGATAGTCGTGGGCGGTCTTGCTGTACATTGCTTGAACACACTCTGCTGCTCCATCCATAATACTGGTGGCGGCACCTGGTGGTATTGTAGGACGAGGAGATGGCATCTTGATCTTAGGTAGAGGCTCCGGATCCGGATTACGGCCAGCACGTCGCTTGTAGAGACCGGGCTTCTTTATCGACTTGATAGCGTGCGGGTTAATAACCAAACAGTCCACAACATCTTCACCAGCAACAGCATCAGTGGCCATCGTGATATCAGTCAAGGGATAGAGAGAGAGAGAGAGAGAGAGAGAGAGAGAGAGAGAGGGGGGGGGGGAGGGAGGGAGACGGAGGGAGGGAGGGGGGGGGGGGGGAGAGAGAAAATGCTTGGATATTGCCAGCTAGGGTCTTTATTGGCAGGGGAAACTGGGAAGTACAAAACCAATTTTTGAAGAGGCCAAATCCTATATACCGGTATAGGATTTTGAAAATTCTGGACACCTTGGCACGAGAGGGCCTGTTACAGAAAAAGTAAAGCCCTTGTGCTGGTGAAACTTGGCAGACATCATCTCTGATAAACACGGAATGCAGACTCCAATAGGTTTTTTTATCGAAAAAAAAGTGAGATTCGAACCCACATATGCACACTATACGTATTTTCTATAATACTCCATTTTTTGGGGCAGGCCCCCCCCTGTTGTAGAACCTGCTCGTTGCCTCCTGCCAAGAGTAGATAGATATTAGAGACTAGAGAGGTTCCGCATAACGTAATTACGTTGGTAAAAAAACGTAGTCGATCTACGGAAAGTCTTACGTACACTGCATGCGCATCTGGGTTCCGCGATACGGAGCTTTCAAATCACGTAGCTGCCCTTGGCAACTCCGAACGCAGCAGTGTACGACCAGATCGACCTGGGAAGAGAGTCATAAATATGTACCCCAATCCACTTACGGACCAGCTACGTTATCAGAGCCCTATCTACGTACTCTACGTAGACAACTTTCGTAAGTGGAGTGCAAACTCGCGAATTCACGGGTGTTTCCCGCCCGCTAACGTAAAGTTGCTCAACTTTACGTAGTGCGGAACCTCTCTCTTAACAAGAGTGTGCAACTCGCGAATGGGTTTGCCTACGGCGGAATTTTTTGTTGACGTAATCTTTTCTACGACGCAAGCGCTGCGAGTCTTTTGGAAAGTTTTGCCTCGTGCACTTGGCCGGACTTTACATTACAAAGTCGGTAGCCAGCACGTGCTCTCATACTGCTGTGCGGCAAAAAAATGCGCGTTTTTCTGAAAAAGGTGACATCCACAAAAAAATTCCGCCGTGGGCCGGGTTGTCTGCGGATTGTGCAGGAGAGATGCGGAGTGGCACACTCTTGTTTATCTACTCTTGCTCCTGCTCATGTCTGCAAAGAATAAGTGCAACTGGCTAGTCTCCAGTTCCGATATTGGACACTCCTGCGCAAACAGACATGACACGAAGCCACTGTCCTTGGCAGTTACCGGTACACTACATGTCCAGACACCTGATTCTGTTTGGCAATCTGTGTAACGTTTTCCTCTTTGAATGAGTGTTACTCCTGACTGTTGCTGATGTGACGATGCTGCTGCCTCTCTGCTGCTGCTGCCTCTCTGCTGCTGCTGCTGCCTCTCTGCTGCTGCTGCTGCCTCTCTGCTGCTGCCTCTCTGCTGCTGCTGCCTCTCTGCTGCTGCTGCCTCTCTGCTGCTGCTGCTGCCTCTCTGCTGCTGCTGCTGCCTCTCTGCTGCTGCTGCTGCCTCTCTGCTGCTGCTGCTGCCTCTCTGCTGCTACTGCTGCCTCTCTGCTGCTGCTGCTGCCTCTCTGCTGCTGCTGCTGCCTCTCTGCTGCTGCTGCCTCTCTGCTGCGGGTGCTGCTCCTGTCACTGCTGCTTCTCTGTGCTGCTGCTGCCTCTCTGCTGCTGCTACTGCTGCTGTTACTCTGTTTGTGGCCTTGCTCAGTCTGCAGTATCACTGCCATCAGGTGTTCTTTCGTCAGCTGAGTAGCTGGCTGCTGCACGGTCTGCTGGTGGACCGGCACTCCGAGTTCTTCATCCAGCCGACAGGCAGTACGAGTGCTGCGGAGACGAGTGCTGCGACGGATTCCGTGGACGGCGCGAGCATCAGCACTACGACAATGAAAGCCATCAAGCAGCAGACGGTGCGATTGAAGAGGGTTAGTTGAGTGTGTCTGTGTTTGCTGCTTTCTCCGAATTGGCCGTACCTTCACTCTGTGCAAGTTGGGTATTATGCTGATGAGGAGTTCATTATTGCTGGAGCTATTGTTTGGAATATTGGCATGGGAATCTGTCACTGGTGCAAGTAACTGCATCCAATGCCATTTTTTGAAGAACTTCAGCTGCTTGTTCAACTCAGATGGTGAGCCAATTAAATTATGGTGAAAAAGGAGAAGGACAAAATGTTACGAGTTATGACTAACTGTCCACCAACGTAACCAGATCTTATACAGTCAGCGAGTGCGACAGAATGGCACAAAACTGACAAGGAGTACTGAGACATTCGGCGACCTGACGCCAAGCTCCAACACTTCTCCAAGGCGCAAACCAACAACCTTCCAACTTGGAAGGCTCATGTTCTGAAAGGTCCAAGAGGGGAAGGAAAGCGCACCGAAAAGTTGGTTTGGCTTGTTTGCTTGCTTTATGTGCCCTTGTTACATTTTGTTTGTTTGTCTTTGCTGCTGCTGTCCTACCAGCACTCACGGCGTCAACGCAAGGCACGTGTGCTTCACGGCGTCGCCTCCAAGTTTCTCCCGTCCTACATGCCCATGCAACTGGCCAACAAGGTACAGCTTTGTGTTCAGTTCATGTTTGTGTTTGCACACTGAGTCTGTCCGTAGTCTACTTGTACGAGAGAGCACACACTCATGCTCCCTCGCTTTGCTGACCATCTCATGATTGTCAGTAGACTCTGGATCCACCGGGTGTACTGTGCCACTATGGGACTTCATGCGCCTTTGGAAAAGCTCGGCATGTCTGCTTGCATGCAGTGCCGGAGTGAGTGAATGTCATGGCCACTGAGCTAGCTCATCGGCTTGCTAGCGGTGTGTGTGTGTGTTTGTGTGTATGTTTTGTGTGTGTGCGTGTGTGTGTGTGTGTGCGTGCGTGTGCGTGTTTGTGTGTGTGTGTATGTTTGTGTGGGCGGGTGTGTGTGTGTGTGTGCATGCACTTGCCGGCATGCGTAGATCCTGTTTGTAGGCGAGGCGGTGCAGATGCTGGCAACGGATGACGAGATGGGTGTCAAGCGGAGCTCTGAGCTGTACCGTGAGTGCCCACGCTGCTATAAATCTCACGTGCTTAAGCTGAAGAATTTGGCCCACATACCTGCATGCCTGCTGTATAAGAAATAATTTTGCGGTTTGTGTGAGAGTCAGCTAAACTAACTCCGCTGCGTTCACAGGACCGCCACCGCCATCACCCCTACGGTGTACTCACTGCTGTTCTTTCCCTCCCGAACTCAACATTTGAAAGCCAGAGAAGATCAAGGAACACACACTCCACAGTCATACCAACAAGCCGCAACTTGTTCAGCTTCTATTTAGAGCTACCGCCTTGAACTACCAGCAGTCATTTGAAAAACAGCCACGTACCACCAGTGTTTTGTTCACGGCTTGCCATATTTCCCCAAGTACAAGTCACACCTGTTTTCACTTAACCTGTTTACACTAGGGTGTGATTTACAATCGAGTGTCACAACCTATTCATGTGAATATATTGAAACGGTATGGCTGAATGAAGTTGAAGACACCACTGCAGCTGTACTTATGGTTGAATATGGTAACGACACACCTGGCAATATGGCGGTAAACCCGGCTTCTCATAAATATTGGCAGTCTTACGACGAGCCAGGAGATGTTGAATAAATAATAAATACACGCCTGCCCACACACGCTCTCTAGGCTGCAAAATTCTGGCACAGAGCTCTCCTTCTCCCCACTACCATCACCATCAGTCCGCGCCTGGCGCCTAGTCGATGCATGGTTGGCGGTATCCTACATAGCAGGCTGGCGCTATCGAGGTACGTCGTTGCTGTGTCATCTTCTATGTGCCATGCGCTACCTGATGTATCAGCCTGCTATGTCGGATACCGCCAACCATGCATTGACTAGGCACCATGCGCGAACTGATGGTGGTGATGGTGAGAAGGAGAGCTCTGTGCCAGAACTTTGCAGCCCAGAGAGCGTGTGTGGGCAGGCGTGTATTTACCGCCATATTGCCAGGTATGGCTGAAACCTGAAAATGGGGGTGCGTCTTTTTATCGGGGAGATACAGTAAGTATGACTGTGTACTAATGTCCTGATTTTTTTCTAAGCACTCACAGACTCCACTGCAGCCATTTACCAGATTTACACGTTCGGGTACCTCAACTCAAACACTCGAAACACGGTCTCCTTGATACTCTGTCCGCGCGTTGATACTCACACCTGCCTGTTGCCCGCCACCCTCCTGACACTTCCACCCGCCTGTTGTCTCTCTCCTAGCGCCTTGGCCCGCGCTAGCTTTCTCCCAATACCTTACGCCACCAGACTTAGCGCCCACCTGCACATTGCGCTAAATTTGTTTATGCCTGTGGCTCTATGTGTTTATAAGCATACTGCTGGGTAGATCCCAGTCTCAGTTGTCTGAGGATTGCCTAGCGACATGAAACTCAGAGTTACGACCAACCTGAACGCCCTCCGCTGAGTCTGCTATGTAACTTACTAAGCTCTGTTTCTGACATTGAGCACTCTCTTCAGCTCGGGGATCAATGGATTCGTCTCTTTGCTGTATACACCATTATTCAAAACTGACAATTTTTTTAAGTGACATATGCAGCAAAGAGACCGTATGTTTGTAAGTGTTTGAGTTGAGATACCCTAATGTGTTCTATCATGTGCCATCTGTCTGTGCCCTATAGGCGGTGGCAGTATATTCGAGGAGAAGGAGATAGTGTTTGCCCGGCAGCTGCTGACCGTCCAGCACTTGCCCCTGTTCAACTTGATAGCAATGGAAGAAGTCGTGATGGACATCTATTCATGCATCTCAGCGGTGAGCAAACGCATGGTGCTCCCCAAATTGTTTTTCTTCTTGTGCAGCAGGCCTGCACACACCGCATGTATGTAGTTATTTTGCTTGGTTGTGGCTCAGTATGCGGGTTGATGCACGGGCGAATAATTTGAAGCTGAGAAATGTCGTTGCCCGCACCAGTTCCTTATTCCTTGACCGGTGTTTCACTGCTTGGGCAAGCTGTTCGCAGTATTCCCGTGTCCCAAGACAGCATATTGTTTGGAAGGAGAATCTGGATGGGGACAAGGCCTGTGTGTCTGCTTGTGCTGGTCATAGGACTGTAGTCGCTTTGACTTAGGTATTTAAATTGGCCAGCAATGCTCCTGTTTTCTCTCTCTCTTCTACTCCAGCGATTGTGGCACTATGTCATGAAGGAAGCAAATCTTGTTGAACATCTTCGGGTTAGTTTCACTCTTGTTACCAGTGTCACTTTGTCTGTTGTGGTAATGTTAATTCGAACGTTTACTCAAACTGCCGTGCCTACTACGGGAAAGCTTAGTACCAGGGCATTGCTGGCCATAAGCGAAGGTCCCTGGTCCGAGTCCTGGCGGTACCAGTCAACTCTTTTTTCCACACTTTTCCTGTTGCACCTTTCCCTCAAACTAATAAATTCTGAAAAAAGCATCCGGCTTCAATACATGGCAGTACCACAATGTCAGCTCCATCTTCTCGATACCGCTTCTTAGTGGAATCATCCGGCTTCTCAAACTGAGACGAGTAAACTCTCAACGACATTGGTAAACAGTAGCAGCAAAAGCCTAGCTGCAAGGAACGACTCAGGGGCAAACAAAGCGAATTGGGGAATTCGGAAGTGCAGGGAATTGGCAGTTCAAGTTCTTTGTTCTTGCCACCAGTGACCTTCACTTGGCCTTGAGAGTCCAGACTCTATAAGCATTTGTCTCCCGTGTAAATGTACACAAATGTTTTGGTCCAAAGCAGGACGGTTGGACAGCCTGAATACCCTCTATGTAAGTGCAGTCTCTTTAGCCTACCACTGCCGTGTTCTCAATGTATTAACATCAAATAGAGGGTGTGCGTGTGCATGTGTGTGCGTGTGCGTGTGTGTGTGTGCGTGTGTGTGTGTGTAGTTGTGTGTGTGTGCGTGTGCGCGTGCATGGGTTGATTGTGTTTGCACTTTACTCTCCAGGTGTTCAAGAATCACTTCCTTCTTGGCCGCGGAGAGCTCTTCTGCAGTTTCCTGACGCTGGCAGAGCAGATCCTCCGCTCGCCGCCTAACAACAACACCGAGCACGGTGGGTGATAGGGCAATGTGCTCGGTACTCGGAGTTTCGTGTTGAAAATCACTCAACAGACAGCATGATATGACCAAGACTAGTATTCACTAGAGTACATGTACATAGAGAGGGTCTTGTCTGTCTTGAGAACGGGGTCGAGGTGATGGTGGTACAGCGTTTCAGTGACGCGAGGAAAAGGAGAGGTGGCAGATTTGAAAAATGATGTCACCGGTACATGTAGACGGGTAAAAAGTATCGAGCATAGGGTAGAGGAATAGTGCCGTGCTCCACATGTATACATGTACCTGTAGCACACAGCCATTAACTGTTACCTGGTGACACAGACCTGTGTTGCAATATGACACATGTGCCGGAGGGTGGCGAAACAAAACATGTTGGTGGGGCTTGTGGGAAACATGACGTAATATGACGTGAGCCGCGCAAGTGGCGTATGTGGGCCATCCAGAAGCCCAGGGTCCCAGGACCCAAAACGAGCCCCGGGACATGGTCAAACGGTGCTAGGCCAAGCACGGAGATGACAACCTTGTCCATGCAGTTGGCGACAACAACTAGGTGGGCATACGCCGTGCCAGAGTACCGTGATTCCGATACAGCACAGCGAAGCACGTCGGCGTCTTTCTCTCGACACCACCGTCCGGGGGTCTTGGTGTCACATCCGGGGTCCATGTTTCCAATGTAGAAGGCGTTGCGCTTGGAACGGTCCGCACCCTGAAGGTCCATTCGTTTGGTAGGGTGATTCTTCTTTGCGTACTCCCTTGTAATGCAACGATGCAGGGGTTATCATTATCATAAGGCTTGCGACGGCACTTCCACTGGTCAGGCGATCTGTACTGCTTGGCATATGGCCCATGATGTGGGGCAGCAGAGTTTGGTCCTGCTGTTGTACAATCCATGTACAGGTCTACCCTCGTTTATTCCGCGCATATAAGCCCACAGGCCTGTATTCGGATATAAGCCCACGGGCCTGTATTGGGTTCAACATTTCGTCTGATAACGAGTATTGTCTACTATCAGGACTTGCATGTACATGTACGACTATTAAACTTCTTTCGTCTGTGGATTTGTAGGATCGTTACCTACTACAGGTGGAATCCTGATAATTCGAACATCAAAATGCCGGAGAAAAACTAATTATCCGGACATTATAATTATCCAAACATGTACCCACAACACATTATGTATGTCAAAATGCTCGCATTGACACGCAGAATTGCACTAGGGGGTCCTTAGACACAGATTTAGTGAACACTGAACCACTGTAAACTGCCTGCGCATGCAAACCAAACTGATTTGCAGAAAATAAAGTGAACTTCTAATTACACTTTGCTAACTTCGAATTATCAGCACAAATCCCACACATTTTCTATGTAAGTGGATTCCGTGGGACTTCTAATTAACCAGACATACCCAGTTCGAGGTTCTAATTATCAGAAATCGTTATGTGGAAATCGTATTGACAGAAATCGGTCCCGGAAGAAACTTCGAATTAAGCAGTATGTTCTAATTAAGCCATATTATCAGGATTTCACCTGTAATGAGGTTTGTCTTGTAAGTTGTAACCGATGCCGTACTAACCAGGGTAAACCTGTACACTTATGTACTCATTAGCCATGAGTGCACCGAGGGCAACGTCATACTACCTGCCACACGTTGATTATATTATACATGTGCAGTACATAGTGTCAAGGGTTCTTTGTGTGCTGTATTTTCTCCTCATGCAGATGTGAACATAGCCTTTCAACAGGCCGTTGGTGAGGTATGATGCTGGCTTGGATGAGTTTATCTCCTGGGGGTTATGCTGGGCAGTAGCAGACGGGATCAGAAGATTATGCATGTGTCCTGAGTAGGCGTGCATTGTGTTCTTGGCTCTGGGAATAGAAGATAACCGGTATGTATCAAGCCGGTTGATTTTCATTCGTACAATCCGGGCACAGGGGTAGACCGTGAAATGGGGTATTATCAGTATTGCCCCTTCTCTGGGCTGGGTCAAGACCCTACTTGGAAACTGGCGTAATACAGACAGTACTACTAAGATATCAACATCCTTGAAGAGTAGACTGCCAGATGTACATTGTAGCTGCCTGAAGTCCACTACTTATGCTGATTCTGTAGCCGGTCGATGGGTGTTTTCTTCACAATCTCCACTCTTTATGCTGATTCTGTAGCTGGTGGATGGGTGTTTTCTTCACAATCTCTCAAATGCTTGCACTGGTTCATTGTGTGTGTGTCGAATGCGTTGGTACTTAGCTGGGCTCAACCGACGATGAGACTGGATTTTCTTTCCGTGTGCATGTGGCCTTGCCGGACAAGAGCTCTGCACAAGGTAACTTTCCTTCTGGCTTTTATAGGGTCCTGTTGTGTGTGTCTTTTTGCCGAGTTTATCGTAGATACATGTGTAGTGGAGCGGTTTGTACTGGTGTGCTTTTGTTTGTTGTTTTGGTGGTTCGTTGTAAGAGCATGATGTGCTTCCTTCGTGACTCTTTGTCTGTCTGCCTGTTTAACCACGTTTTTGTTTTGTGTTTGTCTCGTTGTGCTCTCTCTCTCTCTCTCTCTCCCTCCCCCTCTCTCTCTCTCTCTCTCTCTCTCTCTCTCTCTCTCTCTCTCTCTATCTCTCTCTCTCCCTCTCTTACGCGTTGATTGGCATGGATTTTCGTGGACGGTGCTTGCAGATAAATCCTCTGGCAGTGTTGCGGTACAGTCTGGCCCGTTGACGGGCTGGCAGAGTATTGGCTTGAGCTGTGCTGTCACCTGGCCACTGCATTTGATCTTCACCGACACTGCGTTTGAAGAGTAAGCATGTTGGAGAGTTTTGTGTGTGTTGCGGACGTGCATGCGTGTTGGTGGGTGGGTGGAGAGGGGGGGGCATGGGAAGTATATAAGAGCTGTTGCACATCTATCACACGGGATAGCCGTGTTGGTTCCAACTCCACTCAACCCCTGCATCTATGGGTCACATGACGTCGGCCATATTGGTTCCACTGTCCACATTACATGATCACTTTCTACACAAATTTAGTCACATGACAGTTTTGTGTTACAAGTAGTGTGTGTGCGTGCGTGCGTGTGTGTGTGTGCTTTGTGTGCGCACGTGTGTGTGTTTGTGTGTTTGCACACACGTGTCCTTTCATCTGTGCATGTTTGTGTGTGTGTATGCATGCATGTGTCTGTGCGTCGCAGCTACAACAAGCTGTTTCTGTTCCTGCTGGGCGTGAAACGAGCCGCTCAGTTCCTGCACGGTTCCTGGATAAACCTGATGGAGACGGCCCAGTCGCTGCGAGCAATGACTGCCGATCAGCGGTTGCTGTGGAAGCTGCGTGCGGAAATGGCATTCTTCGTTGACAACTTGCAATACTATTTGCAGGTCAGTTCTCTGGGCAGGTTTTCCCAGTCCTATCTGAGTCTTATTCGTATCAAGTGCGGCCGAATTGTTGACCTGGGTGACGTGTTGTGTATGTCGTGCGTGCGTGTGAGTGTGTGTATGTGTGTGCATGTGTGTGTGCGTGGTGGTGTGTGTGTTGGGATGGGACCTGGTCCAGGAGACAACTATCGGAATGTTTCTTTGTTCCCGTGTTTCTTTCTGCTATCAGGTTGACGTATTAACCGTACAATACCGACAGCTCATCGAGCGAATCGAAAACGAGCAGAGCTTCGAGGCTATCCACTTAGCACACGACTCGTTCCTGGCATCCCTCACTGCACAGTGCTTTCTGAACTCGAAACCGGTGAGTGAAAGTCGAGAAAGTCCTCTTACATCCTGGGCAGTTGACAGCAGCAGTCGTATCCCTAAGCAGATTTCATATCCTTATGTTTTCGTTGCCATCTCATCAGAAGAGTTTTACGTTTAAGGTTAACTAAACCTTAGCCAATTGTGTGTGTAGTCAATGCGCAATTCCCTTTACGTTTGGAGTTCATATCTTTATCTACCCTCTACCCTTAAGCCTTCCAGTATATAATAACAAAACTGTAGCTCTTTCATCCTGTTGTATCTTGTATAGTGTTCTGTCCGTCTCTAAGTCTAAGTGCCATATACACAATGTTTTGCCCAATCTCCTGCTCTTCTCTTCGCGTTGCCACCTGTGTATGCAGGCCTCGCACTGCCTGAAGGAGATCTTGCGCATGGCGGGCATCCTCTACGACCTCCTTCAGCGCTTGGAGACCTGGTCTGACGGCGATCACAAGCGCTTGATGGACTTGCAGAAGGTTTGTTGCCCAGTACATGTACCGTAAAGTCTTGTATAAAAGTCGCGGCTTCTATGACTTTCTTGGTGAATTTTTGCAGGCTTCTACATGAGACAGGCTTCTATACAAGACCGGTATTTCTATGTATGTCAACACTAAAACCAGGCTTATGTGTGATTTGATGGGCCCAAAATTGCGGCTTCTATTCGAGGGCGGCTTCTATTCAAGTGCGGCTTTTATACAAGACTTTACGGTACTTGTTGAGTTCGGATTATTGTCATGATGTGGTTGAAAGTTCGAAACCGTCTTTTTGAATTGTATTATTTCATCATGCACAGAATACTAGTTTTGTAGACCGGAATACTTAGGTATGTGTGTGTGTGTGTGTGTGTGTGTGTGTGTGTGTGTGTGTGTGTGTGTGTGTGTGTGTGTGTGTCGTTGTGTGTAGATGTTTGCACGCCAGTCTGGCCTGCTCTTGAAGATCCTGTCCAGTGTTGGCAATCACCGATCCAACCCTCATCTGGCACAGCTCCTGTTGCGCAGCGACTTCAACTACTTCTACTCCAAGAGGTGAGCGAGCAGCTACACATCACTGTGTTTGCGCCATGTAGGGCTTTACGTGATGTAGACCGATCTCTTGAGTAGGGGTTCACTGTTTGGGTACTGGTCTGTACTGGTCTTCACATGTACATGTACACTGGTGCAGAGTGCTGGCTCATTTCCCTCTCCTGGCTACTGCAGTAGTACATGGTATCGGTAAGCCATTTTTTTTATTCAACATCTCCTGGCTCGTAGTAAGACTGTCAATATTTATGATATGAGAAGTCGGGTGGTAGCCAACCACGGCGAACTAAATAATAAGGAGAGAAACAAAAGAGAGTACTGCAAGGAGAGGCATGACGGAAATGGTGGGATTATTTAGGACGTGCATGCTTTAAGGCTAGTTGGCCTTGTTGTTGGATCGGTTGACAGCGCAGTGCGTCCTCCGCCTTGTAACATGCTCTCAACCAATCTACAGTAGTACATGTATAGTATGCGAATGGCTGATTTGGAGGAAAAAACGGCTCCAGTTCGCGAATTCACCCATCAGCACCAGCGCTGTAAGGAAAGAAATTTGGTTTCTTGTTGTTATGTGGGGAAGAAGTACAAGAAAGGCAACCACGGAGAAGCAAATAACCCTGAGAGCTGCGTATGATGAAAGCTGGTATGGCAATGGGTTGTGCGATAGAGTTCAGGAGTTCATGCCAAGAGTCCAAAAACAAGAACATACAGCTGTGATCTCTTTTCTATTGGCCAGCTGCACGACACCCTGCCTTCATTGCGTCATGCAGCTATATTTGTGCATTGCGGAGAACTCGAACACCATGCTTTCCTTTCGGTTTGAATCCAGCTTTCGTACAGAACTGAAAGTTATGGACCCAACATTTAGGCCGTGATCTGGGTGGACTCTGGGGCTGTGATCATTTCATCGGATTTGGATCAAGATTCAAATCCCAAATCCACTGGATCTGGGATCCAGACCCAGATCCATAGGATCCACTCGCTCTGCAGTTCTGTAAATCAACAAATTTTGGCCGGTGAGAAACTTTGGCCGATCTCGAAATGAAACTTTTGGCCGTCATTTAAATTTGTCCAATTGGGGTTTTCAAAAAAGAAATCGATTGGTATTTGTTGCCCTCACATGCAGGCATGGCTCAATAATGCCTCTATGACAAATTTTGGCCTGCGATTTACTTTGGCCGGTTGGTACCCAGCGGCGAAATTAAATCGCCAGCGAAAATTAGTTGATTTACAGTAATCGATTGGATCCGAGCAACCCTGCCCCAGGAGCAGGGTTGACTAGATCAAACGGATTCATTTTTGCGAAACAAGACGTTTGTACGTGTTTGGCGGGTAACAATCATCGCCATACGCATTTAGTATACAAACATGATACGTGGAAAAGTGGTGCACCATGCAGATGAATACGAAGAGTACGAACCTGGGAACCTGGAGTAACTTTTCAATTGTCGTTTTCCTACCTCAATATGGCCACGGTAGCAGTGTATTCCAAATCTGATCAATTGATTCTGAGGGATCCAGTGGATCTGGGGTTTGGATCTTGATCCGGATCCGACGAGACGATCACAGCCCTAGAGTCTGTACTCCACGTCCACGTCTTTACTCGGACGAATCTGGCAAAACTGGGTGTACTGGTTTGAGAGATTGTGTATTTTCGTGCAAGAGTACAGGGTGTGGTGTGGGCCAGTTATGTAATGAAGGCAGCGTGCTGCGCACTGACCTCCTAGCCACAGTTGCGTACTCGTGTTTATGGACTCACCGAGCCTTACGTGCACACTAGCTGTGGAAGTTCTAAGGGTGAAACAATTATACCGAATATTCGAATTCTCGTTTGGATTTTTCTAATATAATCGTACTCGGAATAAATCAGAGTACTCACTCATACATGGTACATGCATTTACCACAGAAATCTGCAGTTTCAGAGCAGCAGTCGGCAGATATTGGTGTGCAGACTGTGTGGTGAACATTTGTACACGAGTAGAGAGAGCCCAAATGACCCACCAACCAATACACCCAGAGAGGACTGCCAATCGGTTCATTCAGGGTTGTATCACATGATTTTTAATGCCTTTGGTGTGCGAATTCTTAGGACATCAAGAATACTCGAATACTCCGAATATTCGATCGGAGAAAATCAGAATACTCGAACTCGGGATCTCAGTGCCAACTTTCACCCCTATGTGGAACTTTATTAATTTTACAATCATGCTGATTTTGTTTATTCACACTTGCATGGAACCCTGATGGTAAACGGATGTCATAATGTTTCGTGTTGGGTGTTCTCTCTCTCTCTCTCTTCTCTCTGCCAGGTCTGCCACAGCATTCTGACACTGCGCCTTTCATCCTTGATGGACCGACTACCTTTCATACAACATTAGCTCATCGTTCTAGCTAGGATAGGTAGGCATTACATAACCTCACTTGAAGAAACTTCAACTAGAAAATTTGTGTTGAGTAGATTCACAGTCTTCACATATTTTTTATATCTTTAAATGCCCATGCTTTTATACAAAAAAGTCATTTACTTCATGTTACACAAAAAGTCAAAAACACACACAAAATAATGTACTCAAAAGATGAGAAAGGTGAAGAGTTTCAGTATGCTCAATGGGGGTTCAATTTTTAACGTTTGCCGCAGTTAGTTATGTAGCAAGCTTTGTTTCATAGGCAGTTTAAAAAAAGTGATGTCATCAGGTGAAATTTAATAATAATGTGATGCTCAAGGAGACAGCAATGGGTAGCGCATTATTTATTTTGGTGTGCATTATGGAGCAGCGAATGTGCACGACGCATCCACGTTGCTGATACGTTACTATTTATTCGTGAAGACTTGGGAACGGAAACAAAACATGTCATGAGAAAGAACAACAGGAAAAAGAAGCACACTCAACTAATCTGTGTGTGTGCGTGCATGCAGTACAACTATGACGTAATGAATATAGATACACATCACGCCCCTTCGAGATGTTGCGAAACCTGTGACAGCAACATCTATCATAAATAAAACAAAATGAAGAATGAAAACAACAAAGCAGAGACAGCAGAAATTGACATTAGTGATCAAGAGTGTCAATCATAGGACTGTCCATGATGCGAACCAATGTTTAAACGCTGGGGTGGCTTGCGCTGACGTGCGCTGCGGCGGGACGGCGGCGGCGGGGAAGAGGCGTCAGCAGCAGCCGGTTGGACAACAAGCGGTGCAGGCACAAGTGGGCGATACGGACGCAGGAATCTGCGGTTCCGCCAATAAATGCGACCACTCGGCAACTTCACTAGGTAGTCCCGATGATTACCGACAGCAACAATGACCCCACGAATAGACCACTGCTTGGTGCGCGGATGCTGAACATCCACGTGGGTGCCGAGGCGGAGCTGCGGCAACGAGCGACGAGTTGACGACTTGTCTGTGACGGAATCGTCGGATGGCATGGCAGTCTCATCACGTGTCGTCGCTTTGGAGAGCCAGGATGAATCAAACTCCTTCCAATGTGCAATGACGAATGACTGGAGAGAGCGGCCATATAGGAGCTCAGCGGGGCTCTGACCAGAGGAGCCAGGTGTGTTTCGCCATTCCAGTAGCCCTCGGCGGAAGTCATCTGTGTCAAGATTGCCATTCACGGTTGTCTTGGTGATAAGACGCTTCATGGCTTTGACAGCAGCTTCGGCGTGCCCATTACTCTGCGGGTAGTGGGGAGAGGACATGACATGGTTTACCTGCCAGCGCTTACAAAACTCAGCAAACTTATGCGAGGAGAACTGGGGACCACCATCTGTACACAGCACAGCAGGAACACCAACATCAGAGAACCAGCGACGGAATGCTAGTATCACGTCATGCGATGAGGTGGTGCGGCCAGTACGCGCGACACAGGGCCAACCGGTCAAACGATCTGCATACACAAGGAAGTCGTGACCTTGACAAGTGAACAAATCGGCAGATGCACATTCAAACGGTAGTGTCGGGGTGCGGTCGTTCAGCAGGGGCTCAGCTGGCTGGGACGACTGGTGTTCGCGGCAAGCAGGACAAGAACGAACGAGTGTATCAATGTCCTTGGTGATACCGGACCAGTATACAAGCTGACGCGCACGAGACTTAGTACGCACTAGGCCTTGGTGTGAAGCGTGGAGGTTGTGCAATACCTGAGCACGCAATGATTCAGGAACAACAATGCGGTTGCCCTTCAACACAATACCATGGTCGACGGAGAGATGCTCACGTCCATTCCAGTACGCACGTAACGGAGCAGGCAACTTCTGCTGGCGATCAGGGAATCCAGTCAAGATACACTCAATCAATGACTGGTACATGGCATCTGCAGCTGCAGCTTCCCGCAGCTCTGCAACCTTGAGATTCGCATTCGGCTCAGTGTCAGAGTGCACCATGCAGATCTGAATGCTGCGGCAATGAAGCGACGGGGCTTCACCAAGCTCATCAGTGGTGGAAGGAATGCCAACAGGATTCCGGGACAGCGCATCGGCGAAGGCATTTTCAGAACCTTTTCGCCAATATGCCTGCAGCTGATAGGCTTGGAGCTTGAGGCGTAATCGGAGAAGACGCGGGTTCTCGATCTGATCCAACGAATATGAGTTGATGATCGGAATCAGGGGCTTGTGGTCGGTGACTACTTCAAATGGCGCACCAGACAGGTAGATGCGGCATTTGCGCACGGCCCATACTACAGCGAGCATTTCCAACTCGATGACAGCATAACGGGTTTCAGCATCAGACAGGTAGCGGGATCCACACTGAATAATACGCCACTGATCATTCTGCTTTTGCCAAAGCACGAATCCGAGACCTCTTAGAGCGGATGCATCGGTTTCAAGCCGGAGGTCTTGACCAACTTGATAGAAAGCGAGAACCGGAGGAGACAAGAGAGCTTCCTGTGTCTGTTCAAACGCTGCAGTGTGGCTAGCGTCCCACATGAACTCACGGGAGGTCTTGAGCAGGCCACGCAGAGGATTGGTCAACTCGGCTAGATGTGGAGTGAACTCGCCACATTGGTTCACTAGACCGAGGAACGAACGGAGATCAGTTCTGTTGGCGGGTACTGGAAACTGGCGAATACCGGACGTCTTATCATCGTCGACGACCCAGCCATCAGGCGTGACGTTGTAGCCGCAGAAATGGATACGTTGCGTACCGAACACAAACTTGGCGGGGCTGAACGTGATACCATGCTCCCTGGCGCAGAGCAGAATCTCGCGCACGTGGCTGACATGCGACAGAAAGTCGTCGTCGTACGCTAGGCAATCATCGACTACCTTGCCGAGACGCGGGATGGCAGAGAACGCAGCATCAGTGCGCCGGTTGAACTCATCCCCAGCAGATATTAGACCCTGCGGGTTCCGTAGATAACGATATCTGCCGTACGGGGTGATAAACGTGGTGAATTCCTGAGCAGTGTCACTGAGAGGAATCTGCCAGTAGCCGTGCCTTGCATCGAGCTTCGTAAAGAACTTAGCAGAGCCAACTCCAGAGACAACGTCACGTGCCGTATGTACGGGATGCGCGGGACGACGGACTTGGTCGTTCAGCCGCTTGAAGTCAACTGTGAGGCGCTTCTCAGTGCTGCCCTTCTTGTCTACTATGACAATCGGATGGCACCATTCACTAGGCTCCGTCACTGGTTCAATGATCCCGTCGCTGACCATGCCGTCGAGCTGAGTCTTGATCTGGTCACGGAATGCATACGGTATTGGTCGAGCAGTGTGCACACAGGAAGGCTTAGAATCATGCTGTAGCTCAATTTCCATTGGCGGACCTTCCATTGGCTTCAGACCGGAATCCGAGAAAACGTCAGCGAACTCTTGCAGGAGCTGCTCACGTGTCCGCGCTAACTCAGCATCACTAGGATGAGCGCATGACGAAACAGCTGCACAGATCTTGGGTGAAGATGCACCCTCGTGTTCAGCGGTGAATTGGACTGGCCAATCAGGTGGGAGAAACTTCAGCGCACGCAATGAGGTATGAGAGAGCAGGGCATCGTGTAGACCCTTGTACACATGGATGACGGTTTCATGCTGCGTCTCACCGACTCGTAGAGTCGCACGTATTTTGCCCAGGTTGCGTAGCGGCTCACCGGTCACAGCCTGCACACAGTCGTGGTCGTCATCTAAGTTCTCGACGAACCCACCGATCTGCGTGAGGTGCTCCTCGCCAATGGCATCAATGTCACTGCCTGTGTCTGGTGTCCAGGACAGTTGGGATGGCTGATCCTCTGTTTGCAGCATGGTCGAAACAGGTACTGTGCGACGGTCCACGCGAGACGCACGCTGTAGCTTCAGCTGTCCAAGCTTGGCAGCAGAGCTAGTCTTGGGCTGTTTCTGGCTCTTGCACATTCGCTGAAAATGCCCAATGCCATGACAGGAGTTGCACTTCTTGCCCTTGGCAGGACATACAGATTTCGTGTGCTCAGAACGACCACAATTTGGACAAGTGGACTTGGCCGCACTTGATGCCTCACTTGGCTTAGAGTCAGCTGGCTTGTGACGTTTCTGCTGCTTGTACGCCGACTGCTTGGCAGCACTTGCCTGGAGGCCAGGACTGGGCATGTGTGCCTTGGTGTGGTATGCTGCTTCCTCCGTCCGACAGAGGGTGACAGCCTGGTCGAGCGTGAGACCATGAGTTGCGAGCAACTTGTGTCGCGTCTCATCGTTCCGCACACCAATGACGACGCGGTCGCGCAGAGATTCCTCCTTGAGGGTACGGCCGAGGCCTTTGCACTGCGCACAGCAGCGAGCATCACACGTTCCACATAGGCTGTGTGACAAGAAGTCGCATGCACTTTGTAGTTCACACAGGGCTGTGTAAAACGCATCAAATGATTCTCCAGCTTGCTGGACACGCTGGTAAAACTCTATGCGGTCCAACAGTGGATTACGTTGCCGTCTGATATACGCCTGAATGCGCTCCAGCATCAGGTCGACGTCAGCTGAAGCTGGTATGCAAATAATATCCTCTCGGATAAAACGTCGCAGCTCCTCATCGAAACACTGACGGAGTGTTGCCACTCTGGCCTCACGAGCCTGGCTGGCCAAATGCTGGCAAACACTAAAATCTCTCCAGCTTTCAACGAAGGAGTGAAAATCAGCCAGCGTCGCAGACGACAATAAGTGTGGGCAGGAAACACTGTTCACTGGCCGTGGTGCTGAGGTCTGCGAGGTGGACTGAGCTGGTGCTGAGGGCTGCGGAGTGAACTGAAGCTGCGATGGTGATAGCGACCTGCTCTGAACATTCTTGAACAGATCTTGCATCGCCTTATCACGAGCCTCAGCTGCACGCATCTGCTGCTCCATAAATTTCATCAGGACACCCATTTGAGATTCCTGCTGTCGCTCGGTCGCGGAGGACAGGTCAAATCCGGTATCGTCCTGTGATTGTTCCATTACGATTAGTCACTCGTCCACGAGTACGAACAAAATACACTACTAAAATAATTCAACTGAGACAGAGTTTCGATCGCGGAAACTACTACTTCATACGGAAAAACCAACTGGGCCCGTGCAAACACTACAAGGTGCGGACACAAGGCACGGACACAGGAAAGAACAAGTTCACTGCGCCATGATACGTTACTATTTATTCGTGAAGACTTGGGAACGGAAACAAAACATGTCATGAGAAAGAACAACAGGAAAAAGAAGCACACTCAACTAATCTGTGTGTGTGCGTGCATGCAGTACAACTATGACGTAATGAATATAGATACACATCAGTTGCATGGCATGAAAAAGAGCAACACAACACAGCTAGCAAAAAGTCATCGAAAACCGTAAACAATGAATAAAAAACGAGTTTCCTGCAGTACCTAAGTTACATGTATGTGTGTTACTTTTAGAACAAACTACTACAAACTACTACAAACTACTACAAACTACTACAGACTCACTAGATTTTGCAGTTAGGATTGAATGCTGGCTATTACTGCAGTGTCGACTGGGGATATGCTTCGGGCAAGTCGACACTGCTGATGCGTATGTTGTGTTCAGACACTGCTGATATGTTGCACGGAGGAATATTTGCCGTGCGCGTGCACCGGCTTGGTCATGGCGTGTTCCAGCTCCAATTCAACGCTCCGTCCGTCAGCTTGCGTCGTCATACCCAGAGCCACGGCTAGACTTGTTTGGCGCTGCGTGTTGGCCGGTTTCCACCTGGTGCAAAGCAGAGGAGGACACACGCAAACGGAGAAACACCACTGCTCAATATGACACTATCAGTGGCTAGGGGAATTGCCACACTTGACACAAAGGAAAACGACTCAACAAGTAGTAGCTTTCCGTAGGATCTTATATGAGATCCTGCTGAAAGCCAAGTAGTGGTCGACGTCTTTTTTTGAATTTGGGGCCGGTCTTTTATTACTGCCTGCCGCCCAATACTACCTTTGCAGTGCACACACATTTTGTCGCACACTACAATTATAGTTGCCACTCTGTACGCTAAGTTCATACCTTCGCAGGAGAAGAGATGAGCAGACGACGGTGACGGAGCTGAGTGCCATGGCCGCTGCAGCCATCCAGGGGCGCATGCGAATGCCTGCTGGCTCCAGTACCCCGGCGGCAATGGGCAGACCGATCAGGTTGTAGATACAGGCCCAGAGGAAGTTGAGACGAATGCGGCGCATGGTGACGCGCGACAGATCAATGGCTGCTACAACGTCCATCAGATCGTTCTGCATAGAACCAATCATGCAGAGTCAGTCAGTGGGTGGGTCATGCAGGGAGTGCAGTCAATCCTGTAGGCTCAGAGTGAGTGCAGGGATGAATTTATCCTGTTTCGCATCGCAGTTTGCGATACAAAATCGATCAACTGCTATTCAAAAGTCACTGTGACTCGCAAAAAACTGCGATACATACAGACTATCCATGCCTAGCCTGTGCTATCAAGTAACATGCATACAGTGCAGTGTATGTGGTGCAGGCAATCTCAATCTGCGTGTACATGTATGATTCAGTCGTTTTTTTGCAAATGGGCTTTCAGGCATCACTCTCAAGAAGGACAATATGGCATTGGTAAACACCCAACCTTCAAAGAAAAATGCTAATTAAAATCAAAGACTGCTACACAATTGTGATTTTGTATAGCAGAAACTGCTATGCAAAAATATGACAATAAATTCATCCCTGGAGTGGGTTGTGCAGAGAGTGAGAACAGATAGAGCCTTCCACTTCTACTACTTGTACCATGGCCACTAACGTATCCACACATGGATACGAAGTTTGACGCACCCACGCCCACATTCGCACGCAACACACGCATGGAACGTGCGTGGGGTTCCTGCTGATAATTCAAGTCAGTTCTGTGGGTATGAGCAGGCCGTGCTGGCCCTCAAAGTCTGTGTCTATGGTGCATTGCGCAACTCTGCATGACAATGCGAGCATTTTGACATACAGTCAACTTCGCTTATAGCGACACTCGATGGGTCATCAGAAAAGTGTTCTTATTCGCGAAGTGTCGTTATACCCAAAGTCTCATATGTATTACAGTTGGATGGGACTTTGCTCTGGGCATGGAAATTCTGTCGTTATTCGCGAATTGTCGCTATATCCGCAGTCGTTATTAGCGAAGTTGACTGTACATTGTGTGCTGTGGGTACATGTTTGGATAATAAAAAAATGTCCGGAAGATCAGAAGCTTATCCGCGGCATTTTAATTGTATCAGGACTCTACGCGTACACATTGCCAGTTTTAAGGCTGCTTGCAATCCTAGTATTATCCTACAATATAGTTTACCTTTATAAGTACAATACCAGCAGCTTCCAGCGCAACGTTTGTGCCAGAACCAATGGCAATGCCAACATCGGCTTGAGCCAGTGCCGGTGAGTCGTTGATACCATCACCGACAAACGCAACTACTGGATTGCCGTGTGCAGCCTGATCGTCTTCTCCAAGACCTAAGCCTGAGCACAGATACACACACACACACACACACACACACGCACACACACACGGTGCGTGCGCAGCGCAGAGGATACAACACTACGTGAATGCCTTTTCCATTGTCGGAGACCCTGTCTGCAGGTCTGCACTAGAACACAGCAGGGCGTAACATAATACTGTTGGCTCAACGTCAATGTCGACTCATGTACATCTTCGTAAGTTTGTATCATTGCGCATCGCAAAATACTTCACAGTTCACGCGAGACCCAGTCAGATTGCGTTTTGATGCGGAAATACCAAGTCAGACTGGGTCATCGCAAGCACAACGACAATTTCAACCTATTACATTTTTATAGTAAAGAAAAAAAGGACCAAGGAACTACAAGTTACGCTATAATGTCCACTAACACCACCAGTTACTTGACAGCCAGCTCATGCGATAACATTGCACGACACTGACCAACGGTACTGACGTTCTACAACTAACTGCCAATCAGCTCTAGCACGTCTTGGATGCGCACTCCAACAGCCTTCCAACTACTTGGAAGGTTCTATGTTAAAGGAATAACATAGGAGGGGAAGACATTACAGCATAACTTGTAGTTCCTTGGTCCTTTTCTTTTCTATTATTTATTCGTGGCTCTCCATCCGAGTCCATACTATATTATTTTATCGGCTACTTCAGTATGTGCATGTCTGACATAGAGTAACTATACCTTCCTGCAGCTCCTTGACCTTCTGCAGTTTGTGGCTGGGCAGGACCTGAGCAAAGACGTTCACTATGCCAACCTACATCGGCCGTGCACAAACAATAACAGACAAGTGGATCACGACACACACGCGCACACACGCACACACACACACACACGTGTGAGCTAAGGGACAGGGCATTCCTTGGTGGGTACATGTATATCGAAGTCCGCGTCTCTGGAGCAAACAGGATACTGCCAGTGCAGGTTTGGGTGAAGGAAGGGTCTTCGTAAGAATCAAGAGATGCATGCGAGTCACACGAACGAAAAGACGATATACGAAGAAATTTGTGCTGCATATGATAACAATTTACACCACAAGTCAAAGTTTACTCTCAAGGTGACCCAGGACAGCAGTGGCCGAGCTATGAAGTATTAGTTAGTGTGAGTGAGTGCGTGCGTGTGTGTGTGTGTGTGTGTGAGTGAGGGGGGAGGGGGTTATAGAGGAAAGTGCTCGCACACAGGCATTGGCGCATGGTCTCCGAATCCTGTCACCACACGTGCTGCCCCCTTACTTGACTTGCGATGGCCCTGGCCGTACGGTAGTTATCTCCAGTCAACATTACGGGCGTGATGCCCTGCGAGGTGAGTGTTGCAATGGCACACTGAGCTTCTGGCCGCAATGTATCGGCTATAGCAACCAGAGCTGTCAAGTGTCCTTTGAACACAGCAACACACAATCAAAGCAGAAATAGATAAAAGGATCACAAAGCATGAGAGTCGCTTATGGTAGAATTGCAATGACAAGCTGTAATTCACACATCAGTCTGCCATATTACTCTGTGTGTGTGTGTGTGTGTGTGTGTGCACTTGCATATGCATGCATGTGTTTGTGCATGCGTGTTTGCCATGGCTGTCTCAGCCAGCGCTTTTCGCAGCGGCCCCCAAAATATAAATATCTCTAAACTCAAATATTTAGTGAGTATAAAGCACAGTAGATACACCTACCGTTGACTGCTGCTAAGACCACAGTCTGACCAAGGCGCTCAAACTGCTCCATGTCAGTGCTGACAGTGGCAGACACATCGACATCGTTACGACGCATCCATTCACGATTGCCAATCAGTACCTCGAAAACACTCGAATCGGAGATGACATCCGTCATAAGATTGACTGTAGAAACAAACACACGGCACCCAGGCAAACAGCACAGGCCGAGATAGTTACTGTAAGAGTTGAAAGTGAGACGAGTCCAACGTTGTTAACGATTTGCAAATGTTTCCCACTTGGTGGGTACAAATTTTAACGACCCTGCCATCACACACACACACACACATCACACGCCGTACAACAACTCACAAGTCAAACGATTTGGGGCTTACTACGCGTCATCTTCTGCTGCGGTGGTGGCCATGGTAGAATATCACTAATGCCCACCAATTCAGAAAACTCGACATCGCGAAGCTTGCCGCTGTGGACTGTCGCACACGACACTGTCACCGATCCACTTCGACATGGGGCAGACGCTGGACCAGACAACACACAACCGATAATGTCATAAAGCTCGACGATGTGGGCTGTCACACACGACATGGTCACCGGTACACTGCTTCGACCCGGGGCGGGCGCGGAATCCGAGGACACACATCGGATCTCTGTGATCCACACAGTCTCGCCGCTTACTTCTTCCGTGCTAACCAGTAGTATCGCCCTTCTCATTTTCTCGGCTTCTACGCCTTGCGTTTCTAAGTCTTGCGCCTCTAACTCTTCCGCCTTTAACTCTTGCGCCTTTAACTCTTGCGCCTCCAACTCTTGCGCCTCCAACTCTTGCGCCTCGACGTCTTGCGCCTCTACGTCTTGCGCCTCTACGTCTTGCGCCTCTACGTCTTGCGCCTCTACGTCTTGCGCCTCGACGTCTTGCGCCTCTACGTCTTGCGCCTCTACGTTGTTCGGCCGAGACTCCAGCTGCTTCTGAGCGTCTCCGACCGATGTCGCCATGCTCTGTACCGACGCAGTGGGCCTTGGATCTGATCCTCCCACTGGCTTCAAGCACTCTTCTGACCGCTGCTTGTCTGTAAGCAAAGTCTTACACGCCTTGTCCGGCGTCCTTCCGGGCGAGGCAAGCAAATCTCGCTTTGCTTCCTCATAATATGTACTGACGGCGATGCGCTCGGCCATCTTCTTGAGCTTTTCGTTAAACTCTGCGCGGAGCGCACACTCTTGCCGTCTAGCACTGCGCTCTTCAAACTCCTCGCTCTGTCGGAGCCTCTTCTCCACGTATTCTCTCAACCTATCGACTTCAAATCCATACCGAATTCCGTTGGCGATAAAGCTGGCTTCGATGATCCACACACACACACACACACACACACACACACACACACACACACACACACACACACACACACACACACACGCGTCTTCTGTTTCTCTAGTACAGAAGAGAGACGGAATAGCACACTCGTAACGCTGCTTGAGTTAACGATGGAATTTTCTCGTTAAAACGCTATAATTTGTTCCCCGTTAGAGATTCGACTCCTACAGAAGTCAGGAACATTCCATGATACATCATGCATGATAAGTTCCTACCAATAACAGGTTTTCAGTTTTCACATCTTTCCCTGGTTACACTACAAGAATGATTCACATCGTCCAAGCTGCGAAGTAGAAATCAGAAATTCAATCACCTACAAGCCATGTTTTCGGTAGCAGCGGCACATACAAGGAAAAACTGAACGAAACATCTCACCCTTCTAGCAACGGACCTTGTTTGTGGGTTTGCGTGAGATACATTACAAAGAGGCACTTCACTACTCCAAAATAAGTTCTTGGCCGACCCACTCCGCTTGCACATCGCCACCTTAGTCAGGATAACACTGTTGAGATGTTGATACGGTCAAACCGTCCTGACAGATGTTTCTCTCCAACAGAGCTCATCGGTGGAGGTAGCAGATAATGAATGATTGCTCGAAGTGAATGAATGACGATTTATAGGGCAAAACTGGCGCAACTCGGCACTTTCTACATAGACGTGCGGCATGCCCAAGGGAACTGAGGCGCGAAAGGTGATACCAGTTCTGACACAGGTGATAGTGCAAGCACGCATTGCTAGGTCGGCGCATGCAGTGCTAGTACTGGTGCGGAAAAGCAATCAGCACTCAGCTGGCAGTAACTGAGAGAGGTGCTATAGAGGCTATGCAAAAGAAGTCAAAATGGAGAGTCAGCGTAATTCCGGAGCCGCTCAAGGGCTCTAAGTTACAGCGGACCCGCTTATGGACGCTGTGTATAGTGAGTAGCTAGTGAGTCGCTGCCGCACGCTGTGCAGCAACTTTGCCAAAGCATCTCAGCTGATGATGATGTAATTGCATAACCTCTTTCTGCATTAATTTTGTACCTTACTGATGATGTAATCGCATAACCTCTTTCTGTATTCGTAACTTACTCTGTCACACATACTTACAAAAAAGATCTAACCATGTCAACATCTCGATAGAATAGTCCTCACTATGGCGGTGATGTGCAAGAGGAGTGGGCAGGGCAAGAGCACAGTGTGGAGTGGTGGTGATTTTTAATGTAACACCTGGGTTTATCGCTAGTTTTTCTCCTCTGCACGAGATACAAGACTAATAATTACGTTGGTGCTGATGTCATGAACATGTAGTCGATTGATAAGTTACGCGGGGATGAGCTGCCGAATTCACCGACCGAGTCGCTAGAACACCCACACGCAAGCACGCACGTACGCACTGTGTTTGACGCTATGTCCGTAACGGATTTCTCAGCACCAAGCTCCGCTATAATATGCGCAGTGCCAGTGGTACGCTAGTGCTAACTCTTACCGTCCACAGGTTCTTGGCTGGCAGTGTCGTTGGTCTCTTCCATGGTGTTACTACTCAGTGTCTGTGTAGCCAGCAAGAACTTCACACTGGTGACATCGCATCTCAGACCATAGCCTGGTATAGCCTGGAAGCCATGTACCTGGCCCAGCGTGCTGATGTTCAATTTCTGATCAAACACACACGCATACACACACGCACACACACGTACACACACACACATACACATACACAGAGACACACACAGACAGACACACAGACACGTACACACGCACACAGACAGACACACACACACACACGTTAAAGTCACAGACAGGAGCATAACCAGAACAAGAGGACTTGCAGCCAGCACCCAGCTGACAGACAGGTGTGAAACTACAATCTACAGAACAGGGGCGTATGAGGTGCTTGGGAACTGGTACAATCAAAGGACAAAGCCGGGTGTGAAGGGGGGGGGGGGGGGGGGGGTCCGGGGGTCTTCCCCCAGGAAAATGTTGTAAAAAGACAGAAAATCCTGTGTTCTAGGTACTTTCTGCACATTTTTTTACTAATTTTTACTCATGGAATTTTATGGTTCACGTACAGAAAACTAAGTTGCCGTGAACCAAGTGTACCCAATAGACATGTTGAGTCGAGCTTGAGTCAAACTCAAACAAAAGTCAAAGATCTGATGGGTCCCGTTTTTTTATTATTACGGTTTTGCACGTTCCAGATAGACCATACTTTTCGAAAAGTGGTACGGCCATGGTCGTACCAGTCGTAGCGGGTGCTCCACCCCCTGCAGAGGCCAGCTGAGTGCTAGGGTACTGTTTGTATCCATATGGATACAAACAGTACCCTAGAGAAGATAGCAGATACAGTGAAACCTCGCTAAGAAGAACACTGATAAAACAAACTTTCGCTTAAGACAAACTAGTATTTGTAACTCTATTGGATAAGACACGGTGTATTCACTGGGTATAAGATATGGATAAGAAGAACTCCCGGTATTGCGAACAAATCCCGTCGGTCCCTTGGTGTTCGTCCTAAAGAGGTTCGACTGTACATCACTCTGTGAGTCGGAACCGCAATGCACTCTGTATCAAGTTGTTCACACCTCACTCACTAGACCATAGTAATGGTGTACATGTACAGTCAGCTTTGCGAATAGCGGGCCTCGATTGGACATGAGAATAATGCTATGATTCGCGAGTTGTCATCCGTGAGTGTGTTTGACAGTAAGCAGTCCAGTGGTACTAGGTCTGAAGATAGTGTCGCTATTTACGAGTTGGTGTTATAGCTGAGCTTGTTATTTACAAGGTTACCACACCCTGGCTGTAAGGCCGGTATTGCACTATTGTAATTTACAAGGTTACCACACCCTGGCTGTAAGGCCGCTAGTACACTACGGCTCGCGTTCGCGTCACGTTTGCCGTCTCACGGCAGAGCTCGCGGAAACGCCGACCTGTCCTCGGAAGCCCAAGTCTGGATTTGCTCACGGCACGGCTCGCGTTTGGATCGCGTGACCCGACACCGTCAGAATCTGATCAAACGTGAGCTAGACGCGAGCCGTAGTGTAATAACGGCCTAATCAGTGCATGTACTGTAAAGCGTGAAATTTTCGCGGCATTTTTAGTTCGCGTTTTCAGAATCCGGACGGGTTAGCGAGGTTTTAATTTTGCGATTGCAGAATGGCATTCTTGCTAAACCTGTGGCATTCTTGCTAAACCTTTCATGGATCTCCTGTTCGCGCTGTCTAAATTTCG
This sequence comes from Sycon ciliatum, assembly GCF_964019385.1. Lineage (NCBI taxonomy): Eukaryota > Metazoa > Porifera > Calcarea > Leucosolenida > Sycettidae > Sycon > Sycon ciliatum. The sequence continues at coordinate 18,833,548 of NC_088643.1, read as the reverse complement.
CGATTTCCACGCGGTCGCGAATTTCGCAGAAATTAGACCATCGCAATAATTTCACGGTTTACAGTAAGCGGTAAAGACTAACGAGAACCATTGTGAGAAACAGATGCATGCCTAGCTCACTGAAAACATACATGTCGATAGCATAACACTTGTCATACCCGGGGATAACAGTCATTAAGTTGACTGGTGTACATACTCACATCCTTGGCAAACTCCACAATAGCTTGACCCAGCGGATGCTCACTACCGCTCTCCGCAGTGCCCACCACCGCAATGGCGCGTTTCAGCTTCTCCTCAGCGGCGACAGCAGCAGCAGCTGCGTTGCCACCGGAGGATGCAGATGCGGCTGTGGCTGCGGAACCGACCAGCTTGAAGTTGACAACGCGGGGCTTGCCGTGAGTCAGTGTCCCGGTCTTGTCGAAAATGACGTATTTCACCTGGGCCGGCGTTAGAACATGCAAGAAAAGAAAAGAAGATTGCTTCAGAGACACACTTGAACATGATAGCACCGACGACGACGACGACGGCGGTGGTGGTGACAGTGATAGTAGCAATACTAAAAACTAGTTCCGATGGCAACAACGCTGAGAACATTTCACTACCGCTCTGTAAGTGTGACATGCGATACAGCGGTTGTGCACACTACACAGCATATGCATCATGCGGCGCACCATTTCGCTTCCTTTCTCGAAGACCTACTGCCAGCCATATACCATGATACGCATGCAGTGCATTCTGTGATCAGGGCAGATATGTCGGGTCTCTAGGGCAGGACTGATACACATGCTTTGTTTAAAACTGTTCGCAGATTTGGCAGTAGATTGCTTAGCTTTCAGCAGTGAAACATACCAGTGGCCAACACTTTGCCATGCCAGCTTGGGCCTGGCCAACCAGACCAGTTTCGCCAGGCCTGTAGCGTCCGTGGACTAGAAAGGTTCTCATGAACTACACGTGGTTTGAACCAGGGAGTAGTACAATACCGGTATTTTACTACTCCCTGGTTTGAAGCAATTACAGTAGCAACCAGGGAGTAGTAAAATACCGCTATTTTACTACTCCCGGGTTTAAAGCAATTACAGTACATGTACCAACCAGGGAGTAGTAAAATACCGGTACGTTACTACTCCCTGGTACAATGTACCAACACTGCACACGTGTTCTTACTTTATGCGTTGTCTCCAGTGGTTCTCCTCCCTTGATGAGAATACCTCGCTTAGCCCCGACCCCAGTGCCCACCATCACAGCAGTGGGTGTAGCCAGACCGAGCGCGCACGGGCACGCTATGCTCAGCACCGTCACAGCATACAGGAAGGCATTCTCAATCACGCACTCCGCCGTCGGTACTTCCGCGTGATCACCACCGCCACCACCACTCGTGCCGTTCTGCGTGCCGTTGCCATAGTTTCTGGGAACACAGTGCTTGTCCTGTCCGGTGCAACGCAAATACACACACACGCACACACGCACACACACACACAGACACACACACGGACACACACACACACACACACACACAGACAAACACCTAACACACATTGCATCTCCTTCATAAGTCGCTCACGTCCACTTTACTTCCACTTACACGCAGCGCTGAGGGAGTGGTGGCACCGACAATGATCCACACGATGCAGGTTAGGAGTGAGATAGCAATTACACCGGGGACGAACTTTGCTGCTATCCAGTCGGCGTAGTACTGGATCGGGGCCTGCAATACAAACATACGTGCACGAACACATGCACACACGCATACACATACACACACATACACACACAAACATACACACACATACACACACATACACACACATACATATACACACATACACACACAAACACAACACACACACACACAGAAACACACACAGAAACACACACACGCATAAACACACACACACACACAGAAACACACACACACACAGAAACACACACATGTACAGTCTTGGTTATACGACATTTAAGTTTCAGCACTGCCGTCATGGCAGAGGGTCCTGGTAGCACGCCAGGCAGCAGCAGCATTGGTCTGCTTGACGACACAACCCCAGCCCCCCCCCCCCCCCCCCCATCACCTTATGACACATAAGTACCTACCTTGGATGTCTGAGCGTCCTCGACCAGCTTGACAATCTGGGCCAGGGTGCTGTCTGCGCCTACATGTGTTGCCTGCACCAGCAGCATACCCGTCTGGTTCAGAGTGCCGCCCAGGACAACGTCGTCAACAACCTTGGGAACCGGCAGGCTCTCTCCCGTCAGCATGGACTCGTCCACGGACGATCGGCCCGACACCACCTTGCCATCGACGGGAATCCGGTCCCCCGGGAGGACCTGCACACAGATAGGGTGATAAGACCAGCAACATGGTGATAAGACCCGCAAAATGGTGATATGAACACAAGCAGATCAGCTGTATTGTGGACGCCAATGGGGCTTTATGGACACAGCCATCTTTTTTACTAAAATTCAGAGCATTAGGGGTCGTCCATAAATATCGAACTTTTTTCACAAAACGAAATAATTTCGTTATGGGGTGGAAGGGGGTGGACCAATTTCGTTTCAGAAAACATTGATTCATGTACATAGCCGTTGTACAGTCAGTATCGCCTATAGCGTAGGTGTTTGATTTTGAGCATTTTATCACTATAAGCGATATATTACTATGACCGATACTGCATGCAATGTATGCGAGTGGGGTGTCAAACGATCGACTCAGCGCGCCGTGCACATACGCACTACATACATACACAATGTCATGTAGCTGCTGGCTGTAGCTCCCGACACACAAAATCAGCATTTCCTCATGATGGAGGCATATTTTGGCAACTTGTTCGAGCAAAACTCACCAAACAACACTCACTGGACAAGTTCTTCACGAAGAAGTAACACCCTGTTCTCCTCTGACATCGCTTGATTTTACATCAATCACTATAACCGATGCAAAAATAATGTAATAAAGGTCTTTTGAAATATGAATTTGATCACTATAGGCGATATATTACTATAGGCGATTATTACTATACGCGATAACTGTGTATACTTAGTTATGGCAAATGAAAATGAATTTGAGACATTGATCACTATATCCGGTATATTACTATAGCCGCCAACCTTATAGGCGATACGGACTGTATATGCATGTATGTCAACATGTTTTACGTTCTGAGGGGAGGGAGGGGTTGGGTCTAAACTAAAATAATTCGTTTGGTGAAAAAAGTTTGATATTTACGGACGGCCCCTTAGGATGCCAACAATAGCACTGGCCAACAAAGTATACAGAATCGGGCTAGGCACAGTGCCATGGTTGTTTTCGCGATCATGACACATGAGTACAGAGCTGTAGTGATCCGGACACAATGCCCAACGGCAATTCTTTAGATCATTGGTGCCAGGGCATGTACTATAAATGATGGAGATGTAGCCCCACCTTCAGGATGTCCTCAGCTTGAACAAGAGCCAGCGGAATAGTACGCTCACTACAGCAAACAACCAACAAAGGCACCAGTTCAACAATCGCCAGACAAAAGGGAATTGGCAGCAGACAAAAAAAGGCAGCAGTTTAGTTCGTCTACACAATGCAAGCGGGACGTTTTCTTCCACCACTGCTGTACCCTATGGTACAAGTTACTCACAACCTTGTTGTGATAGAGTACTGTGAACAATACTGGCAAACAAACGAGAGAGAGAGAGAGAGAGAGAGAGAGAGAGAGAGAGAGAGAGAGAGAGAGAGAGAGAGAGAGAGAGAGAGAGAGAGAGAGAGAGAGAGAGAGAGAGAGAGAGAAAGGGAGAGAGATAGCTAGATAGCTAGATAGATAGATAGACAGAGAGGGGGGGGGGGGGGGGGGGGGAGGCACTTCCAAACACACCCCACATCGCAGCGAGCCATCCAGCTACCACAGGTTCACACCAGCATGCACAAATAACCCTTGCGTAATACACAGTCATAGTTTTCTAGGAGAAAGAAATACAATCAAACTAGAGAAAAGAACTAGCTTCAGGCTCCTCACAAGAAACACGTCTGAAAATGTCTACCACTACATCATCGCCTTCTCTTCAGGTGGATACATGCAGAAAATAAACTAATCAGTGCAATGTAAAGGTGATATAAGCAGCAGTAGCAGGATTAGCGACAACATGCACAACGTAAAGAAAGTGTTGACTCTTATTAAAACAAACTGACAACCAGCCGTGCTACAATCATACCCAAGTGGTCTAAGTGTGCAGAGGTCAGTGTAGGTGTGATCTGCACTGTGGTAACAATAGAGTCGTGAGTAACTAAATGCTGTCCATGGTAACAACACTTTCAGATACAAAAATTTGTGGAGCCAGGAAAATATTTTTGCACCTTTCAAGATTTTGTCCAGATTTGTTGTAATTACCCGGCAAATGGAACGAACTAACCAAACTTATTTATAGGACACGCTATTTGTCTACATGAATACGTTTGACAATCAACAGTTTCTCGGTGTGTTGTTCTCACCAATCCTGCTACAATGTAGTGCTGCGTATATCACCTTTACATTGGGTATCAGTGATTATACTGGTCAGTTTCTTTTCCGCTCCACGTATCCAACTGAAGAGAAGGCGATGAAAGTGCTAGTAGAACTTTTCAAAACCGTTGCTTGGGAAGAGCCTTAGACTAATTATTTTCTTTAGTTTCTATGCAGCCATGGAAGTCATTTCCATGGCATAAGTAGACAGACCGGGCAGCAGGCTACTTAGATACTACCGGCAACAACTCACTTTTCAATCATTCCTTTCACGGACAGTTTAACGAGGCAGGCCTCAGTTGCTTGCAGCGACAGAAGGTCAACAAGAGCTTGAGACGTCTTGCCCTGCTCAGATGTACATGTATGTAGACACACACGCGCACGCACACACACGCGCACGCACACACACACACGCACGCACACACACGCGTACACACACACACACGCACATGAGCACACACACACACACACACACATGTCATCACGACCTGCATCGCAATTACAGAGGTTTCTAAGGACTTTGTTTCGCAGCAGGCACCTGACATACAAGAGAAGACGCAGCCATTCAATTCTCGGACATACATGCCGGACGTGCAGCTCAACACATTGATCTTGAAAAGAGCATGAACAGCAACACTCCTATTTGGAAACAGAATTACCCATCTACAGCCCGCCAGCACTTCCCACAGAGTCTGTCAGTTCAAAAACTGAACAAGAGCAAACTAGTGGACATGTATCAAAGACACAGCTACCCACAAACACACCTTTGCAATATGCTCCATCCAGCGTCCGAGTGCAATGAAGGTGATCAGCGTCGGTGGTACGTCAAAGAACACATCCGGTACCGTCGAATCGCGAGCCATAGAAGCTATCACCACACAGACCTACACGGATGACAGCACAAAGACAGGCAAACACGTGCGTTGAAGCTAGATGAACGCACAGTTTAAACAGAGACACTGCACGGCAAACAGATACATGCTAGAAGTACTTTTTTTAAGCCAGTGCTACCCCAACGCACAGTATTCAGCAGGGCACTAGAGAGGATTCTACACCAGCAAGAGTACATCAGCAAGAGTGTACACCTCTACTTGGTCTGGTACACTGCGGAATGTTTTGTTGACATCAACTATTACTTTTCTGGAGATCATGCGCCATACCATACAAGGCATACCGCATGAGGCATGTACTACGAGTCTGGCCTCGTGAGCTTGGCCAGGTTTCACAAAACTTGCGCAACGAGTACGATACAAATCCATAGCAGCAGGAGAAAAGGTTATAATTCTGTTTCGAAAGCTGCAAAAAAACACAAACTGGCCATGAAGCCTACTAGTGTACTCCAAACTGGGAATTGAATGTACAACCAACCTCTCCCCCAAGCGGCGGTGGTGGCAGCAGCAGCACCATCAACAGCAGCATCACCAACAGCAGCAGCAGCACCATCACTGGCAGCAGCAGCACCACCACCAACAGCAGCACCAGCAGCAGCAGCAGCACCATCACCAGCAGCAGCACCATCACCAGCAGCACCAGCATCACTTACCGAGTACACATAAGCTATGCTAGTAGCCATCATGATTAGAACATCCATGTTTGTACTCTTGTGACGCAATGCTTGGAACGCAGACTTGTAGAATGGTAGGCCTGCCATTGCCTGCAGCATAGCCAGCCAGCCAGCCAGACAGATACATAGATAGACAGACAGACGGGCAGACAGACAGACAGACAGACAGACAGATACATAGACAGACAGGCACAGCAGCGGCGACGGCAGCAGCACGAGACAAAACAGGTGAAGCAACGACTCTCCGAGAAAGACTTTTACCGTGCTCAACTCCTTCAAACTTGTGTGAATATCTCTGAGTAGACGTAGATACTTGTTGCATTGGCCAAGAGTGCAGATCTACAGCCCAGCCTCTCAAGACAAACAACAAGGGATCGATGGAATTAGCTCCCAGCATTGGGCACTTCTTATCCGCATCGGATGCCCAGGCGAGTGGACTGCATAATCGAACACAAATACTGTATGTATGCATGACATATGCCGTAAATCGGTGACCAACGATTTTCTTCCGGACGGCGAGGAATCCGGATAAAAGAAGACTGGATAAGCGAGGTCTGACTGTACTGTGATTCGTCCAATACAGTCACCAATACTAGCTCTTCTAAAGCGAAAGTTTGTCTTATTACCAGTGGTCCTCTTCAACCGAGGTCCCAGAGTTTTTAAAACAGCAGCAAAAATCAATGCCGTCCTGCAAGTACAACTTTAACCAGGACCCTACTATCATGCACATGTGAGTACTTGTGCAGCGAACACAATACACCTTAGACAGAGCCTGGACACAATGTACTGGCATTTATGAAGTTGGTCGGACATGGTCAGACAAGCGGACCTGAATAGAGAATATTCACGTGTGCACACCTACCCACACACATATCCCCCCCCCCCCTCCACATACACACACACACACACACGTGCGCATGCACACACACACACACACACACACACACACACACACACATACACACCTTGACCTTGACCTTTGACGCCCATCGCCGGAGGCGATGATAGCAATGCTACGGCAGAAGCCATAGCAACTTGTGCTGGGATTACACCATTCAACAGCTTGCAAGGCTGAAGAATTGACCGTCACTATTCAGCCTGGTCTACACCATACAGCTATGTGGAGTGACATTTTCTGGCCAGTGAATCCCTATTTTTGGTCTTTTTCATTTTTTTTTCCCCGCACACACATCACACCACATACTCCGGCATGCACTGGCTGTTGGTAACCACCCAGGAGAATGAAAGAAAAGTCAGGAAGAGTCTGAGAAAGAGAAGAAAGACGTGTGTGACCATAATCGTCGGGAATCGAACCCGCAATCTATCGATTAGAAATCGCTGCACATACCACTGCACCATATGGGACGCACACACACACACACACGCACACACACACCACCTACACTTAGCATGTCTAAGCAGATTCTCGTACCAGCACTATAGTAGACAGTATCCACAGTAGCAAGACACGAAGGTCCAGGCCCGGCGTTATCAATCGACCTGTGTTGTTCAAATCCACCTTGTAAGCCAGTTGGAATGAGGCCGGATTGAACATGATCATCATCGTCGGAATGGCAAATATCAAACTCAAGAAGAATGTGAAGCGCCACCTGCAACAGCACATCACACAGGCATGTATCAACGCTGCAGCCCAGATAGCTCTCTTGCGGCAATATACTTGGAGTGAGAGAGAGAGAGAGAGAGGGGGGGGGGGGAGAGAGAGAGAGAGAGAGAGAGAGAGAGAGAGAGAGAGAGAGAGAGAGAGAGAGAGAGAGAGAGAGAGAGAGAGAGACAGAGAGAGACAGAGAGACACAGAGAGAGACAGAGAGAAAGACAGAGAGAGAGACAGAGACACAGAGAGAGATACAGAGAGAGACACAGAGAGAGAGAGAGAGAGAGAGAGAGAGAGAGAGAGAGAGAGAGAGAGAGAGAGAGAGAGAGAGAGAGAGAGAGAGAGAGTGAGAGAGAGAGAGAGAGAGCGTGAGAGAGAGCGTGAGAGAGAGAGAGACAGACGGAGAGACAGACAGACAGATAGAGAGAAATAGAGAGAGATCATCAACGGCCAGATAACCCGGAGGTATGAAAACATATCGAACGTACACCTGAATGTACATGTCCTCATGCACACACCACTCACTGATCAGGACCGCCAGAAGCAGTTTTCAATTGGTCCGGCCATACCAGAGCTTTCACTCATTGTGTTTAATAAGGCGGATGCACATAACCTCCTCAGCAGTAAACATGTGTTGATGGTCAACAAGTTGGTCCGCTGATGACCTGACCAACCGGACTGGTTCCGGCCGGCCTGTTGATTACCATGTGCACATGTCCTCACGCACACACCACTCACTGATAGCCACGTGCACAACTCCTCATGCTCATACAATTACGAACTAGCGTCAGTTGAGGAAGAAGAAAGCAACACTTACTTGGAGATCTCCCCCTGGAATTTGAGTTCGTCAGCATTCAGATCTTTCGGAGCTATCTTTGCAGTGAAATGCCCAATGCGCTGTTCAAGCCACGGTCACATTGCCATGATGGAACAACCACACAAGCACACACATGCAAGCGTGCACACACGCATAAGCATACATACACACGCACACACACGCACACACACACACACCACAAGTCAGCCAGGTCGTTAAGTATATCCAAACTCCAGAAATTCTAAGAGAGTGAAGCGTGCCTCTCAACTAGAAGTACAGTTGAACATCGATTATCCGCACATCGACTATCCGACCATTCGATTATCCGTAACAGTTTTTTTGGGCGCACGTGCCGTAGAGTATGCACTGTGCATGTAGTGAGCCATTCAAAAATACGAAAATTTTGAAAAGTAGCACTCTATTCTATTTACAATGTACATGTACATGTATTAACAGTGTGTTTTCTTATCCGGAACATTTGCCTTATCTGAACACCGCCTGACAGTTGTCTGCCCAGAGGTGGTCGGATAATCGATGTTCAACTGTATAATGCCAGCAATGGCGGACCTCTGCTCGTAATACCTACAACAAGTTGGTACTTTGTTTACTGGTGTACTACCTCCTGGCCCGGTACTGGTGGCATTTTCATACTTGTACATGTGTATAGCTATTGAGCTGACGTGTGTCTGTGCACGCATGCATGAGTGCATGTGTGTTTGTGTGTGTGGGGGGGGGAGGGACGGCATGAGTGAGCAACGGCCAATTTGCATCAGACTCAACATTCACCTACCTCAATTTCGTCAATGATGTCCCGGACACCACCAATCTTGTTACGATGGTATTCAACGTGACACCGCTTTGTTACCAGGGAGACTGATGCTGATATCACACCCTCCAAAGCGCGCAGTGAGTCTTCGATGACTTTCACACAAGACGAACACGTCATTCCCTCCACCTGTGGAGAAAAGGGAAGAGAGAGAGAGAGAGAGAGATAGAGAGTGAGATAGAGAGTGAGATAGAGAGACAGAGAGAGAGAGCACATGCGTGTGTGTGTGTGTGTGTGTGTTACCAGCACCCGTGCCAGCTAGTTCGGTTGGTAGGTACACTTATGCCTGATTGTGTTGGGTCTGTTGCCAACAGGCTCGGCTGCTTGAAGGTGTAATGTTGTACCTGCCACCTTTGTTGGTTCCAGGGTTCATATACTTTCTATTTGAAGTATACATACCTGTTAACCATGGACTGCTTCTGGCTAGATTAACTCTTGTGTAATCAATGGTGCTAGTGAAGCTTTTATCAGATCCACTCTGATTTAGCCACTCACACTAGTAGCAAATATTACCTTCACTGGGGGCAGGGGTAACTGCAGTTGGATCCCGGGACGGATACCTGATGCCGTCAATCCTTTTTCTGCACCTTGTCCTCACCCACTTACTGAGGTGTGGTGAGCCCATAAGTGGGATCATTTTCAAGTCCACCCAGAGTTTTGGGGATTTCAGGGGGTGTCGGCCGTTGGACGGTTCAATAACCAATTGAGTCATCTTTCCAAGATTCCTTTTGAGTCTCTCTCCCCTCTCCCGGGGGGGACTCACGTGACCAGTTCTGGCAGTGAGCAACAAGTAAGTAAGTAAGTAAGTACCAGCACCCATATGTATGAGTAGTATTGAATACGTAATTCAAAAAGTATACGCAAACACACATGGAATTGAGGCCGAGCTAAAGTGCACTGTTTGCATCTCTAAGTCCTCACTATGGTTTCTCCTCCAAATTACTACACATGCATTATTACATCCAAACCCAATAAAGTGTTGGACGCATATGAAACGCATGATCTGATGGCCATCCCCGGGAACACAAATCGAAATGTATTGTACACGAGTATGCCCATATTGATTATGACGGAGTTGTGAGTGGACTAGGTATGATGATTAGATTGGTTGCACCATATCACACGGTGGCCAACAGCCGCGTCTCAGGTTGCAGTCAGGAGCACTGCTCTTTAGAGTGACCCCCCCCCCCCCCCAGTTGTTTGGCGACCAACAGCACTCTGTAGACTACGTACGGTAAGATCAACACGGCCCTCCAGCTCATCCTCCTCTATCAGCGTGGCCCCGAAGCCGAGGTCGGTGATCATGGCGGCGATGTCGTCGTCAGACACCACGCCACGGTCGTACTTGACGTCGGCGCGTTCGTTCATCAGGCCCACCACCACACTGTGAATGCCTGTGGGCGTGTGCGGAAAATCAACATCGGCACAAAAATGCGAATGTCTGCATGCGTGGCAAATCAATATTGGCACAACACTGTGAATGCTGAATACCTGCATGCAGCAAATCAATATCGGCGCGACAGTGCAAATGCATGTGTGTGTGTGCGGCAAATCAATACCGGCACAACACCGTGAATGCCCGCGCGCAGCAAATGAACATCAGCACTTCAGTGCGAATGCATTCATGTGTTGCTAATCAATACCAGCACAACGGACACACAAATGGCATGCTAGACACGTGTGCATGTTCCGCAGGTACCTGGGCAGATTGTTCTGGCTAAACGCCTGATCCACAGGCAATAGTTAAAATCTTTCATTATGAACTTGGGGGTGAGGTAAATGGATGGGATTTTTCTAAAGAAGGACAGCAGAGTTCCATGTGTCAGCTTACCTGGACGCTGAGTTAGAGCTCTCTCGATATTGCCAACACACGACGCACACGTCATGCCGGTTACTTTAAGTCGACACAACGAGGACGGCGCCAGGTGACCGACGTCGGCGTTGCCAAGGCGAACGTTCAGCTGTAGCACGTCGCCATCCGTCTCCTCCTCGTCCTCCAGTGCAGGAGAACTGCTTCTTCCGCCCGTCCTGCCTGCTGTCGTCGCAGCCGCCGCCGGTACGGTCAGGTGGCTCCTGCTCTGACTCTTGCCACCCGCCGAGCCCGTCGGATTGGCGTCGAGAGACGATCGGCTCCTGCTGGCCGACGCAATGCTGCTCTTACTCTTCCGCGTGATGATGCTCAGAAGCGACGTCGCCTGCTTGCTGGGCGACTGAGCCCCGGTCGCGACGAGAGGACTGACATCATCAAACAGGTCATCACTGCCATAGTCATCTGCGCATGGAGTGACAAAAAAAAGAAGAAAATTAGAATTTACAACTTGAACTCATTCGTGGCCAACGACGACTATGCATAAAACATTGCAGTCACCTTTTGTGGGGCACTTGTACCATATTTGGCAGGTGCAGCCAGCTCTACAGTATAATATACGTATAGATAGATAAACCTTAAGGCCTTGTTTTGTTGAAACATGCTGTTGGTTCATGTACCTATATGTGTGAGTATGACAGTACACACAGTTCATGACCTTTTACGCAGGGCTGGTATCACAGTGGGTGCGTTCGATTACTGCACGCGATGAATCGATACCATGAATGGAATCTCGTCTTTCGATGTCATGTCATGAGCCCTGGAATCGGTTCGGAATCTATTCATCCTATTCACATGGGGTAATGTGAATAGCCAGGGGCAATTCATGAATCGATTCAACATCGCTTCGCGGGCATAATCGAACGCACTCTGTGTGTTCGGCTGAAGTGTGCCTCGCACGGGACGGCACAGGTGCACGGCGAAGGTCACTGCATTTCGGGTGGTGCATGTGTGCATTTGGACGGCTGCGGCAATACGGTGTCTGCTCGTCCAGAGCAGAGCATGGCACTCGCTGGTGCCTTGTAAGCTGCCCACCATAGAGGTAGATGTATGTGACTTTAAGTAGATGTATGTGACTTTAAGCCGCTCTTCGGCGCTCCGTTCCATGGCGCCTGACAGTACTGTACCGAGCATTCACTATGGATATTGGCAGTGTTGTGCATTTACTAGGGGTACTATGGGCATGGTATGATCTCACTGCGTGTATACGAGACTCTACTTGTAGTACTAGTGTACTGTACCTCAAAAAAATATTTATATCTTACCATTTTCTCCGTCATCAGAAATGCCGTTTGAGATAACTCTCGCATCAAAGCCACAGTCTTCAATTGCCTCGGCAATCTTCTGCGCAGTGACTCCGGGACCATGGAGAAACGTGCCTCTCTTCTGCGCCAAAGAGATGTCCTGCGACGAGATTTCTGGCAGATTGGAAACAGCCATTCGCACTGCCTGCGTGCAAGAGCCGCAAGTCATGCCCTCAATACCGATTATGCTAGTCAGTTCTGCATTACTGGCCCCTACTCCCGCTGCATCAGCAGCACTAGTTCCAGATCTCTTCTCTGAATCGTCCATGGCGAAAGAAACAAGGAAGAGAACCTATACTATAAAATTCAGTTTCAAAGAGCTGAAACTGTTCGGAGAGAAACAGCCAGAGAATTATGCTTTTTGTCCAGACATCAACACGAGAGCAGAAACATGACTGCTAATCTTTGTCGCGCACAGAAAGCGACCAACGTCCAAACAAAGTCAACACTTGTAGGGATCTCAGCGCGTGAACTGCGCAGCCGGTCTGCGCAGGTGAGATTTTCGACCCCAAACGCGTCCAGTGCAGAAATCGTGGAAAAGAACATTTTTTTCGAAATAAATCAAGTTGAAGAAGACAGTAGAAATGGCTGAATATTGCGTCCAGGAAAGCACGTTCTACGGCCATCTCCAAGCTACCTATCTCCCAGACACTCTCTCAGCGGAACTATGGAGGGTCAAAGAGCACAATCTTTCACTCTTGGACGCAGCGTGAACACCTCTTCTACTGAGCGCGATGTCTTCTCTCCGAGTAATAATGGCGGCGATGTTCGCGATGGCTGATGCACTGAAAATCGAAGTTAGGACAATCTAACCGGAGAAAACGTCTGAATTTTTGACTGAATCCTCTCTGAAGTGGGTTCTTGCCGCATGGCAAATTATAGGAAAATCGACCGGGGCAATATCGCCTTGGCCACGCTGTCCTCGCGGCGGGCAAAGTATGTTCGAGCGACGATGAAGATGACGATTCCGCTAGTGTCCACCGCGTCCCCTAGTGTCGAAAATCGACCGTCGCCATTTTTCTGCTGTGTCCGCGAGCTGCACTCAAAACTCGATGACGCAATGTATGCGCAAACACCCTGCGCACTGCACGCGCTGAGATCCCTATCAACAGCCTCCAAACCAGCTAGGTAACTGGTTACCAATCAAAAAGGAATGGGCGTCACATCTGTCATCACACCTCTGCAACGTTACGTCTGTGAGTTTCTTTTTCGAAGCAAAAAGAAGAGGAAGAGGAAGTCAAGCAGTAAACACGGCCCCCATGGCCGCTCCGAAACCCGGGTTTGAAGTTTTGTGCGTGCGTCTCCAGCTCCCGAGTTCCGTGCGTACAAAAAGATCATTCACGTGATTGTGAATCCCAGTCGAGTGCCGTGGCTAGGCTTTTCCACATTATTCGAAAAAATATTGGAAAGATGTGGATGTAAAACTCGATTTTTTGGGGAAATGATGTTATTCTCAAAAATTGATAGATTTGAAAAAAATCTAAAAAAATTCAAAAAATCACCCAATGTGCGAAAATTAATTCACCCGTTGCCATGGCAACAAGATGGCTGCCAAATTCATTCGAAGCAGGGAGTCGTAAAATACCGGTATTTTACGACTCCCTGATTCGAAGCATGTACAGTCATGTTGGCTACAGGATCTATTCTAGGACATGTACCCGTGCATGCATGCACATCATCACGCACTGCCGCCTGCCATGCCATGCCGGGCCGGGCACATATTTCGAGACTGACAAGAGTCAGGTTACGTCAGATGCGGGGCAAGGTCGTCTTGCCAGCAGAAGAAAATGCCTGTAGTGTAGGGTAAATTTTAGCTAACACTTGCAAAACTTGTTGTTTTTGAAGAAAATCTGGCAAAAATCACGCCAAATTTGTTATTTTTGAAGAAAATCTGGCAAAAAACACGCAAACGTTGTTGTTTTTGAAGACAATTTGGCAAAAATCACGAAAGATGCACTTTTACAACAGGGATTCATTTTTACCCCCAAGATGCAAAAATTATGCAAAACATAATGTGGAAAAGCCTAGCCGTGGCCAGTGGGCCCGTGACTGCACTGCCGTCACTACCAGGGAGTAGTACAATACCAATAATAATTATAATGGTATTGTACTACTCCCTGGTCACTACAATAGATCACTGCACACACTCACTCACCACCAGTTTCTCAGATTTTCTGTTGGTTATGTCATGCATGCAGCGCAGGCTGCAGCTGCGAAACGCCGAAATATTTGGACAAAAAAAATGGGAAAAGCAGAGTTCAAAATAGCTCCCAATCAAATCATGATTCATGAATGCTGATTGCTGTTTTTGTTTGATTCCGTTCACATATTCTTCTGAAAATAATTACAAACACGTTTATCCTCCTGGCTACAAGACTTTGACTGCCTTTCATCCTATCCTATGCTGAGTACCAGCCCTATTGTAGTGCTTGCTACAGCAGCCGTGGTATGACTTAGAGTTGCTGCTGACAGTAAATTCGAAGGCCACCACACAACAATTGCAAAACATCATCGGATGCACCGCTGTCATTCTATTTCATGGTAGCTACTGGGTAAATACATCAGAGCATCAGTGATGGATTTGAAAGACCTGTTGAGTTTCCAGGTAAGTTCACAGTAAACGTACTGTATACATGTACAGATGAGGCTGTTGTGCCAGCTCGTTTTATTGAGAACTGCCTGTGCTGAATACGAATCCCACTAATGCATCATCCAAGCCTAGCTCTGGAGGATGATGTGCGAGGTTAAAAATCAAATACAGAGAGTGTATTTAATTGGCGGTCAGCTAATCTTAGCACACACACTGTACATGCGCCATTGATAAGCTCGTCACTGTGCACTGTGCACTGTTAGGCGTGAAGACAGAGCATACGCACGTGCACACACACATATACACACACACGCACACACACGTACTTTTTGAAGTACACATACATTATGAACATGCGTACGTCAGCTTTGTATTTTAAATCGCTAGAAGTTCAGGGCCATTAAAATGGAGTTGCGTCCGATTGGGTCCATGTATGTATGTATGTATGCAAGCTCGTGTGTGTGTGTGTGTGTGTGTGTGCGTGTGCGTGTGTGTGTATGCAGCCGAATCGGGAGGTCGTTGCTGAGAAGCGTCCAGCGGCAGATGAAGCTCCAGCGGCGGCAGCAGAAAGCCGCAAGCGGAAACGCGTGTCGCCACCGCGCGCCTCTGGCCGGCAGTCACGGTTCGACAACCCCATGGCGCGCCTCGTGCCACCCGAGGCTATTGTCAGCGCAAGCGACCTCCGTGCCGCCAGCAGCAGCAGCAAAAGCACCCGTTGGACGCAAGACGGTCCTGTTAGTGCAGCTGCCGCATCCGGCAGTACTGGCATTGACGAGGAGGAGCGGCAGAGAATCCTCAAGATGGTCGAGGAGGCCAATCCCGAGGTGATAATCTTGACATACTGTAAAACATGTAATTTTATGTGCATTAAAATTTCGGTGCCAGGGACCTGCCAGGTTTCAGGTGTAATGTAGAATTAGGTGACCAGCGTTCCCTTCACATACAGTGCATAATCTAGTGCCTTTTAGGTGTAATTTAAATTTAGGTGCCTGGTTTCTCTACCGAAATCACCGAAATTAAAGTTACACCGAAAATTGCACGTTTTACAGCAGTTATGACTTGAACTTCATACAGTTCAAGTGCAGACTTTAGTAGCTGTCAGTGGCCAATGCAGTTGGAAATCGCCCCCGGGTATACCGGTACAGTGACCAGCCTTAGCTTGTGTGGTGTACTATGGGTGCACGACATGCTATGAAGTCTGTGCTGCCCTGCCCTTGTTTGTGTGTTGGTGCATGCTGCTACAAGTACGGTAGATGAATAATATCAATGACTACTTGAGCATGCTCAATCACACTATATTCGCCACCCCTCTAACCCAGACCAGTACAGTACGCTGATTCCTACTATCCTGTCGTGCTGTGTTTTTCGGTTCACTGTGGATCAGGCGCCATCGCTCGATTCCGTCAGCGTCAAGAAGATGCTGCTGGCGTTCGACCGCAAGGTGCTGAAGAATCGGGAAATGCGTATCAAGTATCCCGATACACCGCAGAAGTGAGTTGCTGTGTCTTGTCCACAAGCTTGTCCACAAGGTCTATCTGCGACACCCAGGTATGGGTGGTGCTGTGCTTCTATAAGAAGCTGTTACACCAGGGCAGTCGCAATTAGGACGGCGAGAGAAGTCGGTAAGGGGTCAGCGCAGAAGTTATTTTGTCGTTCCTGAAAAGAACATCATTCGTGGGGGGGTGGGGTGCGAGCCAAAATCACAAGTCGACCAACACTGTACATGTACATGCATGCGATTTTCGTCGTCCAGCATTGCAAACTGTGTTCATTTCAGAGGGAGGGGAGCGTGTCCGAGTACGAAATGAACGATGTTCGTTTCAGGGACGACAAAATAACTTTTGCGACGACCCCTATTTAAAAGACATTGATAGCGGGGACACAACGAGCAGGAGAGAGACGAAGAGGCGACGGACTACATACCGACCACTGGGAAAGAGACTGAGTGATCGAGCAAGACAGAACCTCAGCACATGCACAGTGGGATCAGTTGCTGTGGCACCCTTGGAGACCTAACAGGTGTGACA